>NC_048572.1:73550914-74248414 GCF_013265735.2 Oncorhynchus mykiss
ATTCCCCCCCAAGCAGACACATCGATGGCTCTGAACAAACTTTATTTGACTCTTTGCAAACAGGAATCCATATATCCGGAGGCTGCATTCATTGTAGCTGGGGATTTTAACAAGGCTAATCTGAAAACAAGACTCCCTAAATTGTATCAGCATATCGATTGCGCAACCAGGGCTGGAAAAACCTTGGATCATTGCTATTCTAACTTCCGCGACGCATATAAGGCTCTGCCCCGCTCTCCTTTCGGAAAAGCTGACCACGACTCTATTTTGTTGATCCCTGCCTACAGACAGAAACTAAAACAAGAAGCTCCCGCGCTGAGATCTGTTCAACGCTGGTCCGACCAATCTGATTCCACACTCCAAGACTGCTTCCATCACGTGGACTGGGATATGTTTCGTATTGCGTCAGACAACAACATTGACGAATGCGCTGATTCGGTGAGCGAGTTCATTAGAACGTGCGTTGAAGATGTCGTTCCCATAGCAACGATTAAAACATTCCCAAACAAGAAACCGTGGATTGATGGCAGCATTCGCGTGAAACTGAAAGCGCGAACCACTGCTTTTAATCAGGGCAAGGTGACCGGAAACATGACCGAATACAAACAGTGTAACTATTCCCTCCGCAAGGCAATCAAACAAGCTAAGCGTCAGTATAGAGACAAATTAGAATCTCAATTCAATGGCTCAGACACAAGAGGTATGTGGCAGGGTCTACAGTCAATCACGGATTACAAAAAGAAAATCAGCCCCATCACGGACCAGGATGTCTTGCTCCCAGGCAGACTAAATAACTTTTTTGCCAGCTTTGAGGACAATACAGTGCCACTGACACGGCCCGCAACTAAAACATGCAGACTCTCCTTCACTGCAGCCGACGTTTAAACGTGTCAACCCTCGCAAGGCTGCAGGCCCAGATGGCATCCCCAGCCGCGCCCTCAGAGCATGCGCACACCACCACACCACCACCATTATCACCAACACCACCACCACACCACCACCACCACCACCACCACACCACCACCACACCACCACCACCACACCAGCACCATTATCACCAACACCACTACCACACCACCACCACCACTATCACCAACACCACCACAGCCACAACACCAGCACCACTACTACAACCACAACCACCACCACTACCACAACCACCACCACCACATCACTACCATCACCACCACAACACTACCACAACCACCGCCACCACCACCACTGCCACCACCACCACAACCACCCTACCACCTCCACATCACACCACCACAACACCAGCAACAGCACCACTACTACAACCACAACACCACCACCACCACCATTACCACCAACACCACTACCACACCACCACCACACCACCACCACCAACATCACACCACTACCATCACCACCACTACCACAACACCACCACCACTACCACTACCACCACCACCACCACCACAACCACACTACCACCTCCACATCACACCACTACCATCACCAACACCATCACACCACTACCACCACCACCACACCACCACCACCAACATCACACCACTACCATCACCACCACTACCACAACACCACCACCACTACCACCACCACCACAACCACACTACCACCTCCACATCACACCACTACCATCACCAACACCATCACACCACTACCACCACCACCACACCACCACCACACCAGCACCACCACACCAGCACCATTATCACCAACACCACTACCACACAACCACCACCACCACCACACCACCACCATTATCACCAACACCACTACCACACCACCACCACCACACCACCACCATTACCACCAACACCACCACCACACCACCACCACCAACACCACATCACCACCACACCACCACTATTACCACCACCATCGCCACACCACCAACACTACACCACCACCATCATCAACATCACAACCATCATCACAATCACCACCACCATCATCATCATCACAATCACACAACTACTACCACACCCCCACCTCCACCACGCACGCATAGGTAGTCCATCATATCTGATGATGACTTCCACTTCAGAGTTGAATTGTAGGGACTTTTTTGTAGGTGGGGCATATGCAGTCTGTGTTGGCAGGGAAGGCATGAGCTGTTTTGATGTTTCTTTGTGCTCCTCTCCTCCTCCCACCTCTGTACATCGCTCTGGCAGAGCTGCCACCAGGTGGAATGACATGCCCAAGCCAGCGCAGTTGGTGTTTAGTGACCATAGCCTCCATTCTCTTGCAGTTGGTCTTAGCAAGTATTTTTGCGCTGAAGGCATCTTATGTGGAATCGCCCAAGCTGCTTGTTGTGGCGACTGTAGGTGACCCAGGCTTCACAGCTGTAAAGAAGCGTGGTGATGCAGACGGCTTGATAGACGGCCACTTTGGTATGGAGGTGGAGATCCCTGTTCTGGAAGACCCTGCGTCTGAGTTTCCCAAAGGCAGTTGATGCTTGATCCTATTTTGAATTTTGAGGTCGATGCTGCAGTCCCCCGAGAGGATGTTGCCCAGGTATTTGAAGGACAGGACTATTGCCAGTAATTTGTGTTCAACAGTGAAGACAGGCATGGTGGGCCTCCATTGGCAGACCACCTCTGTCTTGGTGGTGTTGGTAATCCCTTCCTGCTATAGACCCTCACAGCCCCTACAAGTATGGACTGAAGGTGAATAAGTACGGACTGATGTTGAATAGGTTTCCATCCATCCTGAAACCCGCTGCTGTCCTCAAGCACCTTGTGGAGAAGGTGGGTGACACATAGGAGGAAGATGTTAAAAAGTACAGGTGCCAGCACACATCCATGCCTCACACCAATGCTTACTCCAAAGGGCATTGACTCCTACTCTCCTATGGCCACCTGAGCCATCATCCCATCATGGAACTGGCAAAGGATGTTGAGAAATGTGTCTAGACAGCCAAATTTGAGTAGAATGCCCCATAGTAGTTCCCTGCTAACAGTGCCGAAGGCCTTGGAGAGGTCGACAAAGGCCATGAAAAGGTCCTGATGCTGTTCACGGCACTTCTCCTGGAGTTGCCATGTCATGAACATCATGTCGACCGTACTCCTGTTCTTTCTGAAGCCACTGTCACGTTCTGACCTTAGTTCTTTCATCATGCCTTTGTTTTAGTATGGTCAGGGTGTGAGTTGGGTGGGTTGTCTATGTTCCTTTTTCTATGTTTGGGTATTTCTGTGTTTGGCCTGATATGGTTCTCAATCATAGGAAGCTGTTTATCGTTGTCCCTGATTGAGAACCATATTTAGGTAGCCTGGTTTCACTTTTGAATGGTGGGTGATTATTGTCCGTGTCAGTGTTTGTTACCACACGGGACCGCTTCATTTGTTTCACTTTGTTATTTAGTATTTTTGTAGTGTTCAGTTTGTCTTATTAAAATGGACACTTACCACGCTGCAAATTGTATCATACACCACACCACCTCCACGACCACACCACCACACCACCATTACTACCACACCATCTCCACAACCACACCACAACCACCTCCACCACCCTTACCATCACACCACCTCCACAACCACACCACCACACCACCATTACCACCTCCACAAACACACCATCTCCACCACCACACCACCTCCACCACCTCCACCACCATTAACACTACACCACCTCCGAAACCACACCACCTCCAAAACCACACCACCACACCACCTCCACCACCACACCACCTCCACCACCATTACCACCACACCACCTCCAAAACCACACCACCACACCACCTCCACACCACCTCCACCACCATTACCACCACACCACCTCCAAAACCACACCACCACACCACCTCCACACCACCTCCACAACCACACCACCACCATTACCACCACCACCACCACAACCATACCACCACCACCACCTCCACCACCATTACCACCTCCACATCCACACCACCATCACCACCACCTCCACCTCCACCTATAAAATCACCATCAAAATTAACAGCCACATCTTGTCATAAATAATGTATGCATTATATAATTGTTTTATGACAATGTGGGCACCTGTCTCACTCAACATATTGTCTGTACTATACGGTAATCACCTGTCTCACACACAACACTATCAGTACTATACAGTCATTATACTCCCCAGCATGTATTTCAATTTCAAAGTGAATACATTTCCCTCCTCAGAGAGAGTCTCCTGATCAAACATGTTGGATGTGGCCACGGATCAGTGACCATGCAGCCATGCTGATGCCATGCTGTAATGTAGTCAGACCCCTGGGGGAGAACTGGGCATCCCTCCCCATCACTTCATCATCACACCCATTGATTGAATGTAAACTTGGACCATCTGGTCAGTGTTAATTGCACACATGCTCTGCAGAATGTAGCTAGCCGATCGGGTGGGTTAGGCAGTGAGAACTAAGAAGATAGATAATAGAATATGAGGGAAAAAATAAAGTGTATTTTATACCAGGCTTCCTTCGCAGATCATGATGTTGGGTTGGATGTGAGTTGATCGGATCTTAGCCACAAACAGTTTATGGGCTTTCAGCTATCCGCCCTCAAATCATAGCCTGAAATCCAAGCTGAATAGTGACAATGAGTGATATTATTCTGTTTGGATTCCAGGCTACTCAAATAAAAACATATTCAACACACACCAAAAAAATGGCAACTTCTAATTCAAACTGAGAAATAGTAGTTTTAGCATGCATGTGATGTACAGTTCACTGGGAAAGTATTCTGACCCTTTGACTTTTTCCACATTTTGTTACGTTACAGCCTTATTCTAAAATGTATTAAATAGCCTAGTGGTTAGAGCTTTTGGCCAGTAACCGAAAGGTTGCTAGATTGAATCCCCAAGCTGACAAGGTAAAAATCTGTCGTTCTGCCCCTAAAAAAGGCAGTTAACCCCCTGTTCCTAGGCCGTCGTAAATAAGACCTTGTTCTTAACTGACTTGCCTAGTTAAATAAAATAAAAAGTTAGGAATCAATCTACACACAATACCCCATAATGACCAAAAATAATAATAATATCACATTTACATAATTATTCAGATTCTTTACTCAGTACTTTGTTGAAGCACCTTTTCAGAGATTACAGCCTCGAGTCTTCTTGGGTATGACGCTACAAGCCTGACACCTGTATTTGGGGAGTTTCTCCCATTCTTCTCTGCAGATCCTCTCAAGCTCTGTCAGCTCTGTCTCAAGCTCTGGAGTGTCGCCGCACAGCTATTTTCAGGTCTCTCCAGAGATGTTCAATCAGGTTTCAGGCTCTGGCTGGGCCACTCAAGGACATTCAGAGACCCGTCTTGAAGCCACTTCTGCATTGTCTTGGCTGTGTGCTTAGGGTCGTTGTTCTGTTGGAAGGTGAACCTTAGTCCCAGTCTGAGGTCCAGAGTGCTCTGGAGCAGGTTTTCATCAAGGATCTCTCTATACTTTTCTCTGTTCATCATTCACTTGATCCCCACTAGTCTCTGAGTCCTTGCCGCTGAAAAACATCCCCACAGCATGATGCTGCCACCACCATGCTTCACCATAGTCATGGTGCCAGGTTTCCTCCAGACATGGTGCTTGGCATTCAGGCCAAAGAGTTCAATCTTGGTTTCATCAGACCAGATAATCTTGTTTCTCGTGATCAGAGTCCTTTAGGTGCCTTTTGGCATGCTCCAAGCGGGCTGTCATGTGCCTTTTACTGAGGCGTGGCTTCCGTCTGGCCACTCTACCATAAAGGCCTGTTTGGTGGAGTGCTGCAGAGATGGTTGTCCTTCTGGAAGGTTCTCCCATCTCCACAGAGGAACTCTAGAGCTCTGTCAGAGTGACCATCGGGTTCTTGGTCATCTCCCTGACCAAGGCCCTTCTCCCCCGATTGCTGTTTGGCCAGCTCTAGGAAAAGTCTTGGTGGTTCCAAACTTCTTCCTTTTAAGAATGATGGAGGCCACTGTGTTCTTGGAGACCTTCAATGTTGCAGACATTTTTTGATACCTTTCCCCTGATCTGTGCCTCGACACAATCCTGTCTCGGAGCTCTACGGACAATTCCTTCAACCTCATGGCTTGGTTTTTGCTCTGACATGCACTGTCAGCTGTGGGACCTTATATAGACAGGTGTGCCTTTCCAAATAATGTCCAATCAATTGAATTACCACAGGTGGACTTCAATCAAGTTGTAGAGACATCTCAAGGATGATCAATGGAAACAGGATGCACCTGAGCTCAATTTCGAGTCTCATAGCAAAGGGTCTGAGTACTTATGTAAATAAGATATTTCTGTTTTGTATGTTTGAATAATGTATGTATAAACTTGCTAAAAAAAAATATTAAAAAAAAATCATTATGAGGTATTGTGTCTAGATTGATGAGGATTGTTGTAGGATTGTTGTAGCGTAATGTGTAAAAAGTACTTTCTGAACACTTTATGAATGAATGTGCTGTATAGAACCTCCAGATCTTTATTTCTTGTTCGATTTCAACAGAAAGTGATGTATTTCCTGACTCTGTTGTAAACTAATAGCCTCCATCGTTATTCACAGGGTTCAGTTTGGAGGATGCAGCGATGGAGGAGGATTTGAGAGTTTGTGAATATTAATATGTGGCTAAAGGGGAGATGTAGTTGAACCACATTGGGCTGGCTAGGCTGTATGTGTGTGACATCGCTTTTCCTCTCTCCCTATCTGTCTCTTTCCTCCTCTTTTCCTATCTTGCTCTCTCTCTTTCCTCCTCTTTTCCTCTCTTGCCCTCTCTTGCTCTCTCTCTCTCTTTCCTCCTCTTTTCCTCTCTCACTCTCTGTCTCTTTCCTCCTCTTTTCCTCTCTCGCTCTCTGTCTCTTTCCTCCTCTTTTCCTCTCTCGCTCTCTCTCTTTCCTCTTCTTTTCCTCTCTCGCTCTCTCTCTTTCCTCCTCTTTTCCTCTCTTGCTCTCTCTCTCTTTCCTCCTCTTTTCCTCTCTTGCTCTCTCTCTCTTCCCTCCTCTTTTCCTCTCTCACTCTCTGTCTCTTTCCTCCTCTTTTCCTCTCTCGCTCTCTCTCTCTTTCCTCCTCTTTTCCTCTCTCGCTCTCTCTCTTTCCTCCTCTTTTCCTCTCTCACTCTCTGTCTCTTTCCTCCTCTTTTCCTCTCTCACTCTCTCTCTTTCCTCCTCTTTTCCTCTCTCACTCTCTGTCTCTTTCCTCCTCTTTTCCTCTCTCGCGCTCTCTCTCTTTCCTCCTCTTTTCCTCTCTCACTCTCTCTCTTTCCTCCTCTTTTCCTCTCTCGCTCTCTGTCTCTTTCCTCCTCTTTTCCTCTCTCGCTCTCTGTCTCTTTCCTCCTCTTTTCCTCTCTCACTCTCTCTCTTTCCTCCTCTTTTCCTCTCTTGCTCTCTCTCTTTCCACCTCTTTTCCTCTCTCGCTCCCTCTCTTTCCTCCTCTTTTCCTCTCTCACTCTCTGTCTCTTTCCTCCTCTTTTCCTCTCTCGCTCTGTCTCTTTCCTCCTCTTTTCCTCTCTCGCTCTCTCTCTTTCTTCCTCTTTTTCTCTCTCACTCTCTCTCTCTTTCCTCCTCTTTTCCTCTCTCGCTCTCTCTCTTTCCCACACTTTTCCTCTCTCGCTCTCTGTCTCTTTCCTCCTCTTTTCCTCTCTCACTCTCTGTCTCTTTCCTCCTCTTTTCCTCTCTCACTCTCTTTCTTTCCTCCTCTTTTCCTCTCTCACTCTCTGTCTCTTTCCTCCTCTTTTCCTCTCTCACTCTCTGTCTCTTTCCTCCTCTTTTCCTCTCTCACTCTCTCTCTTTCCTCCTCTTTTCCTCTCTCGCTCTCTGTCTCTTTCCACCTCTTTTCCTCTCTCGCACCCTCTCTTTCCTCCTCTTTTCCTCTCTCACTCTCTGTCTCTTTCCTCCTCTTTTCCTCTCTCGCTCTGTCTCTTTCCTCCTCTTTTCCTCTCTCGCTCCCTCTCTTTCCTCCTCTTTTCCTCTCTCACTCTCTGTCTCTTTCCTCCTCTTTTCCTCTCTCACTCTCTCTCTTTCCTCCTCTTTTCCTCTCTCGCTCTCTGTCTCTTTCCACCTCTTTTCCTCTCTCGCTCCCTCTCTTTCCTCCTCTTTTCCTCTCTCACTCTCTCTCTTTCCTCCTCTTTTTCTCTCTCACTCTCTCTCTTTCCTCCTCTTTTCCTCTCTCGCTCTCTCTCTTTCCTCCTCTTTTCCTCTCTCGCTCTCTGTCTCTTTCTTCCTCTTTTTCTCTCTCACTCTCTCTCTCTTTCCCACACTTTTCCTCTCTCGCTCTCTGTCTCTTTCCTCCTCTTTTCCTCCCTCGCTCTCTCTCTTTCCTCCTCTTTTCCTCTCTCGCTCTCTCTCTTTCCTCCTCTTTTCCTCTCTCGCTCTCTGTCTCTTTCTTCCTCTTTTTCTCTCTCACTCTCTCTCTTTCCCACACTTTTCCTCTCTCGCTCTCTCTCTCTTTCCTCCTCTTTTCCTCTCTCGCTCTCTGTCTCTTTCTTCCTCTTTTCCTCTCTCACTCTCTCTCTCTTTCCCACACTTTTCCTCTCTCGCTCTCTGTCTCTTTCCTCTTCTTTTCCTCTCTCGCTCTGTCTCTTTCCTCCTCTTTTCCTCTCTCGCTCTCTGCCTCTTTCCTCCTCTTTTCCTCTCTCACTCTCTGTCTCTTTCCTCTTCTTTTCCTCTCTCGCTCTCTCTCTTTTTCCTCCTCTTTTCCTCTCTCACTCTCTGTCTCTTTCCTTCTCTTTTCTTCTCTCGCTCTCTGTCTCTGTCCTCCTCTTTTCCTCTCTTGCTCTCTCTCTCTCCTCCTCTTTTCCTCTCTCGCTCTCTGTCTCTTTCCTCCTCTTTTCCTCTCTCGCTCCCTCTCTTTCCTCCTCTTTTCCTCTCTCACTCTCTGTCTCTTTCCTCCTCTTTTCCTCTCTCGCTCTCTGTCTCTTTCCTCCTCTTTTCCTCTCTCACTCTCTGTCTCTTTCCTCCTCTTTTCCTCTCTCGCTCTCTCTCTTTTTCCTCCTCTTTTCCTCTCTCGCTCTCTCTCTTTCCTCCTCTTTTCCTCTCTCACTCTCTGTCTCTTTCCTTCTCTTTTCTTCTCTTGCTCTCTGTCTCTGTCCTCCTCTTTTCCTCTCTCGCTCTCTCTCTTTCCTCCTCTTTTCCTCTCTCGCTCTCTGTCTCTTTCCTCCTCTTTTCCTCTCTCACTCTCTCTCTCTTTCCTCCTCTTTTCCTCTCTCACTCTCTATCTCTTGCCTCCTCTTTTCCTCTCTCGCTCTGTCTCTTTCCTCCTCTTTTCCACTCTCGCTCTCTCTCTTTCCTCCTCTTTTCCTCTCTCGCTCTCTGTCTCTTTCCTCCTCTTTTCCTCTCTCGCTCCCTCTCTTTCCTCCTCTTTTCCTCTCTCACTCTCTGTCTCTTTCCTCCTCTTTTCCTCTCTCGCTCTGTCTCTTTCCTCCTCTTTTCCTCTCTCGCTCTCTGTCTCTTTCCTCCTCTTTTCCTCTCTCACTCTCTCTCTCTCTTTCCTCCTCTTTTCCTCTCTCGCTCTCTGTCTCTTTCCTCCTCTTTTCCTCTCTCGCTCTCTCTCTCTTTCCTCCTCTTTTCCTCTCTCACTCTCTCTCTCTCTCTTTCCTCCTCTTTTCCTCTCTCGCTCTCTCTCTTTCCTCCTCTTTTCCTCTCTCGCGCGCTCTCTTTCCTCCTCTTTTCTCTCTCTCTCTCTCTGTCTTTTTCCTCTTTTGTTCTGTCTCTTTCCTCCGCTTAGAGAAGTTCCTCAGTGGAAACAGCAGGCCTGTCCCTTCTGACTTTAATATTACATGGTCAAGATGAGAGGGACACAAGGAAACAGAGACTACAGTGAGAAACACACAGAGAGAGAGAGAGCTGGGAGTGGGAGAGTGAAGCGAGAAACAGAGGGAAGGAGAGAGAGGGAAACAGGAAGAGAGGAACACAGCGACAGAGAGCCTCTGATGTTCTGTTTTTCTCTTCTCCATCAGACTGGGGAATGAGGCCAGGCCAGCTGGTGCACTGGGGACCAGAAACAGAGACGCAAAACAGTCATCCAGTCATCTCCCAGGCTTGACAGGTGTCATGTCACGTTTGTGAGAGCGTGATGTAGCCTTTCTGAAATCCACGGTGGCTCAGGTGAACTGAAACCATAACACAAATGTGTTACTTCTCCAGTGCATACTCCTCTCTCAGACCAACACAACAGTAACACATTGGTACATTATTACATTTCCTTTTGCCACAGTAGAGAAAGGTTGGATCCTCCAGAGAAACAATTAGTCGTGGAACTTCAGAGGAGAACAATCGTTGTTTATCTGTTCACGGCAGACAGGCAGACAAGCAGACAGGCAGACAGGCAGACAGGATTGGAGGAGGGGAGAGCATGGAACTAGCTGTAGCTTATTGATTTCTTTACATAATGAAGCAGTGCAGAATGTTTTACGCTCATTTAATGCCCCGCTTCTTCTGAATAACACATGCACCCACGCAGGAATGCACGCACACACACACACCTCTTGTTCCTTCACTGCAGTAACCTCATTTGGACCATTGAACTAATTAGAGACTCAATCTGCATTCCGGATTCCCAGCCAACATATGCTCTCTACCCACAACAGTAACTCAAGACTAACTTGGACTGTCAGATTTAGCTGCTGGGTCAAAAAATTGATTTATTTAAAGATTTTAGCACTCTTTCTGTTAAACTGTTCACCTCATCTGCCTCCTGCAGAAAGCACTAACACGAATAGTGTAATGAGTATTTGTGGTGTCTGAAGGAATAGTATTAACGAGGCTATAGCCAGTATAATGTATAATCACTATCACTACTATCACTACCACTAACGATAACAGTAAATACAGATGGGCTCCTCATCCTTCAAAAACCTATATCCCTAATAGCCTATTGTGGAATACTATGTGAAGGAATAATAGCAGCATTATCACAGTACCACAGCTACCGATACCATCGCTATCATTACATTATAATATTAATAATAATTAATACACTGAGTATACCACACATTAGGATCCCCCTCCCCTCCCCCCTGCTGTTGACTCCAATGCTTCCCATAGTTGTGTCAAGTTGGCTGGATGTCCTTTGGGTGGTGGACCATTCTTGATACACACGCGGGAAACTGTTGAGCATGAAAAACCCAGCAGCGTTGCAGTTCTTGACACAAATCATTGCACCTGGCACATACTACTATACCCTGTTCAAAGGCACTTAAATATTTTGTCTTGCCCATTCACTCTCTGAATGGCACACATACACAATCCATGTCTCAATTGTCTCCAGGCTTAACAATCCTCCCCTTCATCTACACTGATCAAAGTGGATTTAACAATAAGGGATCAATAAGGGGATCATATCTTTCACCTCTATTCACCTGGTCAGTCCATATCATGGAAAGAACAGGTGTTCATAATGTGTTGTATGCTAAGTGTATATAATACTAATATTATATTATAAACTACTAGCAGCCCAAATAACAACAGAAAATACAACTGTATGATGATGAATATGAGTCTCAGTTCAGTATAGCAACATGTATTTTTTGTAGGGGAATATATAGTAGAAATATAGAATATGAATCATTGTATAATATACTGTGGCTATACAGAGGGCATAAATGAGTTACATCTACTTGTTAATTATGATTGAATGATTAATCAGTCCTTTATGTTGATAGCCCATTATGACTCCTCATAACCCAGGTAATTTACAGCCAACAGCCTGGTCTGTCACGTTCCCTCTCACAGTCACTATATTCCACTCTACAAATAAAAGAGTAGAAATAAGGCTTCTTTGCGGTTGTATAGCTAGACCCTTCTTGAGGGCCATACATGGCGAGAGCTGTTGAACCCGCACTGGTTCTACATAGCTTCTGTAGCACCATGTTTTTATTACAGTGTACTGTCGGTTATGAAAATGAAAATAACATAAAAATTGGCTTTTCATACTGTGGAGGGGAGTCTAGACTACAGTCCTGTAATTAGGGCCATAGGCCCCTGGGTAAAGTCACCTCACAAAAAGAGAAGATTTTATTTGAGGGGACATGTTGTTTGAGGGAGAGACACAACACATATTTTCCAATAAATGCAATATTCTCTTTTGGTTGGAAACGTCTGGGGTCTCGCTGCCCAAGACTGTGGTGCTCCACTGCTCTGCACAGTACTTGATTCGTTCAACTCCTTGAGGCAATCTTCAAGTTCAGTTTTATTAAGAGCTACGGTATAGTAACTATTGTGATGCTCGTAGCAAAACCCTTCAAGCAGCATTTCCCAAACACTCAACCCCAGGTCCATGCTCTTCATGCTCCTTCTAATACATGGGGTCGAACTACAAGAACATTTGACATAGAACAGAAGCCTTACGAGACATAGCTCTAGTTTCAATCTACAACTCTCTGGGCGCCCGACTCGCTCCGAGGCCTGTGTGTTAAGCATGAATGTAAAAAGTTCTTCCTCAGAACTGTCTCTGGCCGGCGCAAAATTCCCCATCAGATCAAACACAATACTGCTGTGGCTAATGGTCCCCCATTCGGTAAGGCTATTATTTATAGTAGCTAGTGCAGCTAGTGCTGCGGCTTCCTCCACCATGTCCAGTCAAGCAAGGTCGAGACGAGATGCCAGCCAGACTTGGCGCACACACACCGTCAGCGGCTCAGTAAACCACCAGTGACTGCTAACCGTCCCTTCGCCCACTTACATCCACCCATAGTTCATAAGGACCAAACTAGCAAAACTATGAGGCGTTCTTCACATCCTTCTCTCTTTTGAGGACAGAGAGAGTTGTCCTATTTAGCCTGGCATAAACTCCAACTGCAAGCCATGATGTTCTTCTATGCTAAATTGGAAAACATGGATGCTGTTATATAAAAAGTGCTTACTCAAATTAAATGACCACTGAGAGTCAGTGGTAAAGGAAGTCATTCGGGAGTAAATTGGTGGTGTATATTTGGACTGATTACAACAGGGTGTGATTATCTTACATTAGCATTGATCCAGCTGTGTGTGTGCACGTGTGTGTGCATGTGTGTGTGTGTGTGTGAGTGTGTGTGTGTGTGTGTGTGTGTGGTATACACTACCGTTCAAAAGTTTGGGGTCATTTAGAAATGTCCTTGTTTTTGTCCATTAAAATAACATCAAATTGATCAGAAATACAGTTTAGACATTGTTAATGTTGTAAATGACTATAGTAGCTGGAAACGGCTGATTTTTTATAGAATATTTAAATAGGCGTACAGAGGCCCATTACCAGCAACCATCACTCCTGTGTTCCAATGGCATGTTGTGTTAGCTAATCCAAGTTTATCATTTTAAAAGGCTAATTGATCAATAGAAAAACATTTTGCAATTATGTTAGCACAGCTGAAAACTGTTGTCATGACTAAAGAAGCAATAAAACTGGCCTTCTTTAGACTAGTTGTGTATCTGGAAAATCCGCGTTAGTGGGTTCTAATTACAGGCTCAAAATGGCCAGAAACAAAGAACTTTCTTCTGGCACTCGTCAGTCTATTCTTGTTCTGAGAAATGAAGGCTATTCCATGTGAGAAATTGCCAATAAACTGAAGATCTCGTACAACGCTGTATACTACTCCCTTCACAGAACAGCGCAAATGGTCTTTAAACAGAATAGAAAGAGGAGTGGGAGGCCCCGGTGCACAACTGAGCAAGAGGACAAGTAATTTAGAGTGTCTAGTTTGAGAAGCAGATGCCTCGTAAGTCCTCAAATGGCAGCTTCATTAAATAGTACCCGCAAAACACCAGTCTCAACATCAACAGTGAAGAGGCGACTGCGGGATTCTGGCCTTCTAGGCAGAGTTGAAAAGAAAAAGCCATATCTCAGACTGGCCAATAAAAATAAAAGATTACGATGGGAAAAATAACACAGACACTGGACAGAGGAACTCTGCCTAGAAGTACTTGTACTTGTACTTGTCCTTTTGCTCAGTTGTGCACCGGGGCCTCCCACTCCTCTTTCTATTCTGGTTAGAGACCGTTTGCGATGTTGTGTGAAGGGAATAGTACACAGCGTTGCACGAGATCTTCAGTTTCTTGGCAATTTCTCACATGGAATAGCCTTCATTTCTCAGAACAAGAATAGACTGATGAGTTTCAGAAGAAAGTTATTTGTTTCTGGACATTTTGAGTCTGTAATCGAACCCACAAATGCATCCGCATTAGCTTGGATTAGCTAACAGAGCGTGCCATTGGAACACAGGAGTGATGGTTGCTGATAATGGGCCTCTGAACGCCTATGTAGATATTCCATTCAAAACCAGCTGTTTCCAGCTACAATAGTCATTTACAACATTAACAATGTCTACACTGTATTTCTGATCAACGTGATGTTATTTTAATGGACAACAAAATGTGATTTTCTTTCAAAAACAAGGAAATTTCTTTGTGACCCCAAACCTTTGAACGGTAGTGTATGTGCTCCACCTCCAGCTTTCTAGGATAAGTCTGTCTCTGTGAGAGCACATTAAAAACATCAGACAAACAGCCCTTAGAGCAATAACTCCCTTCCCCAGCATGTGTCTTTATTCCCACCCTACAATAGACTCTGATGGGATTAACTATTGTGTGTTGTTGCCGAGGATTAGGGATGTCTAGGGATGCAACAGCACAGGAGGCTCTGCATAAACAGAAACAGACACAACACCTGGTGTCATGTTGCAGTAATGCCACCTTGGAGCAGAGATTCAGCACTGCAGCAGCAGGAGGATTATCAACTACAGGACTCCAGACGATTACAAATACCCTCTGAAGATACTGGAGACAAACAGCTGGAGGAAGAGGAATAGAAACACTAGACAGAACAATAAGCAGATGAGTAAGAGGAGGTTGTTTGTAATGTGTCCAAAGGATTAATCAGCACTAGTAGTCTGCTGTTGTGTCGCGCTGAGGCAGGGATGTATGAAAGGACACAGTGAGGATACTGCATCCAGCTGTCCCACACCAGCACAACAAACATTACACGTCGCAACCAACTGACAAATGAGCGTAACATCAGCCAGTGACAGTGTCACAACACCATGCTGAGTGTCTGAGACTGTGAGGAGAGGACTCACTAAACCAGGCAATGTTGTGCTGGCTGGTAAATGCCCAAATGATGCCCGGACGGGCCGCAGCAGACTGGCATCTCGCCGAGAGGCAGGCAAGGCAGCCATGTCAGGGATGTCATGTCTATCCAGGAGACAGCATCCAGCCGTCCCACGCCAGGCAACGTCTCTATGGGAGTCTGTCACACACTCGCAGAGCAGGGGACAGGAGAGTGGAGGAAAGGGGACGCTACTGGGGACACACACTGAGTCACTCTCCTCCGGCCTCCAAGCACACAGAGAGAGAGCGAGAGAGAGAAAGGGGAAGAGACACAAAGAGAAAGAGAGATTGTGGGATGGATAGTCACTCATCACCCTGCTACGTCCTCATCACATCACATCCTGCCCCCCTTACCCCCACACTGTAAACACCCCCACTCTGCTGCAGACGCCACCCACTGCAATTAGCACTAGCCAGCTACTCACGCACACATGCACGTATACACACAGTTATAACACTGTGAGAGGTGGGAAGGTCCTACATATCAGAGACTAGTGAAAGCAGCTTAGCTACAATGGAGAGAGCAGGCTGCAGCTCTAGCACTAACATTAAGCTTGGTGTTGGCCCAATTTCTACAGGTTGTGGACACACTTGGTGTTGGGACACATTTTGCAGGGTCTTGGTTTAATAATAAAAAATAAAATAAAAGATATTTAAAAAAGACATTTGTTCAGTATTATAATTGTCTTGGCGATGTGTGGAGCAGCCTGCATGTGAGGCCAGATATGTCATAGGCCGTGTTCTGAAGCAATGTGATAGTAATAAACATAATAGCCTAACTGGAGGTAATAGTAGTGACTGTCTGGCTGATGCTTCTACCAAGGCTTATCCAACACATAGATAAAAAGGCTTTCGTGTGCAATTACTAAATTAGTGGAGAAATGAATTTCAACCCAGTGAACTGACACAGAAATGCACTGAACTGCTAATCTGGGAGCAGAAGGGCTAAGATACCACTGGAAGTTAAAGTTTAATGGCTTGATGTCAGGGCTCTCAAGTGGATACAACTGAGGCAGCATAACTCTGGAGGAACTACTTTTCTTATGTAGGATGTCAGTCAGAAAAGCAAACCTAAAGATTGCCTCATGCCTCATAGCATGGCGGCTACATGCAGACCTGGGTTCAAATACTATTTGAAATCTTTCAAATACTTTGAGTGTATGCTCTAGCCTGCCTGGTGTGCTATATGGGTGGGGTCAGCAGTTTTGGGACTGTTATATTGCTACATCAAGCCAGTAGAGCTTAGTCAACCACAGGTTAAGCATTTTAAATTATTTCAAATATTAATTGAACCCAGGTCTGGCTATGTAGGCTAGAGTAACTTTCATGTGATATGCCGATGGTGCTCTCTGGGCTACTGTCTGTCTGAGCTCACATTGACAACCATTCATAATGTGAGTGCTAAATGCAGAAGAAGTTATTGTACTGATTTTTATTTTGTCACCCGATTGGCTTGTACACGCTCTCAGTGGGGGCAGGACGGGGATGAAACAAGAATGTCTGCTTGCATCAGATTGTCTAGTCCTAGAAACCTATCAAAAGCCCATCCGACTGTACCATCATGTTATCACACCTAGAGAGAGTGTCGAACAGATGTCTCTTTTTATTTACGGATGTGTGGCTGAATACTGTGAATGGGTATAAAGGTAAGTAGCCATGTTCTGGCTATTTTGGCCTTACGTGGTGTCTTACGTGGTGTCTTACGAGGTGTCTTACGTGGTGTCTTATGAGGTGTCTTACGTGGTGTCTTACGAGGTGATTAAGGTATCAAATTGAGAATAGTATTATTAATTGAGCGACCTGTATAAATAAAGGTTAAATAAATACAAGTGAAAAAGAAAAAAACTCTCTTCCAACACCTAAAAACCACACATCTGTTCAAACCTTTTTGCAGGTGTTCAAACAGTACATTTCCAATAGTAAGAAAGAAACCGTGTTTGAAACCACTTCAGGTGGTCTCTGTAGAGAGAAAAACACAGATGCCCCCTTACTTTCTATTCTCCAGACCCTCCCACCCCCTGCAAACCCTCTCACTTCCTATCCTCCAGACCCAGCCCACTTCCGGGGGAGGACATGGGAGGGGGGGGGGGGGGGGGGTATTTTTTCTTCCTGGTCACCTTTAAACCTACCATAGCCTCCAACGAAATCAGCACCATCCATTTCCCTCTGCATGAGTTGAGTGCTGAGAGAGAGAGAGAGAGAGAGAGAGAGAGAGAGACAAAGAGAGAGAGAGAGAGAGAGAGAGAGACAGAGAGAGAGAGAGAGACAGAGAGAGAGAGAGAGAGACAGAGAGAGAGAATGTGAAAGCACATCCCTTTAAAACTGACATTTTTGGCATGTACTCTTTGATTTACTCCAGATACATATCAATGAAGGTATTTTTAGACTCCAAGTTGCATGCTCCTGAACGCTACTCTCTCTCTATCTCTGTGTCTCTCTCTGTCAAGTTCGTTAATTGACTGTATGCCGATTAATTATTGTAATTAAACTGTTGTGTGTTTCGCGGTTGAGGAGAAATATAAATAACAGCAGGAGGTCAGGGCGGCAACATTGAAATGCTACAGAATAATACTCTTTGAGTATTTTGCGTCTTCTTTGGTGGTGTTCCAGGTTGTCGTCATTGCAATCCCAGAAGAAGATATCTTCTATTTCATATTAATGTGGTTGCAGAGATGTTGAACACTTCTCTATGTGTTGTGAGATCTGACAAATTGGGCATCACGACTGCAATGACGACAACCTGGAATGTGCCCTTTAATTTGGTGTGTCATTAACAGCCTTGTCATGTAGCAGTGTTTCCCAACCAGGGGTTCTAGGACCCCTGTACTTGGACTATCCACAAGAGGTACTTGAGAAGACTCATGAGACCATAGGCCTACTGGTAAAATGTACATGATGGGGTACTCCAGGGCTACTCCAGGGCTTCTCCAGGGCTTCTCCAGGGCTACTCCAGGGCTTCTCCAGGGCTACTCCAGGGGTACTCCAGGGCTACTCCAGGGGTACTCCAGGGCTACTCCAGGGCTACTCCAGGGCTTCTCCAGGGCTACTCCAGGGCTTCTCCAGGGCTTCTCCAGGGCTACTCCAGGGCTTCTCCAGGGCTACTCCAGGGCTACTCCAGGCAGAGCTAAATTCAGTTGGTAATACAGTAACAGAAAAAGGTTGGGAATGACAGTCATATAGCATTCAATCCCCCTAGGCGTCCAGAGAGACAGTCCAGTCTCAGAGAGCTAACTTACCAAGAGCCTAACAATCTCAAGTGCACACCTGATGTCAGCCCTGAATTCTCTGTCCTGTCAGGGCAGTGACCAACAACCCAACAGGACGCTGCTGTACTACTGCTTTTTAAAATATACAGACACATCTGCTCGTCGGTGTGAAAGGTCTTTGTTGAAAACACAGCATATAGAGAAGAAAATAACAAAAATCCATTATAACCAAACAACCTTGCTCCAGGGACCGAACACACACACACACACACACACACACACACACACACACACACACACACACACACATAAATAGGTCATAGTCATTTTTATTCCTGTTGCGTGCTTTTCTCACCTGGCTGGCTGGCGAGTCCCCGGGGTAAGTGACAGAGGTCTGGGGAAGCGTGATGAGGGTTCTGGGGCTGACACACACAGAGGAGAGGGGCCGGAGGGCAAACCACCACCAACATCCGCATCAACATCACATCTTCATCTGAAGGTACCCAGGGGTGGTAACCATAGTGACAAACATAATACGGGGTCAACTCACTCACTAGTTAGATGTGAGGTGCAGTCCTTGTCACTCTCGTAGCCACTCTACCTTGCACAGGTCTCTGGAGCAATACATTTGGGGCTAAGGCACTTCAGAAACAATCGGAAGCTTCTTTGCATGTTTGTTTAGACTTGTGGATTAACATCAGGAATATGTTCAGTAGGGCACACCAAAAGCAAACATCTGTGTTGTTATTGGACATGTTTAGGTGGTAAGCTAGTTTGTCAGAGAGCTCGTAGATTATCAGTCATCACTGGTCGTCAGTCACACTGTCATAAAAAACACAGAGATGGCTATCAGCTGGCTAAAGCTCTGGGAGGAAGTGTGTGTACTGTGCTTATGATGACTTAGGCTGGAGTGTGCACGCGTTGTGATTAGTCAACATGTCTCAGCCATGTGCAACAATGTTGCCTTGCATTGTGTGCATGTGTGTGTGTGAGCGTGTCGTGTGAGTCTATATTGTCTACGGCAATATTGTCTGTAGAAATGACTATCCTGGGATAGTGAGTGTGTGTGTGTACACACCATTATCGCTCGAGTCACACCTCAGGTCTGCGTGTATATGAGCAAGCAATGATCACACACACACCTCCGTCCTGCCCTGTCAGAGAGAGCAGAAAACCTCAGATGACAGAAGGGCTGCGGAGGAAATAAAGCCATGAAACATTGAGTAGATAGAGATAGGCTCCCTGGAGAAGAAAAGTAAAGTAGTCTTGCACGAGCAAGCCAGGATGGCTCACAGGAGCCTATCCCCTGTAGTGTGAGTCAGCTTGATGTACAGTACACCACCCTGAACAGGACACTGGTCTATCACAGGGCCTTAACCCCAACTTACAGTATGCCCTTAATGCTGGGTGCCAAGCAGTGACGCAATGGGTCCCATTTATACAGTCTTTGGTGTGACTCAACCGGGTTCTGAGCTCCCAACCTTCCGACGTCAGGGCAGACACTCTAACTACAAGGCCACTGAGTAGGTCAAGAAAAGGCTGTCCATACTCCATCTCCAGCTCAAATGTGGAACGTCAGCTTCTGCTATTTCACTGGCTGGTCCATTCTACAGGCCTGACCTAATCATCCATGCATGGGGCTGGGAAGGGGCTGGCTGGAGATGCAGCAGTCAGGACTTATCAAGAGAGGTAAAGGCATGGCTCAATTCATTTCAAGTGGCTGCCAACGTCTTATTGGTCTGTGGCTAAGTGGATCACTAAACGCCTCTATCAGAAGGCTATTGTTGCCAAGGCATGAAGAGGATACAATTGACATAGCCTATAAAGTTTATTGTGATGCTTTTACTTACTGCAGAACCAGATCAAATGTGAAGGGCACCACAAGAAGTGAATTCTAAAATTGGTTTGAGTAGAAAATAGAACTGTGGTTTGGAGATGAAAACAAGAAACGTTCCAATAACACAGTCAAAAGACAGTTAGGGGAGGGGAGGGAGGAAAAAATTCATCTGGAACATAAATTGCAAATCCTCATTTGATTCAGTGGTCTCAAATGGTATCCGCGTAACATCAAAGAATTCCCCGCACAAATGAAAGAAAGCCCAACACTGAAAGGGTTCTCCTCCTCCAATCACAAGAGGTCTCACTGAGGGGATTCTCTTCTCTCTTTTTTCCACTCACAGGTGAGCACATATACTCCCAGACCCAGAGAGAAGGAGAGAGAGGGGGGGGGGGATAAAGGGAGGGGAAGAAGAGAGAGGGGGAGAGAGGAAATAGGTAGGTGAGAGAGAGGAGTGAGAGGAGGGAAGAGAGATGGAGAAAGGAAGGGAGAGGGGGATGGAGAGATAAGAAGTGAGATGGAGAAAGGAAGGGAGAGGGGGATGAGAGATAAGAAGTGAGATGGAAAAAGGAAGGGAGAGGGGGGTGGAGAGATAAGAAGTGAGATGGAGAAAGGAAGGGAGCGGGGTGGGGAGATAAGTGAGATGGAGAAAGGAAGGGAGAGGGGGATGGAGAGATAAGAAGTGAGATGGAGAAAGGGAGCGGGGTGGGGAGATAAGTGAGATGGAGAAAGGAAGGGAGAGGGGGATGGAGAGATAAGAAGTGAGATGGAGAAAGGAAGGGAGAGGGGGATGGAGAGATAAGAAGTGAGATGGAGAAAGGAAGGGAGAGGGGGATGGAGAGATAAGAAGTGAGATGGAGAAAGGAAGGGAGCGGGGTGGGGAGATAAGTGAGATGGAAAAAGGAAGGGAGAGGGGGGTGGAGAGATAAGAAGTGAGATGGAGAAAGGAAGGGAGAGGGGGGTGGGGAGATAAGAAGTGAGATGGAGAAAGGAAGGGAGAGGGGGGTGGGGAGATAAGAAGTGAGATGGAGAAAGGAAGGGAGCGGGGTGGGGAGATAAGTGAGATGGAGAAAGGAAGGGAGAGGGGGATGGAGAGATAAGAAGTGAGATGGAGAAAGGAAGGGAGAGGGGGGTGGAGAGATAAGAAGTGAGATGGAGAAAGGAAGGGAGCGGGGTGGGGAGATAAGTGAGATGGAGAAAGGAAGGGAGAGGGGGATGGAGAGATAAGAAGTGAGATGGAGAAAGGAAGGGAGAGGGGGGTGGAGAGATAAGAAGTGAGATGGAGAAAGGAAGGGAGAGGGGGATGGAGAGATAAGAAGTGAGATGGAGAAAGGAAGGGAGAGGGGGATGGAGAGATAAGAAGTGAGATGGAGAAAGGAAGGGAGAGGGGGATGGAGAGATAAGAAGTGAGATGGAGAAAGGAAGGGAGAGGGGGGTGGAGAGATAAGAAGTGAGATGGAGAAAGGAAGGGAGAGGGGGATGGAGAGATAAGAAGTGAGATGGAGAAAGGAAGGGAGAGGGGGATGGAGAGATAAGAAGTGAGATTGAGAAAGGGATGGAAAAAAGAGGGAGGAGGAAGGAGATAGAGAGAAAGAGGGAGGAAGAGAGAAGGTTAGCACCTCTAAGCTTGAGATGAGCATTTAACCTCCTTTAAAGGATGGATCAGCATTCCTAGCTAATGAGACCTGACATTGGCATTTAAAAAAACAACAGTAGCCAACACACACACACACACATCCTCCCACACAGACACAAACATATTCCTGATATACAAATACAAAACCCAATAATTATTCAAGTGTTGGGACAATGCTGTTGCAAGCAGAAAACAGTCACGACAGACAAAACTAGCCATGGAATGTTTTTTAACAGGGAAGTTATTACAGTAAAGTATCATGAAATACTGAGCGGACAGAGGAGAACCTCGGATGAAAACAGCCTTGGAGTCAAGAGGATTGTAGCTTTGTGGCAGTGCATTTGCAGATAATCTTTGGGACGAAAGTGAGCGAGATAGAAAGAGAACAAGAGAGAGAGGCAGATAGAGAGTGAAAGAGAGAGAGGCAGAGAGAGAGAGTGATAGAGAGAGGCAGAGAGAGAGGGAGAGAGAGAGGCAGAGAGAGAGAGAGGGGGGGGGGGGTGAAAGGGAGAGAGCAGGAGGCAGAAAGAGAGTGAAAGAGAGAGAGGCAGAGAGAGAGAGAGAGAGAGAGAGAGAGAGAGAGAGAGAGAGAGAGAGAGTGAGGGAGGGGGGGTGAAAGGGAGAGAGCAAGAGGCAGAGAGAAACTTGGGAATAATGTGCACCACAGAACAGAGTGAAGGAAAAAAAGACCATCAGAGACGCTTATCTGTGAAAGGCTTCTGCTACCCCACCGGGTCAGAGGAATAAAGAGGTTTTAACCTAATTTCTGACATCATCCACCACTCTCACTGGGCCCGTCCACAGAGGCAGAAAGAACAACAAAAAATAACGGGGGAGAAAATTAATCCCGTTTTAACATAAAAAAAACATCAGCAGCAGCTGTCTGTAATGAATGCATGTTGGTCAAGCCTGCACATCAAAAGATATAGCCTTCACAAAGATAAAGCAGCGTCCTCACCATTATTCTTATTATTCACAACAGGTAGGCTATACGCAGGATGGGTCTGGTGAGCCCTTTGAGCATTGTGGAAATGTATTTCAGTTGCATTATGATCACATATACATGATAAGGGAACTGACAGGGTTGCCTCAACACTGATCTGTTAGAAGGTAGATGTCATACCACTAGATGATTCAATTCCAACAGGGATCACATAGGCTACACATACAACAAATGTATGTAGCCTACTCACTAAACTATACTTCGCTTTGGATGAAACTGCCTGCTAAGTTGCATATGTTTGTATATATAATGATAAGAGAAAAGCTCAATTGAGCCATATAAATCAATGTAAAAATTGTATTCCCCTTAATGTCAATTTCAATCCATCTAACAAGGTCACTCACTGCAATGTCAAACATTCCAGTATCCCACTGAGTAGATGAGATGGAGGGTACATTTTGCCTTCTCCTCCATTTCCCTGGTAATATACCAGAACATTTCTGCTTCCACTCTCCTCAGTAATGATTCTGGGGGGGAATGAGTGGTTGATATAACAAAGCAGTATCCTGATCCCATACTACAGTCCAGTACTTCCACGGCTACAGTGCCCCCTGCTGGGTCCAAAATGCACCTCCACTCTCCAGCTCTGGATGATGATGATGATGTTTTGTAGGTTTGGGTTGGATGGTGCCTGTCTGCTTTTGCAGGGTATTTGACTGGGCTTTATAGAAACATTTTATTGATTAATAATGTGTTATTTTCAGGAGGGAGCAAAATTCTGACTGTTGCAGATAGTTGTGATATTATGAACAGACTAACCTTTACATGACAGAGAAGCAGGTATGTTCAACATGTTACTACTATTTTAGAAGCATCATTCCATTTTCGCAATGTGTGATGTGGTAAAAAAATGTATCCGCAAAACTCTAAACTGATAACACTTGTAATGCCCCCTATCTTATATTCAGAACCCTTTACTGTGCATTCATTTGGGTTTCACACATCTTCACACACCCCTGAGTCATTCATGCAAAATCAAAGTTTTATGTGAAATACCATGAGAACATTTAGTTTAGTCCCCAATACATCAGATAGGCTCACACTTTGGTCATTTTAACAATTCAGTCCAATAGCGAAGAACACAAAACACATTTCAAAACTGTTCTATAGAACTGAAAAGTAGGTGGTTAATATCATTTCCCATGCATACATTTTTATCATTTGTATCCAATGGCAGGTTGTGTTGAGAATGTCAGTCTTACAGTTTAATTATCTTTATACAGTACATACAGTACCAATCACTTGTGTTGTGACAAGGTAGGGGTGGTATACAGAAGATGGCCCTATTTGGTAAAAGACCAAGTCCGTATTATGGCAAGAACAGCTCAAATAAGCAAAGAGAAACAACAGTCCATCATTACTTTAAGACATGAAGGTCAGTCAATCTGGAAAATGTCAAGAACTTTGAAAGTTTCAAGTGCAGTTGCAAAAACCATCAAGCACTATGATATAACTGGCTCTCATGAGGACCGCCACAGGAAAAGAAGACCAAGAGTTACCTCTGCTGTAGAGGATATATTTGCAGCCCAAATAAATGCTTCACAGAGATCAAGTAACAGACACATCTCAACATCAACTGTTCAGAGGAGACTGCGTGAATCAGGCCTTCATTGTCAAATTGCTGAAACCTCTACTAAAGGACATCATTAAGAAGAAGAGACTTGCTTGGGTCAAGAATCATGCGCAACGGCCACAAAACACAATAGAAAACAGGCTACCTAAATAGGGTTCTCAATCAGGGACAACGATTGACAGCTGCCTCTGATTGAGAACCATATCAGGCCAAACACAGAAATAGAAAATCATAGAAAAACTAACATAGACAACCCACCCAACTCACGCCCTGACCAATTGTTGTGAAGAAAGCTTCAGGGCGCCCAAGAAAGTCCAGCAAGCACCAGGACCGTCTCCTAAAGTTGATTCAGCTGCGGGATCGGGGCACCACCAGTACAGAGCTTGCTCAGGAATGGCAGCATTCAGGTGTGAGTGCATCTGCACGCATAGTGAGGCGAAGACTTTTGGAGGATGGCCTGGTTTCAAGAAGGGCAGCAAAGAAGCCCCTTCTCTCTAGGAAAAACATCAGGGTCAGACTGATATTCTGCAAAAGGTACATGGATTGGACTGCTGAGGACTGGGGTAAAGTCATTTTCTCTGATGAATCCCCTTTCCAAATGTTTGGGGCATCCGGAAAAAAGCTTGTCCGGAGAAGACAAGGTGAGCGCTACCATCAGTCCTGTGTCATGCCAACAGTAAAGCATCCTGAGACCATTCATGTGTGGGGTAGCTTCTCAGCCAAGGGAGTGGGCTCACTCACAATTTTGCCTAAGAACGCAGCCATGAATAAAGAATGGTACCAACACATCCTCCGAGAGCAACTTCTCCCAACCATCCAGGAACAGTTTGGTGACGAACAATGCCTTTTCTAGCATGATGGAGCATGGCCAGGAAACTCCCCAGACCTTAATCCCATTGAAAACTTGTGGTCAATCCTCAAGAGGCGGGTGGAGAAACAAAACCCCACAAATTCTGACAAACTCCAAGCATTGATTATGCAAGAATGGGCTGCCATCAGTCAGAATGTGGCCCAGAAGTTAATTGACAGCATGCCAGGGCAGATTGCAGAGGTCTTGAAAAAGAATGGTCAACACTGCAAATATTGACTCTTTGCATCAACTTCATGTTATTGTCAACAAAAGCCTTTGACCCTTATTAAATGCTTGTAATTGTATTCCGTAGTAACATCTGACAAAAATATCTAAAGACACTGAAGCAGCAAACTTTGTGGAAATTAATATTTGTGTTATTCTCAAAACTTTTGGCCACGACTGTACACCATTCCTGGAAGCTGAAAATGTCCCAGTTCTTCCATGGCCTGCATACTCAGACATGTTGTCACGTGTGCTCCCTCTCCGGCCTCTAGGTCACCAGGCTGCTCATTATGGCGCACACCTGTCACCAGCGTTACGCACATAATGAGACTCACCTGGACTCCATCACCTCCTTAATTACCTGCCATTGTTTCGGTTGCTGTTTCATGTCGGTGCGCTGTTCGTGTTTCTTGTTTTGCTCATTTATTAAATAAATGTATTCACTCCCGGAACTTGCTTCCCGACTCTCAGCGTACATCGTTACACATGTCACCCATTGAGCATGTTTGGGATGCTCTGGATCGACGTGTACGACAGCATGTTCCAGTTCCCGCCAATATCGAGCAACTTCACACAGCCATTGAAGAGGAGTGGGACAACATTCCACAGGCCACAATCAACAGCCTGATTAACTCTATGTGAAGGAGATGTGTCGCGCTGCATGAGGCAAATCGTGTTCACACCAGATACTGACTGGTTTTGTGATCCACGCCCCTACCTTTTTTTTAAGGTATCTGTGACCAACAGATGAATATGTGTCTTCCCAGTCATGTGAAATCCATAGATTATGGCCTAATGAATTTATTTAAATTGACTGATTTCTTTATAAGAATTATAACTAAGTAAAATCTTTGAACATGTTGCGTTTATATTTTTGTTCAGTGTGTAAACATTTTTTTTACTGTCTTGGAGTTTGAAATGTACTAGCCAAAGTGGGCCATATGAAAGCTTGATTAACTGGCCCGGTGAGCTCCGCAGATGTTGCTGGGCCAGCAAGCAGCCCTGTCTGTCGAGCCCTGCTAATCCACTCCCTATACTCCATGTCATGTGCCAAAGAAAAAACGCCACCTGCTGGAGAAGACAGATTTTGGGCCTAGTTATCCCTCATGCTTCGCCTCTTCCTCTCTGGTGTGACTCACAAATTGCAGTTAATTACTATAGCTTCCGACTTGGATCAATCACAGTGGGCATACGATGTGATAAAGGAGTCTTTTATTGTAAATCTTGAAATCTTAAAACCAGATTAATTAGTATTTTTCATTCATCTTATTTTGGTTGACATCTGTTTTTTGGTTGAACTGATTACCACTTATCTAAATGCTACTAAATTAATAGACAATCTATATACAGTGCATTTGGAAAGTATTCAGACCCCTTCACTTTTTCCACATTTTGTTACTTTACAGCCTTACTCTAAAATTGATTAAATTGTTCCCCCCCCCCCCCCCCCCCCCCCCATCAATCTACACACAATACCCCATAATGACAAAGCAAAAACAGTTTTTAGAAATTTCTAAAAAAATTAATTAAAATGAAA
This sequence comes from Oncorhynchus mykiss, assembly GCF_013265735.2. Lineage (NCBI taxonomy): Eukaryota > Metazoa > Chordata > Actinopteri > Salmoniformes > Salmonidae > Oncorhynchus > Oncorhynchus mykiss. The sequence continues at coordinate 73,577,778 of NC_048572.1, forward strand.
CTGAAATGTCCCTTTTACATAACTATTCAGACCCTCTACTCAGTACTTTGCTGAAGCACCTTTAGCAGCAGTTACAGCCTCAAGCCTTCTTGGGTATGACGCTACAAGCTTGGTACACCTGTATTTGGGGAGTTACTCCCATTTTCTCTGCAGATCCTCTCAACCTCTGTCAAGTTGGATGGGGAGCGTCGCTGCACAGCTATATTTAGGTCTCTCCAGAGATGTTTGATCGGGTTCAAGTCTGGGCTCTGGCTGGGCCACTCATTGACATTCAGAGACTTGTTCCAAAGCCACTCCTGCATTGTCTTTGCTGTGTGCTTAGGGTCGTTATCCTGTTTGAAGGTGAACCTTCACCCCAGTCTGAGGTCCTGAGCGCTCTAGAGCAGGTTTTCATCAAGGATCTCTCTATACTTTGCTCCGTTCATCTTTCCTTCAATCCTGACTAGTCTCCCGGTCCCTGCCGCTGAAAAACATCCCCACAGCATGATGCTGCCACCACCATGCTTCACCGTAGGGATGGTGCCAGGTTTCCTCCAGATATGACCCTTGTTTTTAATGGTCAGAGTTCTTTAGGTGTCTCACAGGCTGTTGTGTGCCTTTTATTGAGGAGTGGCATCCCGCTGGCCACTACCATAAAGGCCTGATTGTTGGAGTGCTGCAGAGATGGTTGTCCTTCTGGAAGATTCTCCTATCTCCACAGAGGAACTCTGGAGCTCTGTCAATGACAATTGGGTTCTTGGTTACCTCCCTGACCAAGGACCTTCTCCCCCGATTGCTCAGCTTGGCCGGGCGGCCCGCTCTCGGAAGAGTCTTGGTGGATCCAAACTTCTTCCTTTTAAGAACGATGGAGGCCGCTGTGTTCTTGGGGACCTTCAATGCTGCAGATCTGTGCCTCGACAAAATTATGTCTCTGAGCGCTACAGACAATTCCTTCAACCTCATGGCTAGGTGTTTGCTCTGACATGCACTGTCAACTGTGGGACCTTATATAGACAGGTTTGAGCCTTTCCAAATCATGTCCAATCAATTCAATTTACAACAGGTGGACTCCAATCAAGTTGTAGAGACATCTCAAGGATGAACCATGGAAACAGGATGCATACCTAAGCTCAGTTTCGAGTCTCATATCAAAGGGTCTGAATACTTACATAAATAAGTTTAAAAAAAATAAAAAATAGCAAATATTTCTAAAAACCTGTTTTGATTTGTCATTATGGGGTATTGTGTGTAGATTGATGAGGAAACATTTGTTTTATCCATTTTAGAGTAAGGCTGTAACGTAACAAAATGTGGAAAAAAAGAAGGGGTCTGAATACTTTCTCAATGCACTATAAACATGAGCATATTGTTTGTGGGCCATGCACCCATTGCATATATGACACTACAACCATTAATGTTATTTTTCAGTAGGGTTTACATGACTCATCTTATCACACTTGGCAAACAGCTGGCAGAGCGCACAAACGTGGGTTAAGGTCTCGTGGCATACTGTGGGCTCAGGCATAATCCGAGACTCGGGGGGCTCGGCCTGGACTCGGGAAGGGCTTCCTGCAGGACAAGCTATTTCCGAGTCTGTCAGAATCATATTACTCTGGACTCCGGCTAAAAGTACCCGGGCCGAGTCCACTTCAGCTTTACCCATTTGAACTATTTTAGGAGTTGAGTTTGTTCATGAGTTGAGTTTGAGGTTTTTACTTGGCAGGTGTTGAAATACCATTTTTTTTAAAAGTCATGGAATTTGCAAGGTCATTCAAATCACAAATTTGTGATAGCTATAGGACCGCAGAGACTATCAGAGATGGTCCCTAATTTAGAGAATCTCAGATGCTATAATTGCTTTTGCAATTTTTTTTTCCCTAACATTTGTTCTAGGCTAGAAGTATGTAAGATAAACATGCACAATAATACAGGATACACTTACAAAAATGCCCTACATTTAAGATGCAGTAAAACTGCAGTACAATTAAATAATGGTTGTTTAATTAATAAAACACTACATGACCAAAAGTATGTGGACACCTGCTTGTCGAACATCTCATTCCAAAATCATGGGCATTAATCTGGAGTTGGTCCCCCCTTTGCCGATATAACAGCTTCCACTCTTCTGGGAAGGCTTTACACTAGATGTTGGAACATTGCTGCGGGGACTTGCTTCCATTCAGCCACAAGAACATTAGTGAGGTCGGGCACTGATGTTGGGCAATTAGGCCTGGCTCGCAGTTGGCATTCCAATTCATCCCAAAAGGTGTTCAATGGGGTTAAGGTGAGGGCTCAGTGCAGGCCAGTCAAGTTCTTCCATACTGATCTCGACAAATTATATGAACCTCCCTTTGTGCACGGGGGCATTGTCATGTTGAAACAAGGGAGGGCCTTCCCCAAACTGTTGCCACAAAGTTGGAAGCACAGAATCGTCTAGAATGTCATTGTTTGCTGTAGCGGTAAGATTTCCCTTCACTAGAACTAAGGGGCCTTGCCCGAACCATGAAAAACAGGCCCAGACCATTATTCCTCCACCAAACTTTACAGTTAGCACTATGCATTCGGGCAGGTAACGTTCTCCTACCATCCGCCAAATCCAGATTTGTCCGTTGGACTGCCAGATGGTGAAGTGATTTATCCCTCCAGAAAATGTGTTTCCACTGCTCAAGAGTTCAATGGCGGCGAGCTTTATGCCACTCCAGCCGATTCTTAGCATTGTGCATGGTGATCTTAGTCTTGTGTGCAGCTGCCCGGCCATGGAAACCCATTTCATGAAGCTCCTGACGAACAGTTCTTACATTAGCTAGCAGAGCAGCCACCGGTAGCAGTGGGGAAAGGCCAGAAGCCCATGCATGGTGCAGCGGGAGGGGCACAGATACTCGCTCATATAGGCCCAAGTGCTACATTTAGCATACAGCCGCTGGAGCAGTTAGATTTTTCTAAACCTCAAGAATGGACCAAATGGATTAGGATGTTCGAGCGCTTTCGTCAGGCAAGTAAATCTTCCCACTTCTACCAAGGAGAACCAGGTAGACACTCATGTACTGTACGGGCGACGAAGCAGATTACGTTTTGAGGGGTCTAAACCTAAACGAACTCAAGCAAAAACAGTATGGACAAATAAGATACGGATTTCATGCATTCATTATTGTGAAAAATAATGTGATCTATCAGTAGTACGCTTTATCATGCGGAGACTGGGGTAAATTAAACAGTGGGTTGTTTTCTTACAGCCTTATATGCCCTAGTAGAGTATTGCAACTATGGACTTTTGCATGATGAACTAATTCAAGACAGGATTGTCGTTGGGTTAGCAGGCATGCGCCTGTCAGAACGTATGCAGCTAGATAAAGATCTCACGCTAAAGAGAACTATTGAGATGGCAAAGCAAACTGAAGAAGTGAAAAAGCAGCAGAGTTGCCTGCGAGGTGACACAGTAAACAAAAAAGACATGCTCAGTGGATAGAGTTATGCAGAAAGGCAGCCAGTGGAAACAGAAAATCCAGCATGAGAATGCTAATGCTAATGAGAAAAAGCAGTCAGTGTCAAAACTGTGGCAAAATCCCTGCACATCCAAGAGCACAGTGTGCAGCTAATGAGGTAGTGTGTCTGTCCTGTGGGAAAAAGGGACATTGTCAATGTGTGTGTGTGTGTCATCAAGAGCCGTAAATTAGGTTCAAGAAGAGGATGATAACATTTTCCTAGGAACAATAAAAGCAGGAGGTGACCCATGGATGATTGACATTCTTGTGATGGACAGAAATGTAAAATTCAAAATAGATACTGGTTTTGATGTGACTGTTATCCCAGACAATGTGTTCAATCAACCAGCAACCCAGCTCTGCAAAAACCAATAAAAACTCTGCTAGGACCAGGAAGAGCGCCGCTGCACGGGATCAGAATCACATGGTTCTATGAAAGGGAGAAAAGGAGACACTGGAGGATGTGTATGATGTCCTCAGAGATCTACACAAAGCTTTACTAGGCGGACCAGTTATCAGAAAGCTTGTGTTAGTTGCTCGACTCGACAGCAGTGGTTTACAGACACTGAAAGAAAGCTATCCAAACTGTGCAGCGGTCTTGGTTCAGTACAACAACCATATACCACCAAGCTGAAACCTGCCGCAGAGCGCTACTCACGACACGACAAATTCCTCTGACATTGCTGCCAAAAGCTAAGAAAGAGCTAGAGCCCACGGAGGAGCCCACGTACTGGTTGGTTGTCCCAAAGAAGAACGGGGATGTGCGGATATGTGTCGATTTCACCAGTCTCAACGAGTCAGTGTGTAAAGAAAAATACATACTTCCCATGGTCGAACAGACCCATGGCTCAATAGCTGGGGCGAAGATCTTCAGCAAGTTCAACAGGAACATGGGTTTCTGGCAGATAGCGCTAGCCGTGGAGTCAGTTAAGCAAGCAACCTTCCTCACACCTTTAGGACTTTACTACTTCAATCTTCTACCTTTTGGTATAGCTTCAGCACCTGAACACTTCCAGAACGTAATGGTGACAGAGGTCACTGAAGGCCTGGAAGGTGTGGTCCGTCACATGGATGATGTGTTGGTCTGGGGCTAAACACCGGAGGAGCATGATGCAAGACTTCATGCCGCATTGCAGAAGATGGAAAAAGCTGGCTTAACTCTGAACACGGACAAATGTGACCTGTCAAAGGAGGAAGTGAAGTTCCTTGGCCACATTATATTCGACAAAGCAGTACAGTCCGACCGGACAAAGTCAGAGGCTGTCAAGGAGATGGCACAGCCATCCAACGTTAGCGAGCTGCAGAGTTTTCTAGGAATGGTGAACGAACTGGGAAAGTCCATCCCTCAGTTTGGAGAAATGGACAAACTTCTCAGAGACTTACTCTCAAAGAAAAACCACTGGTACTGGGGCGCCGACCAAGTCAAAGCCATCAAAGAGCTGGAGGAGGAGCTGACACCCACACCTGTGCTAGCCCTGTACGGCCCAAAAAAGAGATCAAGGTGTCAGCCGATGCGAATCTTCCTACGGACTAGGAGGAGTGCTGCTGCAGAAGAAGAGCAAGGAGGCCCAGCTACAATAGTCAAAATGTTTTTTCACGAGAGCGCTCCCCCCCATTGTACAAAACCATCCTTCTAAGGGGGGAATGATTTAAGATATCTTTGATTTGATGTTGTAAAATATTTAGAATTTAGCAACAATAGAAGCTTAATCATTCTAAACAGATTCACCAAGCGTGACCTTGTGTACGTCGACAGTTGTGCAGGTCCGAAATGACCTGAGGTAAGGTGTGCTACCATAAATAAAGATAGCTTAATAGATCTGGCCGACTTAGTGACGGCCTGCAAGGTTTGTTAACGCAGGGATTTAAATAGGACGGTGATTTTGTACAAATAGGATAACTTAAATGGTTAATTAACATGTAGTAAATTAGCCATAGATCAAATTCAAAAGACATACCTAAATAAAGTCCTCATGAAACTGGTTGACATACGGCGAGGATAAAACTGGGTTTGTTTTTGTGAAATAGATGGTAATTCTATGCGAACAGGATAACCCAACCAATTCAAAAGACAACACTGAAATAGATTCCAGAAAGGAGAGAGGGAAGCCTAATATAGCGGAGTAAGTTCCAAGATATTAACTTAAAAGTCCTCTGACACAACAGAAAATAGGTTGTTAACAAGAGCTTTACGACCTCTGGGAAATAGCTTCTAGTTGTACGGGTAAGATTTAATGTCCAATAAATGCACCTCTATAGATAAAGATTCCAGAAAGGAGAAACACACATCGTGATAACAATATACACATAGAGTGTGAGCACACACATAGGGAGTAGTGACATACTGTCACGTTCTGACCTTTATTTCCTTTGTTTTGTCATTATTTAGTATGGTCAGGGTGTGTGTTGGGGTGGGCAGTCTATGTTTGTTTTTCTATGATTTGGGTATTTCTATGTTTCGGCCTAGTATGGTTCTCAATCAGAGGCAGGTGTCATTAGTTGTCTCTGATTGAGAATCATACTTAGGTAGCCTGGGTTTCACTGTGTGTTTGTGGGTGATTGTTCCTGTCTCTGTGTTTGCACCAGATAGGACTGTTTTGAGTTTTCACATTTCTTGTTTTTGTTAGTTTGTTCATGTGAAGGGATTGATTAAAACATGAATCAAAACAACCACGCTGCGCTTTGGTCCGCCTCTCGTTCAGATGAAGAAAACCATTACACATACACATCAATAGTGAGACACATAAGAGTAATTTAATCAGAATTTTAAAAGTACACACATAGAATAAGGAGATAGATATATTTATCAGTCAAAAGTCATAAGGAACAACTAAGAATAAGTAGAACTTATAGTTGTATAAGTGTGAGATCTAAATACTATCAGGATTCATGCAAATAATTATTCAAAAATTCTAGGAAGAATTAACGGGGGGAATTTATCAAAAATAAGTTAAGGATATGTAAGGGATCTCGTCCTCCTCTTCTGAGGAGGAGTAACGAGAAGAATCGGAGTACCAAAACGCAGCGTGGTAAGTGTCCATAATTTAATGAAGCAAAATGAACACTGAACAAAAACAATAAGCAACAAACGAACAGTCCCGTAAGGTGAATGACAAACACTAAACAGGAAATAAACACCCACTAAACCCAGGTGGAAAAAGGCTACCTAAGTATGATTCTCAATCAGAGACAACTAACGACACCTGCCTCTGATTGAGAACCATACTAGGCCGAACACAAAAACCAACATAGAAAAACAAACAGACTGCCCACCCCAACTCACGCCCTGACCATACTATGGGGGGGCACACGGGGAGTGTGGCGAAGGCAGGTAGGAGACCTGCGCCAACTTCCCGTGCTTACCGGAGAGATAGAGGGACCGGGCAGGCACCATGTTATGCTGTGAGGCGCATGGTGTCCCCGGTGCGTGTGCATAGCCCGGAGCGGTACATCCCAGCGCCTCATATCGGCCGGGCTAGAGTGGACATCGAGCCAGGTGCCATGAAGCCGGGTCAGCGCATCTGGTCTCCAGAGAGACGATGTCTTAAAGGGGTACACACACACATAGAATATTAGAAGTTTGATTTTCTGAGTTTTAATTAAACACGTGAATTCTTTTGATAAAATAATGTTCTGGGAACCCGGGATACAACATGTAGAACATTTTTGATGTTTTTTCTTTAATTTGTCTAATATAGTAAGAAACACTACTGTGAAAGGGTGGTATGACTTTTGACCTCTTTCATGGCTTTCCTTTGTGGTCTGATCAGCCTCACGGGAGGGCCATTTGGATAATGAATTTAAGGTAATTTGTGATACTGATTTTAAGGTCATTTGTAATTGATAATTATGAACGAGTTTATAGTTCTTTGATATATTTGTATTTTGAACCAATGAAAATAAAGAAATGGCATAGCCTTGGACTACTGGTAGACTTATGTTAAATATTCAGGACATATTCTAAGCCAACAGGACAGGGATGCATGACATCTGTGGTGATCCAGGGCCATTGAGAGGATGAGATAAACATAATGAACTATGTAATAATCTTTGAGATTAATACTATTGTCACGGCCGTTAAAAGAACTGGACCAAGGTGCAGCATGGTGAGCGTACATTTTCTATTTTATTTGAAATGACCCCGACAAAACAAACTGTGAAGCTTAAAGGCTATGTGCCATCAAACAAAGTTACCTTCCCACAAACACAAGTGGGAAAAAGGGTACCTAAGTATGGTTCCCATTCAGAGACAACGATAGACAGCTGTCCCTGATTGAGAACCATACCCGGACAAAACCTAGAAATAGAAAATCATAGAAACACAAAACATAGAATGCCCATCCCAACTCACGCCCTGACCAAACCAAAATAGAGACATAAAAAGGATCTCTAAGGTCAGGGCGTGACTACTATAGACATGTTGATTTTTCTCAAATCCATAAGTTCAGACAGGGAGACAGTGAGACATTTAGTCAATATTTGGAAACAACCTATATTTGATACTGATGGTTGTGGGAAGGAGCGACAGACAGATAGTGTAAAAAGGCAGACGGAGAAGGGCTCCCCGCCCTATACGGAGGCCTAAAGTGACCTTGATGGTTTGGGAGTATGAGGAGACGGAAGGGGGGGGGCAGGAAATTAGCAAGATAGAGAGAGAGCAGAAGGCACATGTGGAAAATGAAAGGGGCGATCCTACACGATAATGTCAGACATAAGGATAATTTACTAATCTTACCTAAGTCATTGTTTAACCTGTCTAGGACACAGGTTTCGCTAACGGAACCCCCCCACATTCCGCTGAAAAGGCAGCGCGTGTAATAAAAAAATATTTTTGGGAAATATTTAACTTTCACAAGTCCAATACAGCACATTAATGATAAACATCTTGATAATCTACCCATCGTGTCCGATTCTTTAAATGTTTTACAGCGAAAACACAACATATATTTATGTTAGATCACCACCAAATCCAAAAAACACAGCCATTTTTCCCAGCCAAAGATAGTCACAAAAGCAGAATTAGAGATAAAATGAATCACTAACCTTTGATAATCTTCATCAGATGACACTCATATGACATCATGTTACACAATACATTTATGTTTTGTTCGATAATATGCATATTTATATCCACAAATCTCGGTTTACATTGGCGCCATGTTCAGAAATGCCTCCAAAATATCCGGAGTAATTACAGAGAGCTACATAAAATAACATAAATACTCATCATAAACTTTGACAAAAGATACATGTTTTACATATAATTAACCAAACCCGTATGTCCAAGATTTTGTGTCCAACAGGTGAATTACAGGAAAAGGTGATTCACTCAATCCAACCAGGAGACTGGGTGTGGATCCAGTCCCTCAGGAGAATAGACGGGAAGCCGCCCCGTTGAGAAGGTCCATACAAGGTTCTGTTAAACCACCGCCTTGGCCAGTAGAATAGCTGAGAGAGTCACTTGGGTCCACGTTACGGTATGTACACATATAAGCACTGCTCACACACAGAGTTAGGAGAAGAACCGAGTACCAACAGGGTCCAGGGGTTACCTCCTTAACGAAGATTTCCTATGCCGACCGTTCATCACTGTGGGTGATCCTAGAAGTGTGAGTTTGGGGTGGTACCTAGCAGACCGACTAAGGGCAGGAGAGAGTTGGTGGTTTTTGGGAAGAGTAGGGGCTCTGAGCTGCATCCTAGTCTTGGAAACCTCTCTGATACATCCAGATTCACCACCTCCCATTACTAATTATAGGACACCATTGTCTTTGATAAGAAGTAAAAGATAAACTATATAATACACTGATGAGTGACTTACAGAATAAGGAGTAAAAGAAGATCAAAATGTAAGATTTAAGGTAAACAATTCCCTAGGAAAGCAAATAACTTTACAGGGATTGGGTTGGCCAGAAGTACTCGGCCAACCCACCTCGGTTCACTTTAACTCCTGATGAGTACCAGTGTTATAGATACAAGAATGGCACCGAGAACTTAGATGATTTTAATGGCTGAAAGGTAATCGTTAATGTGACTGACTTAGGTTTGGGAAGTACAGGAGACAATTCTTAACCTCACAGCAGCTATATCTGATGTAGGGTGGGCTCGTACCAGCAAAGGACGCATACGACAGAAACTACCAAAAAGGGTGGTTAGGAACTTGCGCCCCAGGATTATTGGTCCAACCAGTTCGAGTTAGTCATCAGAGGCCAGTTACAGGAGACTAAAGTAGGCACAGGAGGAGTTTTGACCAGGATGGGAGTCCAGATGGATGCTATTGGCATCCTCAGGGAAGTTCCAGATGAAGCAAATAGGTGAAGGCTTTACCAGTACATTATTTTGGTGGTTGACAATAAATAAAAATGTGGATTGGATTAATGACATCTATTATAATCAACAGCGATTTGTGAATGATACTGGGGATGCAGTAAAGGGGCTCTCTGACCAGTTCTCCACCACCTCCCTCATGACCTGGTAAAATAGACTGACTCTCGATGTGTTAATTGGCAGAAAAGGAAGAATGATTGGGGTTCATTGCTGTACGTTTATTTTTTAATAACACAGCTCCAGACGGATCAGTGACCAAGGCCCTGGCAGGTTTTACCACATTAGCTCATGAGCTAGCAGAGAACTCTGGGGTGGATATTTCCCAGACAGGGTGGTTCGATAGCAGGTTTGGGAAATATTGTAATGTATTGTGGGCAACTTTCACCTGTATGAGTGTTTTGGTTCTGTGTGGATGTTTGGTCCCATGTGTGAGAGGTTTGTGGAAAGGTCAATGACGCAACAGATGGTGAGATACGGACCGATTCCGAGCTCCGACCAGTGGGATAACGAGTACAGAGCTCCAGGCCTAGGAGATGGCTCCGTGTCTTTTAAGAGGAGCCAATGTTAGATAAGACTAATTTCAATGTTTAGACAGGACTGTTCTTTCAAACACAGACTGTCTGAGTAAAATTCGGTGCCGACCTGGCTAGGCCTCTGAGAGACTTGGGAGAGGACAGGGAGTACTTCTCAAGGTCTCCCTAATCTTTGTCGGTTGGGTATTGATACAGTATGTGCATAGGACTGTTTGTGTGTGGAGGTATGTGTGTAAGGAGCCAGTATAAAATGGATGGTTTTGTACAACGCTCTCGTGAATAAACATTTTGACTATTGTGGCTGCGCCTCCGTCTGTTTAATTCAACCAGAATCTTACAAACTCTGGGTTGCAGACTGAGTAGTTTAATTGAAGTGGTTTATGAACATTGAGAACATAATTCTCTTAACACTCACACCGACTGAGCAGAGATACTAGCTAGCTCATGTGGAAAAACAAGCTCTGGGGCTGACATGGGCATGTGAGAGATTCAGAGACGTTCTCATTGGTCAACACTTTCAGCTGGAAGCTGATCACAAACCGCTCCTGAGCCTTCTGTGGAACCAACGCTTGTACACCCTTCCCCCACAAATCCAACGCTTTAGGATGAGACGTTTGAGATACTCCTACACGATTGCTCATGCCCCTGGAAAGTCTGTGGACTGCAGACATACTGCCATGTGCGCCAGTCAAATCCAAAGCTTCTAATGCAGAAAAGGAGCACATGGAGAGCACAAATATATATGTGGATGCCATCATGGAACAGCTTCCAGCAAGTGTTTCCAACATGGACAACCTGAGAGAACAACTCAAAGCCGACACTGTGTGCTCAAAAGTCATGACAATGTGTCAGGAAGGATGGTATGAGTTCAGCTAATGCTAAGGCCCTCTGATACTGTACCGGGCAGAACGCGCTTTTCTCGCAGTGCACGACGGTCTTCCGTTGAAAGGAACAAGACTTGTCATTCCATCAGCCTTACGAAAGTATGTCCTCACTAAGCTGCACAAGGGTCAAGGTGTGTTCAAGTGCAGAGAACGTGCACAACAGGCTGTGTGGTGGCCTGGACTCAGCCAGTAACTGAACGAAGTTGTGCTTAACTGCAGGACAAGCATAAAAGAGCACACAAACCACACAGAACCATCACAACTTCCCAAGAGGCGCTGGCAAAGACTGGGAGCAGACTTGTTCACTCTAAAAAGAACCACCTACCTGCTAGTGGTGGACTACTTCTCAAGGTATGTGAGAATCGCAAACCTGCCACAAACAAAGTCTGTAGACGTTGTAGTTCATCTGAAGTCCATCTTTGCCCGCAATGGGGTACCTGAGATCCTGGTTTCGGCCTACTCTCCTTGCTTTGCTGGCCTATCGGTCAACTTCACTCCAGAATGGCTTCAGCCCAGCTCAAATGCTGATGGGACTACAGCTTCATACCAACACTCCCATCACTGCTAGACCCATCACGCCCTGAGATGCTGGAGCGCGTTCACTCAAGTCACATTGCAGATGAGGCCTGTTACAGGCACACTGTATTGGCCAGGAATGCAGAGTGAAATAAAAGACTGTCAATAAATGCACAATCTGCAATGAATACGCCATTGAGCAACAAAGATAGACGATGATGTCCCACGAGCTACCGATGCGGCCCTGGCAGATAGTAAGTCTAGATCTCTTCCAGCACAGTGACAGACTTTCTTCTGGTAGTCGAGCATTACTCAGACTTCTGGGAGATTTACCTTCTCCCCAACCTCTCAGCAGAGACAACGATCAAACGCTGCAAGGCTCAGTTTGCACGCTATGAACAGCCAGATAGGGTAATCTCAGATAATGGACCCCAATTCTCCTGCTTTGAGTTCTGGAAACTTGCTGCAGAATGGGGATTCGAGCACATCACCTCATCGCCACGACACCCAAAAGCTAATGGGAAGGCAGTCGGCAGTCAAAATCGCAAAGAACCTCTGCAAAAGGGCAAGGATACCTGGAAAGCATTCCTGCAGTGGCGCAATACCCCAACAGAAGGCCTGAATAGCAGCCCGGCCCAGCGCCTCATGGCACGGCGCTTAAAACCAGCTGTGCCAGTAGCCAACACTCTCCTGGAGCCCTGTGTGGTGACAGAAGTGCTGGAGAAGCTTAATCACAGAAGACAGGTGTCCAGGTTCATCTACGACAAATCAGCAAAAGACTTAACTGAGTTCAGGGTGGGTGAAACAGTGCTGATGAAGCCATTACCAGGTGACTGGACGGGCCTCTGGAGAATCGGGATCCTGTGTACAGAAAGTTGCACCACGCTCCTACTTGGTCGAAGTGAATGGCTCACTGTACCGTCGTAACAGGGTTGACCTTCAGATTGCTGAGCAAGCCCCTACTCAGAACCCTGATGGGTATAGGGGTCACGTGACAAAGGACGGAACCCCAGCAGGTCATGTGGGGCCTGAGGCACTGGGCGAAGAGCCAGGGGATCACGTCGCCCATCAATACTCAGACAGTCAGGGGACACACCTCTGCGTGAACCCACAGTCCTCACAGACAAGCCCTCTGTCTTTTCACGCTGCTAGCAGCTGTCCCAGCCACATAAAACACTTAATCTGTAGGTTTCCTATTAGGGATTGTAGACAGACCCAATTACTAGGTTTGTTTTGTTAGTGAATTGACAGCTCCTGTCCTATTTTATAAAAGGGAAGATGTTATGGGTGCAAAATGGCACATTGATGCCATCTGTTGGTAAATTACTACAACACCAGTGTTTTTACCGGTGTGCTTAATATACCCGGATGTTTTGCAATGTACTGAACAAGACTGGTTACTCCCAACAATAACTCTGTCCTGTCATTTAACATCCAAACACTCTTTCCCTCTGATACTGCCCAAACTGTAGCAATACATGCTCAACATTCTCTGTTTTCTGGCAATAATCGCACATTGCCAATGACTGGAACGAACTGCAAAAATCACTGAAGCTGGAGACTCATATCTCCCTCACTAGCTTTAAGCACCAGCTGTCAGAGCAGCTCACAGATACAGTACCTGTACATAGCCCATCTGTAAATAGCCCATCCAACTACCTCATCCCAATACTGTATTTATTTATTTATCTCCTTTGCACCCGAGTATCTCTACTAGCACATTCATCTTCTGCACATCTCACTCTAGTGTTTAATTGGTATATTGTAATTACTTCGCCACCATGGCCTATTTATTGCCTTACCTCCCTTATCCTACCTCATTTGCACACACTGTATATAGACTTTTTCTACTGTATTATTGACTATATGTTTGTTTATTCCATGTGTAACTCTGTGTTGTTGTTTGTGTCAAACTGCTTTGCTTTATCTTGGCCAGGTTGCAGTTGTAAATGAGAACTTGTTCTTAACTAGCCTACCTGGTTAAATAAAGGTGAAATTAAACATTTAAAAATGTCCTGTTGGATGCTTTCCTATTACATGTAAGGTCTTATTCATCCGTCTGTGTCCCTTAATCTTGTAAAAATAGGGTCCTCTCTTCTGTCCCTTCCTGACTTTCCTCTGTACTTGAAATAAATGCCTGCCCTTAGTATCTCTATTCCACTGCTCCTGCCATCTCTGCAACATCACTGTCCATATCATGCATTTTACCTCTGCCTTGCTCATTGAAACTACAACATCAACATCCCCACAACTAAGTGCATGTTTAGCCAGTACATCAACTGCCTCCACCCCCACATGGGCTGGGACCCAAGTAAATCGTATCTTGTATACCCATCTGTCTAATCCTGCCATGGGTTTGTAGCACCTCATTACAGTCTTATCTGCTACGTGAGCTAAAGGACTGGAGACTCATCAACACTGCACATGAATCTGAGCAAATAACTACTCTGTCTGACTTGACTTCCTCAACCCACTGCAAGACTAACAGTATGACCATCAGCTCTGCGGTATATACAGACAGATGATCTGTAATACGTTCCCTGACTCAGTGCGACCTGTCCTTGAATCTTTTGAACCATCTGTGTAAATGGCCACAACATCCTGATACACAGTATCCAGATATTATCTTAAAACAAATCAAATCAACTCGGGCCTCATTCAAGAGCTCCGATCTGAAGATCACCGACGTCATGATTTGACCTCGTATTGTTCTGAGTTGTTTTGAACGCGGCATGTGTTTACGCCTATGGAGTTTGGGAATGGGACTTATACTGAACAAAAATATAAACGCAACATGCAACAATCACTGAGTTGCAAGTTCATAAAAGGAAATCAGTGAATTTAAATAAAGAAACAAATTAGGCCCTAATCTATGGATTTCAAATGACTTGGCAGAGGCACATCCATGGGTGGTAACCTGGCCTAGCCAATCAGAATTAGTTTTTCCCCACAAAAAGGCTTTATTACAGACAGAAATACTACTCAGTTTCATCAGCTGTCTGGGTGACTGGTCTCAAGACGATCCCGCAGGTGAAGAAGCTGGATGTGAATGTCCTGGGCTGGCGCGGTTACAAATGGTCTAAAACAACGTTGGAGGTGGCTTATGGTAGCGAAATTAACATTCAATTCAGCTTTGGTGGGCATTCCTGCAGTCAGCATAACAATTGCACGCTCCCTCAAAACCTGAGACATCTGTGGCATTGCGTTGTGACAAAACTTTAATCAGCTTGATATGCCACACCTGTCAGGTGGATGGATTATCTTGACAAAGGATAAATGTTCACTAACAGTGATGTAAACATATTTTTGCCCAAAATAAACATTTTGTGCATTTGGAAAAATTCTGGGATCTTTTATTTCAGCTCATGAAACATGGGCCCAACACTTTACATGTTGCATTTATATTTTTGTTCAATAAAGGTGCAACCTGTCCATCCACCCACTAATGTCTGAGCTCTTCATTTTTGGGAAAACGATGGTCACATTTCTACTGTGGCATCCAGGTACTACACACTGAAATGTTACCGGCCTGCTGGCTGAAGAAAACCCAGCTGCAGTCAAGTTATTTTGCGCAGTACTAGACTAGCTAGCTCTGTAAACAACACCTGTGATCCCAGGCTTCTTGTCAGCCAAAAATGGTGGATAAATTAAGATAGTTCACTCAGGCTGCTTACAATTGAACAAAATTAAAATAAATCCGTTCTGCTTAACAGGGTGGTTGTCCCATAGGAGAACTGTTCGCCCATTGGGGCGGCAGGGTAGCCTAGTGGTTAGAGCGTTGGACTAGTAACCGGAAGGTTGCAAGTTCATACCCCCGAGCTGACAAGGTACAAATCTGTCGTTCTGCCCTTGAACAGGCAGTTAACCCACTGTTCCTAGGCCGTCATTGAAAATAAGAATTTGTTCTTAACTGACTTGCCTAGTTAAATAAAGGTAAAATAAAAAAAAGAAATAGACCCCAATGCAATAGGAGTTGGGTCTGGCCTGCTTAGTTCATTGACTGTAATGTAACCCCAAAAAATGAGGGAGTGGGCCATCTCGCTTCCGTCTGTCACCCAGATTAGAATGTCACTTCCAGGTCACAGCATTTTGGGGGAAATGTCTAAATAAAAGTCCCCAACGTAAAAGTAGAAAAGTCTCAACCTGCATTTATTCATATGATAAATATATTAACGATTTACATTTAAGTGACATTTGCATGAAATTTCATGTGTCCAACCATGGTACAATCTACTCACTCGTCCATAAATTACAAAACAAGTTCTAACAAAAAGCTAGGTCATAGCAGGTGTTGCTGGACTTTTACTGTGGTCAAATAGCTTTGATAGGGCCCATTTATCCCTAATATAATAAATTGTTTTCAACTTCAGAAAATGAGAACCAATCTTGAAACAGGAAAAACCTGCTGTTTCTATGAAATGAACATGACCAGCACTAGTACTAGCACTAGTAAAAGCAAATTCTAACTTAGATTTTCCTTTCATGGAATTGTATTCCTTTAGCCCATCCTTGACATTGGCTATTATTTGTAGTTTTGATTGTTACATTGTGCACCTTTAAAGGAGAACTTTTCTTTTTTACCAAATCTGTATTTTGAATGTAAATGGGATGTTATAGAAGTGCCCAGACATTATTTTTTTTGCGATTTCACTTGTTTTTGATAAACTTACCCCAACCAGAGATAGACTTCCTCCTGCTCATTCTGCAGTGCCAGGGTGGGGATAAAGTAAAACAAAAGCTCTAAAATCACCCAAATACATCCTTTTAGAAACGGCAACGCTCTCACTATAGTGATGCAGGTCTTCAGATGTTGTACACATTACCTTTTGTCACACCAAACTTTATTGGAAACATATTTCATATTGTGCGTCTCGAGCGATATTTCTCCGTGTAGCCCATGATACTTTTCTGGGTGCGCATGCTCGGGCTACACGGAAAATAAGCACAGATGGATAGGGGAAACTGCTTGAGTCGCACAAAATTAAATATAACATTGCAGATAAAAGTTTGGAAAGATGATTTCAGAAGTTGCGTTTCTAAAATGACGTATTTAGGCTTTTGTCCATGTTTTATTCTAGAACATGCCATTTACATCCAAAATACAGATTTGGTTAAAAAAAGTTAGCTTATCTTTTAAGGATGTCATTATTAACCTCATAACAAAGAGCCTGACAAAAGGTTTGACAGAGAACATGGACAGAACATGCTGGTTAGGAGGTGGAAGAAGAGGGATTGTCTCATTTGTGTACTAGCCTAAAGCCTCCTATGTATACAGAGATAACAACAACCCTCCTTTCAGAGGATGAGTGTTCCAGAGTCTGAAGGAGGAGCAGTCTGTGTCAGACAGGACCTCAGAGCGCCATCACTCCCAGCCTCCCTGCAGCTAGCTCTTTTTCCCCCCCGATGAGGTCCTGCAGGGTAAGGATGGTGGGTGTCGTTTCGCTCCTGTCTCTCCGCGGGCCCTGCAGGAGATCCACGCGCCCAGGCTTGAAAGCCAGCTTCTCTGCCCTGCTCCTGGGCGGGGGCAGGCCGTCACAGAGGCGCGTGCAGGTGGCAGCAGCGAGGCCGCAGAAGGAGGGCTCGTCTGACTGGGAGGAGCCCTCGGAGCTGCCCTCAGAGGGGGGGTCCCTGAAGGCAGGGTGGCGGAGATGCCCCGTGCGGGGTAGAGGGTCTATGGTGCCACGGTCGTTATATATGGGCGCTCGGTTAGCAAGCAAAGGAGAACAGAAAGCAGTGCTCTTCAGGGTCTCCACGGTCTTCATCTTACTGCGTTTCTTCAGCAGAGAAGTGTTGGGGACAGAGGGGGGAAGGGTTGAGGAGAGAGATTTTATTTGTTGAGGTTGGCGATGAGGAGAGATCATGTTCATGATACAGTTATACATGATACAGTTTATATGTGAGAGAGTGTTGAGAATTTCCTTGAGATAGCGACACTGTTCCATCCATACCTTTTTATTAGCTGGTGGAAAATTGATTGGTTCAACAGTTTGCAGTGACTCTGCACCTGCAAGCACAAGGTGAAAATAGAAAGCAAATTATATTAAAAAAAAACTGATTGTGAAACAATATTATAAAATCAGCCAAACAGCAACCACAAACCTTGCTCTCGAGAACCCAAGGCATTCTGCCTTATCCCAAGGGTTCTCAGCAATAAACACCGCTTACTGGTGGGACCATGTAAACTACAATCACAACACACAGGTGTTCGAGCATGCTAGATAGCTAATGAGCACAGCCTCTGTCTTCCGTAAACAAGCAATGTAACATGTAAATATGGCTGTGTGGAACCGTTAACACAGTTTCTTTTAATAAAGGAACTCATCTTTCATATCAGCGAGAAATTATGTTTCCAAAATCGTAGCGCAAGCAATGTGTGTTATCAGTTTAAGACCGTGTGTCAGGGCTCTTAACAAAACTCCCCCAGCCAGAAGGTACCTTCATGAATAGACAGCCACTAAGGTGGATAGTGTCTATGAATGGGCTACCACAAACCTTAGAATGAGGAATCAGAAGGAAGTACACACTCCTCCACACACACATACAGACATTGTCATGAGTAAACTTGCCTTCAGTGGTAGGTAACTGAAAGGAATCAGAGTGCAGGAGAGGATATGAGGCTCGTCTCTTCAAGCTCATGTCTTCATATTCAGAGAACCGCCTGAGGGGAGGAGACAGGATGAATTAGACTTAAAGTAACTGTCCAGTGAAAATCTCACTTTTAAAAGTTCATATTGTTAACTCATACCCAAATAATGTCCTATACTTGTATGTGGCAAAAGTATCAATTGGAGAAGAAAAAAAAACCCTTCAAAAACCCCACCTCAAACATGTATCTCAAACAGACCGTTTAAAAAATGCTTGATATTTCCTCAGAGGATGTTGCACTGGCCAATCAGAGGTCTTCTCGCGTGAATATCTTTAAAGACCGGTATACGCCCAGACCACTCCAACACAGAAAAGCTGCTTTTTAACATACTTAAAAAATAAAAAAACATTTGGAAGGAAAACTATTTCACTCATATTGTAATTAATTATAGGTCATATTTCATAGAAACCTGGAAACACTGGACAGTTACTTTAAACACAGCATCCTGATGACACTTCATGTATGTCAACAATAATGCGCAGGTGAGTGTGTGGTGTCCCTTGGATGAGATGTGATAACACCAATTGAAGGGTACCTATGTAAGGACTTCATAACACATTCGTAACCCATTCATAAGCAGTACATAATCACAACCCCTGGTGTTCCCCCTAGTGGGACATAACAGAGGATGTGAGTGTAGATACCTCTCTGGGGAGCAGTAGCTGTAGGTTATAGGAGGGTCTGTGGAGGGAGGCTGCATGATGGCAGCCATGCGACAGTGCTGGAAACACAGCAGCAGGCCCAGGATGAAACACAACACCAGGCACAGCAGGAGGTAACTCTGCCTGTCTGTCACCTACAACAGAGACAGGGTCAAGTTAGCACACTGCAGCCATGTGCTGTGATTGGTAAGGGGTGTCAAGAAATATAGAATACATTTTACTGCTGCATTCCAGGGTTGGGTTCAATTCCATGTCAATTCAGGTGGCAAACGTCCTTGTTGAAAAGCAACGAGGTGTAGTAGTTCTTTAGTTCACTTCCCACTGACTGAATTTAAATGTATTGACCCCAAACCTGCTGTATTCAATAGGGTAGAAATGATGTAGTATCTACCTGGCTCTGCAGCTGGCTGACTCTCACAGACAGGTTGAGCACCAGTTGTGTGACGTCCTCCAGTTGGCCCTGCAACGAATGGATGGACTCTGTCTGTCTCTGGTCCTATAGGGACAAAGGAAACTTTTGAGCTGACCAATCACAAACACTCTCACAAGCCATATTCCCAGACATTGCAAATGACACCCTCCCTGCAATCTTGAGTGACTAGATGACAAAATCTGTCATTCTGCCCCTGAACAAGGCAATTAACCCACTGTTCCTAGGCCATCCATGTAAATAAGAATTTGTTGTTAACTGACTTGCCTAGTTAAATAAAGGTTAAAAAAATAAATAATTTAAAGGCCAAAACTGTGCGATACCCCCCTGAGACTCCATCTTAAGATAGGCTACGCAGTATGTAACGTTCTAGACAAACACATTGTAGGTCCCCCTCCACTCCGCACCTGCTCCTCTGCCTTCCTGGATGTGTTCTGCAGTTTGATGATGGTTTGGTTGAAAGCCCTCTGCATCTCTTCCATCTGCCTTCGGTACCTTCAACAAAACACACAGAAGTATCAGCATCACCATCTAAACCTTCAATTGACTAACTCTAGTTCCAATAGGTCTGACATCTGACAGTTAATAAAACCAGCAGCATGGTGCTTAATGCTCAGCCAATGGCCATCCATGAATCGCTGAGGCCACTGTACCTCTGGCTGAGTTGCTCTAGGTAGCGTCCGCTCAGCGACATGTTCATCTCCAGGGCCTTGATGCGGTTGTTGAGCCTCATGAACACAGACTCCTTCTGGCTGGTGGAGCCGTGCATCGGGTTCCCGTTCCCCTGCTCCGTGGCATTGTGGAGCTCTGCATAGAAGTCTAAAGGGGAAGGAGAGGAGGGCTGGAAGGAGGTGGGGCGAGGCAGCTGCTGCCCGTTGTCATTGGGCGACGGGGTGAAGACAATGTCCTCCACAAGCTCCGCCTTCCCCTTGGTTTCCGTGGCCACGGCCTGGCCATGGCCATGCGAGTGGGGCTCCGTCATGACCACGACGGGGACAGAGTTCTGCTCCTCAGGAGTAGTGTTTCCGCCGCCGGCACCCGCTGGTTTAAGTGGGGATCCCAGAGGCTGCTGCTGCTCTGTGGGGGTGGAGGTAGTGAGGAGGGGTGGGGGGAGTGGATCAGCCACATGTGGTTGGTGGATGACCGGGATGTTGTCTTGTTCTACAGGCTGGACTTCAGGACAGGGCCTCTCCTCTACAGGGGTTCCCCAGCTCTGCTCCACTGGGCCACTGGAGCTGGAGGTGGCGACAGTGGGAGGCTGCCTGATCTCCCCCTGCTGCACCTCCTGGCTTTTCTCTGCCCCAGTGATGGGGTGCTTCTGCCCAGGCAGGTCTTTGGATAAGGTGTGGAGTGGAGGCGCCACGGCAGGTGTGGGCCTGGCGGCATTGCTGGAGGTGTCGGTGGAGCTGGGTCTGGGCAGGGTGGAGGTCTGGCTGGGCTCTAGGTGGGGCAGTTCCATACTGGGCTCTACCTCTTCCACTGCGTCAGTCTCAACCCATGGAAGGTGTGGTGGAGTGTCAGTGGGCCTGGCTTCTCTCTCCCCATGGGCAGAGCTGGGCTCTCTCTCCTGGGGTTGTTCCCCCTGAGTGTGTGAATGCTGGGGTGTCTGGGTGGGCGTGGGGGAGATGGGCAGCTGCTGTGACGGGGTGGTGGGGGTGACTGGAGCTGGAGTAGCCTCTGGTTTCCTCTCCTGGCTGGTATAGTTCCTCTGAAAAGAACACTGGTGAACGAGGTACTCCTGGAGGGAGGCTGAGCAGGAGCAAGAAGAGGAGGAAGATGGGCCACAGTAGTCAAGGCTTTCTTGCTGTCGATGGCCAGGGCAACGGTGCTCCTCTTTCTCCCTCCCATCCTCTTCCTCCTCCAGCATGGTGACTATAGACTGGACCTCCTCCTCCTCCTCTATAGGAGAGACTACCTGCTCCTCTTCAGTTACATGCTCTGGTTTGGGTTCCTCTGTGGTAGTGACATCAGGGTCCTCTAGTACTTCAGGCTGCTCCACCTCTACAGCGTCAGGCCTGAGAACAGAGACAGAAACAGGGAGAAACAGGAAGAAAGAGACAGAAACAGGGAGAGAAAGACACGGAGAAAGAGAGACAGAAACAGGGAGAGAAAGACACAGAGAAAGAGAGACAGGGACATAAGCTATTACAGCTATAAAATACCAATAATGCACATCCAAGCACGGTAACCTGCAGGCCCTTACAGAAATGTGATTTATTATCATAGGAATCACAAACTATCCCATTTAGCTGACTTCTAATACACTCTGGTAAATACCATTGCCGTCAGACTTAAAAAAATAAACACTTCAGCAGTTTAAATGACAAAATGTCTGCCATTATTGTAGATCTATATCAAGTGAAAGTGACTGGTTGGCTGGTACTTACACTGGGCTGGTGGTGGTGTCAGGGTCAGATGATGTAACGACAGTCAGGTTCACTGTCTGGCCTGAGAAGTTCCCTTCACCTGGTCCTCCCCCCAGCACGTTGACTTTAATGTTGTTCACCATGTTCAGAATGACGTCTGGAACAAGACAGCCCATGAGTGAATACTTATACCAGTCATTGAAACCCTCCCCACATAGACGTCACAAAGGGTTTACAGATTCAGGTATGACAGATCTCATTTTTTCAATACTAAGAGGGGTGGGAACCCTGTGAGTCTCAAAGACACTTATACGCAGGATGAAACCATAGTTGTGTGACTGGTGTAATGGGATATTTATTTGGCTGTATGTGTCTAACTCACCCTTGGCTGATCCTATGAGGTCATTTGAAGCCTTGTCCTCTGCAGGAACGTATCCAGGAGGATAATCTGAAGGTCACACAAACACAGGAGAGATAACATCACACTCACCAGGAACAACATCCAAACAGTTCAAAGGTGAGAGGTACAAATTACATTAACCTGTGATGGGTTGGGATTCCTAAATGTTAACTATTGTTAATCCTAAGTTCTACTAGAGACATGAGGGGTGCCATAGTCTAGGGTTAGAGCTTTCATAGTGTCCGTCAATTTCTTACTCTGATATTTAGAACCTAACACCTGTATAAGGACTTTGTTGACATATTACATCTAGTCTCGTCATAAGGTGAACATGTTGCTGTGTACTTGTAACATGTTAATGTACATTGATGAATGCGTCATATCTTATCATGCATTTCCTGTCTGATACGCATGACCAGAGACATTTTATTGATATGTTTATGACCATGATGGTTGAGAGAATTTTGATAAGTATTTCAGATAGTGCAGAAGAACAGGAGGCTCTCACCGAGGTCGTCATCCTGGTCATCTAGTCTGTCCAGGGGGTCAGCGATCTCCTCATACTCCTCCACCATACTCGTTCCAAAAACCCTTCGACAGAAAGGAAGACGTGTTATACTGTCTAGCAGTCACCAGAGGGCAGACAAAGATACACCAGGAGCCCAGTAATAACATTACAAATGATAGCTAAGATATCCTAAAATAAAAAGTTTAAACTCCTTAAATGTTTAAACTAACATCAAACTGAGAGTTAGCAAATACTACAAATGTGTGTTTAAGTCCCACAAGAATACAATGAGCCCTAGTGGTACATTAAGTTCCAGCTGTCTTTTTGTTTTACAACTAGTAATGCCTCTGTAGGAGAAAAAAGCATGTTAAGCAAGTGGCTAGCTGTACTTTTTGTTTTACAACTAGTAATGCCTCTGTAGGAGAAAAAAGCATGTTAAGCGAGTGGCTAGCTGTACCTTTAGAAGACAAAATGTCCTGCAAACTCTGACAGCCAGAGCATACGGGCTCAATGTATTCCCAGTGCCCCTGACACAAGGCAGCTTCAAGAGAGAGAGATCAGTAAAACAGTACACTAGCAGCTCCAGATGCAAGACTGGTGAGGGGCGACTTATCAGTTGTCAAACTGAATGTATTCAACTGAAATGTGTCTTCCGCATTTAACCCAACCCCTCTGAACCACCTTAAATCGACATCCATATCTTCGGCGCCTGGGGAACAGTGGGTTAACTGCCTTGCTCAGGGGCAGAACAACATAATTTGACCTTGTTAACTCTGGGATTCGATCCAGCAACCTTCCGGTTACTGGCCCAAAGCTCTAACCACAAGGCTACCTGCCGCCTCACACTCGTACACAGTGTCTTCAGAAAGTATTCAGACTCTTCACTTTTTCACGTTACAGCCTTATTCTAAAATGTATTATAGTTTTTTCCCCTCATCTACACACAATACCTCATAATGACAAAAAAAACTTTTTTACATTTTAGCTAAAATTTTTTTTTTTAAATGCTATTTACATAAGCATTCAGATCCCTTTCTCAGTACTTTGTTGTAGAACAGGGATTACAGCCTCGAGTCTTCTTGGGTATGACGCTACAAGCTTGGTACACCTGTATTTGGAGAGTTTATCCAATTCTTCTGTGCAAATCCTCTTAAGCTCTGTCAGGTTGGATGGGGAGCGACGCTGCACAGCTATTCTCAGGTCTCTCCAGAGATCTGAGTTCGATCGGGTTCAAGTCCGGGATCTGGCTGGGCCACTCAAGGACATTCAGAGACTTGTCCCGAAGCCACTCCTGCATTGTCTTGGCTGTGTGCTTAGGATAATTGTCCTGTTGGAAGGTGAACCTTCACCCCAGTCTGAGGTCCTGAGCGCTCTGGAACAGGTTTTCATCAAGGATCGCTCTGTACTTTGCTCCGTTCTTCTTTCTCGATCCCAGTCCCTGCTGCTGAAAAACATCCCCACAGTATGATGCTACCACCACCATGCTTCACCGTAGGGATGGTGCCAGGTTTCTTCTACAGAGTTCAATCTTAGCTTCTTCAGGCCAGAAAATCTTGTTTCTCATGGTCTGAGAGTCCTTCAGGTGCCTTTTGGCAAACTCCAAGTGGGCTGTCATGTGCCTTTTATTGAGGAGTGGCTTACGTCTGTCCACTCTACCATAAATTCCTGATTGGTGGAGTGCTGCAGAGATGGTTGTCCTTCTGGAAGGTTCTCCCATCTCTCCAGAGGAACTCTGTTAGAGTGACCATTGGGTTCTTGGTCACCTCCCTGACCAAGGACCTTCTCCCCCGATTGATCAGTTTGGCCGGGCGGCCAAACTTCTTCCACTTAAGAATGATGGAGGCCACTATGTTCTTGAGGTCTTCAATGCTGCAGAAATGTTTTGGTACCCTTCCCCAGATCTGTGCCGAAACAAAATCCTGTCTCGGAGCTCTACGGACATTTTCCTTCAACCTCATGGCTTGGTTTTTGCTCTGACATGCACTGTCCACTGTGGGACCTTATATAGACAGGTGTGTGCCTTTCCAAATAATGTCCAATCATTTGAATTTACCACAGGTGGTCTCCAATCAAGTTGTAGAAACATCTCAAGGATGATCAATGGAAACAGGATGCACCTAAGCTCAATTTCGAGTCTCATAGCAAAGTGTCTGAATACTTATGTAAATAAGGTATTTATATTTATTATTTCTAAAAACCTGTTTTCGCTTTGTCATTAGGGGGTATTCTGTTCTGTATTCTTTTTTTGATCCATTTCAGAATAAGGCTGTGATGTAACAAAATGTGGAAAGAGTTGAGGGGTCTGAATACTTTCCGAATTGGCAAATACCTGTTTATTCAGGAAATTGATGTATTTTTGGTGGGTTTTGGTGGGTTTTCTTAATGGCTGTAAAACTTCCATTAACTAAATGTTTTTCCATTCATTGCCTACCTTATGAGACTAAGGGGGCAGAAGTGTTCAGATCCATGGTGAGAGACCAGCTCCACCTGCGATGAAACACAGACATCATTTACATCCAGGAGACAGGCATTAGTGCATGGTGGGACTGTTCTACACTGTCAGTGATAATAATCATGTTGCAATATGAACACTTGGCAAAGCTATGATTTGGCCAGTGGTTAAATTGTTATTGAAATCGTGTGACAAATATCAAATTC
The DNA here is from genome assembly GCF_013265735.2 of Oncorhynchus mykiss. Taxonomy (NCBI): domain Eukaryota; kingdom Metazoa; phylum Chordata; class Actinopteri; order Salmoniformes; family Salmonidae; genus Oncorhynchus; species Oncorhynchus mykiss. The sequence goes on from NC_048572.1 coordinate 73,603,166, forward strand.
AAGTTAGTTGTTGTTAACATTGATGATTGTCTGGCTGGTCAGCGACAAGCTATTACAGGCACTTTGAAGCTGTGATGAACCGCCTTGCCCTACACACTTAAAGAGACTAAATGCAACGATTCCAAACGTGTTTCACTGATGTTCATTAAGAAAAGTCAAGATTTCAGTCAAGGGAATATGGTTTGATCCCCATGAGACACCATAGCAGCAAAGTCAGTATTCCTTCCTCAAATTAGTCTGAATGAATCTAAGATGAAAAAGGCAAGTGAGCATTGTCAAACTCAAAACCCAACCCTCAAGTAATACAGTTATAGACGAGACAGACTTAATGAACAAAAGTAATCATATTTACACTTTGTAGTCAACTTTGACACTAAAATAAATGTTTCTGACTCATATCGATGCCACATAGGCTGTTTTCTATCGGAGAAGTTGCCCTTTAAAGAATGGGCTACTCCACAGTCAAAATGTCTACTGTCAAAATGACATGGTATTCTCATGACTGACATGACTAGATGAATTATAATGATTAGAGATATGTTCAGTGGCTTTATCTAGATAGAAGGATTATTTGCTACCTGGCCTAGTGTAAGCTGGTGCTGATCAGTTAGCAAGATTCTCCTACTGTTAGCATTGTAACACTAAAGCCCTTCCCTTCCCTTCAACCCTCTACATGCTCCTCCACAGACCAATCACCTCTAAGATATAAATAGGCTAACCTTTATGTACTTGGTGAACATCTGAAGCAGGAGAAACAAAGGAAGAGAAACAAGTAATTACAAGAAGCATACATGCATTTAAAATAGGACCAATGAATGAATGCTGGTTCCTGTTCCGCTCTTCAGAGAAGAGGTACAGAAGCATCAGTTTAAAGACGAGAAAGGCTCCAATGTTTTGTACATTTGTAAAACATTACTCTAGAATGAGACGACCAGCACAAACACACAAACAGCCCAGAGCGGGATTTGAGTTTGACCCACTTGTGAAGGAGAGGGCCATAACAGAGTAAAGAGGGGGCTACTGTAGTCTTGATTTTATTTGTAATTAATCAAGTAGTCCCATTGAAGTCAGAATACCTCTTTTCCAAGAGAGACCTAGATGACTAGAATGGGAGTAAAGGAGGGGGTAGATAACAGAAGGTGCAGGAGAATGCCATACACACCTTGACATATTTGGCGTACAGGTGCTCGTCCAGAGGGAAACTCTGAACAGTGCGCTCCTCCCGAGCATGAAAAGTGCCCAGCTTCACCCACTTGTTGGTCGGGTACCTGAGGGAGAATCATCCAACAACACTCAACATCATTCAACCTATTGTTCAACCCTTATTAGTGCAGTAGTACTGACTATTTTAGTAACATGTATGATGTTCATCATCAAATGACAGTTTGAAAGATATCAAATCAAGATATTCCCATTGTGGTTGTGTTCATAAAGCACCAAGAAGAAGAAAACTGACTGAAACAGGGAGAGACTATATGAACTTGTCCAATAACAGCAAATTTTCGTTTCAGTTTTTAAATGGTTTAAAACGTTTTTCCATGCGTGCCTTAATGAACATGCCCCAGATCTATGGCTAAAAATCAAACCTGTCACTGATGGAGACCAGGAAGTCTTTGGGTGTGGAGGAGAAGAGCTCAAAGTTAGCAATGTCCAACTGCTTCACCTGGATGGGATCGCACAGCTCGATGATGAACCTGAGAGAGAGAGAGAAGGGGCGAGAGAGAGAGAGAAGGGGTGAGAGAGAGAAGTGGCGAGAGAGAAGGGGCGAGAGAGAGAAGGAGCGAGAGAGAAGGAGCGTGAGAGAGAGTGAGAGAAAAGGGGCGAGATAAAGAGAGAGAGAAGGAGTGAGAGAAAGAGAGAGAGAAGGAGCGAGAGAAAGAGAGAGAGAAGGAGCGAGAGAAAGAGAGAGAGAAGGAGCGAGAGAAAGAGAGAGAGAAGGGGCGAGAGAGAGAAGGGGTGAGAGAGCGAGAAGGGACGAGAGAGAGAAGGAGCGAGAGAGAAGGAGCGTGAGAGAGAGAGAGAGAAAAGGGGCGAGAGAAAGAGAGAGAGAAGGAGCGAGAGAAAGAGAGAGAGAAGGAGCGAGAGAAAGAGAGAGAGAAGGAGCAAGAGAAAGAGAGAGAGAAGGAGCGAGAGAAAGAGAGAGAAGGGGCGAGAGAGAGGAGGGGTGAGAGAGCGAGAAGGGACGAGTCAGAGAAGGGGCGAGAGAGAGAGAGAAAGAGAGAAGGGGCGAGAGAGAGAGAGAGAGAGAGAGAGAGAGAAGGAGCGATAGAGAGAGAAGGGGCGAGAGACAGAGAAGGGGCGAGAAAGAGAGAAAGGGGCGAGAGAGAGAAAGAGAAGGGGGCGAGAGAGAGAGAGAAGGGGCGAGGGCGAGAGAAGGGGGAGAGAGAAAGAAGGGGAGAGAGAGAGAAAGAGAGAGAAGGGGCGAGAGAGAGAAGGGGCGAGAGAGAGAGAGAGTGAGAAAAGGGGCGAGGGCGAGAGAAGGGGGAGAGAGAAAGAAGGGGAGAGAGAGAGAAAGAGAGAGAAGGGGCGAGAGAGAGAAGGGGCGAGAGAGAGAGAGAGCGAGAGAAGGGGCGAGAGAGAGAGCGAGAGAAGGGGCGAGAGAGAGAGCGAGAGAAGGGGCGAGAGATCTCCAAACGCACGCACACACTCACCAGATCTTGTTGCTGCAGGGGTTCAACATGTAATGATCCATGCTCTCCATTAATATGGCTGAAGTACTCTGGCAGAAAACAAGATCCTTCCATCAATATATGCAAAGCTAGCTATTAAAATCAGTTGTATCAACTGAATATATAGATGGGTTTGGAGGGTGACAGTTTGAAATAGATACCTTAGCCTCTGGGTTAGAACCCAGGATCTTGGCGCCACACTCCACTGAGGCATAGTTGTTGAAGTTCTTCTGCACCTTCTTTACAGCGTGGGAGCCGCCATTGGTGGAGATGTGAGTGGCCAGAGCTATGAAGAGAGATACAGTTTTAATTCAAAACCAGTGAGTGAGTGAGTGTGTGAGACAGGAACACCATCTATCTTACTGTTCTCCTTCTCCATAATTTTCTTCTTCCACTCGTCAAAGGTGGGGATGTCCTCCGCATCCTTGGTTGCCACATTAGGATCCTTCTCCGTGGCGATGTGTGAGCTCAAGCCCTGGCAACAGCAGTCAACAGTACATCAGATACATTCAAATACTTACTTCAATCATCATATACTCAAGCATTTAAGCTGGGCTTAATTAAGCTTGGAGTTTGCACTTTGGGGACTATAAGCATCAGAAAACATTATTTCTATGTAACAAATGTTGGTGTATCTCTACCCGTTCTTTCAGCATGTGGGAGGTGTTGTCGGTCTTGGTGCCTTTTCCTTGAGCGTTGTTAAGTTTCTCCAGGACAACAGGAAGACTACAGAGGGAGACAATAGAAAGAGAGCCTACATTCAAACACTGGTAAAAAGCAACTGGGGTCGAACCTGAGCCTCCTGTGCGCCACTTGACTGTGTTATCCATTTGTGCTAAAGCCATTAGCTCTCAAGGAGCGAACACAATTTCGGGCCTCGGGTAAGGTTAGGGCATTTTCACATATGAAATTCAATTCCCTGGTTTGGTTTCCTGGATCGTTTGTGAGAATTCTACAAAATACTTTTTGCTTTCACAAGACTTGAAAATAAGCGTTTCAGGAAAAGATTTGCAAGATGTACATTCTACATTCCAAGTCACAATACCTGGGACTCTGGTCCTGGATGTTGGAGCCGCTACTCAGGCAGGTCCAGGATTCATCAAAGGGGTTGGTTTCTCCAGCTTCACAGTCGTCTGTGGCAAGATCAGTATCGCTGAATTCCGGTACAAGGACATCAGACAAAGTATCCTCTGGTACACTAGAGGATGAGCCATGGGGCATGGAGGGGTCTTCAGTGACGGGGTTGAGGGCAGAGGATAGAGGGAATAGGTCAGAGGTGGGTGTTGGCTGCAGCTCTTGGGTGACAACGGGCTCTGGAGGTGGCTGCTCGGCCTCTGGTTCTGCTGTCTCTGGTTCTGCTGTCTCTGGTTCTGCTGTCTCTGGTTCTGCTGTCTCTGGTTCTGCTGTCTCTGGTTCTGCTGTCTCTGGCTCGGCCTCTGGTTCTGCTGTCTCTGGCTCGGCCTCTGGTTCTGCTGTCTCTGGCTCGGCCTCTGGTTCTGCTGTCTCTGGCTCGGCCTCTGGTTCTGCTGTCTCTGGCTCCTTCTCAGAATCCTCCAGGTCCAACGTCTGGAAAACATTATCACTGCACTGTCAGTAAAAGACCGAACTTAATATTGATGGTCCATGGCAACCATCCACCTGCCTGTGCAGTATGTGTTTATCAATAGGTTTGGTCAATAAGTCTGGTGGATGGTATGCAAGTCTCAATCTGCTCTTTGAACTAAAGAAATAGACATCTGCTTCACATACAGTAAGAAAGCCAGAGTGGAGTAGTTCTTCAGGTCTACTTCTTATGATTCATCACTGCAGAACCTGTACCTTTTGGACCCCAGGAAGAGTAGATCACAATTCTAACAGCAAAATGGGGATCCAAATAAAAACATAAGTACCTGAACATGCTCCTTGTTCTCCACCTCAGTGCTTGGAGTCCCCGCCCCCTCCTCCTCTGCTAGGCCCCGCTGCTGTGTCTCCACCGCCTCTCCCTCTGGCAGCACCTCCTCTTCAGATAGGTGCTGGAGATACTGTGACCCCCAGCCATCCTCTAACTGAACAACACCCTGACGGACCGGAAGTGAACATTAGTTGTCGTATCCAACATTAAAGAAACAGGTATCATATCAACAAGAGAGTTGTTGATATGTTATACTAGGTATGTAACAAAAGGCATGATTGAAACGTATGGTCCAAACAGGTGAAGCAGGTGATGTACCTTGTGATGGGACCTGTCGCCAGGATCTTCCTTCAGACTCTGGGTCTGAGCCTCTGGGGGTTGCTCTGTGCAGCTAACATATTTAGTGGGGTGCCTGAGATAACATAGGAGAAGACATCAGTGTTATTGATTTAGGCATGGGGGCCACAGAGTGAGAGCAATGGGAATAGTGGATTTGGAATTTCAGATTACTTCCTGAATTTAGATGAAATTGACCCTAATGCTATTAAGGTGTGGAAATATACTGTAACCTAGTGTCACTATGTTTACCGTTCCAACAAGTACAAGCCTTGACCAGAAGAAAAACAACTTGATTTCAAAGAATCAATGAAGGAATCATAATCAAACAGAGGGAGCTGCTTCCCAGCAGTTTCAGAGCTGAAAGAGGCGACATGGGAATGCCTTGGTGTCTGACAGTGTCTCTCTCTCACAGTGTATCTTATCACTGTGGGGGGCAGGCCAGGCTGGAGGTGGGAGGTCAAAGTCAAAACCTTATGCCATGTGGCTGCACAGGGAAAATTAAAAAGCGCATGCCACTGTCTGCTGACAGTCTGACAGTGTGTCAAGGAAATGGACAAGTCAATGTCACAGCTGTCTTGTGAATCTTGACACGGGACAACAGAGATCGCTGGTCATGACAAGGCTTTAAATAAGTCCACTCACAACAATGTCACATTTCTACTGGGGACAGAGGTCATTGTGTTAAGCTGCAGTGTCAAACAGCTGCACCACTAACGTGGCCTTGTCTAGCAGTGAATTTATAGGGCAAGTAGTCTACTGTGCTTGGCCACTGGAGTCTGGTAAGACACAAATAATATAGGTTTTAGGGTGTTTAACTTTTAATTCAGATCCAACAGCCTTAATGTAACCTCTAAGGAGCCATGGTGTTTTCGTTGGACAAGAAATGATGTATTAGAGTGTGTGGCCACTTTAACAATAGGCAGTAGAAAGAAACTAGGCAGTAAAGCAAAAGTAGGCCTACTTGCCAAATATACTGCAGTAAAATGTAATGTAATCAACACCATAAGCCTAGCATACATTCCTACAAGTCTGAGGAATTTGAATTATGAGTTGTAGTTAGAATGAGTAGTAGTACTTAGGGTTGGGCGGTATCCAGATTTTCATACCGTCATACCGTTTCTGTACCATACCAGGGTATATGGTATTACCAGAAGTGCACACAAGGGGAGCTATACAAATAAAAGAAAAAATGATATACAGTACCAGTCAAGTTTGGACACACCTACTCATTCATTGCTGCTCAGCCCCCTCCTGTACTCCCTGTTCACCCACGACCGCGTGGCCATGCACACCTCCAACTCAATCAGAAAGTTTGCAGACGACAACAGTAGTAGGCTTGATTATCAAGAACGACAAGACAGCCTATAGGGAGGAGATGAGGGCACTCGGAGTGCAGTGTCAGGAAAACAATCTCTCACTCAACGTCAACAAAACAAAGAAGATGATCGTGGACTTGGGGAAACAGCAAAGGGAGAACCCCCTATCCAAATCGATGGGACAGCAGTGGAGAAGGTGGAAAGTTTTAACTTCCTCGGCATACACATCACAGACAAACTGAAATGGTCCACCCACACAGTTTGGTAAAAGGGCGCAACAGGACCTCTTCAACCTCAGGAGGCTGAAGAAATTTGGCTTGTTACTTAAAACCCTCAGATTTTTACATATGCACAATTGAGAGCATCTTGTCGGGCTGCATCACTGCCTGGTACGGCAACTGCACCGCCCATAACCGCAGGGCTCTCCAGAGGGTGGTGCGGTCTGCACAACGCATCAACGCAGGCAAAATACCTGCCCTCCAGGACACCTATAGCACAGGAAGGCCAAAAAGATCATCAAGGAAAACAACCACCCAAGCCACTGCCTGTTCACCGCGCTACCATCCAGAAGGCGAGGTCAGTACAGGTGCATCAAAGCTGGGGCCGAGAGACTGATAAATAGCTTCTATCTCAAGGCCATCAGACTGTTAAACAGACCTCACTAGCACAGAGAGGTTACTGCCTACATACAGACTTGAAATCATTGGCCACTTTAATAAATGCATCACTAGTCACTTTAATAATGCCACTTTAATAAATGTTTACATATCTTGCATTACTCATCTCATATGTATATACTGTATTGTATACCATCTTGCCTATGCTGCTCGGTCATTGCTCATCCATAGACAGCTCTGGAAAAAATGAAGAGACCACTGCAAAATTATCCGTTTCTCTAGTTTTACTATTTATTGGTACGTGTTTGGGTAAAATGAACATTTTTATTTTATTCTATAACCCCCTGACAACATTTCTCCCAAATTCCAAATAAAAATATTGTCATTTCGAGCATTTATTTGCAGAAAATGACAACTGGTCAAAATAACTAAAAAGATGCGGTGTTGTCAGACCTCGAATAATGCAAAGAAAATAAGTTCATATTCATTTTTAAACACAATACTAATGTTTTAACTTAGGAAGAGTTCACAAATCAGTATTTGGTGGAATAAGCCTGATACCAGCCTTGCTGAAGCACCCCCAGGTCATCACCGTTCCTCCACCAAATTTCACAGTTGGTGCAATACCTGGAGAGGCCTGTGTCTCTCACCCACTGTGAAATTTGGTGGAGGATTGGTGATGATCTGGGGGTACTTCAGCAAGGCTGGAATCGGGCAGATTTGTCTTTGTGAAGGACATATGAATCAAGCCACGTACAAGGTTGTCCTGGAAGAAAAGTTGCTTCTGCTCTGACAATGTTCCCCAACTCTGAGGATGCCACACAGCCAGGTCAATCAAGGTGTGGATGGAGGACCTCCAGATCAAGACCCTGTCATGGCCAGCCCAATCTCCAGACCTGAACACCATTGAAAACCTCTGGAATGTGATCAAGAGGAAGATGAATGGTCACAAGCATCAAACAAAGCCGAGCTGCTTGAATTTTTGCATCAGGGGTGACATAAAGGCACCCAACATCAATGTGAAAAGACTGGTGGAGAACATGCCAAGATACATGAAAGATGTTGGATTTCTGCCAGACAGCGTTTTCCTTGATGGCCAAAAAGCTCAATTTTAGTCTCATCTGAACAGAGTACCTTCTTCCATATGTTTGGGGAGTCTCCCACATGCCTTTTGGCAAACACCAAACGTGTTGGCTTATTTTTTTCTTTAAGCAATGTCTTTTTTCTGGACACTCTTCCATAAAGCACCGGCTCTGTTGAGCATACGACTTAAAGTGGTCTTGTGGACACATATTCCAATCTCTGCTGTGGAGCTTTGCAGCTCCTTCAGGGTTATCTTTGGTATCTTTGTTGCCTCTCTGATTAATGCCCTCCTTGCCTGGCCAGTGGGTTTTGGTGGGCAGCCCTCTCTTGGCAGGTTTGTTGTGGTGCCATGTTCTTTCAATGTTTTTATAATGGATTTAATGGTGCTCCGTGGGATGTTCAAAGTTTCTGATATTTTTTTATACCCCAACCCTGATCTGTACTTCTCCGCAACTTTGTCCCTGACCTGTTTGGAGAGCTCCTTGGTCTTCATGGTGCTGCTTACTTGGTGGTGCCCCTTGCTTAGTGGTGTTGCAGACTCTGGGGCCTTTCAGAACAGTATATATACTGAGATCATGTGACAGATCATGTGACACTTAGATTGCACACAAGTGGACTTTATTTAACTAATTATGTGACTTCTGAAGGTAATTAGTTGCACCAGATGAATACATATAAATGCACCACTTTTCAGTTTTTTTTTAAAAACAAGTTATTTTTTTCATTTCACTTCACCAATTTGGACTATTTTGTGTATGTCCATTACATGAAAAACAAATAAAAATCCATTTAAATTACAGGTTGTAATGAAACAAAATAGGAAAACTGCCAAGAGGGTGAATACTTTTGCAAGGCACTGTATATTCTTATTCCATTCCTTTACTTAGATTTGTGTGTATTAGTTAGTTGTGGAATTGTTAGATTACTTGTTAGATATTGCTGCACTGTCGGAACTAGAAGCATTTCGCTACACTAGCAATAACATCTGTTAACCATGTGTATGTGACCGATAAAATGTGATTTGATTTTTGAAGGGTTTTTCTTTATTTTTACTATTTTCTACATTGTGAATAATAGTGAACACATCCAAAACTATGAAATAACACACATGGAATCATGTAGTAACAAAAAAAGTGTTAAACAAATCAAAACATATTTTATATTTGAGATTCTTAAAAAGTAGCCACCCTTTGCCTTGATGACAGCTTTGCACACTCTTGGCATTCTCTCAACAGCTTCACCTGGAATGCTTTTCCAACGGTCTTAAAGGAGTTCCCACATATGCTGAGAACATGTTGCCTGCTTTTCCTTCACTCTGTGGTCCAACTCATCCAACCATCTCAATTGGGTTGAGGTCGGGTGATTGTGGAGGTCAGGTCATCTGATGCAGCCCTCCATCACTCTCCTTGCTCAAATAGCACTTGCACAGCCTGGAGGTGTGTTGGGTCATTGTCCTGTTGAAAAGCAAATGATAGTCCCACTAAGTGAAAACCAGATGGGATGGCGTATCGCTGCAGAATGCTGGCTAAGTGTGCCTTGAATTCTAAATAAATCACAGTGTCACCAGCAAAGCACCCCCACACCATCACACCTCCTCCTCCATGCTTCACGGTGGGAACCACACATGCAGAGATCATCCGTTCACCTACTCTGTGTCTCACAAAGACATGGTGGTTGGAACCAAAAATCTAAAATTTGGACTCATCAGACCAAAGGACAGATTTCTAACAGTCTAATGTCCATTGCCCATGATTCTCTTCTTCATATTGGTGTCCTTTAGTAGTGGTTTCTTTGCAGTAATTCGACCATGAAGGCCTGATTCACTGAACCTGTTGAGATGTGTCTCGTTACTTGAACTCTGTGAAGCATTTATTTGGGCTGCAATCTGAGATGCAGTTAACTCTACTGAACTAGTCCTCTGCAGCAAAGGTAACTCTGGGTCTTCCTTTCCTGTGGCGGTCCTCATGAGAGCCAGTTTCATCATAGTGCTTGATGGTTTTTGCGACTGCACTTGAAGAAACTTTCAAAGTTCTTGAAATTTTCCAGATTGACTGACCTTCATGTCTTAAAAGTAATGATGGACTGTCGTTTCTCTTTGCTTATGTGAGCTAGTTTTTTTTTACCAAATAGGGCTATCTTCTGCATACCACCCCTACCTTGTCACAACACAACGGATTGCCTCAAACACAAGAAGGAAAGAAGGAAGGAAATTCCACAAATTAAGAAGACACACCTTAATTGAAATGCATTCCAGATGACTACCTCATGAAGTTGGTTGAGAGAATGCCAAGAGTGTGCAAAGCTGTCAACAAGGCAAAGGGTGGCTACTTTAAATATAAAATATATTTTGATTTGAACACTTTTTTGGTTATTACATGATTCCAAATGTTATTTCATTGTTTTGATGTCAAAAAACAAAACTTAAGAATGGGAAGCAAATAAATATACAGCTTCTTATACTTGCTTTCAATGAGAATGACACATTTATAACTCATAATTCTATGTGAATTTGGTCTGGTCTCCAAAAAAGTTAGATATTGCAGTTTTTATTTGTAGTTTGTTATAAGCAGTGGCATAGCACGCCCCCCCCCTCCCTGTAGTAACAGTATTGAAAATCATACCATCGGTATACGGTATAAATGGTATATCGCCCAAGCCTAATAGTACTACCGGTCATTTCAGCAAGAATCAACTGTGGGCGGACATAATATGATCATTAGATGGCAGATTTTGGCTCAATTCCCTCTAACAACACATGAGAAACAAGATAAGGGAGTAGCAGCCTAACTGGCACATTCTATGACTCATTTACAGTGATACACCCAAGGTGTGATTGTGACTGAGCACTCTTCCCTGAGCATAAACACACCCTCCGCCTGAAGTGGACTCTTGAATCCTTGAAGGGAAGTGAACAAGTGCACACTTCAGGATAAAGGGCAGATTATTGGTACATTGAGAAAGTTAGATTTGCATTTGGGGTGGGACTGTCAATAAAACTCCTTCATGCCTGAGTAGAATTAAGGAGGGGTAGCCTCCAACACTGCAGTCTGAGGAAGGAGATAGCCAATCAACATGCCATATCATAGCAGTACAAAGTTCAGGGGGAGGTTTACACATCACATTTCACCTAACTAGGTACTTTCCAGATGCTTAGCTCATTAATGAGTTTCCACTACAAAATGACAGCCTAGGCCAGGTACATTTTAAAGTAAACTCAGCGAGATGACGTTGCAACGAGCAGCACCCCAAATGAGCACGATGCAAGACTACTCTCACACAGTATCTGTGCATGTGCACTTCACGCTTCTACAACTTGATAGCTACGGGAACAAAATAACAGAAGTTAGCCTTGCGCTTCAACACTCTTAGTTGAGGAAATGAAGGGTTGCCTTATTGCCGATTTGTTTGTTTTTTTACTGATAACAACCGATATACAATTAATTCCAGTAGTCTGCTATGTCTAGCTCGTCCCGTGTGTAGGTGTAAATAGCTAAGCCTATTTTTCGGGCAAGTGATCATTTTCTGGCAACCCAAAAATACTCCTCACTTGCCCAATGCCATGGCCGAGTGCCTTTCAGACCTTAATGTCAATCCCTGCACTACTGTGTTTACTTTGTGCATGCAACATCATCTCGCTGAGCCGGACTTGTGCTACACTTTGAAAAATGTAAGGGCCAAGAAGCATCACTTTCCTCGAAAGGACTTCAGGCCATTGGAATTTCTGTCTGAGCATCAATGCAGCATTCATGTGTGCCATTACAGTAAACCAGGTGCATTCTTTCTCCATTAAGCCTATCCTAGATTCTCATCACCTCTGGATGGAGCCTCTGAACTTTGGTGATGAAGGATTTACAGCCAGGGGTCAGGACCTAAAAGCAGCGAGCCTGCTAACTGAGTGACTTAATAGGCTGTAAATCCTTAACTATCAGGTGAGGGTAAAATGTATTATGTGACTAAGAGAACATATTATAAATCAATACAGGCCGTGCAACAACTCGGCAATAGTGTGTTATTTAACCTACCCTGTTTAGTATGATAGATATATTATGTAACTAGTTAAGTTACTATTAGGGTCCTATACTCCACTTTCTGGTGATGGAGGCAGGCTGAGGCAATACGATATGAATTGTTAAAATACAACTGCATTTGTCTGAGCTAGCCAACGCTACTGGCGAACACTAGCTAGCTAGCTAACGTTCGCTATCTAACAACTCTGAGCTACGTTAGTAGGTAACTTAGCTAGCTAGCTAACTAGCTAACCTGGCTAGCAAGCCAGTTAACGCTATGCTTGCCGTGGTTCTCGTTAATATACCATCTATTCCAACATGTTTTGGCTAACGAGATGCTATAGTTATCTAGTGAGGTAAAACACATTCCTTGTTATGAAAATAGAAGTACCGTAGAGCTAAAACTTACCAACACAGTAATAACACAAGTAGGCACGCTGACATAACTCGCCACAATCTCTTCTTCATCATCCTCCCGCAGGGTCCAACATTATCACCGTCTACCTACACATGTATCAATACTGTCGTTATTCAACAGTTGTATGTTTTAACTCAACGTGAATATGTCTAACTTCTACTACAAGTTACAGGTCCGACACCTAACTTCTATTTTCCTGAAAGTGGTGTTGTGTTGAACTGTTGGCTCCTGTCAAATCCACTGGAGCAGGAGACCTTGCGCTCCGCCAACGCGATAGCTGTGTCATCCGCCGCGTCCCCGGCTCTGTCCAATGAAAACGCAGCAACGCTGTTGCGCAGTAAAGTTCGCAGAAATGTGGTGTACGAGTGTGTCGCTGTCAAATCCCCATACTCTGATTTTGAACTATGATACAAATGAGTGTAAAATGTGACAGTTAAAAAAACATTTTGTTGTTGAGTACTATATAGGGGAATGGACCTTTACAGGAAATTGGCAAATTACTAATTGATGAGTTGGAAGTATTCTTTTAAAATACTCCTTGTATAGCTTTATTCTTGTGCATCCATTTAACTCTGCATCTTTGGGAAAGAGCTTGTAAGTAAGCATTCCACTGTAAGCTCGACCTACACCTGTTGTATTCAGTGCATGTGACAAATACAATTTGATTTGATTTTAGCTTTTTTTTAAGCGTTTGTGTTTGTATTTATTAAGGATCCCCATTAGCTGTTCCGTACTGTGTGCCTCCAATTGCCTGTTCTGGACTTGGAGACTGTGAAGAGAACTCCGGTGGCATGTCTTGTGGGGTATGCATGGGTGTCTGAGCTGTGTGTTGGTAGTTTAAACAGACAGCTCGGTGCATTCAACATGTCAATACTTCTCACAAAAAAAGAGTAGTGATGAAGTCAATCTCTCCTCTACTTTAAACCGAGAGAGATTGACGTGCATATTATTAATGTTAGCTCTCCATGTACAGTACCAGTCAAAAGTTTGGACACAGCTACTCATTCGAGGGTTTTTATTTATTTTTACTATTTTCTACATTGTAGAATAATAGTTAAGACATCAACACTATGAAATGTGGAATCACGTAGTAACCAAAAAAGTGTTAAACAAATAAAATATTTTATATTAGAGATTATTCAAGGTAGCCACCCTGTGCCTTGATGACAGCTTTGCACACTATTGGCATTCTCTCAACCAGCTTCATGAGGTAGTCACCTGGAATGCATTTTAATTAACAGGTGTGCCAGTTGTGTTGTGTCCAGGTAGGGGTGGTATTCAGAAGATAGCCCTATTTGGTAAAATACCAAGTCTATATTATGGCAAGAACAGCTCAAAATAAGCAAAGATAAATGACAGTCCATCATTACTTTAAGACATGAAGGTCAGTCAATCTGGAAAATGTCAAAAACTTTGAATGTTTCTTCAAGTGCAGTCGCAAAAACCATCAAGCGCTATGATGAAACTGGCTCTCATGAGGACAGCCACATGAAAGGAAGACCCAGAGTTACCTCTGTTGCAGAGAATAAGTTCATTAGAGTTAACTGCACCTCAGATTGCAGCCCAAATAAATGCTTCGCAGAGTTCATGTAACAGATACATCTCAGCATCAACTGTTCAAAGGAGACTGCGTGAATCAGGCCTAATGGTCGACTTTCTGTAAAAAAAAGAAAAAAAAAAAGAAGAGACTTACTTATTTTGTACATAATGTTGCTGCTACCAACTTTTATGACCGAAAACATCTTCTGGACATCAAGACTGCGATTACTCAAAACGGACTGGCAGAATCCTTTTTTTCCTTTAACGAGTCCGACGAGCCCGACTTGAATGATATACTGCTTCCGAGGGAACAGGCCCAGATCCCCGTAATTTGAAGAGAAGGCAGAGAAAAAGAAGCCAGAGGACGGGCTGCCTTCGGACAATTCGTAGGCGATCAAATAATCCCCCACTTCCTTCCATTCTAATAGCAAACGTGCAATCTTTTGAAAATAAAATCGATGACCTACGTGGAAGATTAAACTACCAAAACTGTAATAGCTTATGCTTCATGTCTGAACGACAACATTATCAACATACAGTTAGCTGGTTATACGCCGTATCGGCAGGACAGAACAGCGGCGTCTGGTAAGACAAGGGGAGGTGGACTATGTAATTTTGTAAATAACAGCTGATGCACGATATCCAAGGAAGTCTCGAGGTTTTGCTCGCCTGAGGTAGAGTATCTCATGATAAGCTGTACACCACACTATCTACCTAGAGAGTTTTCATCTGTATTTTTCAAGGCTGTCTCCATACCACAACAGACTGATTCTGACCGCACTGAATGAGCTGTATTCCGCAATAAGCAAACAGGAAAACGCTCACCCAGAGTAGCCGTGGACTTTAATGCAGGGAAACTTAAATCCGTCTCACCAAATGTCTATCAGCATGTTAAATGTGCAACCAAAGGGGAAAAAACTCTGGACCACCTTTACTCCACACACAGAGACGCATACAAAGCTCTCCTTCGCCCTCCATTTGGTAAATCTGAACATAATTCTATCCTCCTGATTCCTGCTTACAAGCAACAATTAAAGCAGGAAGCACCAGTGACTAGATCAATAAAAAAGTGGTCAGACGAAGCAGATGCTAAGCTACAGGACTGTTTTACTGCATACAATAGCTGAAGGATTGACAGAGGCATTGAGGGGAGTTAGAGGGACATAAATTACATTTTCTTACATTATGAATGCTAATACCCCTGGGCCAATGTACATTTGCAGCAGCACTACAACAGCTCAGCGACACAATGGTGGGGATTATCTGAGCAGGGCTTGGGTCATGGATAAGTCATTGTCTCAATGCAGCCTTGAAATGCGCGGACAGAGTCCAGGAACCAAGATGATTTGATAGACTCCATAATTCCTGTAGAGCATCTTCTGTTTCCAAAAAGTGTCAAAGTTATCTATAAAAGTTATGGCAGCAGAGCTACAGTAGTCTTTTAGCCAGGTGTGTAATGTCAGTAGCCTGCAGAATCTTTCACATCCGTGGCCCATTGATGGTACCGGCCCTGAAGTAATTGGCCGCTTTTTGGAATCATTCATACTTAGAATCAGTTCTTTAAAATCAATTTTCAGCAGTTCCGAGCTAGCCCTCCTAATGTCGTTTGACCCCACATGGACAAGTTGGAGCTTTCAGCAGAAAAATATGTATTCCGAGTTGCTTTATTTTCTCATTGTCTTTTAGAAAATAGCCCAGCTATGACAATAACAAAATTATTCTGTACATATTACAACTTTTTTTTAAACATAGTCTACTCTGTGTAGAACAGTACTTCATGTCAAAAGAAAAACAAAAGTGATGCAATGCAACTCAATGCTGATGAGGACGTGTTCATCTGCCTGATAATAAGTGACGGACTGGTTATGGCTAACCACCGCCATCTTCTGGGAAAATAAGTGTACTGTTCCTGTCTGTATAACTATCATTATAGATCATGGTGATGATGGCCTAATAAATTTACCACAATAAAATCAGTTGATTTTAGTTGAGTTTCATATCTGATTCATTTAAACAAACCTTCTGTCTTAGTATTATGTGCAGTGCAGTCTGTGAATGTCCTTTCAACAACGTGTATGTTCAGCTACTGTTTCCAGTGGAGGGGCTAATAGTTTAGCCTGCATGGGTTAATCAGATTACTATATTTTGAAGAGAAACATTTTGGACAAAGGGAAAGTGGGAGGGGAATAGTTTATTGAAGAGAGATACAGACACACAGAAAGAAAAGAACCACTGTTGCAATTCAATTCCCAATTAATCTAAATCCTCCTACATACAATATATTTTCATAACTATAGGAACCACATTGTTGATGTTCTGCTTGATATTGTATGATTTCCTTTTTATAATTAACTTTGGCAATACAGACTTGTAACTCATGCCACTATGGCGGTCTAATTGATCTATTTAGAGAAGTAGAGCGAGAGAACACTAGAGACATTGAGAGAACAAGCGCTAGATTGTAACAAGGTCATTATAGTCAACAGTCACCTCTGTATTATTAATACCTTGGTGTGTATGTATGTACTGCAGAACACAGTCTCAAAAGAGGACCACATACATACACAATAACAAACTGACAGAGAGCACTTTACACAAATCCACCTTAAGCTCTGGGCACAGTGGCTGACTGGACTCAGGACTGGGGAGGAAGAGGGAGAGGAGAAAAGGAGAGGACAGGGAGAGGAGGATATGTTTTACACAGTTCTGAAGTGGCATGTGATCAGTCATGAACACAGGGGAGGTTTGAATCCAACCTGAGGCAAAGGCTAAATGGAGAATGTCACTGTTCTCAGTCACACAGAGATATGTATCTTCCCATAATTGTTGCCGGTAATATCAGTGTATTTCTCTGTCTCTCTGTGTGTTGGGAATACTTCCTTCCATCTCGCCAGCCAGCCTCTGTGAGTTTGAGCTTAAAGGTGTGAGGAAGATTTCCACTTGACCAGTGATACAGTAGATACAGGCATACCATTTATTGAGGCTGTTTTGCTTTGAACAATGTCCTCAGCCTTGTTCTATGTGTATTGACTGCTACTACAACACAGGAACAAATCACACAGTAATCCAACATCAAATTAGTCCCAAGGGTCTTGATTTATTAACAGCTTACAACTCAAACATCAAACCAACGTGCAGACAGACAATACATGCACACGTGTTGGCACACTCTCACACACATATATATGCACAAATATATGCACACACTTACATTCACACACACGCACACACACTCCACTAAGACATATTCTTTCCTCTCTAAGAGAAGAACACCTAGCCAATAACCCACAGAAAGAAGGTGTTGTACAATATGTAATATATGATACTAAAACTAACTTGGCCCAGATAGGCCAATTAGACCCCCTCCCACACACACACACACACACACACACACACACACACACACACACACACACACACACATGCAATAAAAGCAACCTATGTGCCATGCTGCATTTTGGAATGGGTAGGGCAGTGCCACTGCTGAGCATAGATATGTAGAGAAGCAGCAAGTGGGGTCTAGGTGGAGGTGGGTGGAGGGTGAGGATGGGGTTCTAGGGACAGCAAGTTGGGTTCTAGGTAAGGGAGATGGAGGTTTTCTAGGGGCTGAAACTCAGTTGGAACTGGATCTGCTAAACAGACCTGGACCACAGGTGAGCACAAGCACACATACAGAAAGATACACCACAAGACAAGCACCATACTGTACATAGATACATGGACATCGATCGTCACCTGGCGTGAGGTCAGGGGTCAGGGACAGAGGGCAAAAGGTTCAATGTCTGCACTATGTAAAGGATAGACAGAAGAGGGGCTTGTGGAGGATAGGGGGAATGGGGTTGGTATGGGGACAGATGAGCGCTAGGGGATGAGCGCTAGGCCCTTAAGAGATCACAAGCTCTTTTGACTGCTTAAGATGGGGGGACATTTCTTGTTGGAGAAGGAGGAGGTCGCCGACTGGGGGCGGGGGAGGAAGGGAGGGTGGGAGGGCAGTAGTGTTTAGAGGATGAAGTATGACAGAGAGAGAGAGAGAGAGAGAGAGAGAAGAGAGTAGGAGAGTTGGAGAGAAGCAGAGAGTTAAGTTAGTTGAAAAAGGGTTAAAAACAGGCAATTAGCAATAGCATAAAGGACAGGTGTTAAAAGAGAAATAGTGACTTCAGAGAAAGAAACAGAGAAAAAGTGTCATCCTGAATTTGGAAGTGGTGTTGAGAAACACTTCAGCTGGTGGACTTCCTTGCTTCAGTAACCACAAACTACTGGAATGTGTTTGTGTGTTTTAGTTGAACGATACTGAACAAGAATATAAACGCAACATGCAACAATAAAAAAAAATGTATTTGGTATTTGTATTAAGGATCCCCATTAGCTGCTGCCAAGGCAGGGGTCCAGCAACATTAAGGCAGTTATACAATTTTAAAAACCTTACAATACATTCACAACTGACTTCACAACACATTAAGTGTGTGCCCTCAGGCCCCTACTCTACAGTTACAGCTCATATAAGGAAATCAGTCAATTTAAATAAATTCATTAGGCCCGAATCTATGGATTTCTCATGACTGGGCAGAGGTGCAGCCATGGATGGGTCTGGGAGGGCATAGGCCCATCCACTTGGGAGCCAGGCCCAGCCAATCAGAATGAGTTGTTCCCCACAAAAGGGCTTTATTGCAGACAGGAATACTCCTCAGTTTCATCAGCTGTCTGGGTGGCTGGTCTCAGAATATCCCGCAGGTGAAGAAACAGGATGTGGAGGTCCTGGGCTGGCGTGATTACACGTGGTCGTTGGACGTACTGCTAAAATCTCTAAAATGACGTTGGAGGCAGCTTATGATAGAGAAATGAACATTAAATTCTCTGGCAACAGCTCTGGTGGACATTCCTGCAGTCAGCATGTCAATTGCACACTCCCTCAACTTGAGACATCTGTGGCATTGTGTTGAGTGACAAAACTGTACATTTTAGAGTGGCCTCTTATTGTCCCCAGCACAAGGTGCACTTGTGTAATGATCATGCTGTTTAATCAGCTTATTGATATGCCACACCTGTCAGGTGGATGGATTATCTTGGTAAAGGAGAAATGCTCACTAACAGGGATGTAACAGAAATAAGCTTTTACACCTGCATTGCTTGCTGTTTGGGGTTTTAGGCTGGGTTTCTGTACAGCACTTTGAGATATCAGCTGATGTACGAAGGGCTATATAAATAAATTTGATTTGATTTGTACGTTTGGAACATTTCTGGGATCTTTTATTTCAGCTCATGAAACATGTGGCCACTTTACATGTTGCGTTTACATTTTTGTTCAGTATAATAACCCTTAAAATATTCCCCTTTAAATTAGACAGTGGAACTTCTATACATGATGTAGGGAGTTGAGTCAGGTTATATGGTCAGGAAAAACTGATCGTTACCACCAGTAATGGGTACCAAATAGTGTTCAGTGTATCTATCAGTTGAGGCTAGCAAAGGCAGGACTGCTCATAATAATGTCTGGAACGGAGCAAATGGAATGGCATCAAACACATAGAAACCATGTCTTTGATGTATTTGATACCGTCCCACTTATTATGCTCCAGCCATTACCACCAACCTGTCCTCCCCAATTAAGGTGCCGCCTACCTCCTGTGGTCTCTATGTATACATATCAGACCCTTTAATCTAAAGGCCAAAGCAATTTACAATGACTGCATACATTTTTAGTTTGTGATCCATGTGTGAATTAAACCCTTGCTTTTAGTACACACGATCATGCTCTGACCAACTGAACCATAAAGGAGCACATAGGCCCTGGGCTGGCCTCACCTGGGGATGCTGGGAGGGGCCCGGTTGGGGCGGCTGGGGACCTGGGGGCTATCAGCACTGTTGTTGAAGGGCCCCAGGGGTCCTGGGCGGTTAGGAGGGGGTGGAGCCCCTCGCCCCCCTCCGGGACTAGGGCGCTGGCCTGATGACATCCTCCTGGAACCAGTGGGGCTGGTTGGAGGAGACCTGGGGGGGTGGAGATATGGCCCTCAGTGACCTCTCGTATATGACATATTCTTGACATAACAGGTAAATTGACTTAACTATTTGTGATTTCCTTTTTTTATTTCGCAACACTATCCAAGTAAAAAATGTAATAATAATAATAACATAGTCTTCTTGGAAATCAGTGCAAACCTGGGTCTCCTGCTGGCCAATCCCAACATCTTCACCATTATTAGAACAAGAGTTGACTACACTACACTTAGATCAATGTCTAGGGTCTAGGGTAGTCCTTCTCAATGGACTACCAGGATGCCTACCTGTTGCCGCCTCCACTGCGCCAGTCGTTCACGGGCGGCGGCATGGGGGTGGAGATGGTGGTGGTGGAGATGTCTCCTATGATGGCCAGGGCCTCCTTCAGGGACTGGTGGGTCCTGAGGACCTCATCCCTCCTCTGGACCTGCTCCTGGGACTCATCCATCAGGGCACCCTGGTCCCCGGCTGAGTACAGCTGGGCCAGCAGCTCCGCGTTGATGAAGTCCTTCACCTGGTGGCAGGAGAGAGAATTGATGGATAAATCAATCACTCATTCAAATATGTTTATAAAGCCCTTATTACAACAATAATTGTCAGCTAGTGCTTTACGGAAACCCAAACTGTTTGATTTACCAATGCAGAAAGTCTGGAACCAATAGCACCCTGAACAGTTTCTACTTCCAAGCCATTAGACTGCTAAACTAGACTGCTAAATAGCTAATCAAATGGCTACCTGTACTATATGCATTGACTCACTTTACCCCTTTTCTATATGTACATACCTACCTCAATTACATAATACCCCTCCCTACACATCGACTCGTTACAGCTACTCCCTGTATATAGCCATGTCTATATAGCCATCAGGCTGCATCACATCCGGAGTCCCGTAGGGCGGTGCACAATTGGCCCAGCGGCGTCCGGGTTTGGCCGGTGTAGGCCATCATTGTAAATAAGCATTTGTTTTTAACTGATTTGCCTAGTGAACTAAAGGTTAAATAAAATAAAATAAAATATTACCTGGTACCGCTGAACATCAACTTGGTACTGGTACTCCCTGTATATAGCCACATTATTACCTGGTACTCCCTGTATATAGCCACATTATTACCTGGTACTCCCTGTATATAGCCACATTATTACCTGGTACTCCCTGTATATAGCCACATTATTACCTGGTACTCCCTGTATATAGCCACATTATTACCTGGTACTCCCTGTATATAGCCACATTATTACCTGGTACTCCCTGTATATAGCCACATTATTACCTGGTACTCCCTGTATATAGCCACATTATTACCTGGTACTCCCTGTATATAGCCACATTATTACCTGGTACTCCCTCTATATAGCCACATTATTACCTGGTACTCCCTGTATATAGCCACATTATTACCTGGTACTCCCTGTATATAGCCACATTATTACCTGGTACTCCCTGTATATAGCCACATTATTACCTGGTACTCCCTGTATATAGCCACATTATTACCTGGTACTCCCTGTATATAGCCACATTATTACCTGGTACTCCCTCTATATAGCCACATTATTACCTGGTACTCCCTGTATATAGCCACATTATTACCTGGTACTCCCTGTATATAGCCACATTATTACCTGGTACTCCCTGTATATAGCCACATTATTACCTGGTACTCCCTCTATATAGCCACATTATTACCTGGTACTCCCTGTATATAGCCACATTATTACCTGGTACTCCCTGTATATAGCCACATTATTACCTGGTACTCCCTGTATATAGCCACATTATTACCTGGTACTCCCTCTATATAGCCACATTATTACCTGGTACTCCCTGTATATAGCCACATTATTACCTGGTACTCCCTGTATATAGCCACATTATTACCTGGTACTCCCTGTATATAGCCACATTATTACCTGGTACTCCCTCTATATAGCCACATTATTACCTGGTACTCCCTGTATATAGCCACATTATTACCTGGTACTCCCTCTATATAGCCACATTATTACCTGGTACTCCCTGTATATAGCCACATTATTACCTGGTACTCCCTCTATATAGCCACATTATTACCTGGTACTCCCTGTATATAGCCACATTATTACCTGGTACTCCCTCTATATAGCCACATTATTACCTGGTACTCCCTGTATATAGCCACATTATTACCTGGTACTCCCTGTATATAGCCACATTATTACCTGGTACTCCCTCTATATAGCCACATTATTACCTGGTACTCCCTGTATATAGCCACATTATTACCTGGTACTCCCTGTATATAGCCACATTATTACCTGGTACTCCCTGTATATAGCCACATTATTACCTCGTACTACTGAACATCAACTTGGTACTGGTACTCCCTGTATAAAGCCACATTATTACCTGGTACTCCCTGTATATAGCCACATTATTACCTCGTACCGCTGAACATCAACTCGGTACTGGTACTCCCTGTATATAGCCACATTATTACCTTGTACCGCTGAACATCAACTCGGTACTGGTACTCCCTGTATATAGCCACATTATTACCTTGTACCGCTGAACATCAACTCGGTACTGGTACTCCCTGTATATAGCCACATTATTACCTGGTACTCCCTCTATATAGCCACATTATTACCTGGTACTCCCTGTATATAGCCACATTATTACCTCGTTCCGCTGAACATCAACTTGGTACTGGTACTCCCTCTATATAGCCACATTATTACCTGGTACTCCCTGTATATAGCCACATTATTACCTCGTACCGCTGAACATCAACTTGGTACTGGTACTCCCTCTATATAGCCACATTATTACCTGGTACTCCCTGTATATAGCCACATTATTACCTTGTACCGCTGAACATCAACTTGGTACTGGTACTCCCTCTATA
Organism: Oncorhynchus mykiss; assembly: GCF_013265735.2. Classification (NCBI taxonomy): domain Eukaryota; kingdom Metazoa; phylum Chordata; class Actinopteri; order Salmoniformes; family Salmonidae; genus Oncorhynchus; species Oncorhynchus mykiss. Next base: position 73,625,927 of record NC_048572.1, read on the forward strand.
TAGCCACATTATTACCTGGTACTCCCTGTATATAGCCACATTATTACCTCGTACCGCTGAACATCAACTTGGTACTGGTACTCCCTGTATATAGCCACATTATTAACTGGTACTCCCTGTATATAGCCACATTATTACCTTGTACCGCTGAACATCAACTCGGTGCTGGTACTCCCTGTTTATAGCCACATTATTACCTCGTACCGCTGAACATCAACTTGGTACTGGTACTCCCTGTATATAGCCACATTATTACCTCATACCGCTGAACATCAACTCGGTACTGGTACTCCCTGTATATAGCCACATTATTACCTCGTACCGCTGAACATCAACTCGGTACTGGTACTCCCTGTATATAGCCACATTATTACCTGGTACTCCCTGTATATAGCCACATTATTACCTCGTACCGCTGAACATCAACTCGGTACTGGTACTCCCTCTATATAGCCACATTATTACCTGGTACTCCCTGTATATAGCCACATTATTACCTTGTACCGCTGAACATCAACTTGGTACTGGTACTCCCTGTATATAGCCACATTATTACCTTGTACCGCTGAACATCAACTTGGTACTGGTACTCCCTCTATATAGCCACATTATTACCTCGTACCGCTGAACATCAACTCGGTACTGGTACTCCCTCTATATAGCCACATTATTACCTCGTACCGCTGAACATCAACTCGGTACTGGTACTCCCTATATATAGCCACATTATTACCTTGTACCGCTGAACATCAACTTGGTACTGGTACTCCCTGTATATAGCCACATTATTACCTTGTACCGCTGAACATCAACTCGGTACTGGTACTCCCTGTATATAGCCACATTATTACCTTGTACCGCTGAACATCAACTTGGTACTGGTACTCCCTCTATATAGCCACATTATTACCTCGTACCGCTGAACATCAACTTGGTACTGGTACTCCCTCTATATAGCCACATTATTAGCTTGTACCGCTGAACATCAACTCGGTACTGGTACTCCCTGTATAGAGCCATGTTATTACCTGGTACTCCCTGTATAGAGCCATGTTATTACCTGGTACTCCCTGTATAGAGCCATGTTTTTACCTGGTACTCCCTGTATAGAGCCATGTTATTACCTGGTACTCCCTGTATAGGGCCATGTTATTACCTGGTACTCCCTGTATAGAGCCATGTTATTACATGGTACTCCCTGTATAGAGCCATGTTATTACCTGGTACTCTCAGTATAGAGCCATATTATTACCTGGTACTCCCTGTATAGAGCCATGTTATTACCTGGTACTCTCAGTATAGAGCCATGTTATTACCTGGTACTCCCTGTATAGAGCCATGTTATTACCTGGTACTCCCTGTATAGAGCCATGTTATTACCTGGTACTCCCTGTATAGAGCCATGTTATTACCTGGTACTCCCTGTATAGAGCCATGTTATTACCTGGTACTCTCAGTATAGAGCCATGTTATTACCTGGTACTCTCAGTATATAGCCATGTTATTACCTGGTACTCCCTGTATAGAGCCATGTTATTACCTGGTACTCTCAGTATATAGCCATGTTATTACCTGGTACTCTCAGTATATAGCCATGTTATTACCTGGTACTCTCAGTATATAGCCATGTTATTACCTGGTACTCCCTGTATAGAGCCATGTTATTACCTGGTACTCCCTGTGTAGAGCCATGTTATTACCTGGTACTCTCTGTATATAGCCATCATATTACCTCGTACTTTCCTGTATATAACCATGTTATTATCTGGTACTTCCTGTATATATTTAACTTTCCATCGGTCTACAACTTTTGTTTATGTGACAAATAAAATCTGATTTGATTTAGCTTGCCTAGCACAAAGAAACCATTAGAATAATCTAAAAAGTTGCACACCAGTCAGGCTCAATTTGACGCTGAAGGTATTTTAAAGATTTCAACTACCATTTGAACCCAGTTCTGATAGCACTACGCCAGCGTGAAGCAGAGGTCTCTTACGTTGCTGATCATGAGGTGCATAATGGTCTTGGGCATGAGGTCGCGGATGCACTTGTTGACGATGGCCATGTAGGAGTCGACTAGGTTGCGGATGGTTTCCACTTTTCGCTCCAGCTGAGGGTCCATGGAAAAGTTGTCCTGGGACGAGGACGAGGAGCCGCCGCCCTCACTCTCCACCTGGAGGAAAAGGGCTTTTAGTTTTAACACACCTGTATTTAGCAATACAGAGCTAGTGGCTTGCATCTTTAGATGCAGAAAAATTGTGTTTATCAATGACAAATAATAATAACTTTATTTGTAGTGCGCTTTTCATTACAAACGGAAATCACAAAGCTCTGTACATCAGAAACAACCATAGCACAGACTTTTAAAAAGGGCTAAAATCTTTTAACAAAAACGAGTTACAAGTACAAATAGCATATCAACAAAATGTAGCCTACAGCTATTGTGACTAGTTACATCATCTTCACACTTACATCAATCTTCAGGGAGAAAGACAGAGAGGATGGAGAGATTAAAGTGATATGATGAGTCACTTGGGAAGTGATAGGAGAGATATGACTTTTTTAAATTGTAAAAACATACAGTACCAGTCAAAGGTTTGGACACACCTACTCATTCAAGTGTATTTCTTTATTTGTACTATTTTCTACATTGTAGAATAATATTAAAGACATCAAAACACACATGTAATCATGTAGTAACCAAAAAAGTGTTAAACAAATCTAAATGTATTTTATATTTGAGAAACTTCAAAGTAGCCAATCTTTGCCTTGATGACAGCTTTGCACACTCTTGGCATTCTCTCAACCAGCTTCATGAGGTAGTCAGCTGGAATGCATTTCAATTAACAGGTGTGCCTTATTAAAAGTAAATTTGTGGAATTTCTTTCCTTCTTAATGGATATGACCCATCAGTTGTGTTGTGACAAGGTAGGGTTGGTATACAGAAGATAGCCCTATTTGGTAAAATACCAAGTCCATATTATGGCAAGAACAGCTCAAATAAGCAAAGAGAAACGACAGTCCATCATTACTTTAAGACATGAAGGTCAGTCAACACAGAACATTTCTAGAAATGTGAAAGTCGCAAAAAACCATCAAGCGCTATGATGAAACTGGCTCTCATGAGGACCACCACAGGAAAGGAAAACCCAGTTACCTCTGGTGCAGAGAAGTTCATTAGTTACCAGCCACAGAAACTGAAGCCCAAATAAATGCTTCAGAGTTCAAGTAACAGACACATCTCAACATCAACTTTTCAGAGGAGACTGACTGTGTGAATCAGGCCTTCATGGTTGAATTGCTGCAAAGAAACCCCTATTAAAGGACACCAATAATAAGATGAGACTTGCTTGGGCCAAGAAACATGAGCAATGGACATTAGACCGGTGGAAATATGGTGTGGGGTGTGGGGGTGCTTTGCTGGGGACATTGTCAGTGATTTATTTAGAATTTCAGGCACACTTAACCAGCATGGCTACCACAGCATTCTGCATCGATACACCATCCCATCTGGTTTGCGCTTAGTGGAACTATCATATGGTTTTCAACAAAACAAGGACCCAACACACCCCCAGGCTGTGTAAGGACTATTTTATTTGACCAAGAAGGAGAGTGATGGAGTGCTGCATCAGATGACCTGGCCTCCACAATCACCTGACCATTGAGATGGTTTGGGATGAGTTGGAGCCAACAAGTACTCAGCATATGTGGGAACTCTGTTGGAAAAGCATTCCAGGTGAAGCTGGTTGAGAGAATGCCAAGAGTCTGCAAAGCTGTCATCAAGGCAAAGGGTGGCTACTTTGAAGAATCTCAAATATAACATTTATTTTCATTTGTTGAACACTTTTTTGGTTATTACATGATTCCATTCTTCACTATTCTTCTACAATGTGGAAAATAGTAAATATAAAGAAAAACCCTAGAATGAGTAGGTGTGTCCAAACGTTTGACTGGTACTGTATACTGGATTATACATTCAAAATGCATATTTAGCAATGTACATTACCATGCAAGCACACAGGTTTAAGAAAAATTCATAAATAATAAGAATAGATATGACAGAAGTGCAACATGGGAAGGGAGTGAGGGGTAGTCATGGGTAATACGTAAGATGTGGTGGACAGGAGTTACAGTGAGTCAGTGACTAATATCGGGTGATGCCACAGGAAGTGGTCACAGTGTTGGGCACCAGGGTCGAGGTCAATTCCATTTAGATTCAGCCAATTCGGCTGGCTTTGTGAATAGACTGAATGGAAATGGAATTGTCCCCAACGCTGGTGGCCCGTGCAGCAGTCACTCACATTGGAAGATCTTTCGGGGTAGACCCCAGCGCGTAGGAGAGAAGCCCTCCAACTGTCCACCTCATCCTGAGTGTCACAGGCCAGCTCCAGGAAACGGTTGTCCTTGTACACGTTCCTGTCGGACCACAACACAGGGGAGGGGAGGAGGAAGTTAGATACACTGCTTCCGGGTCCCCTTAGGGGTCAAGGCAGGGGGTGGCAGGCCCATCTAGTTAAATAAAGCCTAGGAAGAGAAGAAACCCACCAGCCACATTGGTTTCTGTCTTCCTGTACAGTTTGTGTTATTAGAAGTAGTGGTACCAAAGTAGGAATATTTAAAGTAAAAGTACACTTAGAAAAAAAGGTGCTATCTACAGTAGAACCTAAAAGGGTTCTTCGGCTGTCCGCATAGGTGAACTCTTTGAATAACAATTTTTGGTTCCAGGTAGAACCCTTATGGGTTTCACAGAGGGTTCTACTTGGAAAACAGACAGAGTTCTACATGGAACCAAAAAGGTTCCCCTAAGGGCACAGCTGAATAACCCTTGTGTACCGCTACAATTCCAGACCTCTGCTCGGTGTTGAAGATGGCGAAGGCGTGCTTGCTGGACATAAAGCCTTTCTCCACGTCTCGCACCTTCAGGTTGTCAAGAGGGAGCATGTATTTCTTCTCCTTCTCCTGAGAAACACATGCAGAAAGGAAGAGGCCATCAGGTTTGACAATAGAAACAAGCAAATGCAAAGAACCATAGCATGGAAATGCATACTTCTTTTCTGATTACTGTCTGATCTCTGTGTGTCAAATGATGTATATTTTTTGGTTCGATTTTTAATCAAGAGGTTGGCTTAATTGGGCGACGATCCAGGGAAAAGAGAGAGAAGGGGAATGTGGAGACAAGGGTAAGGAGAGGGAGAATTTAGGGGGAGAGCAGGGGAGAGGAGAGAGGGTGGGGGAGCACAGAGGGGGAGATAGAGGGGAGGTGGAAAAAGGGAAGAATAATGAGAGTGAGAGGTAGAGCGGGGCAGGAGAGGGAGGGTAAAGGAGAGAGAAAGAGAAAGCCTACATGTGGAAGTCATTAGTGTGTTGGTCAAGACACAGTCGTTCTCCATGGTACATCTGTAAGGGAGGGGGACCTGGGGCTGGAGGAAACCTTCTGGCTATGGGATGAGGGAGGGGGGGGGGGCCTGGGGCTGGAGGAAACCTTCTGGCTATGGGATGAGGGAGGGGGGGGGGGGGGGCTGGGGCTGGGGCTGGAGGAAACCTAGCTACGGGAGGTGGAGCTGGGGCTGGAGGAAACCTGGCTACGGGAGAGGGAGCTGGGGCTGGAGGAAACCTGGCTACGCGAGAGGGAGCTGGGGCTGGAGGAAACCTTCTGGCTACGGGAGAGGGAGCTGGTGCTGGAGGAAACCTTCTGGCTACGGGAGAGGGAGCTGGGGCTGGAGGAAACCTTATGGCTACGGGAGAGGGAGCTGGTGCTGGAGGAAACCTTCTGGCTACGGGAGGGGGAGCTGGGGCTGGAGGAAACCTGGCTATGGGAGAGGGAGCTGGGGCTGGAGGAAACCTTCTGGCTACGGGAGAGGGAGCTGGTGCTGGAGGAAACCTTCTGGCTACGGGAGAGGGAGCTGGTGCTGGAGGAAACCTTCTGGCTACGGAAGGGGGAGCTGGTGCTGGAGGAGACCTTCTGGCTACGGGAGGGGGAGCTGGTGCTGGAGGAAACCTTTTGGCTACGGGAGGGGGAGCTGGTGCTGGAGGAAACCTTCTGGCTACGGGAGGGGGAGCTGGTGCTGGAGGAGACCTGCTGGCTACGGGAGGGGGAGCTGGTGCTGGAGGAAACCTTTTGGCTACAGGAGGGGGAGCTGGTGCTGGAGGAGACCTTCTGGCTACGGGAGGGGGAGCTGGGGCTGGAGGAAACGTTTTGTCTACGGGAGAGGGAGCTGGTGCTGGAGGAAACCTTCTGGCTACGGGAGGGGGAGCAGGGCCTTGAGGAAACCTTTTGGCTATGGGAGGGGGAGCTGGGCTGGAGGAAACCTTCTGGCTACGGGAGGGGGAGCTGGGGCTGGAGGAAACCTTTTGGCTACGGGAGGGGGAGCTGGTGCTGGAGGAAACCTTCTGGATATGGGAGGGGGAGCTGGGGCTGGAGGAAACATTCTTGCTACGGGAGGGAGAGCTGGGCTGGAGGAAACCTTCTTGCTACGGGAGGGAGAGCTGGGCTGGAGGAAACCTTCTTGCTACGGGAGGGGGAGCTGGGCTGGAGGAAACGTTTTGTCTACGGGAGAGGGAGCTGGTGCTGGAGGAAACCTTCTGGCTACGGGAGGGGGAGCTGGGGCTTGAGGAAACCTTTTGGCTACGGGAGGGGGAGCTGGGCTGGAGGAAACCTTCTGGCTACGGGAGGGGGAGCTGGGGCTGGAGGAAACCTTTTGGCTATGGGAGGGGGAGCTGGGCTGGAGGAAACCTTCTGGATATGGGAGGGGGAGCTGGGGCTGGAGGAAACCTTCTGGCTACGGGAGGGGAGCTGGTGCTGGAGGAAACCTTCTTGCTACGGGAGGGGGAGCTGGGCTGGAAGAAACCTTCTTGCTACGGGAGGTGGAGCTGGGCTGGAGGAAACCTTGCTATGGGAGGTGGAGCTGGGCTGGAGGAAACCTTCTGGCTACGGGAGGGGGAGCTGGGGCTTGAGGAAACCTTTTGGCTACGGGAGAGGGAGCTGGGCTGGAGGAAACATTCTTGCTACGGGAGGGAGAGCTGGGCTGGAGGAAACCTTCTTGCTACGGGAGGGAGAGCTGGGCTGGAGGAAACCTTCTTGCTACGGGAGGGAGAGCTGGGCTGGAGGAAACCTTCTTGCTACGGGAGGTGGAGCTGGGCTGGAAGAAACCTTCTGGCTATGGAAACACAGATGTGGAGAAACACAGGGGACTCAGGGGACTCTGCGGTGTGTATGTGAACATGGACATCAGAAGAAACAGAGGGCTGCTTGTCTGGATAACACTGAGCATGACACAGTTTTAAAGGTGGGTGCAACAAGTCAAGATGGAGAGTAAAAAGTAATGTAAAATTCTCCATAACTCAATCCATCCATCTCTCCATCACTCAATCCATCCATCTCTCCATCACTCAATCCATCCATCTCTCCATCCTCGCCATCTCAATTCTTCACACTCACATTCTCTCTCTTTCTCTCTTTCTCTCTATTAACCCTCCCCCTCTTATTTCTTCAATATTTTTTCTTTCCATTCCAGAGGGGCCCACTTCCTGCCTGATTTGTCGGGTAAGGAGGTTGAGAAAGGGATAGAGAGAGAGGGAGAGGTAGAGAGAGAGTGAGAAAAGGAGAGAGAGGGGGGGAGAGATTAAATGACAGCCTGGTGTTGACTTAACATCTGCTACCGCTTAACAGTACAGAGAGACAGAGAGAAGGAGGGAAGGAGGGAGAGAAGGAGGGAAGGAGAGAAGGAGGGAAGGAGGGAGGGAGAGAAGGAGGCAAGGGGGGCAGGAGGGAAGGAGAGAAGGAGAGGAGGGAAGGAGGGAGGGAGAGGAAGAACTTCCAGAGTGAAGTTAAGAAAGAGAGGGAGACCTGAAGAAGAAACAAAATGAAGGATTTAGAAAACTGGAACAACAGAGGTGCCCAGATCTGACCGCTGCAGAGCCATGGTAGGGTATTACTAGACAAAACAATGGGAGTAGAAAATGAGAAATGAAAAATACACTTTGCAGACCTCTCTAGTTTGTATTCCCCAAGGGGTCACTCCAACCCATATATGGCCACATGGGTCCCTCCCTCTTCCTCACTCTCTTTCCCTCCCTTTCTCTTTCCCTCTCTCTTTTTTGTAATATCCCCTCCCAGAGTGCTTAGCCAGTCTGTCCCGGTCGGTCATCTGAGTGAATGTGCCACGTCAAGCCTGGATACTCTGCCTGGCCGGCATGACCCAAACGGACCGCGATGGGAGCGACACACAGAAACACAATAAACCTAACGAGAGAGGGGGAGAAGAGGTTACGCAGACTGGTGAAAAGAAAACAGTGATTTTGGGGACCGGGTGGGGGTTCCCTACTTCTTGATGCCAAAATGGAGGAGGATGAGGGAGGAAGGCAAAGAGCAGCAACCGTGCAGCCCTACTGCCTATGGAATGGCCTGACACTCTGAGTCTGTCTGTCCGGCTCCGTCCTCCCAGTGTTCAGACTACCTGTTCATTGTCATACTGGTGTACAGTAGTCTGCACATTGGTTAGACTGGGCAGGGAAGCACTTCTCTTCTCTTTGGGGAAACATTGGCTTTCAAGGAGTGGGTTTGATTAGCCACACTCCACCATGGAGCATCTTCCAGAGCTGCCTGCTCGTCTCTGCTTCCTCCTTCACTGTGTGTGTTAGCTATCGGTTCTCACTAGGGCATCCTATTTGTACTTTGTGGCTGTTGTAACTGCATTTTTTTTAAACACTTATTTTATTTATGCAACACATGTATAACATCAGTTTCCTGAAGAAAATGCCTATGCTATAACAAAGTTGTTTTTTCATAGTCAGGTCTAGACCAATGTGCTGTAATGTCTTTGATGCTAAATGTACAGAACAACAGTAATATAAATGTATAGGCTCCCTTGCACAAAGAATTCAGCCCTGATTGGCTCCGGTGCAGTAAAGGGAGGAGCAGCAGCGGCTCCATAGAATCAGACACAGAACAGTGGTCAACCCATCCATCAACTCCTACTTCAAATACAAACACATACTTCTAGTACTTCATTGGGGTTGGGCAGTTACAGTAACTATGTTGCCTAAATATACAATCAAACTCATAGTGATTAAATATAATAGTAAATCATTTCATTCTGTGATCAAACTATTGTGTGAAAGATGATTGCCCAGGGTGTGCAAGCAGAAATCAGCGAGAAATATTACTTCACTGATGATATAATAAACCAGCTAGGGGAGTGGCCTGGTGGTTTGGTGGGGTTAGTAGATGGCGGTGTTGAGAGGATGTATAGGAATCAGTGGTATTGTTGGGGTTGTATACTGTATAGAGATTGGAATTAGTGGTGGGTGTAGTATGCTTGCTAGGATTAGCAATGGTGTTGGGAATGCTTTTACTGCACTGTTAGGGTGGTATTTCAGAGGCTGTGGGTTGGTATTGTTGATAGATGGTTTGCATAATGAAGGGGTATTTTACTGTACTGTTAGGGTGGTATTTCAGAGGCTGTGGGTTGGCATTGCTGATAGATGGTTTGGATATTGAAGGGGTGTTGGGTTCAGAAACAGAGAGGGAAGAATATTGTCATTTAATAGGGGATTTCTCCCCACTGAATCATTGGAGGCTGATGTTTGGATTAAAAACTTGCCAAGAATGTGTGCTGTTCCAGAGAAACTGCCAACTGCACCAAGAAAGAGGCGGGGGAGGGGGGAGGGGGGTGGGGGGGGCAGAGCTAGAGAGTGTGTGTGTGTCTAATCAAGTGTGTTTGTGTGTGTGTGTGTGTGTGTGTGTGTGTGTGTGTGTGTGTGTGTGTGTGTGTGTGGAATAAATATACAGTAAAACGCACAAGGAAAGTAAAGAAATGCTTGGTTGAATGTCAGAACTGCTTGAGAGTCAATGCAACATGAGAATGTCTACGATCCACCAAGTTAATGTCTATACCTATTAATAATCAAATAATGCCTTATAAAGCCAACACATTACCATTTTTGTGTAAATGTGTGTGTTTGTATAATGTGTGTGAGTATGTGTGACCAGTGGTTTGATTTGGGATTGTTCCAATTGTGCAAAAGAAAACCAAATTCCTTAACTCCCAATGGAGTGAGAGAGGAGAGGTGGAGAGAGAGAAAGAGAGACAGAAAGAAAAGATGGGGAAACTTAAAGACAGACAAAGTGGGCGAGACAGCTGATAGGGTCACAAACAGTCCACATAGTTTAATCCTCTCTATGTTCAGAATGTGGTCAATACACAGCCATATTCAATGGACAGGACTCAAAAATATTTTATATCCTCTTCCCGCTCTCTCTTTCTATGACCTATGGATGTCATCTGCTGACCAGTGCATGGATTGGCTGACTCCGGGAGTTGCCGTGTGTCTGCCTGTCTACACTTGCTGTGCAGAACTTCCTGGAACCTGTACAGCAGGCACAGACAGGCAGACAGACACCAGCCCACCAAGCTATGATGAACGCAACATTCAGTCAATCAAGGAGCACCCTGCATCTCAAGGGGAGGGGAAACCCCACTGAAGAGCCAATGGGGAACCACCGTTGAGTTGTGATTCAGTGAGTAGTCAGAAGGTATGATTTATAAAATGTCCTCTACAGATATATCAAACAAAAGACTCTTATGACAGTGGAATATTCTACCATTTGTTTACCCTGTCCTCCCTTCTGCCAGACATTAACCAGAAATTATGTTCCAATCCACCAACACCAGAAATCTAGCCATAAACTGCATCAAACTTACTGTGTTTGACTACCGTACTAACCCACCCTGAAGAGGGTTGACTAACTCACCTCATCATCCTTAAACCAGGACAGGCTCTCAGCGGTCAGGACAAACCAGTACTCCTTGGCCCCACCTTTAATGATGCTGATGTTGTTGATGGTTAGCCAGCCCTTACGGATGACCTGTAGAGAGGGTAGGCAGCAGAGGTCAGAGGTTAGAGAACAGGGATTAAGAAATGGGGCCATAGTGGTGGTGGGTGTTCTGACAGGTTTAAAGGCACTGTACAGTTGTCAGGTCAACACAGACGCTAAACCTACTGTACCCATCCTCCACTGATTACACATTCTGTCAAACCTGGCTTGCTAGACTACTATATGTAACCAAACCTGGCTTGCTAGGCTACTATACGTAACCAAACATGGCTTGCTAGGCTACTATACATAACCAATCCTGGCTTGCTAGGCTACTATATATAACCAAACCTGGCTTGCTAGGCTACTATACGTAACCAAACCTGGCTTGCTAGGCTACTATACGTAACCAAACCTGGCTTGCTAGGCTACTATACATAACCAAACCTGGCTTGCTAGGCTACTATACATAACCAATCCTGGCTTGCTAGGCTACTATACGTAACCAAACCTGGCTTGCTAGGCTACTATACATAACCAAACCTGGCTTGCTAGGCTACTATATGTTACTAAACCTGGCTTGCTAGGCTACTATACGTAACCAAACATGGCTTGCTAGGCTACTATACATAACCAATCCTGGCTTGCTAGGCTACTATACGTAACCAATCCTGGCTTGCTAGGCTACTATACGTAACCAAACCTGGCTTGCTAGGCTACTATACGTAACTAAACCTGGCTTTCTAGGCTACTATAACCAATCCTGGCTTGCTAGGCTACTATATATAACCAAACCTGGCTTGCTAGGCTACTATACGTAACCAAACCTGGCTTGCTAGGCTACTATACGTAACCAAACCTGGCTTGCTAGGCTACTATACATAACCAAACCTGGCTTGCTAGGCTACTATACATAACCAATCCTGGCTTGCTAGGCTACTATACGTAACCAAACCTGGCTTGCTAGGCTACTATATGTAACTAAACCTGGCTTTCTAGGCTACTATATGTAACCAAACCTGGCTTTCTAGGCTACTATATGTAACTAAACCTGGCTTTCTAGGCTACTATATGTAACCAAACCTGGCTTGCTAGGCTACTATACATAACCAATCCTGGCTTGCTAGGCTACTATACGTAACCAAACCTGGCTTGCTAGGCTACTATACATAACCAATCCTGGCTTGCTAGGCTACTATACGTAACCAAACCTGGCTTGCTAGGCTACTATACACAACCAAACCTGGCTTGCTAGGCTACTATACATAACCAAACCTGGCTTGCTAGGCTACTATACATAACCAATCCTGGCTTGCTAGGCTACTATTCGTAACCAAACCTGGCTTGCTAGGCTACTATACATAACCAATCCTGGCTTGCTAGGCTACTATACATAACCAATCCTGGCTTGCTAGGCTACTATACGTAACCAATCCTGGCTTGCTAGGCTACTATACGTAACCAAACCTGGCTTGCTAGGCTACTATACATAACCAAACCTGGCTTGCTAGGCTACTATACATAACCAATCCTGGCTTGCTAGGCTACTATACGTAACCAAACATGGCTTGCTAGGCTACTATACGTAACCAAACCTGGCTTGCCAGGCTACTATACCTAACCAATCCTGGCTTGCTAGGCTACTATACGTAACCAAACATGGCTTGCTAGGCTACTATATGTAACTAAACCTGGCTTGCTAGGCTACTATACGTAACCAAACCTGGCTTGCTAGGCTACTATACATAACCAATCCTGGCTTGCTAGGCTACTATACGTAACCAAACCTGGCTTGCTAGGCTACTATACATAACCAAACCTGGCTTGCTAGGCTACTATACATAACCAAACCTGGCTTGCTAGGCTACTATACGTAACCAAACCTGGCTTGCTAGGCTACTATACGTAACCAAACCTGGCTTGCTAGGCTACTATACGTAACCAAACCTGGCTTGCTAGGCTACTATACATAACCAAACCTGGCTTGCTAGGCTACTATACATAACCAATCCTGGCTTGCTAGGCTACTATACGTAACCAAACCTGGCTTGCTAGGCTACTATACATAACCAAACCTGGCTTGCTAGGCTACTATATGTAACCAAACCTGGCTTGCTAGGCTACTATACATAACCAATCCTGGCTTGCTAGGCTACTATACGTAACCAAACATGGCTTGCTAGGCTACTATACATAACCAAACCTGGCTTGCTAGGCTACTATATGTAACCAAACCTGGCTTGCTAGGCTACTATATGTAACCAAACCTGGCTTGCTAGGCTACTATACATAACCAATCCTGGCTTGCTAGGCTACTATACGTAACCAAACCTGGCTTGCTAGGCTACTATACGTAACCAAACCTGGCTTGCTAGGCTACTATACGTAACCAAACCTGGCTTGCTAGGCTACTATACATAACCAATCCTGGCTTGCTAGGCTACTATACGTAACCAAACCTGGCTTGCTAGGCTACTATACGTAACCAAACCTGGCTTGCTAGGCTACTATACGTAACCAAACCTGGCTTGCTAGGCTACTATACATAACCAAACCTGGCTTGCTAGGCTACTATACATAACCAAACCTGGCTTGCTAGGCTACTATACATAACCAAACCAATTTTTGCACAGATATGATGTATGAATAATAAAATGCAATGAGAAAGTGTGTTGTGTGAGAACTCAAAGTTAATCGATTGTGTCAGTGTGTATCTTTGTGACTCAACCAGACCACAACATGTGACTGAGTTCCGTTCGGTGACAGTCTCCTGGCACAACAAGGCACTAGGGTGACAGTCACAAACACAGGTCTGTGTCACAGTGTTAAGAAGTGGCTGTTGGGTTATTAGTGCTTCATTACATCCCCAAAACACACAATATTAGCATTATAGCATTAGTGCTACATCAGTGTCCATTGTGTTAGGTGTGTTAACCAGCAGGCACAACAAGCCCAAGGATTGAGTGAATATTAAGTTAGGTGTCTCAGATGGCATAGAACCACTAAGGGGGTTACCCAAACAGTTCATTTCTAAAGTCTTGATTTTGTTCAGTTGTTTGCACGAATCAAAGATTTTTACAACACCATTTGTATTGGGAGGCTGATTGTGAAAGGTAACCCCCTGTGGTCAAAGGGATGAGGGAGTGTCATAATGTAAACTGTTGCTCTTACAATCAGGCCTGAGGCGGGAGGAGAGGAGGCCTGAAACAGGAAGGAAGTGGGCCGTTAAAACACCTGGGGCACCACATTACGTGGGTACCACGTCTGGATACAACCTCACGACTGGAACCTGCCAGACCTGGCTCAAATACATCAAGGCAAATACATTCTAATACTTTAGTTGTGGTTGATTTAGCTTGGAGTTTGTACTTTTGGGACTATTCCATTGGTTCCATTGTACAGCAGGCAAACTAAATCAACACAGATCAAGTATTTAAAAGTACTTGACATATGTATTTGCCATAGCAGTTGAGTGGGTTCAAGTCAGCATACCTTGAGAAGTGGAAAAAGCTATAAACAGCAGCACACTCAAAGTGGCCACAAGAGGGAGCCACACTCAATGAGCAGTAGAGTAAGTATTTTTAAATGTTTTATTTTATTTTATTAGGATCCCCATTAGCTACCGCTAAAGCAGGCAGCAGGCATAGCCCAACCCTAACCCCAACAAGTAATACTCACCAACCAGACCACACACCCAAAACAGGGCAGCTCAGATTCTCACTAAGGGCTTGGGATGAAATGCATGGGGGCACCTTGATGATATAGAAGTGGTTCACTTCTAACTGTTTCCTCCTCTATGGCCTGTTTCCTTCTCTATGGTCCTGTTTCCTCCTCTATGGTCCTGTTTCCTCCTCTATGGTCCTGTTTCCTCCTCTATGGTCCTGTTTCCTCCTCTATGGTCTGTTTCCTCCTCTATGGTCCTGTTTCCTCCTCTAGGGCCTGTTTCCTCCTCTATGGCCTGTTTCCTCCTCTATGGTCCTGTTTCCTCCTCTATGGTCCTGTTTCCTCCTCTATGGTCCTGTTTCCTCCTCTATGGTCCTGTTTCCTCCTCTATGGTCCTGTTTCCTCCTCTATGGTCCTGTTTCCTCCTCTATGGTCTGTTTCCTCCTCTATGGTCCTGTTTCCTCCTCTAGGGCCTGTTTCCTCCTCTATGGCCTGTTTCCTCCTCTATGGTCCTGTTTCCTCCTCTATGGTCCTGTTTCCTCCTCTATGGCATGCACCCCACTGTGTGAGCCAGGGCACCCTTGACCTTTTGCCCAAGTGCGTGTGTGTGTGTGTGTGTGTGTGTGTGTGTGTGTGTGTGTGTGTGTGTGTGTGTGTGTGTGTGTGTGTGTGTGTGTGTGTGTGTGTGTGTGTGTGGTTCAGATCCTCCTCTATGTCTCACCTGGCTGACCTGGCTTGCAGCATTACTCTGCTTGCTGCTCTGCTTGCTGCTCTGCTGTGCACTATGGAGGAGAGACAGCGAGAAAGAGAGACAGCAGAAAGACAGCAGAGAGACAGCAGAGAAACAAAGAGAGACAGAGAGAGACAACAGAGAAACAGCAAAGAGAGAGTGAGAAATAGCAGAAGACAGAGAGATGCAGCAGAGAGACAGCAGAGAGACAGAAAGACACAGCAGAGACAGCAGAGAGACAGAAAGACACAGCAGAGAGACAGAAAGACACAGCAGAGAGACAGCAGAGACAGAAAGACACAGCAGAGAGACAGAAAGACACAGCAGAGAGACAGAGAGACAGCAGAGAGACAGAAAGACACAGCAGAGAGACAGAAAGACTCATCAGAGAGACAGCAGAGAGACAGAAAGACACAGCAGAGAGACAGCAGAGAGACAGAAAGACACAGCAGAGACAGAAAGACACAGCAGAGAGACAGCAGAGAGACAGAAAGACACAGCAGAGAGACGGCAAAGAGACAGAAAGACACAGCAGAGAGACAGCAGAGAGACAGAAAGACACAGCAGAGATACAGCAGAGAGACAGAAAGACACAGCAGAGAGACAGCAGAGAGACAGAAAGACACAGCAGTGAGACAGAAAGAGACAGCAGAGCGACAGCAAAGAAATAGAGAGAGACAGATAGAGACAGCAGAGAGACAGAGAGAGAGATAGGAGGTTAGCACAGGAGAAAGGGAAGCAGACAAGAGAGGGAGAGGTCTGTTAAAGTATTGTCTGCAGGTATTCAGTATCCGTTTCGAACGCTCACACCCCTACCCCCATCTCCATGATGTAATGAAAACAGCAGGCCATTAAAGGCAGGCCTAGTCAGTCATTTACTTAGCAAAGCCTATGAAGTCCTCATGGTTAGTGTTGATGTATGAGAGCTGGACATCGATCAGCAGCAACACCTGAAATTGGAGACAGAAAGATATGGTCAACAATACATGCAGGCAATTACAGTGTAGTATTACCAGCCCCTGGGTCAATAATTATACTATAATCATGTGAATTTGTACTGTGTGTGTGTGTGTGTGTGTGTGTGTGTGTGTGTGTGTGTGTGTGTGTGAGAGAGAGAGAGAGAGAGAGAGAGAGAGAGAGAGAGAGAGAGAGACGTATGTATTACCTGGTCCTTGGCCCTACTCTCTCTGTCTCTGATGTGTGAGGTCACAATTCTCTCGGTTTCCTCACGCAGTCTGGGGAAGCAATCCAGCTGAAAACACACACACACACATACACAGATAACCCACCACGCAACCTGTTACAGTGCATCCTAGGAAATAATATAATTTAAAATATGTTTTTGAAAGGAATGACAGCGTACATCATAATGAGGATTGACTAAACTAAAAGGTTACCTTGTTAGTACACTGGCGCACGGTGTTGATCAGCTCCTGAATGACCATGTCCACACACTTGATACACGGCTCCTTGATCTTCACTATCTGCTTCTTCACGATGGCCTCAAATGCCATGTCTGGAGTGAACAGGCCAGTCCTGCAGCGCACAGAGAGAGAGAGAGAAACAGAAAGAGAGAGAGAAAGAGAGAGAGAGAGAGAGAGAGAGAGAGAAAAGAGAGAGAAAATAAAACAGTCAATAAAGCAAATGTGTGTGGGAAGAAAAAGAGGATAGGAGCTAAGCCAAGCTAAGGATCCTGGGACAAAACACCTCCCTCTGCAACTGGATCCTGGACTCCCTGACAGACCGCCCCCAGGTGGTGAGAGTAGGTAGCAACACATCTGCCACGCTGATCCTGAACACTGGAGCCCCCCAGGTGTGCGTGCTCAGTCCCCTCCTGTACTCCCTATTCACCCACGACTGCATGGCAAGGCACGACTCCAATACCATCATAAAGTTTGCTGATGATACAACAGTGGTATGCCTGATCACCGACAACGACGAGACAGCCTATAGGGAGGAGGTCAGAGACCTGGCCGGGTGGTGCCAGAATAACAACCTATCCCTCAAAGTAACCAAGACTATGGAGATGATTGTCGACTACATGAAAAGGAAGACTGAGCACGCCCCCATTCTCATCGACGGGGCTGTAGTGGAGCAGGTTGAGAGCTTAAAGTTCCTTGGTGTCCACATCACCAACAAACTGGAATGGTCCAAACACACCAAGACAGTCGTGAAGAGGGCACGACAAAGCCTATTCCCCCTCAGGAAACTAAAAAGACTTGGCATGGGTCCTGAGATCCTCAAAAGGTTCAACAGCTGCAACATCGAGAGCATCCTGACTGGTTGCATCACTGCCCGGTATGGCAATTGCCCGGCCTCCGACTGCAAGGCACCATAGAGGGTAGTGCGTACGGCCCAGAACATCACTGGGGCCAAGCTGCCTGCCATCCAGGACCTCTACACCAGGCAGTGTCAGAGGAAGGCCCTAAAAATTGTCAAAGACCCCAGCCACCCCAGTCATAGACTGTTCTCTCTACTACCACATGGCAAGCGGTACCGGTGTGCCAAGTCTAGGACAAAAAGGCTTCTCAACAGTTTTTACCCCCAAGCCATAAGACTCCTGAACAGTTGATGAAATGGCTACCCGGACTATATGCATTGTGTCCCGCCACCCCCCCCCCCCCCCCCCCCCCCAGCCCCTCTTTTACGCTGCTGCTACTCTCTGTTTACCTTCTATGCATAGTCACTTTAACTATACAGTTAAAAAAGTACAAAAGTATTTAGTCAGCCACCAATTGTGCAAGTTCTCCCACTTAAAAAGATGAGAGGCCTGTAATTTTCATCATAGGTACACTTCAACTATGACAGACAAAATGAGAAAAGAAAATTCAGAAAATCACATTGTAGGATTTTTAATGAATTTATTTGCAAATTATGGTGGAAAATAAGTATTTGGTCACCTACAAACAAGCAAGATTTCTGGCTCTCACAGACCTGTAACTTCTTCTTTAAGAGGCACCTCTGTCCTCCACTCGTTACCTGTATTAATGGCACCTGTTTGAACTTGTTATCAGTATAAAAGACACCTGTCCACAACCTCAAACAGTCACACTCCAAACTCCACTATGGCCAAGACCAAAGAGCTGTCAAAGGACACCAGAAACAAAATTGTAGACCTGCACCAGGCTGGGAAGACTGCATCTGCAATAGGTAAGCAGCTTGGTTTGAAGAAATCAACTGTGGGAGCAATTATTAGGAAATGGAAGACATGCAAGACCACTGATAATCTCCCTCGATCTGGGTGGTGTCTGTATGTAGCCTCGCTACTTTTATAGCCTCGCTACTTTTATAGTCTCGCTACTGTTATTTTTCACAGGTTTTTTACTGTTGTTTTTATTTCTTTACTTACCTATTGTTCACCTGATACCTTTTTTTGCACTATTGGTTAGAGCCAGTAAGTAAGCATTTCACTGTAATGTCTACACCCGTTGTATTCGGCGCACGTGACAAATAAACTTTGATTTGATTTGAGAATGAGAGGTGGAGGTGGTATGAGAGTGGTAAACAGTAATAATATAAAATAAACACCCACCTGATACCGTGAATGTTCTTGATGGCGTAGCTGATCTCCCGCCGCATCTCCTTGTCATCACATTCCATCTGAGAGAGAGAGAAAGAGAGAGAAAGAGAGATTGAGATTGAGAGACTGTTTTTCAGCCTAGCACCCCAGGAAACAAGATATGCATCCGCCAGCTATCTAACCTTGACCAGTTCGAAAGGGAATCTCTCGTGGAAGATACGGTTGATCTTGGCTCCACCAGAGAGCTCTACAGTATCCACCTGGTCCCCAGAGCCCTCGATGCGCTTCTCAAAGTCCACGGAGAACTGCTGCACCATCCTACACACACAATTTAAATTGGAATTACAGTTGATTTACTGACTATACTGAATCAAAACGCAATTGACCCAAACCCTGATTGTGAGTGTGGAACTCACTGCAGCAGTTGCTTGGTCTTACGTCCCGGGTCATCAGGGCGGTATCCCCGGTACTCCTCGGCCTCCTTATCCAGAGACAGAAGCTGGGTCTGCAGCTTGCTACGGAACGCCGGCAGCGTGTCGCGGATGTGGTTGGTCAATTGCTATGACAACACAACACAAAAAGTACCCTAAATATAATGTCGCTAAGCAAGCCTATTATGCTGGGCTTTAGGATGATTAGCAAGGATGTAATAACCTGTAGGAGAGACTCAGTTACGGTTCATAACCTGGTCAGTCTGCAGTCTGTTGGTTAGCCTACCTGGTTGAGGACTTTCTGTAGGCACGGGGTGCCCATCTTTTCGGCCATGTGTCTGTAGGCCGGGTGAGTGAGGAAGAACTTCCTCTCAGCAGCCATAGCCATCTTGATGTCCTTCTTTCCATCAATGTCCTTCTGACTGCGGTTCACCACTCCAATATAACCTGGCAACACACAGAGATGGGCAGTGAGAAACCACTCCAATATAACCTGGCAACACACACAGGTGGGCAGTGTGAAACCACTCCAATATAACCTGGCAACACACACAGATGGGCAGTGTGAAACCACTCCAATATAACCTGGCAACACACACAGATGGGCAGTGTGAAACCACTCCAATATAACCTGGCAACACACACAGATGGGCAGTGTGAAACCACTCCACTATAACCTGGCAACACACACAGATGGGCAGTGTGAAACCACTCCAATATAACCTGGCAACACACACAGATGGGCAGTATGAAACCACTCCAATATAACCTGGTAACACACACAGATGGCAGTGTGAAACCACTCCAATATAACCTGGCAACACACACAGATGGCAGTGTGAAACCACTCCAATATAACCTGGCAACACACACAGATGGGCAGTGTGAAACCACTCCAATATAACCTGGCAACACACACAGATGGGCAGTGTGAAACCACTCCAATATAACCTGGCAACACACACAGATGGCAGTGTGAAACCACTCCAATATAACCTGGCAACACACACAGATGGGCAGTGTGAAACCACTCCAATATAACCTGGCAACACACACAGATGGGCAGTGTGAAACCACTCCACTATAACCTGGCAACACACACAGATGGGCAATGTGAAACCACTCCAATATAACCTGGCAACACACACAGATGGGCAGTGTGAAACCACTCCAATATAACCTGGCAACACACAGATGGGCAGTGTGAAACCACTCCAATATAACCTGGCAACACACAGATGGGCAGTGTGAAACCACTCTAATATAACCTGGCAACACACAGATGGGCAGTGTGAAACCACTCTAATCCATCCTGGCAACACACACAGATGGGCAGTGTGAAACCACTCTAAAATAACCTGGCAACACACAGATGGGCAGTGTGAAACCACTCTAATATAACCTGGCAACACACACAGACAGACGGGATGATGGAAAAGACATGACTGTGATACAATAAAATGGGACCAAAATGGAAGGCGAGTGCTAAGGATAGAACAGAAAAGCTGATACCAAAGATGACTGAAGTAGATCGGTGGACATAGAGATGGAGAAAGAGGGACAAAGAAAGAGAGAGATTGGTAGGAAGACAGAGAAACAGCGAGTAAGAGACAGAGAGAAAGAGATGTCCCACCTCTCCTTAGGGGCAGCAGCTTGTTCTCCAGGACTTCCCTGGCGTCTGTTCCCTCATCCATCAGATCCAGCTTGGTGATCACTCCTATGGTCCGCTGGCCTGGTGTCAGAGGTTAAAGGGTAAGGGGCAAAGGCAGAAGTCAGTCACAACACAGAGACCACGTTCATCGCTGACTTCATTGCAGATGCCTGCGAGATCTCTCAACGTCTGGATAGGTGTTTAAAATATCAGCTAACCCCAAAATGTGATATAGCAATATGATCAATCTTACCCTGGGGGTCAACGTCTTTGGCCAGTTTGAGGGCGTCTGAGTTGGCCAGGTCAGAGTTGGCCGGAGTGACAGCCAGGATGAGACAGCTTTCCCTGCAGATGAACTGCATGATCATGTCTCTGATCTGCTGCTCAATGTCCACTGGCTGGTCCCCCACGGGCACCTTGGTGATGCCTGGCAGGTCAATCAGGGTCAGGTTCAGCACTGCAGGCAGGGGGGAAAGGAGAGAGGAGGACACATCTTATAGTGAATATTAATGAACACACAGTAGGGAAGGAGAGCACAGAGATATATATGAGAGGGAGAGAGAGAGATAAAAGAGGGGGAGGGAGAGGGAGAGAGAGTAAGAGAGAGAAAGAGGGTGGATGAGGGTTTAGGTATGTGTACCATGTGGGGAGTAGACGCGCAGGTTGATGGGGACGGGAGATATGCCCTTATTGGCCCCAGTAATGCGGTCAGTCTCCGCCTCAATCTCCTGGCGAACCTCATCGAAGTCAGTGAATTTCTTCCCTTTGCAGTGTAAGAACTCTGCCCATTCTGTGAAGAAAGATGCAGATAGGTATGTGTGTGTGTGTCTGTGTGTGTGTGTGTGTGTGTGTGTGTGTGTGTGTACGTGCGTGCAAGCATGCGTGCGTGCGTGCATGAGTGTGTGTGCGAGCGCGTGTGTTACCTGCATTGGCACTGATGAGCTGCAGGACAAGGGGCCTGCGGGTGACGATCCCAGAGCCTCGGGGCAGGAAGTCCCTGCAGACAGACAGCCAATCAAGATAACAACACAAAGAAACAGCTAGGGCTGTGATGATTATGGACGTTTGGGAAACAATTATTTACCACGCAAATAGCCTCGGTTATTATAATAATTGTCATTTTTGTTTAAAAATGTTTTAAGCTGGTAACGCATCATAATGCATATTTGGAAATGAGCTACAACATCACTAATGAATACAACTACAACATACCTAATGAAAACAACTACAACATACCTAATGAAAGCAACTACAACATACCTAATGAAAACAACTACAACATACCTAATGAATACAAACACAACATACCTAATGAATACCTAATGAATACCACTACAACATCACTAATGATTAAAACTACAACATACCTAATGAAAACAACTACAACATACCTAATGAAAGCAACTACAACATACCTAATGAAAACAACTACAACATACCTAATGAATACAAACACAACATACCTAATGAATACCTAATGAATACCACTACAACATCACTAATGATTAAAACTACAACATACCTAATGATTACAACTACAACATACCTAATGATTACAACTACAACATACCTAATGAATACCACTACAACATACCTAATGATTACAACTACAACATACCTAATGAATACCACTACAACATACCTAATGATTACAACTACAACATACCTAATGATTACAACTACAACATACCTAATGATTACCACTACAGCATACCTAATGAATACAACTACAACATACCTAATGAATACCACTACAACATACCTAATAAATACCACTACAACATCACTAATGATTAAAACTACAGCATACCTAATGAATACAACTACAACATACCTAATGAATACCACTACAACATACCTAATAAATACCACTTCAACATCACTAATGATTAAAACTACAACATACCTAATGATTATACAACTACAACATACCTAATGATTACAACTACAACATACCTAATGATTACAACTACAACATACCTAATGATTACAACTACAACATACCTAATGAATACCACTACAACATACCTAATGAATACCACTACAACATACCTAATGAATACCACTACAACATACCTAATGAATACCACTACAACATCACTAATGATTACAACTACAACATACCTAATGATTACAACTACAACATACCTAATGATTACAACTACAACATACCTAATGAATACCACTACAACATACCTAATGAATACCACTACAACATACCTAATGAATACCACTACAACATACCTAATAAATACCACTACAACATCACTAATGATTAAAACTACAACATACCTAATGATTACAACTACAACATACCTAATGATTACAACTACAACATACCTAATGAATACCACTACAACATACCTAATGAATACCACTACAACATACCTAATGAATACCACTACAACATACCTAATGAATACCACTACAACATCACTAATGATTACAACTACAACATACCTAATGATTACAACTACAACATACCTAATGAATACCACTACAACATCACTAATGATTACAACTACAACATACCTAATGATTACAACTACAACATACCTAATGATTACAACTACAACATACCTAATGAATACCACTACAACATACCTAATGAATACCACTACAACATACCTAATGATTACAACTACAACATGCCTAATGAATACCACTACAACATCACTAATGATTAAAACTACAACATACCTAATGATTACAACTACAACATACCTAATGATTACAACTACAACATACCTAATGAATACCACTACAACATACCTAATGAATACAAATCCAACTTACCTAATGATTACAACTACAACATACCGAATGAATACAACTACAGCATACCTAATGAATACAACATACCTAATGAATACAACTACAACACACCTAATGATTACAACTACAACATACCGAATGAATACAACTACAGCATACCTAATGAATACAACATACCTAATGAATACAACTACAACACACCTAATGATTACAACTACAACATACCTAATGATTACAACTACAACATATCTAATGAATACCACTACAGCATACCTAATGAATACAACTACAGCATATCCGCCTACTCCTAAAATGAATATTAAGATGATTATGACAATAATGTTTTTTGTTCACAATTATTGTCCATAATTGTCGGTTCCATGATTATACTATAATTGTGCCAACCCTAGAGACAGCCAATTTGGACAGTTACACAGAGGGACAGCCAATCAGGACAGTTACACAGAGGGACAGACAATCAGGAAAGTTACAAAGAGAGGAGGTAAGTTTAAATTTGACAAAAAGATGGTGTCTGGATATGGGAGACTAGGTTGAAGGTGACACTACTAGTGACTGTCACACCCTGGCCATAGAGAGGCTTAGGCCAGGGTGTGACTAGGGTGGGCATTCTAGTTTCTTTATTTCTATGTTTTCTATTTCTTTGTTTTTGGCCGAGTGTGGTTCCCAAGCGAGGCAGCTTTTCACTTTGTTATTTTGTTTGAGTGTTTTGATAAATAAAGAATCATGAAAATTTACCACGCTGCGCTTTGGTCCGATCCTCATTCTGACGAGAGCCGTGACAGAACTACCCACCACCAAAGGACCAAGCAGGGTGGCCAGGAGGAGCAGGGATCCAGGGCCCGGGAGAAGAGTGAGTGGAGGACCTCATGGACATGGGATGAGGTTATGGCAGGGGACAAGACGCTGCCATAGAAACAGGCGGAAACAGCAAGGGAGGAACGGCGGCGATACCAGGAGTCATGGCAATGAGGCAAGCACGAGAGGCAGCCCCAAACAAAAACATTTGGGTAGACACACAGGGAGATTGGTGGAGTCAGGGTGGAGACCTGAGCCAACTCCCTGTGCTTACCGTGGGGAGCGTGTGACTGGTCGGGCACCGTGTTATGCTGTGATGCGCACCATGTCTCCAGTGCGCAGTCACAGCCCGGTGCCCTATATTCCAGCTCCCTGCATTGGCCGGACGAGAGTGGGCTTCCAGCCAGGACGGATGGTGCTGGCTCAGCGCTCCTGGCCTCCAGTGCGTCTCTTCAGCCCAGGATATCATGCGCCGGCTCTACGCACTGTCTCCAGTGCGTCTGCACAGCCCAGTGCGTCCTGTGCTAGCGCCCCGCATTTGCCAGGCGATAGTAACCATCCAGCCAGGACGGGTTGTGCCAGCTCTACGCTTGAGACCTCCAGTGCGCCTCCACTGCCCAGTGTATCCGCTGCTCCACGCACCAGGCTTCCAGTGCATCTCCCCAGTCCGGTGAGACCTATTCCGGCTCCACGTTCGAAGCCTCCAGTGATGATCCATGGCAGGAAGCCTCCAGTGATGATCCATGGCAGGAAGCCTCCAGTGATGATCCATGGCAGGAAGCCTCCAGTGATGATCCATGGCATGAAGCTTCCTGTGATGATCCATGGCACGAAGCCTCCAGTGATGATCCATGGCACGAAGCCTCCAGTGATGATCCATGGCACGGAGCCTCCAGTGATGATCCATGGCCCGGAGCCTGCAGTGATGATCCATGGCACGGAGCCTCCAGTGATGATCCATGGCCCGGAGCCTGCAGTGACGGTTCCCAGTCTGGATCCTGCAGCGACTGTCCCCAGTCCGAAGCCTCCAGCGACGGTCCCCAGTCCGGAGCCTGCAGCGACGGTCCCCAGTCCGCAGCCTGCAGCGACGGTCCCCAGTCCGGAGCCTGCAGCGACGGTCCCCAATCCGGAGTCTGCAGCGACGGTCCCCAGTCCGGAGCCTGCAGCGACGGTCCCCAGTCCGAATTCTCCGGCGATGATCGGTGGTCTGGTTGCGCCGGCGATGATCTGCGGCTCGGTTCCGCCAGCGATGATCTGCGGCTCGGTTCCTCCAGTGAAGGTCCATGCACCACTAAAGCGAAGAGATCTGCGGACAGAGGGGGGTCGCCTCCGTGAAGAGATGCCCACCCGGACCCTCCCCTTTAGAGTCAGGTTTTGCGTCCGGAGTCCGCATCACGCCCTGTCACGCCCTGGCCATAGAGAGGCTATTATTCTCTATTTTGGTTAGGCCAGCCTCCGTGAAGAGATGCCCACCCGGACCCTCCCCTTTAGAGTCAGGTTTTGCGTCCGGAGTCCGCATCACGCCCTGTCACGCCCTGGCCATAGAGAGGCTATTATTCTCTATTTTGGTTAGGCCAGGGTGTGACTAGGGTGGGCATTCTAGTTTCTTTATTTCTATGTTTTCTATTTATTTGTTTTTGGCCGAGTGTGGTTCTCAATCAGAGGCAGCTGTCTCTGATTGGGAATCATACTTAGGTAGCCTTTTCCCCACCTGTGTTTTCTGGGTAGTTGTTTTCTTTTTTTTCTTTTCTTTTCTTTTACCCCTTTTTCTCCCCAATTTCGTGGTATTCAATTGTTGTAGTAGCTACTATCTTGTCTCATCGCTACAACTCCCGTACGGGCTCGGGAGAGACGAAGGTTGAAAGTCAATGCGTCCTCCGATACACAACCCAACCAAGCCGCACTGCTTCTTAACGCAGCCTGCATCCAACCCGGAAGCCAGCCGCACCAATGCGCAGGAGGAAACACTGTGCACCTGGCCACCTTGGTTAGCGCACACTGCGCCCAGCCCGCCACAGGAGTCGCTGGTGCGCGATGAGACAAGGACACCCCTACCGACCAAGCCCTCCCTAACCCGGGCGACGCTAGGCCAATTGTGCGTCGCCCCATGGACCTCCCGGTCGCGGCCGGTTACGACAGAGCCTGGGTGCGGACCCAGGGACTCTGATGGCACAGCTGGCGCTGCAGTACAGCGCCCTTAACCACTGCGCCACCCGGGAGGGTAGTTGTTTTCTGTATAGTTTATTTGCCTTACAGAACTATTCGTTTTTCACTTTGTTATTTTGTTTGAGTGTTTTGATAAATAAAGAATCATGAACACTTACTACGCTGCATTTTGGTCCATGCCTTCCGAAGAGAGACGTAACAGTGACTGTGTTGCACTATGGGAGACTGAGGCCTTGCCAACCACCAACAGACACTAACTGCCATGATGTAAAGTCTCACACTTACTGAACACACACAACCAACCAGATAACGTAGAATGAATTAAACCACACAGCACACAACCAAACAGGGTCTCTTCTTTGATAATGACAGAGGAAGAGATTTGATAATATCAATAGAAAAAAATGTTGATCTGAAAATGTCATCAGGCACTTTGGTAAATCCAACTGATTATACAGTCCAGTTTACCCTCTGAACCACCTGAACAGTCCCTGATTCCCTGATCTGATTCTGATGAAATAAAATAGTTCATGCACAAGAGGTCAACATGAACAGCATGCAAAGCAGCAGGTAGCAGAGCACTCATTTAAAGTATTTTTATCACTTTGGTGCCATTTTCACAAGTATGTGGTTCATGTTCACAACTCTTTGTACAAAACTCAAAACAGATCATCAAAACGGCAGTTGTTTCAAAACTCTAACCACATT
The DNA here is from genome assembly GCF_013265735.2 of Oncorhynchus mykiss. Classification (NCBI taxonomy): domain Eukaryota; kingdom Metazoa; phylum Chordata; class Actinopteri; order Salmoniformes; family Salmonidae; genus Oncorhynchus; species Oncorhynchus mykiss. The sequence continues at coordinate 73,653,203 of NC_048572.1, forward strand.
TTCAATTGACTAAGTACAACGCACAAAATCATAGTCTTTTTTTCCACCAAACTTAATTAGTGTTTCATCTAAAACTACATGTTTAGCATTGCAATTCAGTGCCTTTGGAAAGTATTCAGACCCCTTGACTTTTTCCACATTTTGTTACGTTAAAGACTTATTCTAAAATTGATTAAATAAAAAAAATGACTCAGCAATCTACAGAAACAATACCCAATAATGACAAAGCGAAAACAGGTTGTTTGAAACTTTTGAAAATGTATTAAAAATAAAAAAAAACAGAAATACCTTATTTACATAAGTATTCAGACCCAAAATTGAGCTCAGGTGCATCCTGATTCCATTGATCATCCTTGAGATGTTTCTACAACTTGATTGGAGTCCACCTGTGGTAAATTGAATTGATTAGACATGACTTGGAAAGGCACACACCTGTCTATATAAGGTATCATAGTTCACAGTGCATGTCAGAGTAAAAATCAAGCTATGAGGCCAAAGGAATTTTCCGTAGAGCTCCAAGACAGGAATATGTCAAGACACAGATCTGGGGAAGGGTACGAAAAATGTTATGCAGCATTGAAGGTCCCCAAGAACACAGTGGGCTCCATCATTCTTAAAACCTTTTTGGGATAGGGGGCAGCATTTTCACTTTTGGATGAATAGCGTGCCCAGAGTGAACTGCCTCTTACTCTGTCCCAGATGCTAATATGTGCATATTATTCTTAGTATTTGATAGAAAACACTCTGAAGTTTCTAAAACTGTTTGAATGATGTCTGTGAGTATAACAGAACGCATATGGCAGGCAAAAACCTGAGAAAAATCCAACCAGGAAGTGGGAAATCTGAGGTTTGTAGTTTTTCAAAGCTTGGCCTACCGAATACACAGTGTCTATGGAGTCAAGTTGCACTTCCTACGGCTTCCACTAGATGTCAACCATCTTTAGAAACGTGTTTCAGGCTTTTGCTATAAAGGAGGGGGGAATGGGAGCTGAATAAGTCATGGGTCTGGCAGAGTGTCTCAGGCTCGTGACGCTCGCTCAGGACAGAGTTAGCTCTCGTTCCAGTGCTTTTCTTCAGACAATGAAATTTTCCGGTTGGAACCTTATTGATGATTTATGTTAAAAACATCCTAAAGATTGATTCCATACATCGTTTGACTTGTTTCTACGACCTGTAACGGAACTTTTCGAGTTTTTGTCTGGACGAAGTGCTCGCACCTCATGAAGATGGATTACTGGGCTGAACACGCTAACAACAAGTGGCAATTTGGACATAAATGATGGACTTTATGGAATTTTATGGAACAAATCAGTAATTTATTGTTGAACTGAGATTCCTGGGAGTGCCTTCTGATGAAGATCATCAAAGGTAAGTTAATATTCATAGTGTTATTTCTAACTTCTGTTGACTCCAACATGGCGGATATTTCTTTGGCTGTTTTGGGTTCTGAGCGCCGTTCTCAGATTATGCTTTTTCCGTAAAGTTTTTTTGAAATCTGACACAGCGGTTGCATTAACGAGAAGTCTATCTTTAATTATGTGAATAACTTTTATCAATGTTTATTATGAGTATTTCTGCAAAATCACTGGATGTTTTGGAATCAAAACATTACTGCACGCAATGCGCAAATGTAAACTGAGATTTTTGGATATAAATATGCACATTATCGGAAAAAAAACATACATGTATTGTGTAACATGATGTCCTATGAGTGTCATCTGATGAAGATCATCAAAGGTTAGTGATTCATTTTATCTATATTTCTGCTTATTGTGACTCCTATCTTTGGCTGGAAAAATGGCTGTGTTTTTTTGGGACTTGCTATGACCTAACATAATCATATGTTGTGCTTTCGCTGTAAAGCCTTTTTGAAATCGGACATGATGGGTAGATTAACAAGAAGCTTATCTTTCATTTGCTGTATTGGACTTGTTAATGTGTGAAAGTTACATATTTCAAAAAAACATATATATATTTTGCGCGCTTTTCAGCGGAATGTTGTCGAGGGGTTCCGCTAGTGGAGCCTGCCCTAGATTAAATGGAAGAAGTTTGGAACCACCAAGAGGTTTGGAGCCATCACCTCTTCCTACCAAACTGAACAATTGGGAGAGAAGGGCCTGGGTCAGGGAGGTGACCAAGAACCCAATGGTCACTCTGACAGAGCTCTAGAGTTCCTCTGGAGAGATGGGAGAACCTTTCAGAAGGACAACCATCTCTGCAGCACTCCACCAATCAGGCCTTTATGGTAGAGTGGCCAGATGGAAGCCACTCCTCAGTAAAATGCACATGGCAGCCCACTTGGAGTTTACCAAAAGGCATCTAAAGACTCTCAGACCATGAGAAACAAGATTCTCTGGTCTGATGAAACCAAGATTGAACTCTTTGGCATGAATGCCAAGCGTCATGTCTGGAGGAAACCTGGCACCATCCCTACGGTGAAGCATGGTGGTTGTAGCATCATGATGTGGGGATGTTTTTCAGCGGCAGGGACTGGAAGACTAGTCAGGATCGAGGGAAAGATGAACGGAACAAAGTACTGAGATATCCTTGATAAAAATCTGCTCCAGAGCGCTCAGGACCTCAGACTTTGGCGAAGGTTCACCTTCCAACAAGACAATGACCCTAAGCACACAGCCAAGACAATACAGGAGTGGCTTTGGGACAAGTCTCTGAATGTCCTTGTGTGGCCCAGCCAGAGCCCGGACTTGAACCTGATCAAACACCCATGGAGAGACCTGAAAATAGCTGTGCAGCAACGCTCCCCATCCAACCTGACAGAGCTTGAATGCATCTGCAGAGAAGAATGGTTGAACCTCCCCAAATACAGGTGTGCCAAGCTTGTAGCGTCATACCCAAGAAGACTCGAGGCTTTAATCAGTACTAAGTAAAGGGTCTGGGCTCCCGAGTGGCGCAATGTTCAAAGGCACTGCATCTCAGTGCAAGAGGTGTCACTACAGTCCCTGGTTTGAATCCAGTCTGAATCACTTCTGGCCGTGATCGGGAGTCCCATATGGTGGCGCACAATTGGCCCAGCATTCGTCAGGGTTTGGCGAGGTTAGTCCGTCATTGTAAATAAGAATGTGTTTTTATTAGCTGCCCTACCTAGTCAAAAAATGTTTTTAATGTGATATTTCCATTTTTAAATGTCTTAAAACCTGTTTTTGCTTTGTCATTATGGAATATTGTGTGTAGATTGATGAAGTAAAAAAACAGTTTAATAAATTTTAGTCAAGGGGTCTGAATGCTTTCTGAAAGTTACGGTACATGTTCATATAAAGTAATTGCCTTCCACACTGCAATGCTCACATTACTTTGAAGTGATTCTCTTCTCTTTTGTTTAAATACATTTTACTATTACTTAATCTGACTGCTTTTAATCGATGATCACTTAACCCTTTGGTAAACCTGTAGATTTGACATGTAAACTGGTTTGTCTACTACAGATTTTGAGAACTACATAATAAAAATGTATGTCTGTGAAGTACAAACATAAAAAGTATGATATACACCAGAATGTACTACTATGGTGATGACTGTTATTGTCACACCCTGATCTGTTTCACCTGTTCTTGTGATTGTCTCCACCCCCTCCAGGTGTTGCTTATTTTCTCCAGAGTATTTATCCTCGTGTTTCCTGTCTCTCTGTGCCAGTTCGTCTTGTATGTTTAGTCAAGTCAACAAGCGTTTTTTCCCGTACTCCTTTTGCTATTCTCCTTTTTCTACTCCTCCCGGTTTTGACCCTTGCCTGTTTCTGGACTCTGTACCCGCCTGCCTGACCATTCTGACCACGAGCCTGTCTGCCACTATGTACCTCCCAGACTCTGATCTGGATTTGACTTTCTGCCTGTCCATGACCATTCTCTTGCCTACCCCTTTGTATTATTAAACATTGTAAGTGTCACACCCTGGTCAAAGTATTTTGTGTTTATCTTTATTTATTTGGTCAGGCCAGGGTGTGGCATGGGTTTTTGTATGTGGTGTGTATGTATGGGGATTGTAGCTAGTGGGGTGTTCTAGCTAAGTCTATGGCTGTCTGAAGTGGTTCTCAATCAGAGGCAGGTGTTTATCGTTGTCTCTGATTGGGAACCATATTTAGGCAGCCATATTCTTTGAGTTTGTCGTGGGTGATTGTCCTTAGTGTCCTGATGTCATTGTTCTGTGTTAGGTTACACAAGTATAGGCTGTTTTCGGTTTTCGTTAAGTTTATTGTTTTGGTAGTGTTAGTGTTTAGTGTGTTACTTCATTAAACATGGATTGCAATAGACACGCCGCATTTTGGTCCGACTCTCCTTCTCACCAAGAAAACCGTTACAGAATCACCCACCACAAAAGGACCAAGCAGCGTGTCAACAGGCAGGAGCAGCGCGAGGAGATGCGCAATAAGGATTTCTGGACATAGGAGGAAATCCTTGACGGGAGAGGACCCTGGGCTAAACCAGGGGAGTGTAGCCGCACCAAGGTGCAGCAGGAGAAGGAACAGAGGCAGCAGCAGCAGGAGCAGCAGCAGCTGCAGTGGGAGAGGCTGCACCACCTGGAGAAATGGACATGGGAGGAAGAACTGGACGGTAAAGGACCCTGGGCTCAGCCTGGAGAATATTGCCGCCCCAAGGAAGAACTGGAGGCGGCGAAAGCTGAGAGGCGCAGATATGAGGAGGCAGCTCGACGTAGCGGATGGAAGCCTGAGAGGCAGCCCCAAAAATTTCTTGGGGGGGGGCTAACAGGGAGTATGGCTACGCCAGGTAGGAGACCTGGGCAGACTCCCTGTGCTTACCGGGGGGCTAGAGAGACCGGACAGGCACCGTGTTATGCAGTGGTGCGCACGGTGTCTCCAGTGCGGGTGCATAGCCCGGTGCGGTATATTCCAGCTCCGCGTGTCGGCCGGGCTAGATTGAGCGTCGAGCCTAATGCCATGAAGCCGGCTCTGCGCAGCTGGTCCCCAGTGCGTCTCCTTGGGCCGGCTTACATGGCACCAGCCTTGCGCTCGGTGTCTCCGGTTCGCCTGCATAGCCCAGTGCGGGCTATTCCACCTCGCCGCACTGGCAGGGCGACCGTGAGCATTCAACCAGGTAAGGTTGGGCAGGCTCGGTGCTCAAGAGCTCCAGTGCGCCTGCACGGTCCGGTCTACCCAGTACCACCTCCACACCCCAGCCCTCCGGTAGCAGCTCCCCGCACCAGGCTTCCTGTGCGTGTCCTCGGCCCAGTACCACCAGTGCCAGCACCACGCATCAGGCCTCTAGTGCGCCTCGCCTGTCCAGCGCTGCCAGAGCCTTCCTCCTCTCCAGCGCTGTCGGAGTCTCCCGCCTGTTTAGCGCTGTTAGAGCCTTCCTTCTCTACAGCGCTGCCGGAGTCTCCCGCCTGTTCAGAACTGCCAGTTAGCATAGAGCTGCCAGTTAGCATAGAGCTACCAGTTAGCATAGAGCTGCCAGTCTGCAAGGAGCTGCCAGTCTGCAAGGAGCTGCCAGTCTGCAAGGAGCTGCCAGTCTGCAAGGAGCTGCCAGTCTGCAAGGAGCCGCCAGAGCTGCCTGTCTGCAGGATGCCGCCAAAGCTGCCAGTCTGCAAGGAGCCGCCAGAGCTGCCAGTCTGCAAGGAGCCGCCAGAGCTGCCAGTTAGCATGGAGCAGCCAGGGCCGCCAGTCAGTATGGAGCAGCCAGGGCCGCCAGTCAGCATGGAGCAGCCAGGGCCGCCAGTCAGCATGGAGCAGCCAGGGCCGCCAGTCAGCATGGAGCAGCCAGGGCTGCCAGTCAGCATGGAGCAGCCAGTCAGCATGGAGCAGCCAGTCAGCATGGAGCAGCCAGAGCAGCCAGTCAGCATGGAGCAGCCAGAGCTGCCAGTCAGCATGGAGCAGCCAGTCAGCATGGAGCAGCCAGAGCTGCCAGTCAGCATGGAGCAGCCAGTCAGCATGGAGCAGCCAGAGCTGCCAGTCATCATGGAGCAGCCAGTCAGCATGGAGCAGCCAGAGCTGCCAGTCGACCAGACTCTCCCAGATCTGCCAGTCGACCAGACTCTCCCAGATCTGCCAGTCGACCAGACTCTCCCAGATCTGCCAGTCGACCAGACTCTTCCAGATCTGCCAGTCGACCAGACTCTTCCAGATCTGCCAGTCGACCAGACTCTTCCAGATCTGCTAGTCGACCAGACTCTTCCAGATCTGCCAGTCGACCAGACTCTTCCAGATCTGCTAGTCGACCAGACTCTTCCAGATCTGCCAGTCGACCAGACTCTTCCAGATCTGCCAGTCGACCAGACTCTTCCAGATCTGCCAGTCGACCAGGATCTGCCAGTCAGCCAGGATCTGCCAGTCAGCCAGGATCTGCCGAAACCGCCAGCCAGCCAGGATCTGGTAGATTCGTCAACCTGCCTGAGCTTCCTCTCACTCCTGAGCTTCCTCTCACTCCTGAGCTTCCTCTCACTCCTGAGCTTCCCCTCAGTCCCGAGCTGCCTCAGTCCCGAGCTGCCCCTCAGTCCCGATCTGCTCCTCAGTCCAGTGGGGTTCTGTGTGAGGACTACTAGGCCATGGTCGGCGGCGAGGGTGGACTATCCAGGGACGCGAGGAGAAGGGACTAAGACATTGATTGAGTGGGGTCCACGTCCCGCGCCGGAGCCGCCACCATGGACAGACGCCCACCCGGACCCTCCCTATTGTTTTGAGGTGCGTTCGGGAGTCCGCACCTTAGGGGGGGGGGTTCTGTCACACCCTGGTCAAAGTATTTTGTGTTTATCTTTATTTATTTGGTCAGGCCAGGGTGTGGCATGGGTTTTTGTATGTGGTGTGTTTGTATGGGGATTGTAGCTAGTGGGGTGTTCTAGCTAAGTCTATGGCTGTCTGAAGTGGTTCTCAATCAGAGGCAGGTGTTTATCGTTGTCTCTGATTGGGAACCATATTTAGGCAGCCATATTCTTTGAGTTTGTCGTGGGTGATTGTCCTTAGTGTCCTGATGTCATTGTTCTGTGTTAGGTTACACAAGTATAGGCTGTTTTCGGTTTTCGTTAAGTTTATTGTTTTGGTAGTGTTAGTGTTTAGTGTGTTACTTCATTAAACATGGATTGCAATAGACACGCCGCATTTTGGTCCGACTCTCCTTCTCACCAAGAAAACCGTTACAGTAAGACTAACCATCTGCCTCCTGCGTCTGCATCTGGGTCTCGCCTTGTGCCTTGATAGTTATGATTTTACTTCACAGTACATTTTTTTTTAAATCCGATATTGACAAGATCAGAGATGTACTGTATGTAACAAACCAACGTTTATTGGTCACGTACACAGATTAGCAGATGTTTGTCACGTCCTGACCATAGAAAGCCTGTCTTTTCTATGGTACAGTAGGTCAGGGCATGACTAGGGGTTTTAGTCTAGTTTATTATTTCTATGTGGGGTTCTAGGTTCAATTTTCTATGTTGGTGTTTGTGTATGATTCCCAATTAGAGGCAGCTGGTAATCGTTGTCTCTAATTGGGGATCATATTTAAGTTGCATTTTTTCCACCTGTGGGTTATGGGATATTGTTTATGTTTAGTTTCCTGTTAGCACTGCATTTTCGTCACGGTTCGTTTATTCTTTATTGTTTTGTTTTTTCTAAGTTTCACTTTCTTTAATAATTAATGTGGAAATCTACGTACGCTGCGCCTTGGTCTGACCATTATTACGAACATCGTGACAGAATATCCCATCAACAACGGACCAAGCAGCGTGCCCAGGAGGAGGAAGTATCCTGGACTTGGGAAGAGATCCTGGATGGGAAGGGATCCTGGACTTGGGAGGAAATCCTGGCAGGACAGGATCACCTTCCTTGGCGGGAGTCGCCTAGGAGCATGAGAGGACAGCGACGACGTCGGGGAGGAAGGCCACAGAGAACCCAAGAAAAAATGTTTTGGGGGGGGAGCAGTCGGTGGAGCCAAGGAGTGAACCAGAGCCAGTCTGAGAGAAGAGGGAGAATTTGGAGGAGAGAGAAATGGGAAAGTTGTTGAGTTGGTGGAGAATGCACGGCATTTGCCCAAAGGAACGTGTTGTCAGTTTAGTGCCACCTGAGTCAGCTCCCCATACTGGTCCTAAGAAGTGTGTTAAAGTTCCGGTACAATTGATGCCGGCTATACGCACCAGGTCTCCAGTGCGTCTTCACAGCCCAGTACGTCCGGTGCGAGCTCCTCGCACTTGCCGTGCAAAGTGTGTTAATGTTCCGGTACAATGTGTGCCGGTTCTACGCACCGTGTCTCCAGTGCCCCTCCGCAGCCCGGTACGTCCTGTGCCAGCTCCCTGCACTTGCCGTGCGAAGGTTGTCATTTGTCCAGGACATATTGTGCCAGCTCTACGCTCCAGACCTCCAGTGCGCCTCCACAGCCCAGTACGTCCTGTGCTTGCTCCTCAACCCACTCCCTCAAGTGTGCCTTCCCAGTCCGGTACGTCCTGTTCCTGCTCCTCGCACTCTCCCTCAAGTGTGCCTTCCCAGTCAGGTACGTCTTGTGCCTGCTCCTCGCACTCGCCACCTATGCTGGCCCCACGCATCAGGCCTCCAGTGCGCCTCGCCAGTCCAGAGCTTCCGGCGACGGTGCCAGGTCCAGAGCTACTGGCGACAGTTCCCAGTCCAGAGCTTCCGGCAACGGTTCCCAGTCCGGAACCTCCTGAGACGGTCCACAGTCAGGAACCTCCTGAGACGGTCCACGGTCCGGAACCTCCTGAGACAGTCCATGGTCCGGAACCTCCAGCTCCCTAGCCGGAGCCTTCCCCTGCGCCGATGCCCAGTCTAAACACGGCGTCCAGTCCAGCTCCAAGGCCAGAGTCTTCTTCGGCATTGGTGCCAAGTCCAGGCACAGCGTCCAGTCCCGCTCCGTGGCGGTAGCTTTCCCCTGGGCCGATGTCCAGTCCAGACATGGTGTCCCGCTCCAAGGCAGGAGCCTTCCCCAGCATCTAGGTCTAGTCCAGGCACAGTGTTCAGCCTGGGTCCATGGCTGGATCCGCAGGATGAGCGGATACTTCGTCCCGCACCAGAGCCGCCCCCGATGCTGGCGGATGAGCGGGTACTTTGCCCCGCACCAGAACCGCCACCGACACTAGACACCCCCCCCAACCCTCCCTTTTATGTTTCAGGTTTTGCGGTCGGAGTCCGCACCTTTGGTGGGAGTACTGTCACGTCCTGACCATAGAAAGACTGTATTTTCTATGGTAGAGGGACTAGGGGTTGTAGTCTAGTTTATTATTTCTATGTGGGGTTCTAGGTTTCATTTTCTATGTTGGTGTTTGTGTATGATACTTCCGGGGCCGACAGAGATGGCCACCTCGCTTCGCGTTCCTAGGAAACTATGCAGTATTTTGTTTTTTTACGTGTTATTTATTACATTGGTACCCCAGGTAATCATGGGTTTTATTACATACAGTCGGGAGGAACTACTGGATATAAGAGCAACGTCAACTCACCATCATTACGACCAATACAACATTCCCGAAGCGGATCCTGTGTTTTGCCCACCACCCGGGACAATGGATCGGATCCCAGCCGGTGAACCAATACAACGACGCCGTAAAAGGGGCAGACAAAGCGGTCTTCTGGTCAGGCTCCGGAGACGGGCACATCGTGCACCGCTCCCGAGCATACTACTCGCCAATGTCCAGTCTCTTGCCAACAAGGTTGATGAAATCCGAGCAAGGGTTGCATTCCAGAGAGGCATCAGAGACTGTACCGTTCTTTGCTTCATGGAAACATGGCTCACTCGAGACACTCTATCGGAGACGGTACAGCCAGCTGGTTTCTTCACGCATCGCGCCGACAGAAACAAACATCTTTCTGGTAAGAAGAGGGGCGGGGGGGGGGGGGGGGGGGGGGGGGGGGGGGGGGTATTATGCCTTATGATTAACAAGACGTGGTGAGATCATAACAACATACAGGAACTCAAGTCCTTCTGTTCACCTGACTTAGAATTCCTCACAATCAAATGTCAACGGCATTATCTACCAAGAGAATTCTCTTCGATTATAATCACAGCCGCATATATTCCCCCCCAAGCAGACACATCGATGGCCCTGAACGAACTTTATTTCACTCTATGTAAACTGGAAACCACATATCCTGAGGCTGCATTTATTGTAGCTGGGGATTTTAACAAGGCTAATCTGAAAACAAGACTCCCTAAATTCTATCAGCATATCGATTGTGCTACCAGGGCTGGTAAAACCCTGGATCATTGTTATTCTAACTTCCGCGATGCATATAAGGCCCTCCCCCGCCCTCCTTTCGGAAAAGCTGACCACGACTCCATTTTGTTGCTTCCAGCCTATAGACAGAAACTAAAACAGGAAGCTCCCGCTCTCAGGTCTGTTCAACGCTGGTCCTGGTCCTGGTCATCGACGGGACAGTAGTGGAGAGGGTAGAAAGTTTTAAGTTCCTCGGCGTACACATCACGGACAAACTGAATTGGTCCACCCACACAGAAAGCGTGGTGAAGATGGCGCAGCAGCGCCTCTTCAACCTCAGGAGGCTAAAAAAATTCAGCTTGTCACCAAAAGCACTCACAAACTTTTACAGATGCACGAGAGCATCCTGTCGGGCTGTATCACCGCCTGGTACGGCAACTGCTCCGCCCACAACCGTAAGGCTCCCCAGAGGGTAGTGAGGTCTGCACAACGCATCACCGGGGGCAAACTACCTGCCCTCCAGGACCCCTACACCACCCGATGTGACAGGAAGGCCATAAAGATCATCAAGGACAACAACCACCCGAGCCACTGCCTGTTCACCCCGATATCATCCAGAAGGTCAGTACAGGTGCATCAAAGCAGGGACCGAGAGACAGAAAAACAGCTTCTATCTCAAGACCATCAGACTGTTAAACAGCCACCACTAACATTGAGTGGCTGCCGCCATACATGCAAAAACATGTATCACTAGCCACTTTAAACAATGCCACTTAATATAATGTTTACATACCCTACATTACTCATCTCATATGTATATACTGTACTCGATACCATCTACTGCATCTTGCCTATGCCGTTCTGTACCATCACTCATTCATATATCTTTATGTACATATTCTTCATCCCTTTACACTTGTGTGTATAAGGAAGCTGTGGTGAAATTGTTAGGTTAGATTACTTGTTGGTGATTACTGCATTGTCGGAACTAGAAGCACAAGCATTTCCCTACACTCGCATTAACATCTGCTAACCATGTGTATGTGACAAATACAATTTTATTTGATTTGATTCCGAATTAGAGGCAGCTGGTAATCATTGTCTCTTGAGTTGCATTTTTTCCACCTGTGGGTTATGGGATATCGTTTATGTTTAGTTGCCTGTTAGCACTGCATTGTCATCACGGTTTGTTTATTCTTTATTATTTAGATTTTTCTAAATTTAACTTTCTTAAATAAATCATGTGGAACTCTACGTACGCTGCGCCTTGGTCCGACCATTATTACAAACATCGTGACAATGTTATAGCAGGTGCATTGAAATGCTTGTGTTTCTAGCTCCTAAAATGCAGTAATGCAATAACAATATAAAACAAATATGCAAATATCCTAGAAAGTCCAAAACAAGAAAGAAATGCAGTCCCTATACAGTAAACATGTATCCAAAATGAAGCTACAGTACTTTACTAAAATTGCATTTGCCAATACAGTACTGTAATATATGCAATTTACGTAGCTGACACTGTTATCCAAAGTGACAACAGTCCACACATTTTGGTATGTGACCCCAGTGGGAATCGAACCAACAACTCTGGCTAGTGCCATGCACTAATGAACTAAGCCACGTACAGGACCACTACAATTCTGTGAAACAGAATACAGGGGGAAGATTGCCATGACCATGCCACTCTCCTTCAGGTCATGGATGAATCCAGACCTATATCAGGCTTGTTTTTTCTCCAGGTACATGAACAATGAGGATATTTACTTCAATTTTGATGAGAACCTGTGGCCAAATGCTCAAGATAGGCTTGATGCAAACTAGTGCCTGCTAAACATGATGTACCTTTCATTTTATAACATTGTGAAAGATGCCTTCAATGGTCACTCATGAGGTAGACATTTTGGAAATGTGATGTTCAGTGCATTTTATGGGAAGTGCAAATGTATTGCCTAATGTGAAAACAGTAATGTACTGTCATTTACAGTACTGTTGCATACTACATTCAAAGGGCAATTTTTACAAATGTATCTTACATTTTTTGCTATTAGATGAACTGGTTGTTCATTATATTTCACAGTAAAGTTATATTTTGGATCAATGGTTGTGTGGTGAAATATGTCTACAAACAAAATAAATGCACAATGAAAGGTTTTAAATGTAAGACGCAACAAGTGTGACCAGTTTGTAGTTTTGTACTACGAGTTTTGAAAATTCACCACATACTGTACTGTAAATAAACTGACTTCAGTACATACCAGTCTGCTACCAGACGAGAGAGAGATTGAGTGTGTGTGCGTGAATGTTGGCTCATGTAGACAAGTGACAATGCATGTCACTTGTCTACATGTCTGTTTAGGTCACTTGCCATTTCTCATCACACAGTTGAACGCTACAATCCTGACGCAATTGAAACAACGGCTAGGCTAGATGAATATTGATCATGAGATTGCCCTCTATCTATGGGCTAGCAGAAAAGATGAGTCAGAAGCCTGGTGTCCATTCAGCAGCGGTGTGGGGGAGCCAATCCTGGACAGCAGGATCATTACTCAGCTGGATCCCAGGTCTCAGGGGTGGCCGGCTGAGCTTTGACTGATGCTGCTGCTGACAACAACCATGCACCTCATCTATCTAGACCTGGGTCATATTTTCTAGGCACCAAATGGAAGAAAACGGACAAACAGGGAGGGACTCCGGAATCTTGGCCAATAAGAAACACGTTTTGCTACGGTGTGCACTAATGAATACAACCCTGGCGATAGCAGAAACATCTTCTATACATAGCGTCAATTACCAGTCTTTACCATTCACGTTTGTCTGTAAATATTTGTAGACATAGGTCATATTTCAGAAACAGTTGTCTGACTTGTCAGATTACTCTTTAACATCCTCTGTCTCTTTCCAATGGCATCTGTTTATGTACAAACCACATTCAAGGGCCACACTGTGTCATAATGTACAGTACCAATTCATCCCACAGTGAACAAAATCGAAGGAAACTCTTCTTCACGATTGACAGCAGAAGTGACTTGATCATATCAATGTAATGAGATGAGAGAAGAGTGGTGACAGGTATATGTACTGTATATCCAACAGTCCTTACAACAGTCATTTCATTACTTATTTTACAGACAAAATCATTCACTCTCTGAGACACCCACATCCGAAATACCTTTAATCAACTACAGTACAGAGGACACAGAGGATCTGTCTTATAATAATGTAGGCACTTGTATTTGTCCTATTTCACACATGTAAAAGCATGTATTATACCCATGTGTGAATTGGAAATGTGTATTTGCATTACCCAACTCCCCCTGAGACACCCTCAGAGAGTGGGGTTACGGCCAGGGTCTGCCATTATCAACGGCGACCCTGGAGCAATCTGGCTTAAGTGCCTTGCTCAATGACACATTGACAGATTTTTCCCCACCTAGTCTATTTTGGATTCAAACTAGAGACCTTTTGGTTACTGGCCCAACTCTCTTACCGCTAGGCTATCTGTCACCCACATTTGTCTTGGGACAAATGATAATTGGTAATATAATACTCAACCAGATGATTCAGCCTTGATTCAATTCAGTCTCGCATTACAGTTTCAATCCATTCATTGGTAAATCGATGTCTTGAAATAAACCAAGAGGCAAAAGGATGGACAAATAATTACTCTTCACCTAAAGATGCTTTCGTCTACAGAGGTTTACGTCCTTCATTCACTCTGAAGCAACAACAGCCTATGAATCACATTTGTTTGACAGAAATAAGAAAGGGATAGTCAGTTGTGTCACAGCAGTGAGATAGGCAGTATTGATACAGTATTGATACAGTTTATGCTGTAATGACTAGAAATCCTATTGGAACCAGGAGACCACAGCAGACATCTCGGGTTCTAAAGCAACCTTTATGCAGGTGGTGGGTGGACATGTTATATTTCAACCCAATACTGTAGGCCTATAGACATTATGTATGTACAGTTTACAAATAGAGACATGGATTTGTTTAAAGTGATTGAAAACAAATGTTGTCTCTGTTTAAATGGTAGAGCTACTGAAGAAATTGATATTTCAAGGAATGAAACAGGTTGGATGGGGCTGAAATCCCGAGGGTGTTGCGGTAACCCAAATACCGGCTCCCCTGTCATATAGCCTGCAATGCAATAGGAATGTGCGTTGAAAATAAGATGGAGACGAGCTCGAGCTCCTGGCTACGAGATGATCAGGGACGCCACGGCGCGTGCGTCCTCTGGGAAAACAAAACGTGACGGGGATGGACACGACTGAGGATAAATTGGCCGTGACAGGACATCCCCAAGGTTAACAGGAGATTGGATTATTTCTAGCCCTAGTATTAGTAATGAATTTGACGTGTTGTGTTTGGCTGCTACTCGTTGAACCTACCTGCCAACGAAGTTCTCCAACACCGAGCTCTTGCCAGCGCTCTGTCCGCCGACTACCGCGATTTGTGGCAGGTCAAGATTGCAGCTCTGACCGATGCCGCTGAAAGCGTCCTGGAGTTTATTGACCAGCGGGATCAAATCCTCCATTCCTCGGTTACCCATGGTGCTAGCGGGCGGGAGGCGCTCAAGATGAGAGAGAAGGAAGAGAGAAGGTAGGGGGGTGTGGTGATATATTTAGTCCAGGGCTACCGTGCTTGTTGATGTAGTGAAGTCATCTAGCCGCGCATTGCCCCGAGCCAAGCAAGGGTCGATTCGACTGAGGAGAGACAGGGAAAGCGAGGCAGTCAGAGTAGGATTGCGCAGTTGTTTGCCTGCAACACCACACACACCATTATTTTCAAGGGCATTTGGGGAATGAGGTCCTGTGTCTAAAAGCCATCTATAAAGCCGTGCAAATTTGTAGACATCATTCCATAGATTACATGCATCAAGATGAAAAATAACCTACACCAAATGATACACGTTGCAACGAATATTATGTTTTGTTTACAGGCAACACGTTAATAATAAAAACATCGACATAATTCATTCTATTATTTTTCTATCGCCATTTCTCATTTAGACCTACCCTTTCTCGAGGATTCCTTGTCGTTTTGAATGTCCGAGCGACAAAATCGGTCGCTGTCCAGTGCTGAATCTGAACAACAGGCAGATCCAATCCAAGGTCCGGATCGAAACGCGATTATAGATTATACAAGCAACGCCAACTGCTGTAAATGAGCATCGGTTAAATGTTAAATGGTGATGTCCTGTGCTATAATAATGTTTTGTTCGGGTAGTTTTGCTCGGATGGAGTCAAAGCCTCATTCCGAACGAACCCAAATTCGCCTCTATAACAGATTAATCATATATTTTTATGCAACCGCGATAATTGCGAGGAGGCGCTGCGTTTGGTGTTCAGATTGACATATGAAGTGCCCAATGACAACAGGGGAGCTGTAGACGCGGTAGGCCTATAGGCAGGGCGCATGCAGGTTAGGTATAACAAACCCGCCCCTGTGCTATTGTGCCATGTTTGCGGTCATGACTCACGGCTGCGCATCACGCACTGAGCAGGATTGGATGCGTTCCTTCAGTCCCCTACAGTGAGAGCAAAAATAACATGTCGAATATTTGAATTTGAGGGACACTGACACATTCATGCTCAACTCATCCCCGCTTTCCATCAAGGCCTCTTCTATCGTGTGTGAAAATGCATGATACAAAGATGTATTTTGTTTGATGGCAAAGCATTCTGTTCCATAGCAGGTGTCTGGCCCTACAGTCGGTGTGTAGCTAGTCTACCATAGGCTATAGGCACACGCTGCCTATTATAACCTCACCAAGCCAACATCTGTGTTAGATAAAATCCATTCTCTATCCTCCATTCATTATAACAATAGCTATATCTTATATTTGACATGTTTATTAAACAGCATTATAATCAGTGGCTAAATGTGTTTGGTCATTAAGGCCTACCCTGGTGAGGGCAGACATGGCACACTATAACAACAGGTTAACATTCCAAACACCTAAACAACCCTTCTACACGATGACCAGGTGTCCCATTCAAAATAATAATAAATAATAATACATTTAATTTGTATAGCGCTTTTCATTACAGAGTTATCAATACCATTATCAAGTTTGCAGATGACAAAACAGTGATAGGCCTGATCACCGACAACAATGAGACAGCCTATAGGGAGGAGGTCAGAGCCCTGGCCCTGTGGTGCTAAGGAAACAATCTCTCCCTCAACGTGATCAAGACAAAGGAGACGATTGTGGACCATTCTCATCGACTGGGCTGTAGTGTCCACATCACCAACAAACTATCATGGTCCAAACACACTAAGACAGTCGTGAAGAGGGTACGACAAAGCCTATTCCACCTCAGGAGAATGAAAAGATTTGGTATGGGTCCTCAGATCCCCAAAAGCTTCTACAGCTGCACCATCGAAAGCATCCTGACTTGTTGCATCACTGCCTGGTATGGCAACTGCTCGGCCTCCAACCGCAAGGTCACTACAGAGGGTAGTGCATACGGCCCAGTACATCACTGGGGCCAAGCTTCCTGGCATTCAGGACCTCTATACCAGGCGATGTTAGAGGAAGGCCCTAAAAATTCCAGTCACCCTAGTCATAGACTGTTCTCTCTGCTACCGCACGGCAAGCGATACCAGAGCGCCAAGTCTAGGTCCAAGAGGCTTCTTAACAGCTTCTACCCCCAAGCCATAAGACTCCTGAACAGCTAAGCAAAGGGCAACCCAACCCCCTCTTTTACGATGCTGCTACTCTCTGTTAATTATCTATGCAGTCACTTTAACTCTACTTACATGTACATATTACCTCAATTACCTCAACTAACTAGTGCCCCCTGCACATTGACTCTGTACTTGTACCCCCCTGTATAAAGCCTCGCTATTGTTATTTTACTGCTGCTGTTTAATTATTTGTTACTTTTATTTTCTATTTTTTACTTATCTATTTTTTACTTAACACTTATTTTTTCTTGAAACTTCTTAAAGGATTGTTGGTTAAGGGCTTGTAAGTAAGCATTTCACTGTAAGGTCTACACCTGTTGTATTCGGAGCATGTGACAAATAACATTTGATTTTGATTAAACTCAAAGCTCTACTTAGGAAAAAAAAAAAATAATATATATATATATATATCTATATATACAGTGCCTTGCGAAAGTATTCGGCCCCCTTGAACTTTGCGACCTTTTGCCACATTTCAGGCTTCAAACATTAAGATATAAAACTGTATTTTTTTGTGAAGAATCAACAACAAGTGGGACACAATCATGAAGTGGAACGACATTTATTGGATATTTCAAAAACATTTAACAATTCAAAAACTGAAAAATTGGGTGTGCAAAATTATTCAGCCCCTTTACTTTCAGTGCAGCAAACTCTCTCCAGAAGTTCCGTGAGGATCTCTGAATGATCTAATGTTGACCTAAATGACTAATGATGATAAATACAATCCACCTGTGTGTAATCAAGTCTCCGTATAAATGCACCTGCACTCTGATAGTCTCAGAGGTCCGTTAAAAGCGCAGAGAGCATCATGAAGAACAAGGAACACACCAGGCAGGTCCGAGATACTGTTGTGAAGAAGTTTAAAGCCGGATTTGGATACAAAATGATTTCCCAAGCTTTAAACATCCCAAGGAGCACTGTGCAAGCGATAATATTGAAATGGAAGGAGTATCAGACCACTGCAAATCTACCAAGACCTGGCCGTCCCTCTAAACTTTCAGCTCATACAAGGAGAAGACTGATCAGAGATGCAGCCAAGAGGCCCATGATCACTCTGGATGAACTGCAGAGATCTACAGCTGAGGTGGGAGACTCTGTCCATAGGACAACAATCAGTCGTATATTGCACAAATCTGGCCTTTATGGAAGAGTGGCAAGAAGAAAGCCATTTCTTAAAGATATCCATAAAAAGTGTTGTTTAAAGTTTGCAACAAGCCACCTGGGAGACACACCAAACATGTGGAAGAAGGTGCTCTGGTCAGATGAAACCAAAATTGAACTTTTTGGCAACAATGCAAAACGTTATGTTTGGCGTAAAAGCAACACACCTCATCACCATGAACACACCATCCCCACTGTCAAACATGGTGGTGGCAGCATCATGGTTTGGGCCTGCTTTTCTTCAGCAGGGACAGGGAAGATGGTTAAAATTGATGGGAAGATGGATGGAGCCAAATACAGGACCATTCTGGAAGAAAACCTGATGGAGTCTGCAAAAGACCTGAGACTGGGATGGAGATTTGTCTTCCAACAAGACAATGATCCAAAACATAAAGCAAAATCTACAATGGAATGGTTCAAAAATAAACATATCCAGGTGTTAGAATGGCCAAGTCAAAGTCCAGACCTGAATCCAATCGAGAATCTGTGGAAAGAACTGAAAACTGCTGTTCACAAATGCTCTCCATCCAACCTCACTGAGCTCGAGCTGTTTTGCAAGGAGGAATGGGAAAAAATGTCAGTCTCTCGATGTGCAAAACTGATAGAGACATACCCCAAGCGACTAACAGCTGTAATCGCAGCAAAAGGTGGCGCTACAAAGTATTAACTTAAGGGGGCTGAATAATTTTGCACGCCCAATTTTTCAGTTTTTGATTTGTTAAAAAAGTTTGAAATATCCAATAAATGTCGTTCCACTTCATGATTGTGTCCCACTTGTTGTTGATTCTTCACAAAAAAATACAGTTTTATATCTTTATGTTTGAAGCCTGAAATGTGGCAAAAGGTCGCAAAGTTCAAGGGGGCCGAATACTTTCGCAAGGCACTGTATATACAGTATCAGTCAAACGTTTGGACACACCTACTCATTCAAGGGTTTTTCTTTATTTGTACTATTTTCTACAATGTAGAATAATAGTGAAGACATCAAAACTATGAAATAACACATGGAATCATGTAGTAACTAAAAAGTGTTAAACAAATGAAAATATATTTGAGATTCTAAAAAGTAGCCACCCTTACCTTGATGACAGCTTTGCACTTAAAATATATTTTGATTTGTTTAACACTTTTTTGGTTACTACTTTATTCCTTATGTGTTATTTCATAGTTTTGCTGTCTTCACTATTATTCTACAATGTAGAAAATAGTAAAAAATAAAGAAAAACCCTTGAATGAGTAGGTGTGTCCAAACTTTTGACCGGTACTGTATATACAATAAAAACAACATACAGTTGAAGTCAGAAGTTTACATATGCCTTGGACATACATTTATACTCAGCTTTTCACAATTCCTGACATTTAATCCGAGTAAAAATTCCCTGTCTTAGGTCAGTTAGGATCACCACTTTATTTTAAGAATGTGAAATGTCAGAATCATAGTAGAGAGAATGATTTATTTTAGCTTCTATTTCTTTCATCACATTCCCATTGGGTCAGAAGTTTACATACACTCAATTAGTATTTGGTAGCATTGTCTTTAAATTGTTTAACTTAGATCCAACATTTCAGGTAGCCTTCCACAAGCTTACCACAATACGTTGGGTGAATTTTGGCCCATTCCTGAGTAACTGAGTCAAGTTTGTAGGACTCCTTGCTCGCACACGCTTTTTCGGCTCTGCCCACAAATGTTCCATAGGATTGTATGCTGTCGTTGGCTGGCCCTCGCTTCATATTCGTCGCCAAACCTACTGGCTCCAGGTCATCTATAAGTCTTTGCTAGGTTAAGCCCCGCCTTATCTCAGCTCACTGGTCACCATAGCAGCACCCATCCGTAGCACACGCTCCATCAGGTATATTTCACTTGTCACCCCCAAAGCCAATTCCTCATTTGGCCACCTTTCCTTCCAATTCTCTGCTGCCAATGACTGGAACAAACTGCAAAAATCACTGAAGCTGGAGACTTATATTTCCCTCACTAACTTTAAGCACCAGCTGTCGGAGCAGCCCACAGATCACTGCACCTGTACATAGCCCATCTGTAAATAGCCCATCCAACTACCTCATCCACATACTGTTATTTTTTATTTTATTTAGCTCCTTTGCACCACAGTATCTCTACTTGCACATTCATCTTCTGCACATCTATCACTCCAGTGTTTAATTGCTATATTGTAATTATTTTGCCACTATGGCCTATTTCTTGCCTTACTTCCTTTATCCTACCTCGTTTGCACACACTGTATATATACTTTTTCTATTGTATTATTGACTGTATGTTTGTTTATTCCATGTGTAACTCTGTGTTGTTGTTTGTGACGCACTGCTTTGCTTTATCTTGGCCAGGTTGCAGTTGTCAATGATAACTTTTTCTCAACTAGCCTACCTGGTTAAATAAAGGAGAAATAAAACACAAATAAAAAGCCATGACATCCTTATCTGGACTTTTCCAAGCTGTTTAAAGGCACAGTCAACTTAGTGTATATCAACTTCTGACCCACTGGAATTGTGATACAGTGAATTATAAATGAAATAATCTGTCTGTAAACAATTATTGGAAAAATGACTTGTGTCATGCACAAATTAGATGTCCTAACCGACTTGCCAAAACTATAGTTTGTTAACAAGAAATTTGTGGAGTGGTTGAAAAACAAGTTTTAATGACTCCAACCTAAGTGTATGTAAACTTCCGACTTCAACTGTACATTTAGAATAGAGCCAGGTAAAATAGTAATAGTGGGCTAGGTGCTATAAATACATTTTAGATTAGGACTAGCCCTATGAAAAATAGTCTGTAGAAGTGGGTTTTAAGGCCTGTTTTAAAAGTTCCACATGATGGCGCATCTCTCAGATGGTCATGGAGAGCATTCCATAGGCGAGGGGCAAGGGAACAGAAGGCTCCTCCCCCCATAGTTCGGAGACCTTGAAAAAAAACTGGATCATACATTTCTCTTGCATGGTTGTATCACTATAGCCTATCATTTAGCCTTTCATTTCCCTACTGGCTATACCACACAGCAATGATGGTGAATGATGGTACACGTGTTGCTGTGTTTCAAGTTTCAACCACCAGAGAGCAGCGTTAATCAAGAATCAACACTTGGCCTCATTTACCAGTCACTTGATTCTTAGTTATTGTGGAATCAATCCACATAGGCCTACATCACACAATATTAAGATATCTTGCTGATTGTCATCATGCCTGTGGAGGAAGACTGGAGTAGGTTCTGTGTGAGTAGGCAGCTTCCGATACACCATCAACACTTACCATCAACACTTATCAACACTCCCCAGAGACAGATTAACTTGTGGAGACCATTTTGTCTCTGCGTGCAGTTTGAAGGAAGTTGCTAACTAACATGGACTTCAGGTCATTGCGCTAACACTAGTCAACATTGGCTCACAAAACAACTTTTAACTTCCTTCATACTGGACACAGACACATACAAATGGTATCAACAAGTTCATCTGACTCTGGGGAAGTAGATACAATCCCGAAGTATACTTTTAAAGAAGGAATCCGCAGTAGGGGAAACAGCACCACTTGCTGCCTTACCACCATTGTTATTGCTTTTGTTTGCCAAAATGAAGAGCTTTGAGCAGCACGGTAAAAACTTTTAAAAGTACATATTGTGCTCTTCTATTGTGTGTGCAATTATGTCCAAGATGAAAACATTGTGTTCGTTGTTTGCAGTAACTTCTTTGTTGTTGTAGTCAGGGTTTGGTAGGTTACTTTCTAAATGTAAACCATTTTAATTACTAGTTACCTGTCCAAAAATGTAACGTAACTTTTGGATCACCCAAAGTCAGTAATGTAGACCTAATCTGATTACTTTCCTTACTAGGCACATGTTATGCTTTTCATCATGAATCTTGTTGAAGCAGCTCTGCAGAGTGGTCACTAGCTGGCACAGTCACAAAATGTTATTTTAAACCTAACCCTAACCACACTGCTTACCCTAATGCCTAACCTTAAATTAAGACCAAAAAACATATTTTAGTTTTCAGAAAGTTTTACAATATAGCGGAAATCGCTCATTTCTGCCTTAAGGACAATAATCATCGCAATAAACATCAACCTGCTTAAGGCGCATTAGAAGAAGACAAAAAATGAATACTACCAATTGAAGAACATATATTTCAGGATAATGTTATGTATGGTCATGTATGTACACTACATGGCCAAAAGTATGTGGACACCTCTTACAATGAGTGGATTTCAGCCACATTTGTTGCTGACAAGTGTAT
This sequence comes from Oncorhynchus mykiss, assembly GCF_013265735.2. NCBI lineage: Eukaryota > Metazoa > Chordata > Actinopteri > Salmoniformes > Salmonidae > Oncorhynchus > Oncorhynchus mykiss. Next base: position 73,675,433 of record NC_048572.1, read on the forward strand.
AAAATCAAGAACACAGCCATACAATCTCCATAGACAAACATTAAGTAATGCCAAGCGTCAACTGGAGTAAAGCTCGCTGACATTGTTTACTCAAGTGTTTCCTTTATTTTGGCAGTTACCGGTGTGCCTACAGTCGGGAAGGCCACAGTTTGGGCAGCATGTGTGCCAAATATAGGCTACAGCTTGTTGCTGTAGCCCCCAGAGCCGCCAGAGCCATCAGCCAGCCAGGAGCCGCCAGAGCCGTCAGCCGGCCAGGAGCCGCCAGAGCCGTCAGCCGGCCAGGAGCCGCCAGAGCCGTCAGTCAGCCAGGAGCTGCCAGAGCCGTCAACCAGCCAGGAGCTGCCAGAGCCGTCAACCAGCCAGGAGCTGCCAGAGCTGTCAACCAGCCAGGAGCTGCCAGAGCCGTCAACCAGCCAGGAGCTGCCAGAGCCGTCAACCAGCCTGAGCTACCCCTCAGTCCGGAGCTACCCCTCAGTCCGAAGCTGCCCCTCAGTCCGGAGGAGTTTGTTAAGTCCAGAGGTGTCCCTCAGTCCTGTGGGCCTATTTATTAGGGTTACCAGGTCAGGGTCGGCGGCAAGGGTCGCCGTTCCTAGAAGGACACTAAAGCGGACAAAGACTATGGTGGAGTGGAGTCCACGTCCTGTTCCAGAGCCGCCACCGCGGACAGATGCTCACCCAGACCCTCCCCTATAGGTTCAGGTTTTGCGGCCGGAGTCCGCACCTTGGGGAGGGGGGGGGGCGGGGGGGGGGGGGGGGGGGGTACTGTCACGTTCTGACCATAGTTCTTTTGTGTTTTCTTTGTTTTAGTGTTGGTCAGGACGTGAGCTGAGTGGGCATTATATGTTGTGTGTCTAGTTTTCCGTTTCTATGTTTGGCCTGATATGGTTCTCAATCAGAGGCAGGTGTTAGTCATTGTCATCTCTGATTGGGAACCATATTTAGGTAGCCTGTTTTATGTTGGGTTTTTGTGGGTGGTTGTCTTCTGTCTTCGTGTGTCTGCACCAGACAGAACTGTTTAGGTTTTTCACATTTGTTGTTTTGTATTTTGTAGTGTTCACATTTACCGTCTTTATTAAACATGATGAACACTAACCACACTGCGCTTTGGTCCTCTCCTTCGTCCACAGAAGAAAGCCGTTACAACAACCACAATTCGTAAGGCGCAAATAGAGCTAAATGAGAGAGAAGCAATGTGCCTAGATTTCAATGCACTATGTAGCCTAGATATCAATAATAAGTGATATCCATATCGCCCGTAGGCTACAACACAGTCGTGAAGAGGGAACGATAATGCCAATGCCCCCTCAGGAGACTGAAAAGATGTGGCACGAGTCCTCATATCCTCAAAAAGTTATTCAGCTGCACCATCGAGAGACTGGTTGCATCACTGCCTGGTATGGCACCTGCTCGGCCTCCGACCGCAAGGCACTACAGAGGGTAGTGCGTATGGCCTAGTACATCACTGGGGCCAAACTTCCTGCCATACAGGACTTCTATACCAGACGGTGTCAGAGGAAGGGCCTAAGACTCCAGCCACCCTAGTCAAAGACTGTTCTCTCTGCTAGCGCACAGCAAGCAGTACCAGAGCCCCAAGTCTAGGTCCATAAGACTCCTGAACAACTAATCAAATGGCTACCTGGACTATTTGCATTGTCTCCCCCATTTTTTATGCTGCTGTTACTCTCTGTTTATTGTCTATGTATAGTCACTTTACCTGAGGTACATATTACCTCAATTACCTCGACTAACCCGTGCCCCCGTACATTGACTCTGTACCGGTACCCCCTATATATAGCCTCGCTACTGTTATTTTATTGTTGCTCTTTAATTTTTTCTTCTTTTGTTTTTTCTTCTTTGTATTTATTTATTTTTTACTTCAGTTTATTTTAGTAAATACTTTCTTAACACTTATTTTTCTTAAGATTGCATTGTTGGTTAAGGGCTTGTAAGTAAGCATTTCACTGTTGTATTGGGCGCATGTGACAAATTCAATTTGATTTTTTGTTTGATATGTTCTGGGATTCATCCAATGGCATTGAGGAGTTTACCACATCAGTCAGGGGCTTCATTAATAAGTGCTTTGACAATGTTGTCTCCACAGTGACCGTACCTACGTACGTACATATCCCAACCAGAAGCAATGGATTACAGGCAACATCCGCACTGAGCTAAAGGCTAGCGCTGCCACTTTCAAGGAGCAGGACACTAATCCGGAAGCTTATAAGAAATCCCGCTACGCCCTTCGACGAACCATCAAACAGGAAAAGTGTCAATATAGGACTAAGATCAAATCCTACCACACCGGCTCTGACGCTCGTCAGATGTGGTAGGGCTTGAAAACTATCACGGATTACAAAGGGAAATCCAACTGCGAGCTGCCCAGTGATGCAAGCCTACAAGACAAGCTAAATGCCTTCTATGCTCGCAAGCAACACTGAACTATGCGTGAGAGCACCAGCTGTTCCGGACGACTGTCTGATCACGCTCTCCGTAGCCAATGTGAGTAAGAACATTAAACAGATTAACATTCACAAGGCCGCAGGGCCAGACGGATTACCAGGACACATACTCAAAACATGCGCTGACTAGCTTGGAAGTGTCTTCGCTGACATTTTCAACATTTCACTGACCCAGTCTGTAATACATACATGTTTTAAGCAAACCACCATAGTCCCTGTGCCTAAGAATGCCAAGGTAAACTGTCTAAATGACTACCGCGCCGTAGCACTCACATCTGTAGCCATGAAATGCTAACACCATCATCCCAGAAACCCTGGACCCACTCCAATTCATATACCGACCCAATAAATCCACAGATGGCGCAATCTCTATTGCACTCCACACTGCCATGTCCCACCTGGACAAAAGGAACACCTATGTGAGAATGCTGTTCATTTACTACAGCTCAGCATTCAACACAATTGTGCCCTCCAAGCTCATCACTAAGCTAAGGATCCTGGGACTGAACATCTTCCTCTGCAACTCGATCCTGGACTTCCTGACAGGCCGGTCCCAGATGGTGAGGGTAGGCAACAACACATCCGCCACACTGACCCTCAACATGGGGGCCCCCCAGGGGTGCGTGCTCAGTCCGCTCCTGTACTCCCTGTTCACCTATGACTTGGTGGCTACACATGACTCCAACACCATCACTCGGGGCTCCCGAGTGGCGCAGCGGTCTAAGGCATTCTATCTCAGTGCTAGAGGCGTCACTACCTTAACCCTGGTTCGAATCCAGGCTGTATTACAACCAGCCATGATTGGGAGTCCCATAGGGCGGTGCACATTTGGCCCAGAGTTGTACGGTGTTGGCCGTCATTGTAAATAAGAATTTGTTCATAACTGACTTGCCTAGTTAAATAAAAATGAAATACATTTTAGAAAGTTTGCTGACAACACAACGGTGGTATGCCTGATCACCGACGACGATGAGACAGCCTGTAGGGAGGAGGTCAGAGACATGGCAGAGTGGTTCCAGGACAAAAACCTCAATGTATTTCACATTCAATGTGGGCAAGACAAAGGAGCTTATCGTGGACTACAAGAAACAGATAGCCAAACATGCCCCCATTCACATCGTTGGAGCTATAGTGGAGCGGGTCGAGAGCTTCATGTTCCTCGGTGTCCACATCACTAAGGACCTATCATGGTCCAAACACACCAACACAGTTGTGAAGAGGGCACGAAATCACCTGCCCCTCGGGAGGCTGAAAAGATTTGTCATGGGCCCTCAGATTTTCAAAAAGTTCTACAGCTGCACCATTGACACTGGCTGCATCACTGGCTACATCACCGTTTGGTATGGCAACAGAGGGTAGTGCGTACGGCCCAGTACATCACTGGCTGCATCACCGTTTGGTATGGCAACAGAGGGTAGTGCGTACGGCCCAGTACATCACTGGAGTCAAACTAGTTGCCATCCAGAACCTTTTTTTACCAGGCGGTGTCAGGAAGACCCTAAACATTCTCAAAGACTACAGCCACCCAAGTCATAGACTGTTCTCTCTGCTACCGCACAGCCAACGGTACCAGAGCGCCAGTTCTGTGACCATAAGGCACCTGAATACCCCCAAGGCATAAGACTGCTGAATAGTTCATAAAATGGCTTCCCTGACTGTTTACATTGACCCTGTTAATTATTTATTTATTTCTCCCTGGCACTGGCTCTATGCACACTCATTAGACTCTACCCACACACTCACTGATACTACACTGAGACTCCAACTCACACACACACATACACACACACTCACTACATATGCTCGCACCCACAAAATGCATATTGACGCCACACACACTCACACATAGACACCCTTTCACACTCTTCCCATATGCTGCTGCTACACTGTTTATTGTATATGCTGAGCAGTGGAGGCTGCTGAGGGGAGGACGGCTCATAATAATGTTTGGAGAGGAGCCAATGGAATGGCATCAATTACATGGAACCCATGTGTTTGATGTATTTGATACCATTCCACATTTTCCACTCCAGCCATTACTAGGAGCCTGTCCTCCCAAATTAAGGTGCAACCAACCTCCTGTGTGATATGCTAAGTCACTTTTACCCCTACCCACATGTACATACTCTATTACCTCAAATACTTCAACTACCTTGTACCCCTGCACATTGACTCAGTACTGGTACTCCTTATTTATAGCCTCGTTATTGTTTTTATTGTGTTACTATTTCCTTTTTATTTAGCAAATATTTGTCTACTTTTTAAAAACTTTGCATCATTGGGAAAGGGCTCGAAAGCATGCATTTCACTGTAAAGTATACACCTGTTGTATTCAGCATTTCACTGTAAAGTATACACCTGTTGTATTCAGCATTTCACTGTAAAGTATACACCTGTTGTATTCAGCATTTCACTGTAAAGTATACACCTGTTGTATTCAGCATTTCACTGTAAAGTATACACCTGTTGTATTCAGCATTTCACTGTAAAGTATACACCTGTTGTATTCAGCATTTCACTGTAAAGTATACACCTGTTGTATTCAGCATTTCACTGTAAAGTATACACCTGTTGTATTCAGCATTTCACTGTAAAGTATACACCTGTTGTATTCAGCATTTCACTGTAAAGTATACACCTGTTGTATTCAGCATTTCACTGTAAAGTATACACCTGTTGTATTCAGCATTTCACTGTAAAGTCTACACCTGTTGTATTCAGCATTTCACTGTAAAGTCTACACCTGTTGTATTCAGCATTTCACTGTAAAGTATACACCTGTTGTATTCAGCATTTCACTGTAAAGTATACACCTGTTGTATTCAGCATTTCACTGTAAAGTATACACCTGTTGTATTCAGCATTTCACTGTAAAGTATACACCTGTTGTATTCAGCATTTCACTGTAAAGTATACACCTGTTGTATTCAGCATTTCACTGTAAAGTATACACCTGTTGTATTCGGTGCAAGTGACCAATAAGTTTGATTTATGATGTCTAACTTTAGTCTTTTCAGATCTGACCCTCATCAATCAGTCAGTCTCATCTGCCCTCACTGTTTCACTGTCTCCGTTTTGGAACTTTCTAAGATGACATACACACATATCTGTATGAGTTGATAACGCATGCACCACGTTTGCTCTAGCATCAGTGTTTTTACCATTATATTTGATTGTGTTAAACTTTGCATCATGTGTGTGTGTGTGTGTGTGTGTGTGTGTGTGTGTGCGCGCACGTGTGTCGTCCCCCCGTCTCGCTCCACAGGCCCTCAGAATCGTTCATTACCCACACTCCAGTGGGGCGCTGTGTTTGGACAGTGGTATCTCCCTGATGGCCAGGGACGTCTGCTGGGCTCATCAAAACCCCAACACCACATATCTCCCTCCAACTGCCTTCAACAGGTCCAGAGCCAAAGACAAGAGGAGTAATAGCTTTTACTAGGTGTCTAGCTCAAATGGTGCTCTATTCCCTATGTAGTTCACTACTTTTTATATATAGTGCACTACATAGGGAATAGGGTGCTATTAGCCTATATATAGCCTAAGAATGTCAGACTCTAAATGGTATCGGTGCTATTACTGCTGATGCTCAGTGTTGTTGGTCAATTCCAATTCAATTCGGGTGGAAGTGCATCCAAAATCGCTTTACATGTCCACGAGAATTTGAATTCATCCCCTGAATTGAAATGGAATTTACCCCGACCCTTCTCTCAGTGGAGGCTGCTGAGGGGAGGACGGCTCATAATAATGGCTGGAACAGAGCAAATGGAATGGCATCAATGCATATGATCACGTTTGATGTATTTGATACCATTTAAGTAATTCCGCTCCAGCTGTTACCACTAGCCCGTCCTCCCAAGTTAAGGTGCCACCAACCTCCTGTGCCTGCTGCAACTTTCTTTCTCCAAATGAGATGAAAATGTTGCTTTTGTCTGAAGTTTACTAGATCTGCGTGGACTTGTCATCTTAGCAGAGATCTTTATGTACAGTTATGGATTGCCTTGGTCTTATTTTTGACTCCTTCCATCTGGTCAGGTCTCTTCAGACTACTTGGAGGAAGGAGAGTTATGATTCTCTTCATCCTCTCCTCCATCAATATGTTGATGGCAAACTCTAATACTTGGGTTAGTTGCGCCAGAGGCAGAGGGCCCTGTTAAACTGTCATCGATGAGGAAAACAGTTGTTCTTCCCGTAACATACACATTACACCTTTCACATGCACATACTGCACACACACACACGCACTACATACACACCAAATGAACACGCACACCAAATCAACACACACACGGACATATACACGCACAGTGGTTGATTGGCTAGTGGCGTGTGCTGCATTACATAGCAAAAGTAGGAAAAGAGGAATTTATTGGGGCTTTTAAATGTACAGTATTACGGACATTGGTATTCCGAGGACCTATACTTATGGAACAACGTGCCTGAAGGCTGCTTTGTGAAGAGGGTATTACTGGAATTATGAGGATCTGGAATTCCATGATTTTACACGGTATATTTAGATGACATACAGTGAGGAAAACAAGTATTTGATCCCCTGCTGATTTTGTACGTTGCCCACTGACAAAGAAATGATCAGTCTATAATTTTAATGGTAGGTTTATTTGAACAGTGAGAGACAGAATAACAACAAAATAATTCAGAAAAACGCATGTCAAAAATGTTATAAATTGATTTGCATTTAATGAGGGAAATAAATATTTGACCCCTCTGCAAAAGATAACTTAGTACTTGGTGTCAAAACCCTTTTTGGCAAACAGAGGTCAGACGTTTCTTGTAGTTGGCCACCAGGTTTGCACACATCTCAGGAGGGATTTTGTCCCACTCCTCTTTGCAGATCTTCTCCAAGTCATTAAGGTTTTGAGGCTGACGTTTGGCAACTCGAACCTTCAGCTCCCTCCACAGATTTTCTATGGGATTAAGGTCTGGAGACAGGCTAGGCCACTCCAGGACCTTAATGTGCTTCTTCTTGAGCCACTCCTTTGTTGCCTTGGCCGTGTGTTTTGGGTCATTGTCATGCTGGAATACCCATCCACGACCCATTTTCAATGCCCTGGCTGAGGGAAGGAGGTTCTCACCCAAGATTTGACGGTACATGGCCCCGTCCATCATCCCTTTGATGCGGTGAAGTTTTCCTGTCCCCTTAGCAGAAAAACCCCAAAGCATAATGTTTCCACCTCCATGTTTGACGGTGGGGATGATGTTCTTGGGGTCATAGGCAGCATTCCTTCTCCTCCAAACACGCCGAGTTGAGTTGATGCCAAAGAACTCCATTTTGGTCTCATCTGACCACAACACTTTCACCCAGTTGTCCTCTGAATCATTCAGATGTTCATTGGCAAACTTCAGACGGGCATGTATATGTGCTTTCTTGAGCAGGGGGACCTTGCGGGCGCTGCAGGATTTCAGCCCTTCACGGCGTAGTGTGTTACCAATTGTTTTCTTGGTGACTAGGGTCCCAGCTGCCTTGAGATCATTGACAAGATCCTCCCGTGTAGTTCTGGGCTGATTCCTCACCGTTCCCATGATCATTGCAACTCCACGAGGTGAGATCTTGCATGGAGCCCCAGGCCGAGGGAGATTGACAGTTCTTTTGTGTTTCTTCCATTTGCAAATAATCGCACCAACTGTTGTCACCTTCTCACCAAGCTGCTTGGCGATGGTCTTGTAGCCCATTCCAGCCTTGTGTAGGTCTACAATCTTGTCCCTGACATCCTTGGAGCGCTCTTTGGTCTTGGCCATGGTGGAGAGTTTGGAATCTGATTGATTGATTGCTTCTGTGGACAGGTGTCTTTTATACAGGTAACAAGCTGAGATTAGGAGCACTCCCTTTAAGAGTGTGCTCCTAATCTCAGCTCGTTACCTGTATAACAGACACCTGGGAGCCAGAAATCTTTCTGATTGAGAGGGGTCAAATACTTATTTCCCTCATTAAAATGCAAATCAATTTATAACATTTTTGACATGTGTTTTTCTGGATTTTTTGTTGTTGTTATTCTGTCTCTCACTGTTCAAATAAACCTACCATTAAAATTATAGACTGATAATTTATTTGTCAGTGGTCAAACGTACAAAATCAGCAGGGGATCAAATACTTTTATCCCTCACTGTAATCGGAGAGAGAGAGACAGACAAATGGACAGACAGACAGACAGACAGACAGACAGACAGACAGACAGACGGACGGACAGACGGACAGACGGACAGACGGACAGACGGACAGACAGGTGGACAGAGTGACAGTGAGGGAGAGAGATTACAGATGGAGATACATTTGCATATGATACAGTGTTACGGCATGGTAGCAAATGTCTGATGCAATAATAATATCTCTGAATCAACATCAGGCTGTTTTCATTGTGTCAGAGAGAGAAAGGGAGAGAAAGGGAGAGAGAAAAAAGCCTTTGGTACTGCATGCATACCCTTTACAGAAAGGGTCTGTGTGTGTGTGTGTGTGTGTGTGTGTGTGTGTGTGTGTGTGTGTGTGTGTGTGTGTGTGTGTGTGTGTGTGTGTGTGTGTGTGTGTGTGTGTGTCACTGACTGAGGTGACCATGTAGCCAGTCTACAGTGGAGCGTTTGTATAATGGTCTGGTGCCATGTTAGTCTGTCTGCATCACTAATGAAGGCTTATGGACAGAAACACCTGGCTGGCTGCCTTGGGCTGGCAGTGAGCACTGAGTGACTAAACAACACTTACAGTAAGAGGAGGGGGGGGAGAGGGACATAGTGTGTGATCCACCATGATTACACCTGGCAGACAGTCATAGCAGACAGACAGCAGACAATCTTTAATCCTTACAGACAAAAACATCCCATCCCACCATCGCATCATATTGCCTGAGGGCTAAGTTATAGGACACAACAAAACACCCCCGGTATCCACCTCAGTACCCAACACCAGGACTACTGTAGTGTACCAACCTTGAAGGCCACCTTTTCCAGCAACATGAATCAAAAGTATTGAGTCATTTATGTTTTCACCAGCCTTACATTATGGTATAGTCACATACATGTAACGCTACATGGAGCAAAGTAAACACTGAGGTAACTGAAGAATGCCTGGGAAAGAAACCACCTGCTGCTTCTGGGGTTAAGAGGTCATACTGTGTGTATGTGTGTGTGTGTGTGTGTGTGTGTGTGTGTGTGTGTGTGTGTGTGTGTGTGTGTGTGTGTGTGTGTGTGTGTGTGTGTGTGTGTGTGTGTGTGTGTGTGTGTGTGTTTGTGTGTGTGTGTGTGTCACATCTACCTCACCCTGCATACCAAAATCAAATCAAATGTTATTAGTCACATGCGTCAAATACAACATGTGTAGTAGACCTTACAGTAAAATACTTACTGACAAACCCCCAACCAACAGTGCAGTTTCAAAAAATATGGATAAGAATAAGAGATAAAAGTAACAAGTATTAAAGAGCGGGAGTAAAAAATAAGAATATATATATATAGGGGGTGCCGGTACAGAGTCAACATGCGGGGGCACCGATTAGTTTAGGTAGTATGTACATGTAGGTAGAGTTAATTAAAGTGACTATGCATAGATGACAACAGAGAGTGGCAGTGGTGTGGAGGGGGGGGGGGGCAATGCAAATAGTCTGGGTAGCCATTTGACTAGATGTTCGGGAGTCTTATGGCTTGGGGGTAGAAGCTGTTAAGAAGCCTCTTGGACCTAGACTTGGCACTCCAGTACTGCTTGCCGTGTAGTAGCAAAGAGAACAGTCTATGACTAGGATGGGTGGCGTCTTTGACAATTTTTAGGGCCTTCCTCTGACACCGCCTGCTATAGAGGTCCTGGATGGCAGGAAGCTTGGCCCCAGTGATGTACTGGGCCGTTCGCACAACACTTTGTAGTGACCTTGCGGTTGGAGGCCGAGCAGTTGCCATACCAGGCAGTGATGCAACAAGTCAGGATGCTCTCGATGGTGCAGCTGTAGAACCTGTTGAGGATCTGAGGACCCATGCCAAATACAACAGACCAATCATAACACCAACCAATCACCTGTTGTTGAAAAAACTTAACTGCTATGGCTTTTCAACCTCTACCATATCGTTGATTCAGAGCTATCTGTCTAATAGAACTCAAAGGGTTTTCTATAATGGAAGCGTCTCTAATATCAAACATGTAAAGTGTGGTGTACCGCAGGGCAGCTCTCTAGGCCCTCTACTCTTTACTATTTTTACCAATGACCTGCCACTGGCATTAAACAAAGCATGTGTGTCCATGTATACTGATGATTCAACCATATTCGCATCAGCAACCACAGCTAATGAAGTCACTGAAATCCTTAACAAAGAGTTGCAGTCTGTTTTGGAATGGGTGGCCAGTAATAAACTGGTCCTGAACATCTCTAAAACTAGGACCATTGTATTTGGTACAAATAATTTCTTAAGTGCTATACCTCAGCTGAAACTTGTAATGAATGGTGTGGCTGTTGAAGTTGAGGAGACTAAATCACTTGGCGTTACCGTAGATTGTAAACTGTCATGTTCAAAACATATAGATTCAGTGGTTGCAAAGATGGGAAGAGGTCTAGCCGTAATAAAGAGATGCTCTGCTTTTTTGACACCACACTCCAAAAAGTAAGTTCTGCAGGCTCATGTTTTGTCTAATCTTGATTATTGTTCAGTCGTGTGGTCCAATGCTGCAAGGAAAGACCTAGTTAAGCTTTGTTCGTTTTGCTCTTAATTGTAGTCAGAGGGCTGATATAAATGCTATGCATGACAGTCTCTCTTGGCTTAGAGTTGAGGAGAGACTGACTGCATCACTTCTTCTTTTTATGAGAAACATTAATGTGTTGAAAATCCCAAATTGTTTGCATAGTCAACTTACACACAGCTCTAACACACTTCCTTTCCCACCAGACATGCCACCAGGGGTATTGTGTAGAGCCCTTATTGCATGGAACTTCCTTCCATCTCATAATGCTCAAATAAACAGCAGACCTGGTTTAAAAAAAAGATGAAGCAACACCTCACGGCACAACGCCTCTCTCCTATTTGACCTAGATAGTTTGTGTGTATGTATTGATATGTAGGCTATGTGTGCCTTTTTTTAAATGTATGTAGTTCTGTCCTTGAGCTGCTCTTGTCTATTGATGTTCTGTATTATGTCATTCTGTATTATGTTTCATGTTCTGTGTGGACCCCAGGAAGAGTAGCTGATGCTTTTGCAACCACTAATGGGGATCCTAATAAAATACCAAAATACCAATCACCACAATGTAAAGGACCCTTTACCCCACAATGTGTGAGCTAATGAGTGTGTTGGCCTCCACAAAATGAGCAAAATTCATAATTTGTTCTGAAACTAAATGTTTTGCCTCTCACCAGAGGCAGATCTGTTGTTTCCCAACCCTCAATGCTGTTGGTAAAGGCTGTTGAAATTACCGATTTGAAGTTGATTATTCTGAGTAACTAATGTTGTCTGTTTGTCTGTTGACTGGCTGGCAACTTATTCCAGGTACCAGAAGTTATTTCCACAGTCCTTTTACTGTCCTGGATCACCACTTCAACTGTTTCTCTCTTTATCCCTTATGTTTGTCATGCGGGATCAGATGCATCGTCAACTTCCATGTCCCACTTCACTAATACTTCTCAAAATGTCTCAAGCTTCTGGATCCATCTTCTGGATTTTTTATGTCATTTTATTTTCCTTTCTGAGGGGGGAAGTATGTCATTCTTATTTAACTCAATGTATCAGTAACATAAGCCTTCCCTTTGGTATTCAGGAGTGGAAATCTGAAGTTGTTGCCAAGGATGCTGCTAGTATTGTACATTCAGGGTTTCTTGGAATCTTAAAAAAAAAAAAAACTGGTCTAAACTGGTCCAAGAGGAGATTTCAGTCTCAGTTTCTTTTCTGAGTCTCTGCCAGGATGGTCATCCTCCTTGCTATTATTTTCTTCACTCTTTACTCCATCTGATGTACAGTATCTGTCCATTTATTCTCCTAGAAAATATGACATGCACAACTCTTACGAAGATAAACTTCCTTCAGAAAGTATTCACACACCTTTTCCTAATTGTGTTGTGTTACAGCCTGAATTTAAAATGAATTAGAGATTTTGTGTCACTAGCATACACACAATACCCCATAATGTCAAAGTGGAATTATGTTTTTGCACATTTTTACAAATTAATAAAATATGAAAAGCTGAAATGTCTTGAGTCAATAAGCATTCATCCCCTTTGTTATGGCAAGCCCAAATAAGTTCCGGAGTACAAATGTGCTCAGCAAGTCACATAAGTTGCAAGGACTACCTCTGTGTGCAATAATAGTGTTGAACATTATTTTTTTAATGACTATATAAGGGCTCAGGGCCAGACCCAGATGCAGACACGGGAGGTAGATGGTTTGAGTATTTGATATTTATTAGTTCCAAAAGGGTAGGCAAGAGAATGGTCTTGGGCAGGCAAAAGGTCAAAACCAGATCAGAGTCCAGAAGGTACAGAATGGCAGGCAGGCTTGAGGTCAGGGCAGGCGGGTACGGAGTCCAGAAAACAGGCAAGGGTCAAAACCGTGAGGACTAGCAAAAGAGAGAATAGCAAAAGCAGGAGCATGGGAAAAACACCCTGGTTGACTTGAAACAGACAAGACAAACTGGCACAGAGACAGGAAACACAGGGATAAATACACTGGGGAAAATAAGCGACACCTGGAGGGGGTGGAGACAATCACAAGGACAGGTGAAACAGATCAGGGCGTGACCGACTACCTAATTTCTGTACCCCACACATATCTGTAAGGTCCCTCAGTCAAGTAGTGAATATCAAAACAGATCCAACCACAAAGACCAAGGAGGTTTTCCAATGCCTCGCAAAGAAGGGAACCTATTGGTAGATGGGTAACAAAAAAATGCAGACATTGAATATCCCTTTGAGCATGGTGACATTATTAATTACATTTTTGATGGTGTATCGATACACCCAGTCACTACGAAGATACAGGCGTCCTTCCTAACTCAGTTGCCGGAGAGGAAGGAAACCGCTCAGGGATTTCATCATGAGACTGAAGGTGACTTTAAAACAGTTTCAGAGTTTAATGGCTGTGATAGGAGAAAACTGAGGATGGATCAACAACATTGTAGTTATTCCACAATACTAACTGAAATGACAGAGTGAAAAGAAGGAAGCAAATATTCCAAAACATGCATCCTGTTTGCAGTAAGGCACTAAAGTAAAACTACAAAACATGCATCCTGTTTGCAGTAAGGCACTAAAGTAAAACTACAAAACATGCATCCTGTTTGCAGTAAGGCACTAAAGTAAAACTACAAAACATGCATCCTGTTTGCAGTAAGGCACTAAAGTAAAACTACAAAACATGCATCCTGTTTGCAGTAAGGCACTAAAGTAAAACTACAAAAAATGTGGCAAAGAAATTATCTTTATGTTTTGAATACAAAGCGTTATGTTTGGGGCAAATCCAACTGAGTACCACTCTTCATATTTTAAAGCATGTTGGTGTCTGCATCATGTTATGGGTATGTATGCTTGTTATCAGCAAGGACTAGGGAGTTTTCTTTAGGATAAAAATAAACAGAATAGAGATAAGCACAGGACAAATCCTGGAGGATAACCTGATTCAGTGTGCTTTCCAACAGACACTGGGAAACTAATGTACCTTTCAGCAGGACAATAACCTAAAACACAAGGCCAAAAATACACTGGAGTTGCTTACCAAGATGACACTGAATGTTCCAAAGTGGCCTAGTTACAGTTTTGACAAATCGGCTTGAAAATCTATGGCAAGACTTGAAAATGGCTGTCTAGCACTGATCAACAATCAACTTGACAGACTTTGAAGAATGTTTTAAAGAATAATGTGCAAATATTGTACCATCCAGGTGTGTAAAGCTCTTAGAAATGTACCCAGAAACACTCCGAGCTGTAATCGCTGCCAAAGGTGATTCTAACATGTATTGACTCAGGGGTGTAAATATGAGATATTTCTGTACTTAATTTTCAATACATTTGCAAAAATGTCTAAAAACATGTTTTATTTTTGTTATTAGGGGTTATTGTGTGTAGGTGGTTGAGAAAAACAAACATTTTATCCATTTTGAATTCAGGCAGTAACACAACAAAATGTGGAGTAAGTCAAGAGGTATGACTTCTTTCTAAAGGCACTGTACACTCTGGGTGCTGTCGCACAGCAGTAGTCAAACCACTTGGGCTGCTGATAAATGGAAAGAAATAACATTATCTGCTTTTGTGGTCTGTCTTTTTTATTTCAAAAATACTAAATAAGCCATCCTAATTAAGTGCATGGCAGAGGCATCAGGAGTCCATTTTAAGCAGCAGTCTGGTGTCTCATTGGACTAAGGGACCACAAACACCACACAGACTGTTGATCTGCCATTCATCTGCCATTCATCTGCCATTCATCTGCCATTCATCTGCCATTCATTTGGCGAGGTGTGTTTTAGGGAACCACCGACTGGTGGACCAATTTTTTTGCTCGATTCTACATGTAGAATTGGTTTACACTCAGTTACAAATTACAGGCGGCACTCTGTTCAGAGGTGCTAAGTACTCTTGGATGGCAAATGCTACCGGTATGTCCGTGCCCCTCACTGAGAGACTGCAGCTGACCGCCTGTAGACTGCCTGTATTTTCTCTGTGGCCACTATGAGGCAGGGGGCCAGGGGCCATGGACAGGGCTGGAGAAAAACAGGATGCCTGAAGCACCGTAACTTTACGTCAGAAAAAAACATTGGAGAGGTGAACAAACGTACGGTGGAAACACTGCTGGAGATTCCACAGTGAAACATGAAGCATATCCAGTTGAGCCAACCAGGGGAGTTTGAGTTTGATATTGTGGAACAAACACTTTTTAGTGAGTATGTGGTGAATTTAAGTTGGAAGCATAGGGGTGGAATGACTGGGAAGGGGGGAGGGAATAGAAAATAAATCATCACTCAAGCAATGTTTTGAATTTGAGTCGACCGTAGCTGTGCCAAGAGTAAATATGCAAAAACCATTACTCCGTTCCCCCGAGGGGAGGGGGAGAGGAGAAGGAGCATCTGTTATTATCTTAGTGATTCTCCCTGCTACCTCTCCTCTTCTTTCTCTTTTTTCTTTAAACCACTATCGTGTCTGAGCCATGTGGTTCCAACCTGCTCCCCTGTCCCCTCCCTCAGTCATAAACATGTGTGTGTGTGTGTGTGTGTGTTGGCACTTCACAAAACTGGCCCCCAAAACCAACTGACAGAGGCAAGACACGAATGTCCACCTGGTACAAAACAAGGTTTGTTTTGTCTCCAGATCACCAGATCAAACCAAAGGACATGACCCCCTTTAGGGCTGCTCCCCAGGGAGAAGAAGGTGGCTTGCCAGGGGGCCCGGGGGAGAAAGTTGGGAGGACAAGAGGGAGGGAGAAAAGAGAGGGTGGCTAGCCAGAAGGAGGGGGGAGAAGAAGGTGGATAGCCAGCAGGAGAGCAGTGGAAGGAGAGGGAGGCAGAGAGAGAAGTGGGGGGTGGGGATTCCTGCATGTGACGGAAAAGAAAGGGGAGGTGACTAAAACCCTGTCCCAACGTTCTGATATGAATCACGTTGTAATGAAAGATTTCTGTTACACAAGAGTGGGATGATTTCCAGTCAAATATTCCCTAATCATCCCGATCCTTTAGCTAGATTTATGATGCCAGAGTTAAGCAGCCAGATAAAGAAAACTATGGGTTAGGGAGGAAGGATGGACCATCTGTGCTCACCACATTCCTAATCCTAACCACCCTCCAGACATCCTGCCCTGGCAGAGCAGAGTGCCAGACTGCCCTCAGGTGTACAGGTGAACTGATTTTCCCTTAGATTTGGGACCAGGCTAAGCTGGGTTGGCCTGTTGTGGGGGGCGAGGGGTGGACGGCAGCTGGACATCCCAGACCTGTTCAGACTAAGGCAAGTAGACCGGATGTAATGGTGCATTACTGAACCTTAGCCCAGAGCTTACCTGTACTTCACACCTAAAATGCAGGTGCATAGGATGCTACCTAACTGGTGATAAATCAAAGAGATATTGGACATTATGCCTGGGGAGAGTTTAATCATATGGTGATTTCATTATATAACTATCGGCTATAAAGGAAGTAAACACTGAGTAGCCATCGTTACTTTGATAAAAAGGGGATCAGACAGACAGACACAAAGACGCTCAGTATAGACAAATACAACCTATGTTTTGATAAATAACTGCAGACATACAGTATACTGCAGACAAACAACTATTACAGACAGACTCAATAAAACATAAACAGAAAAAAACGAACTGTGTTAAATCCACTCTCTATCTCAGGACACATGGTGTCACACCCCCTAGCTACCCCCCCCCCCCCCCCCCCCCCCCCCCATGCCCCAGCCATGATCCTTGTCCCCTCCCACAGTATGCTAGTTGACTGTATAAATATCCCACTTGCAGCATGTTCTAACTCAGAGAACAACAGACAGTGACAAAAGACCAGGGACGAAGTCAGAAATAAAAGAGACCACGCAAAGAATTTAACAGGATATAAACCTGATCTCAGCTGAAAGGTTCCATCACAGGTCCTCTGATCCATCAGAAAGAAAGAAAGAAAGAAAGAGAACAACTCCTGAAGGACCAAGAGAGTGATCCAGTCTGAGACCCAGGTGATCCATCCACCTGTCCTCCAGAATGTGGCTCCAGGTAACCTTGGGTCTGTCCTACCTGGTTCTGAGCTTCCAGAGCCAGGACAGCGCCTCCCTGAGACGCTCCAATGACCACACGGGGCGCTGTCAGTACACCTTCACCGTGGACAACCCTGCCGAGGCGAGCTGCTCCGGGACCAGCGAAGGACCAGATATGGAGGTGGTGAAATCTCGTCTCACCCTGCTAGAGGCCCTGGTCAGCAGGCTGCTGGGGGGCAAGGGAGCAGGGGGAGAGGGTCCAGGGGGTGGGGGAGACAAGACCATCCAGGAAGCATACTCCCAGGCCATGAGAGATAAGAGCCAGCTGCAGGGGGACAAGGAGCAGCTGAACAGGCAGGTGCAGGAGCTCCAGAGGAGGGTGGACGAACTGAGACCCTGCCACCAGCACCAAGCCACTGGAGCAGGACTCCCACTTCACGAGCTCAACCAGAGACCAGCCAGCGGTAAGTCTCTACTGTCTCACATCATCACTTATAACCCACCCCTGAACTGTGTGAAAATGCATTATTATATATACTTTTAGAGAAAAGAGTTCCTAAAGGGTTCCTTAGCTGTCCCCATAGGATCCCTTTTTGGTTCCTGATAGAACCATCTGTAGAAAGCATTCTACATGGAACCAAAAAGTGTTCTTCAAAAGGTTATCATATGGGGACAGCTGAAGAACCCTTTAAGTTTCTAGATGGCATCTTTGTTTCTCGGAGTGTATGTGAGTTAGGAACTGTGGATTGTGAGTGTTTGTTTATCTGATCTGGTCAAAATCAAAGTGTTCTAATGTAAACAGAGTGGAGTACAGGTCAGGTTTCAGTATGCAGTGCTTGGTTGGGTTAGCGGAATGGTATTTACACGGATTCTGCTTCTACTACTCTGTCACTTGCGCGTTGCATGTTAGTTTAAGTGTCTGTGATCCTTTGGGGAATGCAATAACTCTGCTAAATAGGGGGCTGCGCTGCATGTCAAATGACTGGAGAACATATCAAGATGCCTTCATGTTGTCAGTGTGTCATCTTTGAATGTGTTCAGGATTATTGATGCTGGATATTTTGAGTTATTTATGACTTCAGCCACCAAATAAACATTGAATTTTTTTTTATTTCTCTCTCTCACTCTTCCTCTCAGACTCTCTCTATCAGGAGATGAAGGCAGAGGTGACTGAGGTCCCAGCATCACGTCTCATTCAAGACGCTGGGCAGAACCACACAGGTTGTTTTTTGGGATTGTTTTTGTTTTTGGGAACAAAACATTTAGATTACAGATTATTGTATGGGACCATATACAACAAAATGTTGAGAAATACTTTTTTTATTGAGTAAATATATTTATTGGTTTCTTTTCATTGTGAAAAGAGATATGGGAAATGTAATGAATTGAATGTTATTTGTTGATGTAAAAATCCAAATGTACAGATTTTAAGGTTAGATTTGGGGTGGGGTCAACAGAAATTCTGGCAAAACAATGGGGTCTTGTAGAAAAAGGTTGAAAACCACTGATTTAACTTGTATATATCTCTCCCTAGTGGCTTCTTAAAGTCACTACACACCAACTATACTGAACAAAAATATAATGCAACATGCAACACTATCAAAGATTTTACTGTTACAGTTCATATGAGGAAATCAGTCTATTTAAATAAATGTATTAGGCCCTAATCTATGGATTTCACATGACTGGGAATACAGATATGCATCTGTTGGACACAGGTACAGTATGTTAAACAAAATGGGCCTCACAATGGTTCTCAGGATCTCATCACGGTATTTCTGTGCATTCAAATAGCCATCGATAAAATGCAATTGTGTTCATTGCCCATAGTTTATGCCTGCCCATACCATAACCCCACTGCCACTATGGAAAACTGTTCACAACGTTGACATCAGCAAACCGCTCGCCCACACAACACCATCGAACATACTGCTAAATTCTCAAAAACTGCACACTCCCTCAAAACTTGAGACATCTGTGGCATTGTATTGTGTGACAAAACTGCACATTTTGGAGTGGCCTTTTATTGTCCCCAGCAAAATGTGCACCTGTGTAATGGTCATGCTGTTTAACCAGCTTCTTGATATGCCACACCTGTCAGGTGGATGGATTATTTTAGCAAATTATAAATGCTCACTAACAAGGATGTAAACAAATATGTGCACAAAATTTGAGAGAAATAAGCTTTTTTGTGCGTATGGAACATTTCTGGGATGGTTTATTTCAGCTCATTAAACGTGGGACTAACAGTTCACATGTTGTGTTTATATTTTTGTTCAGTGTATTATGTATATGCACGTCACCTCTAAAAACTAAAATAAATGAGAGATGATCATAAAGGTAGTGATCATATTTCACAAAGCACATATTCCAATTTACTTGATTGATTGAATTTAATGTAACTACCCTCTCTCTGTGCCCAGGCTGTGGTGAGCTGGTGTCTGTGGGAGAGCCCGTCCTGCACCGAAAGGCTGACAGCATCACAGGGAAGTACGGGGTGTGGCTGCAGGACCCTGAGCCCATGGCCTCTCCATACGGAAACAAGACGGTGTGGCGCATCGACACAGTGGGCACGGACGTCCGCCAGCTGTTCGCCTATGAGGACATGGAGCAGTTTGCCAAGGGCTTCCCCATGAAGGTTATGGTGCTGCCAGAGCCCGTGGAGAGCACAGGGGCCACCCTGTACCGTGGTTCCCTCTACTACCAGCGCCGACGCAGCCGCACCCTGCTCCGCTACGACCTTGCCTACGAGAGCCTGGCGGCACGCCTGGACCTCCCCCACGCTGGCTTCCACGGCCAGCACCCCTACTCCTGGGGCGGCTACACAGACATCGACCTGGCGGTGGACGAGCAGGGCCTGTGGGCCATCTACAGCACCAGCAAGGCCAAGGGAGCCATCGTGGTGTCCCAGCTGGACCCTGAGAGCCTGGAGGTGAAGAGGAGCTGGGAGACCAACATCAGGAAGAACACAGTGGCTAACTCCTTCATGATTTGCGGTCGGCTCTACACGGTGGCCAGCTACACCGCCCCAGACACCACCGTCAACCACGTGTTCGACACGGCCACCGGCCAGGGCAGAGTCATGGCGGTGCCCTTTAAGAACCACTACCGCTACAACAGCATGGTGGACTACAACCACGCCCAGAGGAAGCTCTATGCCTGGGACAACTTCCACATGATCACCTACGACGTCAGCTTGGGGAGACCCAGCAGAAGCAGCCAATAAGAGGAGGCTGGGCAGAGATGATGGACTGGTGTGGCGTGAACTCATACGCTGTTACTAGAATATTATCAACCAACAACATTACTAACAGCTTTATAATCAGATCACAGCGAGGCCTGTTGTCTACTACAATGCATTTTTTTTCTACTAATGTAAATAAGTGAATGAATGAATGAATCTTACAATAAAATTAATGGCAGGAGATTCACTAAGGTGGAACTCCATGTAAACAGTCTGAGATATTGCTCTTCCTGTATTATATACGATGTATTTTACTTATTTTAATTTAAAAATGTACTGTACTGTCCATGTTGAGTCTATATTCAAGTTGTATCTTCACTATTGTGTATTATATGGGCTCCAATTACCATTTGTATGTAATTTTATCTCTCAATAAATATTAAAATGATAGAGATCCCTAAAGAGTTGATCAGTCTGCATTTGTTCAGTCCAGTGGCACGCCCCCCTCAGAGAGAGAGAGAGAGACACAGCTGCATGTGAGCTCTCACATTTTTCAACATGTTTTTAGATTTGGAATTAGATCAACTTGGATTTTTCGGCAGGTACATATGCAGGATGCTACCCTCCACAGCATGGACTTCGCTCCAGATAAAAACTCCAAACCGACAACCTAATTTTGACCAAAATTAACCCTAGAGATTACTGCTTCCAATGTTTTTCTTTTACCAAGCTATATGGAGGGTGCTCTAGCAGACAAACATCAGAGACCTGAGGACACCATCCAACCTGGAACTGAGTGAGTAGTGTTTGATCTGATGCTATTTTGAAAGCCAAGAATAAAATGAAAAAATTTAAAAAATGAAACATAAAGTACATTACAATGATATATTTGACTTTATGGGGACTGAATGCTGAGTTAAGGCTGTCAGGCTTGCAAGGACAGACCAGATACAAATTCAATTAGCACCCAGGTGTGAAGTAAAAGGTGTCGAGGCCTTTGGGCCAAACAAGTGGCATGAGTCTTTGAAGCCTCCTCTGAAGCCCCCTCCTGCTGTTCAAAGACCATCCACTGGCATTTTCTACAAGAAATCTGACTCCAGAAATAGAAGCTTCTCCCAAGTGGGTGTGACACCAACTCCTGTTGCCTGCTGCACTGCTGTTTGGATTCCACCTGGCGATCTGTTTATCGTCTGCCCTGGCCTGTCTCCCCCTGTCTAGTACAGGTACCCCCACCACACTCCCGCATCTCTCCCAAGATTTTGCTCGCCTCCAGCACACACACACTGTTGTGACGAGTGACTCTGAACTTACATTGGCTAGCCCCAAGTCGTTATATATCATTTTTTTATTGTGCATTTTGCTATTTTTCTATTTTCCTCATGACTCCTGCATACTTTGTTGACTACAGACTTTCTTTAACCAACCGTGGGAAAGACTATGTTTGTTCCCACACTCGGGACTCTGACTCTCTATTGGTTACACAGACTCTTGGCCTCCCATCCTATTCTAACCACCTATTGCCGGCTTTGTATTCATGCTACCTGATGAAATTGCTGTACAATATGATCTTGTTGTCATCTGATGCACATTCAGATGTCATAATTCAGCATTGCAGAGCTCTCCCTGTCCTCTGCCATGCCTTGATTGTATTACTGTTGATGATATCTGGAAATGTGCATGTATACCCTGGCCCATCTACTGTTGCTAGCCCCAATTCTGACTGGTTCACTGATTTCTGCTCTCGATAAGCATGAGTTTTCTGCACATTAACACGAGAAGCTTATTACCTAAAATGGATCAATTGAAGGTGTGGGTTCACAGCTCGAAACCAGATGTGTTGGTCATTACTGAGACGTGGTTAAGGAAGAGTGTTTTGAATACTGATGTTAACCTTTCTGGTTATAAACTTTTTCGGCAAGACAGATCTTCTAAAGGTGGTGGATTTGCAATCTTTACCAAGGATCACCTTTAGTGCTCGGTTGTCTCCACCAAGTCTGTGCCCAAACAATTTTGTTTGCTGGTTTTAAGCATTAAACTTTCAAATAGCTCTTTGTTGACTGTTGCTGGGTGCTATCGTCCTCCATCAGCACCGGCCTGTACCCTACCTGCCCTAAGCTCTCTCCTGGCAACTTACACTAAGTCTGAATTTGTCCTGCTTGGTGACCTAAACTGGGACATGCTTAAACCACCTGACCAAGTCTTAAAGCAATGGGACTCCCTAACTCTTTCTCAGATTATTACCAATCCCACAAGGTATGACTCCAAACACCCAGAAAAGGCTACTCTCTTCGATGTTACCCTCACAAATAATCCTGATAGCTATCAGTCTGTTTTCTGTAATTACCTTAGTGATCACTGTTTTACAGCCTGTGTTCGTAATGGCTGCTCAGTGAAACGACCTGTCCTGATTTGTCATGTCAACGCTTAAACTTTAATGAGCAAGCCTTCATGAACTGGTCTCTGTAAACTGGTATAGAATCAGCTTGATCCCCTCTGTAGAAGACGATTGGACCTTATTTTTGATATTTTCAGTGGTATTGTTAAAAAACACGCCCCCATAAATAAAATGAGAATTAAAAACAAGTTCAGCCCCTGGTTTGACCGTGATCTTGCCGAGTTACTCCACTTCAAGAATTGCATTTGGCGAAAGGCTCGGCACACGCATACTCAGGCTGACTGGCTATCGTTTAGGCAAATGAGAAATAAGTGCACTCAGGCAATCCGGAAGGCCAAAGTTAGTTACTTTAAGGAGCAGTTCTCTCTCTGGGTGTCTAAGCCCAAGAAGTTCTGGAAAATTGTTAAAGACCTGGAGAAAAAACCCTCCTCCTCACAGCTGCCCATGTCCCTTAATGTTGATGATGTGGTTATTATTGACAAGAAGCACATGGCTGAGGTTTTTAATCCCCACTTCATTTAGTCAGGATTCCTATTTGACTCAGCCATGCCTCCTTGCCCATCCAACATTTCCTAATCTCCCACCCCTTCTAATGTGACTATCCCCAGAGGAGACTCAGTGACTTGACCCCAAAAACCCATCTGGGTCAGATGGTTTAGACTCTTTCTTCTTTAAGGTTGCTGCCTCTATCATCGCCAAGCCTATCTCCAACCTTTTCACCTGTCTCTCCTCTCTGGGGAGGTTCCCATTGCTTGGAAGGCAGCCACGGTTCACCCTTTATTTAAAGGGGGAGATCATCAAGCTGATCCTAATTGTTATAGGCCTATTTCTATTTTGACTTGTTTATCAAAAGTGGCTTTCTTGATGTCTATAGTATTCTTTTGGGTATGCAATCTGGTTTCCGTTCAGGTTATGGATGTGTCACTGCAACCTTAAAGGTCCTCAATGATGTCACCATTGCCCTTGGTTCTAAGCAATGTTCTGCTGCTATTTTTATTGACTTGGCCAAAGCTTTTGATACGGTAGACCATTCCATTCTTGTGGGCAGGCTAAGGAGTATTGGTGTCTCTGAAGGGTCTTTGGCCTGGTTTGTTAACTACCTCTCTCAAAGAGTGCAGTGTATAAAGTCAGAACATCTGCTGTCTCAGACACTGCCTGTCACCAAGGGAGTACCCACACACTTCTCAATCTACATCAACATCACAACGCAGGCAGTAGGAAGCTCTCTCATCCATTTATGTGCAGATGATAGTCTTATACTCAGCTGGCCCCTCCCTGGATTTTGTGTTAAATGCTCTACAACAAAGCTTTCTTAGTGTCCAACAAGCTTTCTCTACCCTTAACCTTGTTCTGAATACCTCCAAAACAACCTCCAAAGTAATGTGGTTTGGTAAGAAGAATGCCCCACTTCCCACAGGTGTTTTAGAACCTCTGAGGGTTTAGAGCTTGAGGTAGTCACCTCATACAAGTACTTGGGAGTATGGCTAGACGGTGCACTGTCCTTCTCTCAACACATATCAAAGCTGCAGGCTAAAGTTAAATCTAGACTTGGTTTCCTCTATCGTAATCGCTCTTCTTTCACCCTAGCTGCCAAACTAACCCTGATTCAGATGACCATCCTACCCATCCTAGATTACGGAGACATAATTCATAGATCGGCAGGAAAGGGTGCTCTCGAGCGGCTAGATGTTCTTTACCATTCGGCCATCAGATTTGCCACCAATGATCCTTATAGGACATATCACTGCACTCTATACTCCTCATCTCTGTATACCCGTCGCAAGACCCACTGGTTGATGCTTATTTATAAAACCCTCTTAGGCCTCACTCCCCCAAATCAAATCAAATCAAATGTATTTATATAGCCCTTCGTACATCAGCTGATATCTCAAAGTGCTGTACAGAAACCCAGCCTAAAACCCCAAACAGCAAGCAATGCAGGTGTAGAAGCACCCCCCTATCTGAGATATCTACTGCATCCCTCATCCTCCACATACAACACCCGTTCTGCCAGTCACATTCTGATGAAGGTCCCCAAAGCACACACATCCCTGGGTCGCTCCTCTTTTCAGTTCGCTGCAGCTAGCGACTGGAATGAGCTGCAACAAACACTCAAACTGGACAGTTTTATCTCAATCTCTTCATTCAAAGACTCAATCATGGACACTCTTACTGACAGTTGTGGCTGCTTTGTGGGATGTATTGTTGTCTCTACCTTCTTGCCCTGTGTGCTGTTGTCTGTGCTCAATGTTTGTTCCATGTTTTGTGCTGCTACCATGTGTTTATACCAGGTTGTTGTTATGTTGTTTTGCTACCATGCTGTGTTATCATGTGTTGCTGCCTTGCTATGTTGTCTTAGGTCTCTCTTTATGTAGTGTTGTCTCTGTTGTTGTGATGTGTGTTTTGTCCTATATTTATATTGTATTTATTTATATTTTTTAATCCCCGGCCCCCATCCCCGCAGGAGGTCTTTTGCCTTGTTAGGCCATCAATGTAAATAAGAATTTGTCCTTAACTGGCTTGCTTAGTTAAATAAAGATGAAATACAAAATAAATACTTTTTTTTTAAATTACATTTGAACAATTTGCACTGAGGATTTTCATGATCACATATCCAATACTAAAACTTGAGGGTATAACTGCATGTTGGAAAAAGCCACCCAAAGTCTTGACATGCACAGCAAACTACAGAATAAGCCACAGTACACAAAGAGCAAAGCATTTCGGAAGAGACAATGCAGGTTTGTTTTTAACCGGTCATGTGGTGCCATCTGCTGGCCAGTAATTGACATGTCTAGTATCATTTCAATGAGTTCTAAGAAATTAGCTATGTAGCCTGGAATCTGCATTTAGCCGTATTCAGTGTGGATTCCAGGCTAACAGCTATGTGCCTATAGAATAGTCCGTAGGTCTATAGTTTAGGTGCTGATTACTTCATCAACCTAGCCTGGAATCCATGTGCTTCATCAACACATTGCCACTTCATCAACATAGCAACTGGAGCTATTGGACCGAGCTAGCTAGTCTCTAATTCTGACCTCCATAATGGCTTGAACCAAGTGTTATACTGTTAACACCTAGAGACATGTCGGTTGGGGTGGTGGTCTACAGAATGTTGGCATGGGTGGGCATTCAACAACACTGGGGAGGGTAGGTATTGCTCGGATGTTACCATCGTGTGTGTGTGTGTGTGGCAACACTGTAAGGAGACTAATGACAGCCAGGAGATGACACTCGGCAGCAGCTGCTATGCACACTAATGGAAACTTTGCTTGGGGTGGGTATGGTACCAGTTCACCCCCCACACGGACAGAAACATACACGACAATAGGGCCATACCACAGCACCCTACTGTATATGGAATGAGTGTCACGGGCTTCCTCCTCATCTGAAGAGGAGAGGCGAGAAGGATCGGAGGACCAAAATGCAGCGTGGTATGTGTTCATGATGAAATTTAATAAAGAAGACACTGAACACACTATACAAAACAATAAACAAATAACGACTGTGACGCTAAATGAGAACTGTGCTGACACAAGCAATCAACATAGACAATCACCCACAAACAAACAGTGAAACCCAGGCTACCTAAGTATGATTCTCAATCAGAGACAACTAATGACACCTGCCTCTGATTGAGAACCATACTAGGCCGAAACATACAAATCCCCAAATCATAGAAAAACAAACATAGACTGCCCACCCCAACTCACACCCTGACCATACTAAATAAATACAAAACAAAGGAAATAAAAGTCAGAACGTGACAATGGGTCTCTTAACCAGGAACCATGCATGATTTTTATGTCTCTCATTCTCACTGTTTTACCAACAGAATTTCACTTCCTCTCTGAAATAAACTTTGTTGTTCGATACTTTCCGTCGTTTTATCCTATTTCAGTGTGAAAGTCATAGGTTGGCAAAGTCTTGATTGTGTCATTATCTAACACTGTCTGTCACTTACCAGTAGAACCTGTATGTAACACACAATTAAAACAATATATCGTTAATTCTTGCACACCCATGAAAAAATATATATATTTTCAAACGACAATAGCTATGGGGGCTGTGTAAAGTAAATATACATGAAAAAAATATATATACCGCTCCATAGAGCCAGTGACAAAATGCACTATTAGTCTTTACATTTTCATCAACTGTAACTGAATGCCACTTGGCAATTCGTAGAACAGATCGAAAAACAGTAAATGCATTGCATTCCACAACAATAAATATTTAAAGACAAAATTGTGGTGAGGGGGGGCGTCACCACCAGCTGGGCCAGCAGGAAGTGGGCACACATGGCAGCCAGCGTGGCCAGATGGTTAACGGTTTGTCTACACTACCACACGGTAATGGATACGTGCGGTTTAGGCCCCCCCAGAGTAGCTCGCTTTTGGGTGTGCTGGAAGCATATGGCAGCACGTTCGATGTTGCGTCAAGAATTCATCATAGCAAGTTTGTATGAAAGTCTGGTTATTACATTTTATGAATTTATTCACAGGTACATTTTAAAGATGCTCTAAAACGCTCTGGTGACAAACAAACGTTTCTTCCCTGTTTCCAATCGTCCACATGGCTGGGATAACCTATTCAAGTAAGTTAAGTAAATAACGTTATTTCGAATGTAAAATCAAAACATGTATTATTAGCCAACTAGCTACAGTGCAGGCTAACGCAAATGAGCTACTAATGTAGCTAGCTAACGTTAGCTATCTAGCCAACTTTACATACGTATAGATAGCTAAGTGAGTTAAATATCACCCGCTACTTAACTTCGTATTAGCTAGCTATCTTGATGTATTTATCACTGTAAAAAAAAAACACTCCAAATGCATTTGTAGGCAGGTAGCTAGCTAACAGCCATGGAGAAGGGTGAAAGGATAGCAGCTCCAACTGTCAAAGTGAGAGAGTAGGCTATTCTGGATAGGGTATGGACTTTTGTAGTTCCATTCCCATTAAGTGAGGACAGTGATAATAGTAACATAATATTCGGTGCAGTCTAATTTTAGTATAATGAAGTCTGTTTCTTGTGAGGTTTTCTGTCCTCCGATACAGAAGCCTGTCTGCAGATGAAGAGGTCCCAATGAAGAGCAGTGGTTCTCAGTCCTGGTCCTGGGAACTCAAAGGGATGCACGTTTCTGTTTCAACCTTAGCACGACACAGCTGATTCAAATGATCAACTCATCAAGCTTCAAGTAGTATTTATGTATTCATTTGTGATGCTATCCTTGATATGATCCTGCTATTGTCACATGCTACACATGCATCTATCTATCCAATGTTATCATGATTTGTTATGAGGAATATTATACTTTAGTAATCCACAATGACCTGGTGATGTGAAAGTCTAATGACATTATCTTCCATATTCCTACAGATACCTTGTAACAGGACATTATTTCAAAACGATTGCCTACAGTTACCGTGTAGGGCACTGCAGGGTTGGGTGACCAGGGCCATCTGGGACTGCCTCCTGGGGGAATTCAGGCGTGTGAAGGCTACCTGTGTCCTGCATAATATAATGGACACGAGGACCAGGAGGGGATCTGCAACTCGCCACCATGTGCCATAGGAGAAGTCTGCTGCTCTTCAGGATGTTTCAAGGATGGGGTCCAACAATGCGGCAAGAGGCGAGAGATCTTCACCTCCTACTTCTTCGAAGGGTGTGCTGTTCCCTGGCAACACCATAGACTACACTATGAACAACCAAAGGCTCTTTTAAGAGCCATCCACATTGCAATAAGAGTATTCTTCCATTTGCTTAGCTATGTCAACTGCAGTTGTTCAATTCCCAGTTTCTCTCCCTTTTAATTTCTACTTCTCAGGTGAGGGTGCTGTTTAGGTAAGGGTGTGATGTCTGTACAAAAACAAAACAGGCTATTTTAAGTCTCCCATATTGAAAAGATGTAGAACAATTAGACACCCTATAACCCACACTTATGTATCAATCTGATTCATGGGTTGTGCAGTAAGCAGACTCAGGTGTATAACTGTGGCTCCTTCCACATTCAAAGAATAGGCAAGAGGGCCAACCATGGAGAATAGTAAGACACTTAATTATTTCTATAACTGCGCTATATTTTTTGTCCTCGTAAGTCTGCACGTTTTTCCAGCATGCATTACTCTGCAGCCACTTAGTGTGGACACCAGGTGTGGCCACACACACAGATTCCTGTTGAACACTTGTCTCTTTAACTACCTTATTTTCTCTAACAGTCTGAGAGATTATTAGGGTAACACTGTAATTCATTAATCATATACTGTCTTCCCTGCTCCTCTGTTCTTTCCCTTTTACAGCTCTCTTGCCACCTCTTTCCTCCTGTTTTTATAATGCACAACAGATGTGCATTGAAGTACAGATTGAACTTGTATTTATAATATTACAATTATATTTATAATGCATATATTATGTCATAACATTTGGATAATTAACTTCTTTCAATAAAGCATTTCACATTCTCTACTGGTTGAAATTAAGTCTCCTTTGATGAAATACTCCACGAAGAAGGTAGAGAACATGTTGGAGCGGTTCTGGGCGGGAGGCCTCTGACAGTGGAACAAAGTCTTCACAATCCGGACCAGGTCCAGGAGTAGAGCTGATGATGACAAGGGGAGGAGAAGAGAGAAACAGAGTGAGCAAGGAAGAGTTGTTCAGTCAACAGGATGTTTCAAGTCACCATACCACAAATGCCATGGTAAAATATTGGCCCATGCAAGGTTCTAAAGAGTCTTAAAAAGCAATTGATAGGCCATCAATTGCCCATCCTGGGAACTCTTCCACTAGGAAAGTATGACACAACCTTAAGAACTCGAATCAACAACCCAAATGCAGTGTTATGTAAACACATCGATATCGTTGTAATCGTGAACAGCCGCTTCTGTTTTTCCTTTGACTCTGCAGAGGTGACACTGTCGGCAGGTTAAAGGCAGGGAACTTTCCCATGGACCCTGGTATTTGGCGCAGGCCCACCGCAATGCCAGCTACTACAGACCGGCTCGATGATGGAGCCACGATTAAAATGGACACTGCCCTGAACGCAAAATTAATTGGCAGATCTAAAGGAAATATCAGACACTTTCGTGAATTGATGAACTGTTTGCCAATTATGCAGCTCTGTGTGTGATATTGTCCAGACCATTAACCTAATGCAGCTTTAAAGGGATGGTTTCACTGTGAAGTAAACAGTACAAGGTGCCGATGAACCAGGGCACGGAGTGGCCAGTGATCTCCACCAACCTCACCAGGTGCAGAATGCTGCCACAGGAGGAGTCCTCAAAGACGCACACCTCTAGCTGCTTGGAGAGCCACAGGTTGCTAGCTAATAACAACCAGTATGTCTCCGGGGCTCGGCCCACCCAGTCTCAGAGTAAGACTCTGGGTTAGAGCGTTCTAATCACCTGTAAAAGCACACTGGACAGGTATATAGAACATGTGCAAAAATGACCATAACAAGTGTTCTAATCACCTGTAAATGCGCACTGGACAGGTGCAAAGAACACGTGTAAAACGTACTGTTGACACTTGAAAAAAGCATAAAAATTATAACACGTCCAAGTCACCTGTAAACGCTTTTTATAAATAATTTTTGTATTTTTATCACCTTAAAAGCAAACTGGATAAGTGAGAGAAAAAAATCATGTCTACAAAAATATGACATTTGACACTTGAAAAATGATCATACTAAGTGTGAAAACTTGTTCCGGGTTAGACGATTTGAACCTGCTGTCATCAGTATGCTGCTACTGGAGCGCGCGGGTCTTCATTGCGAACATGCCCGGACTACTTCTAGGAGATGTGTTTCCTAATTTTGAGGCCGAAACCACTAACGGCAAAATTAAATTCCACGATTTTTTGGGTGACTCGTAAGTAATTTTAAAGGCTGATATGACATTAAATATGCCATCGATTGAAATGACGTGTTAGCATTTTGGAATATACTACCTGAGATTCCAGTTTTCCGTTATATAATTGATGTTCTCTTTTCGATTTCACTATATCATTTGCATTCAACAAGGCACCTGTTTCTAAAGAAATGAGACCTAAATCATTCACTTGTAAAAATAAAGGTTTAGTATAGTTTGGAAAAAGTCGTAAAGTTGATTATGCTGATAGCTGTCATATCCTACTGTACTCTCAAACTGTGTTGGTGTGAATTTTAATCTGATACCTAACGTTATTGGGTATAGCGAGGATGCTTTGGCATCTCTATTTTTTTCGTAGATATAATAATAAACAGCTATTCTTCCCCTATCTGAATAATATTTAGACATGTATCTTTACTCATGGTCTGTGGTTTTATTTGATCTAGGCCAGTTGGTTGTGTCAGTCTAACTAGGTTGAGACGCCAGAAAAAAAACTGCTTGCTTGCAGCTCAAATCATTTGTTCTCTAAACCCACTCAATGAAAACGCTGACAACACTGAAATGTCAGTTGCTGCAACAAGACAAGTTGTCTGTGGGCACACTTGAGGCCGCCTATATTTTTCTTCTTGGTTCCTTACATGATCAAATAAATCTTTAGGCTGCTTGGCATAATCGGGTTTAATATCAACATGTTTTATTAAATTATATTAAACATTTAATTTATTTCTTACCCAACTATTAAACATTTCATTATTTCTTACCCTAAAAAACAATAGTGCTCAAATAATGTATGTAATGCATTATTATTATTTGTATACAGTATTAAAAATCGAGTGTACTGATGCGTAGAATGGAAGTGTTTTGAGTACAGATCGTTCACTTTTTTTTTCGCCCTTTTTCTCCCCAATTTCGTGGTATCCAATTGTTTTAGTAGCTACTATCTTGTCTCATCGCTACAACTCCCGTACGGGCTCGGGAGAGACGAAGGTTGAAAGTCATGCGTCCTCCGATACACAACCCAACCAAGCCGCACTACTTCTTAACACTGCGCGCATCCAACCCGGAAGCCAGCCGCGTGCACCTGGCAACCTTGGTTAGCGCGCACGCCACAGGAGTCGCTGGTGCGCGATGAGACAAGGACATCCCTACCGACCAAGCCCTCCCTAACCCGGACGACACTAGGCCAATTTTGCGTCGCCCCATGGACCTCCCGGTCGCGGCCGGTTACGACAGAGCCTGGGCGCGATGGCACAGCTGGCGCTGTAGTACAGCGCCCTTAATCACTGCGCCACCCGGGAAGCCAAATCGTTCACTTTTTGATAAAAGCACCACATTTGGCAGAAATGCATATTTATGTACCCTGAAAATGTGATGGACAGAGGAAGAGAGAGGAAGATATGGAGAGATTAGTAGGGGCCTAGCATAGGAATGTCAGCCTTTCTGTCTCCCTGCTCCTGTGTTTCTGTTTTAGTGGAGCGGCTAAGTTGTAAAATTTGACTCAATTGTTCACTTTGTGGTAAAAGTACCATATTTGGTACAGAGGTAGATTCAAGGTACCTTGAAAAGATTTAGATATGGAGCCGCCCCAGATTTGGCCCTTGGGGCTGTGGTGGCTTTCTTACAAAATACTGTAACATGAGTTTACAATTCAGAAGGACTGCTTTTGAGGTAAAAACACCAAATTTGCCACAGAGCTAGATTTATGGACCCTGAAAAGATTTAGATATTGTGTCACCACAGATTTGGCCCCAGGGAGCTGTGGTAGCCATCTTACTAAATGACTACAGACTGACCCACTATTTCACAAACCTTTAATTCAGAAAGTATTCAGACCACTTGACTTTTTCTACATTTTGTTACATTACAACCTTATTCTAAAATGGATTAAATAGTTCCCCCTCCCCCCTCATCAATCTACACACAATGCCCCATAATGACAAAGCAAAAGCAGGTTATTAGACATTTTGCAAATGTATTAAAAAAACAACTGAAATATCACATTTACTGAAGTATTCAGATCCTTTACTCAGTACTTTGTTGTAGCACCTTTGGCAGCGATTACAGTCTAGATTATTCTTAGGTATGACGCTACAAGCTTGGCACACCTGTATTTGGGGAGTTTCTTCCATTCTTCTCTGCAGATCCTCTCAAGCCCATGTCAGGTTGAATGGAGAGCTTCGCTGCACAACTAAACTCAGCAAAAAAAGAAACGTCCTCTCACTGTCAACTGTGTTTATTTTCAGCAAACTTAACATGTGTAAATATTTGTATGAATATACAGTGGGGGGGAGGGGGGAATTATTTAGTCAGCCACCAATTGTGCAAGTTCTCCCACTTAAAAAGATAAGAGAGGCCTGTAATTTCCATCATAGGTACACTTCAACTATGACAGACAAAAAAACAAACAAAAATCCAGAAAATCACATTGTAGGATATTTTATTAATTTATTTGCAAATTATGGTGGAAAATAAGTATTTGGTCAATAACAAAAGTTTATCTCAATACTTTGTTATATACCCTTTGTTGGCAATGACAGAGGTCAAACGTTTTCTGTAAGTCTTCACAAGGTTTTCACACACTTGCTGGTATTTTGGCCCATTCCTCCATACAGATCTCCTTTAGAGCAGTGATGTTTTGGGGGTGTTGCTGGGCAACACAGATTTTCAACTCCCTCCAAAGATTTTCTATGGGGTTGAGATCTAGAGACTGGCTAGGCCACTCCAGGACCTTGAAATATTTCTTACGAAGCCACTCCTTCGTTGCCCTGGTGGTGTGTTTGGGATCATTGTCATGCTGAAAGACCCAGCCAAGTTTCATCGTCAATGCCCTTGCTGATGGAAGGAGGTTTTCACTCAAAATCTCACGATACATGGCCCCATTCATTCTTTCCTTTACACGGATCAGTCGTCCTGGTCCCTTTGCAGAAAAACAGCCCCAAAGCATAATGTTTCCACCCCCATGCTTCACAGTAGGTGTGGTGTTCTTTGGATGCAACTCAGCATTCTTTTTCCTCCAAACACGACGAGTTGAGTTTTTACCAAAAAGTTCTATTTTGGTTTCATCTGACCATATGACATTCTCCCAATCTTCTTCTGGATCATCCAAATGCTCTCTAGCAAACTTCAGACGGCCCTGGACATGTACTGGCTTAAGCAGGGGGACACGTCTGGCACTGCAGGATTTGAGTCCCTGGCGGCGTAGTGTGTTACTGATGGTAGGCTTTTTTACTTTGGTCCCAGCTCTCTGCAGGTCATTCACTAGGTCCCCCCGTGTGGTTCTGGGATTTTTGCCCACCGTTCTTGTGATCATTTTAACACCACGGGGTGAGATCTTGCGTGGAGCCCCAGATCGAGGGAGATTATCAGTGGTCTTGTATGTCTTCCATTTCCTAATAATTGCTCCCACAGTTGATTTCTTCAAACCAAGCTGCTTACCTATTGCAGATGCAGTCTTCCCAGCCTGGTGCAGGTCTACAATTTTGTTTCTGGTGTCCTTTGACGGCTCTTTGGTCTTGGCCATAGTGGAGTTTGGAGGGTGACTGTTTGAGGTTGTGGACAGGTGTCTTTTATACTGATAACAAGTTCAAACAGGTGCCATTAATACGGGTAACGATTGGAGGACAAGAGGAGCCTGTTAAAGAAGAAGTTACAGGTCTGTGAGAGCCAGAAATCTTGCTTGTTTGTAGGTGACCGAATACTTATTTTCCACCATAATTTGCAAATAAATTCATTAAAAATCATACAATGTGATTTTCTGGATTTTTGTCTTCTCATTTTGTCTGTCATAGTTGAAGTGTACCTATGATGAAAATTACAGGCCTCTCTCATCTTTTTAAGTGGAAGAACTTGCACAATTGGTGGCTGACTAAATACTTTTTTGCCCCGGTGTAGCAAGATTCAACAACTGAGACATACACTGAACAAGTTCCACAGACATGTGACAAACAGAAATTAAATAATGTGTAAAAAAACTAACAGTCAGTATCTGGTGTGGCCACCAGCTTCATTAAGTACTGCAGTGCATCTCCTCATGGACTGCACCATATTTGCCAGTTCTTGCTGTGAGATGTTACCCCACTCTTCCACCAAGGCACCTGCAAGTTCCCGGACATTTCTGGGGGGAATGGCCCTAGCCCTCACCCTCCGATCTAACAGGTCCCAGACGTGCTCAATGGGATTGAGATCCAGGTTCTTCGCTGGCCATGGCAGATCACTGACATTCTTGTCTTGCAGAAAATCATTCACAGAATGAGCAGTATGACTGCTGGCATTGTCATGCTGGAGGGTCATGTCAGGATGAGCCTGCAGGAAGGGTACCACATGAGGGAGAAGGATGTCTTCCCTGTAACGCTCAGCGTTGAGATTGCCTGCAATGACAACAAGCTCAGTCCGATGATGCTGTGGCGCTATATGCATATCCTATCTTCTGGGCCTGAGTAGAAGGCGGTTTAATTTGGGCACGCTTTTCATCCAAAATTCTTAATGCTGCCCCCTACCCTAGAGAAGTTAATTGTCTTTGGTTCATTGAACAATAATGGGAAACTGTGTTTAAACCCTTTACAATGAAGATCTGTGAAGTTATTTTAATTTTTACAAATTATCTTTGAAAGACAGGGTACTGAAAAAGGGCCGTTTATTTTTTTGCTGAGTTTATATTCAGGTCTCTCCAGAGATGTTCAATCGGGTTGAAGTCTGGGCCACTCTAGGACATTCAGAGACTCCTGCGTTGTCTTGGTTGTGTGCTTCGGGTTGTTGACCTGTTGGAAGGTGAACCTTCACCCCAGTCTGAGGTCCTGAGCCCCCTGTGGCAGGTTTTCATCAAGGATCTCTCTGTACTTTGCTCCATATGTCTTTCCCTCAAACCTGACTAGTCTCCCAGTCCCTGCAGCTGCATAACATCCACATGACATGATGCTGCCACCACCATGCTTCACCGTAGGGATGGTGCCAGGTTTCCTCCAGATGCTTTGCATTCAGGCCAAAAAGTTCAATCTTGGTTTCATCAGACCAGAGAATCTTGTTTCTCATGGTCTGATAGTCCTTTATGTGCCTTTTGGCAACTCTAAGCGGGCTGTCATGTTTCTTTTAATGAGGAGTGACTTCCGTCTGGCCACTCTACCATAAAGGCCCGATTGGTGGCGTGCTGCAGAGATGGTTGTCCTTCTGGAAGATTCTCCCATCTCCACAGAGGAACTCTTGAGCGCTGTCATACAGACCATCAGGTTCTTGGTCACCTCTCTGACCCAGGCCCTTCTCCCCCGATTGCTCAGTTTGGCCGGGTGGCCAGCTCTAGGAAGAATCTTGGTGGTTCCAAAAGCCATCATCCCAGAGTCGCCTCTTCACTGTTGACGTTGAGACTGGTGTTGTGCGGGTACTATTAAAGGAACCTGCCAGTTGAGGACTTGTGAGGCATCTGTTTCTCAAACTAGACACTCTAATGTACTTGTCCTCTTGCTCAGTTGTGCACCGGGGCCTCCCACTCCTCTTTCTGTTCTGGTTAGAGCCATTTTGCACTGTTCTGTGAAGGGAGTAGTACACAGCGTTGTATGAGATCTTCAGTTTCTTGGCAATTTCTCACATGGAATAGCCTTCATTTCTCAGAACAAGAATAGACTGACAAGTTTCAGAAGAAAGGTCTTTGTTTCTGGACATTTTAAGCCTGTAATTGAACCCACAAATGCTGATGCTCCAGATACTCAACTAGTCTAAAGAAGGCCAGTTTTATTGCTTCTTAAATCAGGACATCAGTTTTCAGCTGTGCTAACATAATTGCAAAAGGGTTTTCTAATGATCAATTAGTCTTTGAAAATGATAAACTTGGATTAGCTAACGCAACGTGCCATTGGAACACAGGAGTGATGGTTGCTGATAATGGGCCTCTGTTCGCCTATGTAGATATTTCCAGTTACAATAGTCATTTACAACATTAACAATGTCTACACTGTATTTCTGATCAATTTGATATTTTAATGGACAACATTTTTTCTTTTCTTTCAAAAACAAGGACATTTCTAAGTGACCCCAAACATTTGAACGGTAGTTATTTTTGTTTTGTATTTTTAATAAATGTGAAAATATTTCCCCCAAAATGTTTTCGCTTTGTCATTATGAGGTATTGTGTGTAGATTGATGATGGGGGGGAATTATTTAGTCATTTTTAGAAAAAGGCTGTAACATAACAACATGTGGAAAAAGAGAAGTTGTCTGAATACTTTTCAAATGCACTGTATATAAAGTCATGACCTATACTTATTGGCCTGAATCTGTTTAAAATGTTTAACAGAGTACAATACAATGAGTACATAGGGAAATACAGCAGTTATCTTTTGTAGGAAAAATAATATTTCTGAGACTGTGTATCTGAGGTGAGTTAGAACGCTCTATAGATGAGGTAGCCCTGCCTGCGACTTACAACCAGATTCGGCCCAGAACAGAATATTATTCTGGTCTACTGGTTAAGTGTCACGACTTCCGCCGAAGTCGGCTCCTCTCCTTGTTCGTTCGGCGATCGACGTCACCGGCTTTCTAGCCATCGCCACTCCATTTTTCATGTATCCATTTGTTTTGTCTTGTTTTCATACACACCTGGTTTTCATTTCCCCAATCAATCTACTTGTATTTAACCTCTGATTCCCATCATGTTTTGTGTGTAATTGTTTTCATGTCTAGTGATGTTCGTTTAGCGCTTTACTTTATTGTTCCGTTTTTTGAGTGCGTTTGTTTTGTTGTGCTCCCGGTTTGGAACTACAATAAAGTGAGCTTCATTCAATCATACACTGCACTCCTGCACCCGACTTCACCTTCATATACACCATGACATTAAGATGTTGGATTCCAGAGAAAATGGCTACTAAAGCTACTTTGCAATGCAAGGAGCAAATACAGTAACTTCAGCTGTACCTGGGAAAACACCCCATTGAGTTGGAATAGTTCACAATTGCTGTGGACAACAAATCTTTCAAGCTGTAATATATTTATTTCAACCAATTTCATGATCAAAAGTATGACCCACTAGTTTTTCTACTTGCATTTGAATATGTTCTGCTATTTCAACAAAGTAAAGGCTATGTGCCACAGTTCGGTATGCCATGGACCTTTGGTGGTGATTGAGGCAGTATCGGGTAGATGTGTACTTACTGCTCCCTAAGGGACCTCTAAAAGTCATGGCTCCCTATCTAAATATTTTCAGGATATATAAATTGAACTCTTTGCCCAATTTGGTGTTTATCAACAACAACAAAAAATGACTTTGTAACTGCAATATTGTGTTACCAACAGTGGCCATTTTGTAAGATACCTGCCTTGGCCCCCAGGGGCCAAATCTGTGGTGGCTCTTTATCTTCAGCGTCAATAAATCTAGCACCATGACTAATTTGTTGCCTTTTTGTCAAAGAAGTCCTTCTGAATTGTAACATAGTGTTACAGTCGAAGGCCATTTTGAAAAAGGACTGCCACGCCCGCCAGAAGGCAAATATGTGGTGACTCCATATCTAAATCTTTTCAAGGTACCCAAATGTGGTGTATTTATCACAAAGTGAACGATTTTGAGTCAAAATTTACAGCTTAAACAGAAACACAGGAGCAGGGAGACAAAAAGGCTGACATTCCTATAATAGGCACTAATCTCTCTCTCCCTCTTTTTTCCTCTGTCCATCACTCCCCCCCTCTCCCTCTGTATCTTCCTCTCTCCCTCTGTCCATTACCCCCCCCCCCTCTCTCTGTATCTTCCTCTCTCTCCCTCTGTCCATTACTCCCCCCCCCCCCCTCTCTCTGTATGTTCCTCTCTCTCCCTCTGTCCATTACTCCCCCCCCTCTCTCTGTATCTTCCTCTCTCTCCCTCTGTCCATTACTCCCCCCCCCTCTCTCTGTATCTTCCTCTCTCTCCCTCTGTCCATTACTCCCCCCCCTCTCTCTCTGTATCTTCCTCTCTCCCTCTGTCCATCACTCCCCCCCTCTCTCTCTGTATCTTCCTCTCTCTCCCTCTCTCTCTGTATCTTCCTCTCTCTCCCTCTGTCCATTACTCCCCCCCTCTCTCTCTGTATCTTCCTCTCTCCCTCTGTCCATCACTCCCCCCCTCTCTCTCTGTATCTTCCTCTCTCCCTTTGTCCATTACCCCCCCCCTCTCTCTGTATCTTCCTCTCTCTCCCTCTGTCCATTACTCCCCCCCCTCTCTCTGTATCTTCCTCTCTCTCCCTGTCCATTACTCCCCCCCCTCTCTCTGTATCTTCCTCTCTCTCCCTCTGTCCATTACTCCCCCCCCCCCCTCTCTCTGTATCTTCCTCTCTCTCCCTCTGTCCATTACTCCCCCCCTCTCTCTCTGTATCTTCCTCTCTCCCTCTGTCCATCACTCCCCCCCTCTCTCTCTGTATCTTCCTCTCTCTCCCTCTCTCTCTGTATCTTCCTCTCTCCCTCTGTCCATCACTCCCCCCCTCTCCCTCTGTATCTTCCTCTCTCTCCCTCTGTCCGTTACTCCCCCCCTCTCTCTCTGTATCTTCCTCTGTCCATCACTTCCCCCTCTCTCATTGTATCTTCATCTCTCTCCCTCTGTCCATCACTCCCCCCCTCTCTCTCCCTCTGTCCATCACTCCCCCCCTCTCTCTATTTTCCTCTCTCTCCCTCTGTCCATCACTCCCCCCCTCTCTCTCCCTCTGTCCATCACTCCCCCCTCTCTCTATTTTCCTCTCGCTCCCTCTGTCCATCACTCCCCCCCTCTCTCTCTATCTTCCCCTCTCTCCCTCTGTCCATCACTCCCCCCTTCTCTGTATCTTCCTCTCTCCCTCTGTCCATCACTCCCCCCCTCTCTGTATCTTCCTCTCTCCCTCTGTCCATCACTCCCCCCCTCTCTCTCTGTATCTTCCTCTCTCCCTCTGTCCATCACTCCCCCCCCCCCTCTCTGTATCTTCCTCTCTCCCTCTGTCCATCACTCCCCCCCTCTCTGTATCTTCCTCTCTCCCTCTGTCCATCACTCCCCCCTCTCTCTCTGTATCTTCCTCTCTCCCTCTGTCCATCACTCCCCCCCTCTCTGTATCTTCCTCTCTCCCTCTGTCCATCACTCCCCCCCTCTCTCTCTGTATCTTCCTCTCTCCCTCTGTCCATCACTCCCCCCCTCTCTGTATCTTCCTCTCTCCCTCTGTCCATCACTCCCCCCCTCTCTCTCTGTATCTTCCTCTCTCCCTCTGTCCATCACCCCCCCCCCCTCTGTATCTTCCTCTCTCCCTCTGTCCATCACTCCCCCCCTCTCTGTATCTTCCTCTCTCTCCCTCTGTCCATCACTCCCCCCCTCTCTGTATCTTCCTCTCTCCATCACTCCCCCCCTTCTCTCTGTATCTTCCTCTCTCCCTCTGTCCATCACTCCCCCCTCTCTCTCTGTATCTTCCTCTCTTCCTCTGTCCATCACCCCCCCCCCCTCTCTCTCTGTATCTTCCTCTCTCCCTCTGTCCATCACTCCCCCCCTCTCTCTGTATCTTCCTCTCTCCCTCTGTCCATCACTCCCCCTCTCTCTCTGTATCTTTCTCTCTCTCCCTCTGTCCATCACTCCCCCCCCCTCTCTGTATCTTCCTCTCTCTCCCTCTGTCCATCACTCCCCCCCTCTCTCTCTGTATCTTCCTCTCTCCCTCTGTCCATCACTCCCCCCCTCTCTCTCTGTATCTTCCTTTCTCCCTCTGTCCATCACTCCCCCCCCCTCTGTATCTTCCTCTCTCCCTCTGTCCATCACTCCCCCCCTCTCTGTATCTTCCTCTCTCCCTCTGTCCATCACTCCCCCCCTCTCTGTATCTTCCTCTCTCCCTCTGTCCATCACTCCCCCCCTCTCTGTATCTTCCTCTCTCCCTCTGTCCATCACTCCCCCCTCTCTCTCTGTATCTTCCTCTCTCTCCCTCTGTCCATCACCCCCCCCTCTCCCTCTGTATCTTCCTCTGTCCATCACTCCCCCCCTCTCTGTATCTTCCTCTCTCCCTCTGTCCATCACTCCCCCCTCTCTCTCTGTATCTTCCTCTCTCTCCCTCTGTCCATCACTCCCCCCCTCTCTCTCTGTATCTTCCTCTCTCTCTGTATCTTTCTCTCTCCCTCTGTCCATCACTCCCCCCCTCTCCCTCTGTATCTTCCTCTGTCCATCACTCCCCCCTCTCTCTCTGTATCTTCCTCTCTCCCTCTGTCCATCACTCCCCCCCTCTCCCTCTGTATCTTCCTCTGTCCATCACTCCCCTCTCTCCCTCTGTCCATCACTCCCCCCCTCTCCCTCTGTATCTTCCTCTGTCCATCACTCCCCCCTCTCTCTCTGTATCTTCCTCTCTCCCTCTGTCCATCACTCCCCCCTCTCTCTCTGTATCTTCCTCTCTACCTCTGTCCATCACTCCCCCCCTCTCTCTCTGTATCTTCCTCTCTCCCTCTGTCCATCACTCCCCCCCTCTCCCTCTGTATCTTCCTCTGTCCATCACTCCCCCCTCTCTCTCTGTATCTTCCTCTCTCCCTCTGTCCATCACTCCCCCCTCTCTCTCTGTATCTTCCTCTCTACCTCTGTCCATCACTCCCCCCCTCTCTCTCTGTATCTTCCTCTCTCCCTCTGTCCATCACTCCCCCCCTCTCTCTCTGTATCTTCCTCTCTACCTCTGTCCATCACTCCCCCCCTCTCTCTCTGTATCTTCCTCTCTCCCTCTGTCCATTACTCCCCCCTCTCTCTCTGTATCTTCCTCTCTCTCCCTCTATCCATCACTCCCCCTCTCTCGCTATCTTCCTCTCTTCCTCTGTCCATCACTCCCCCCCTCTCTCTCTGTATCTTCCTCTCTCCCTCTGTCCATAACTCCCCCCCCTCTCTGTATCTTCCTCTCTCTCCCTCTATCCATCACTCCCCCCTCTCTCTGTATCTTCCTCTCTTCCTCTGTCCATCACTCCCCCCTTCTCTCTCTCTCTCTGTATCTTCCTCTCTCCCTCTGTCCATCACTCCCCCCCCCCTCTCTCTGTAGCTGGGGTATCCTGTTCTCCCACCCCCGTGACTACACCCCTGTCTGCACCACAGAGCTGGGCCGAGCAGCCAAACTCAGCCACGAGTTCAGCAGGCGCAACGTGAAGATGATCGCCCTGTCCATTGACAGTCTGGAGGACCACCGTGGCTGGACCAAGGTATAGGCTGTTCCCAAATGGCACCCCTTTATAATGCACTACTTTTGACCAGGTCAAAGGGGAATAGGGTGCCATTTGGGACACCCAGTTGTGAGTGTGTAAACCAATGACCAGTGTATAGTAATGGACGGATGTGCTGTGGTCCTGTAGGACATCTTGGCCTACAACAATGAGGAGTCTGGCTGTGCGTTCCCCTTCCCCATCATAGCAGACAATCAGAGGGAGCTGGCAGTGGCCCTGGGCATGCTGGACCCAGATGAGAAGGACAAGGACGGCATGCCCCTCACTGCCCGCTGTGTGAGTGTCAAAACATGCATGCACATGTACACAGGTACAGACAAACAAAAAACACACACTCCGAGCCACACTTTCTCTCGCTTTCTTCCTGTCAGTATCTCTCTACTGTTTCTGTTTCCGGTAAGTCATTGCCCACCATGAGATCGACCTCCTCCTTCTGGTGTTCTATTTTCCATAAACATTACTTATTCATGCTGCTGCAAGCAGCCTACCTTCACTGGCTAGTATGAGTTAACTACCCCTCCCCCCAAGCCCCACCACCCTGTCTGGCAAAAACACTCATTACCTCAGCCCCTTGCTGCATGATGTCATCTTTTTATATGAATCAGTAAGGGTGATATCACCGCATGATGGCTGCCTGTTCGTGAACACAGCCCTTATCTGCTACACTCTCTCACTCTGTCACACACTTTCTCTCGCCCGCTAACCATTTGCCATGTGAGTAAATGCATCCCCAGTGCTATAAAGTACTTAGGTAAAAAATACTTGAAAGTACTACTTAAGTAGTTTTTGGGGGTATCTGTACTTTGCTATTTATATTTTTTGACTACTTTTACTTTTACTTCACTACATTCCTAAAGAAATAATACATTTTTTACTCCGTACATTTTCCCCGACACCCAAAAGTACTTGTTATATGATGAATGCTTAGCAGGACAGGAAAATGGTCCAATTCACGCAAGTGGTCATCCCTACGGTCTGATCTGCAGACTCACTAAATATAAATGCATCGTTTGTAAATTATACATTTTAAAAACAAGAAAATGGTGCCATCTGCTTTGCTTAATAAGGAATTTTAAATTATTTATACTTTTACTTTTGATACTTAAGTATATTTATAACCAAATACTTTTAGACTTTTACTCAAGTAGTATTTTACTGGGTGACTTTCTATTAAGGTATTTATACTTTTACTCAAGTATGACAGTTGGGTATTTTTTCCACCAATGCTCAGCCCCTACCTGCCTAATGCCATCCCACCAAAGTGTGACATGTTTTTATGTCTAAGGTTTTTGTGATTGGCCAAGACAAGA
Organism: Oncorhynchus mykiss; assembly: GCF_013265735.2. Classification (NCBI taxonomy): domain Eukaryota; kingdom Metazoa; phylum Chordata; class Actinopteri; order Salmoniformes; family Salmonidae; genus Oncorhynchus; species Oncorhynchus mykiss. The sequence continues at coordinate 73,718,435 of NC_048572.1, forward strand.
AGCTGAAGCTGTCCTTGCTCTACCCTGCCACAACGGGGCGTAACTTTGATGAGATCCTGAGAGTGGTCGACTCCCTGCAGCTCACAGCAAAGAACCGAGTGGCCACCCCTGCTGATTGGCAGGTCAGTCTGCCAATCCATATCAAGCTCTATAGCCTGACAGTGGAATTTGCAGCATCCTTCAGGAAGTATTATCAGTCAAATATAAATGGAAGCTTGAGAGACCCAATAGACGGTCAGTTAACATCATCATTCATCACATCTCCAAACACTTAGAATCCATTGTCAGTCCAATGTCAATTGGCATGCCACTTATGCCCATTTCTATTTTCTCTGCTAACTCCCCTTCTCATTCCCTCTCTCTGTCCAGCCTGGCGAGCGCGTGATGGTTCCTCCAAATATCCCTGAGGAGGAGGCAGCAGCCATGTTCCCTGCAGGGGTCTACACCAAAGAGCTACCCTCAGAAAGGAAGTACCTGCGCTACACACCTCAGCCATGAGGGGCAGCAGAGGATCACACCTATAGTCACACAGCCTCCCACACAACCACAGAGGGAGATGATGAGGACAATGAAAGAGATTGCGATTCTCTTTAGGATGATGGAATGCTGGTCATATCACAGATTGACTGGTAGCATTTTGCTGATAATATGGTGTCAGGATGTGTTGCATTTGTTGTAGTACTCGCATGTTCAAAGACACATAGCAGACAACTCAATTTATTGAGTTGAATGTGCAGTTGTCAGGTTTAAGATGTATTAAATACTTTGGACAGGTGTGCTGCCTTACTTCTCATAGTGAGACGATTAATAAAACGCCTTCAACAGCAACACAGCCTTTAGTTTCACTTCAGTGTTACTTATTGCAGTCAATAAAGCAACCGTAACCCGACACCTACCAATCTTTTTCGGAGGATCGGATCTCATGGTGTAACGGCTAAGGTGTTGGGTTCGAGTCCCGGTTGGGGCTAACCCTGAATTTGCTAAAATAACAGTCTCAGCCTGCCGCCACAAGAGACTACAGTGGGGCAAAAAAAGTATTTAGTCAGCCACCAATTGTGCAAGTTCTCCCACTTAAAAAGATGAGAGAGGCCTGTAATTTTCATCATAGGTACACTTCAACTATGACAGACAAAATGATTTAAAAAATCCAGAAAATCACATTGTAGGATTTTTTATGAATTTATTTGCAAATTATGGTGGAAAATAAGAATTTGGTCACCTACAAACAAGCAAGATTTCTGGCTCTCACAGACCTGTAACTTCTTCTTTAAGAGGCTCCTCTGTCCTCCACTCGTTACCTGTATTAATGGCACCTGTTTGAACTTGTTATCAGTATAAAATACACCTGTCCACAACCTCAAACAGTCACCCTCCAAACTCCACTATGGCCAAGACCAAAGAGCTGTCAAAGGACACAAGAAACAAAATTGTAGACCTGCACCAGGCTGGGAAGACTGAATCTGCAATAGGTAAGCAGCGTGGTTTGAAGAAATCAACTGTGGGAGCAATTATTAGGAAATGGAAGACATACAAGACCACTGATAATCTCCCTCGATCTGGGGCAAGATCTCACCCCGTGGGGTCAAAATGATCACAAGAACGGTGAGCAAAAATCCCAGAACCACACAGGGGGACCTAGTGAATGACCTGCAGAGAGCTGGGACCAAAGTAAAAAAGCCTACCATCAGTAACACACTACGCCGCCAGGGACTCAAATCCTGCAGTGCCAGACGTGTCCCCCTGCTTAAGCCAGTACATGTCCAGGGCCGTCTGAAGTTTGCTAGAGAGCATTTGGATGATCCAGAAGAAGATTGGGAGAATGTCATATGGTCAGATGAAACCAAAATAGAACTTTTTGGTAAAAACTCAACTCGTCGTGTTTGGAGGACAAAGAATGCTGAGTTGCATACAAAGAACACCATACCTACTGTGAAGCATGGGGGTGGAAACATCATGCTTTGGGGCTGTTTTTCTGCAAAGGGACCAGGACGACTGATCCGTGTAAAGGAAAGAATGAATGGGGCCATGTATCGTGAAATTTTGAGTGAAAACCTCCTTCCATCAGCAAGGGCATTGAAGATGAAACGTGGCTGGGTGTTTCAGCATGACAATGATCCCAAACACACCGCCCGGGCAATGAAGGAATGGCTTCGTAAGAAGCATTTCAAGGTCCTGGAGTGGCCTAGCCAGTCTCCAGATCTCAACCCCATAGAAAATCTTTGGAGGGAGTTGAAAGTCCGTGTTGCCCAGCAACAGCCCCAAAACATCACTGCTCTAGAGGAGAACTGCATGGAGGAATGGGCCAAAATACCAGCAAGTGTGTGAAAACCTTGTGAAGACTTACAGAAAACGTTTGACCTCTGTCATTGCCAACAAAGGGTATATAACAAAGTATTGAGATAAACTTTTGTTATTGACCAAATACTTATTTTCCACCATGATTTGCAAATAAATTCATTAAAAATCATACAACGTTGATTTTCTGGATTTTTTTTTCTCATTTGTCTGTCATAGTTGAAGTGTACCTATGATGAAAATTACAGGCCTCTCTTATCTTCTTAAGTGGGAGAACTTGCACAATTGGTGGCTGACTAAATAATTTTTTGCCCCACTGTATACAGTGCCTTGCGAAAGTATTCGGCCCCCTTGAACTTTGCGACCTTTTGCCACGTTTCAGGCTTCAAACATAAAGATATAAAACTGTATTTTTTTGTGAAGAATCAACAACAAGTGGGACACAATCATGAAGTGGAACGACATTTATTGGATATTTCAAACTTTTTTAATAAATCAAAAACTGAAATTGGGCGTGCAAAATTATTCAGCCCCCTTAAGTTAATACTTTGTAGCGCCACCTTTTGCTGCGATTACAGCTGTAAGTCGCTTGGGGTATGTCTCTATCAGTTTTGCACATCGAGAGACTGACATTGTTTCCCATTCCTCCTTGCAAAACAGCTCGAGCTCAGTGAGGTTGGATGGAGAGCATTTGTGAACAGCAGTTTTCAGTTCTTTCCACAGATTCTCGATTGGATTCATGTCTGGACTTTGACTTGGCCATTCTAACACCTGGATATGTTTATTTTTGAACCATTCCATTGTAGATTTTGCTTTATGTTTTGGATCATTGTCTTGTTGGAAGACAAATCTCCGTCCCAGTCTCAGGTCTTTTGCAGACTCCATCAGGTTTTCTTCCAGAATGGTCCTGTATTTGGCTCCATCCATCTTCCCATCAATTTTAACCATCTTCCCTGTCCCTGCTGAAGAAAAGCAGGCCCAAACCATGATGCTGCCACCACCATGTTTGACAGTGGGGATGGTGTGTTCAGCTGTGTTGCTTTTACGCCAAACATAACGTTTTGCATTGTTGCCAAAAAGTTCAATTTTGGTTTCATCTGACCAGAGCACCTTCTTCCACATGTTTGGTGTGTCTCCCAGGTGGCTTGTGGCAAACTTTAAACTACACTTTTTATGGATATCTTTAAGAAATGGCTTTCTTCTTGCCACTCTTCCATAAAGGCCAGATTTGTGCAATATACGACTGATTGTTGTCCTATGGACAGAGTCTCCCACCTCAGCTGTAGATCTCTGCAGTTCATCCAGAGTGATCATGGGCCTCTTGGCTGCATCTCTGATCAGTCTTCTCCTTGTATGAGCTGAAAGTTTAGAGGGACGGCCAGGTCTTGGTAGATTTGCAGTGGTCTGATACTCCTTCCATTTCAATATTATCGCTTGCACAGTGCTCCTTGGGATGTTTAAAGCTTGGGAAATCTTTTTGTATCCAAATCCGGCTTTAAACTTCTTCACAACAGTATCTCGGACCTGCCTGGTGTGTTCCTTGTTCTTCATGATGCTCTCTGCGCTTTTAACGGACCTCTGAGACTATCACAGTGCAGGTGCATTTATACGGAGACTTGATTACACACAGGTGGATTGTATTTATCATCATTAGTCATTTAGGTCAACATTGGATCATTCAGAGATCCTCACTGAACTTCTGGAGAGAGTTTGCTGCACTGAAAGTAAAGGGGCTGAATAATTTTGCACGCCCAATTTTTCAGTTTTTGATTTGTTAAAAAAGTTTGAAATATCCAATAAATGTTTACAGTTTTATATCTTTATGTTTGAAGCCTGAAATGTGGCAAAAGGTCGCAAAGTTCAAGGGGGCCGAATACTTTCGCAAGGCACTGTATGTAACATAGCTGGACAGAAATCAAATACAGGTCTGGTTGGTGTAGGATGATCTGCCATTGGGTCTGTACATGAACCAGTCCTAATAACTCAGCTGTGTGGGATTTGAGCATTCCTCTGTGTCACCAGGACAACATCAGAGGACACTATGGTCTTTGATCCTGTACAGCACAGGGAATAGGAACACACATTCCTCTACAGCCTGCTTGGACAGAGAGGTTAGAGATTAGATCAGAGGTTAGAGATGTGATAAGAGGAGATCAGAGAAATAATGTGTGTGATAGAGAGATCAAAGGGAGGACATGAGAGAGGGATTCATGATAGCAAATAGGCCTAGGTGTGAAAAAGTGACAATGGGCACAATTTCAAATTCTTATAAACTTGCATAATATTTCAAGATGACTGTTTTATTGCTTTTCACAGGTTGACTTTCTGTCAATGCATTTTTAACTCTTATCAGTGTCCTGTGGATAGTACTGTAGGCCATATTAGATTTTCAGGCCAGGACTTCACATCTTAAATACTGGGAAATTGCATTAATTTCCTACATCTTCCCGCATGCGTCAACTCAAGATGGATAGTGTCACCATCATTTTGCATTTGATAAATCACGTTCGAGTTCAGACTCTTTTCACCTAATAGGTGTATTGGATATCTGGGTCCAGCTGATTTTTGGAATCAACTCATTTGGGGTGTCTGATATCATAGTCGCATCCACAGTCTCTACTTGATATTACATTCAGTCTAATCCAACCTCAGTGTTGGGATTACTGTCTGCTATTTCAACAGGCTGGACAGTGGCACCTCGCGGTTCTCAGTCAGTCATTCATAAGGGCCATGTACTCCCTCTGGTGGACATGGAGGCGCAGGAACACAGAGTACTTCTTCCTGTAAAAGCTAAGAGAGAGAACAGTTCCTCTAGTCAGATACTAGAACATTATAAAAACATTATTAGAATGACATCATTAGAGCAAAATTTATAACAAATATACTTTCATATATCAGTAGTGATGTTTCCAACATTAATGTTAATTCATCATTGTACCCAGCACATGCCTCCAGCACAACCCACAGAAACCCAACACTGATGCAGGACAGTCTCTCATCTCACCTCCAGAGCTCGTGGTCAGGCTGAACAACTTTTCCCACTTTGGCCATTTTCTCCATCGCCTCCTAAAACACGCATTCATAAACCAAGCAGTGATCAATAAATCATACACATTGAGTTTTGATCTGGAGAGGTGAGGTCGAGAACAGCCCATCACCTGGTTTGAAAAGGGAAGGCTCAACTGTCTATGAATTTGTGACATACAGTATGTAGGCAGTACAATTCTCCTTTCCTGGCCTTATAGTTATCCTTCTGTATAAGCTCTATAGTTCACACTGCCCTGTCATCCCTAGTCCGTCATCCCTAGCTCAAATCCTCAGACAGCACCAACTGCATGAGCAGTTATGACTCCAAATGAGGGGACAGGTGCGACCCTGAGCAAACAATAATACACATTCTTATTTTTAGCACGTCTGGCTTATGGGGTGAGCCACTACCCGGTGTTCAGTGGTATGCTGCTGAATGCCACAGAGCGACACCCCCAGAGCCCTCTCTTTAGATAACTATCTAGCCACCATGTCATCTCACCAGACTTTGCACAAGTCTCCTCCTTGAGACACGGCAAGGGAATCTGTGCATTTCTCCTTTACCTTAGTTCCTCTCCAGTAGATGGTAGTATGGAGTCAGGAATGAGCTGCTATGATGTCCAACTAAATATTCTACTGCTGTGTTTATTGTGTATGTGTGTGTTCTGCACTCACCAGTATGGAGCTATAATCATGGGAAGCACAGGCACCTAGGACTGCTGCTCCCACTAACACAGCCTCTGTCTGGGCAGGAAGCACCAAGGGCAACCCTGAGGAGACAACACGCAGTATTGTTACATCCCTTCATAAGCGCTTAAGTTATTTTACAAATAAGGAATTAATAGGAGTGTTTACTCACTCTCTTCATAATGAGAAATATACATTTCTAAATAAGAATTCAGAACCTCAACTGAAATAAACTAGGTTAGTTTTCAGTGGGGGTGTTTCTCAAGTTCAGGTTAGGTAGTACTTCCCGTTTCACATGTTTTACAGCTGCTGGACACAAACTAGATCACCCTCCATCACCCACCTGTGGCATTGGCGTGTATCTGCACATAAAGAGGATTCTTACTCAACCCCCCACACAGGAAGAGGGTTGTGATGTCATGGCCTGCCTGTGTCATGGCCTCTAGGATATGCTGGGTGCCCAGCTGAAAGGAGAGAGGCAGGAGGGGATTGTTACGATATATAACCAATCAATCTATCTAATTAGTTTATAAAGCCCTTTTTACAATTTACAGGGAGGACATACTTCTCTGGCTATCATAACCACACACAATCATTTAGGATAGGATAATCTAGGTACATATTTCAAGTAATGTGTGACATGTTTATATTAAAATGTAGTATTCAAGCTTTTTGGGGTTTCAGAAAAGCACTATGGATTATTAGTAGTGAAACTCACAGCCAGTGCCTGTACAGTAGCAAGGTAAAGCAGGGCCAGGTCATCCAGGGTCTGGGACAATGGCAGCCCAACCACCTGTACACACACAGAGCACCTTCAGTACCACTTAGAAAAGCTTTGTTGGGCATTCATAAAGGATTCATAAGAACTAAATAGATGCTTCACAAATCATTTATAAGCAAAGTCATACAGGTCTGGCATTTTGACACTTTGGCATAAAACCCTTCATTGGCTTTTATATAGTGTGATGACATTTGTTTCTGAATGATTTCTGAGCCCAGAGGGTCAGAGCCCTAGCCTGGTCCCAGATCGGTTTGTGCTGTTTTCAAATCAAATACTAATAAAAAATAAAAAGAATTTGTCAACGGGTGTAGTCTTTACCGTGAAATACTTGCTTACAAGCCCTTCCCAACGACGCAGTTTAAAAAAAAAAAAAAATTCACAAGAATGAAGCTATCTATATACAGGTATTACCAGTACCAGATCAATGTGTAGGGGTTCCTGGTATTACCAGTACCAGATCAATGTGTAGGGGTTCCAGGTACTACCAGTACCAGATCAATGTGTAGGGGTTCCTGGTATTACCAGTACCAGATCAATGTGTAGGGGTTCCTGGTATAACCAGTACCAGATCAATGTGTAGGGGTTCCTGGTATTACCAGTACCAGATCAATGTGTAGGGGTTCCGGGTACTACCAGTACCAGATCAATGTGTAGGGGTTCCAAGTATTACCAGTACCAGATCAATGTGTAGGGGTTCCAGGTATTACCAGTACCAGATCAATGTGTAGGGGTTACAGGTATTACCAGTACCAGATCAATGTGTAGGGGTTCCAGGTACTACCAGTACCAGATCAATGTGTAGGGGTTCCAGGTATTACCAGTACCAGATCAATGTGTAGGGGTTCCAGGTATTTGAGGTAAATATGTACATAACAGGCAGGGTGACTAGGCATCAGAGTAGATGATACTAATAGTCTAAATAAAGACTAGAGTTGTGGCAGCATATGATGTGTGAGAAAGTGTGTATTGACAACTCCTATTGTTATTGTCCTTGCCCAATGATGATAAGACTAGGCAAGATAGCATAAACAGATCTGGGAGCAGTCTATCAGATCCCTGAGCCAGAGGTGGTCTCTCCTCACCGCGCCCCTCAGAGTGGGGTCTGCCAGGGGGGAGCGGTTGCCATGAAAGTCTGGCCAGACGTGGAGGCTGGAGGCCAGCAGCTCCAGGGGAGCCCCCAGGTCTTTAGCCATGGAGGACAGGTGTCTGTTTAGGTAACTGTAGATATGCTCCCCACTGCAGGGAAATAAAGGTGATATGTTACACTTTTTGAAACCTACTTTGTATTATGTTGCTGATTGATAATTCTTTGTGTAGAAAGGTGGTTTCTCATTGGGAATTTATTTTGTGAAGTGTATCAAGTAATTGACTTCTCAGCTGCTATTGGAACAATGTAATGTCTTCGAGCAATAGTAAATCAATCATTTTCTCGCAACAGAAGATGGCACAAAAATGTAAAAAATGTTTACGAGCGAGAAATACTGGTTTTCCCATTGCCCAAGAAGTTTGTTAATTGACATGCCAGGACAGGTGATAACAGACAGTTACACCATGCTCTTAGTAGGTTAGTGGGTTCATATGGATTCTAAGCATTCTGAGCCTACATATCTGGATAGAGTATGCGGTTCATGTTAAGTGTGTATTCTGTACTATTCCATGTGAAATGTATGTTGTTGTTTCAACGGATATGATTTTGCTGTAAATAGCTGACCCTTTCACCGCCTGCTCCTGTAGCTGGGGGTAGGCTACATGACCTTTCACCACATGGTCAATCTGAGGTCGGAGAAAAAGAAGAAAAAGAGACATTATGGTTTTGTGGATGTGGTTTGATCAACGCTAGTCATCGAGGCTTACTGTGTCAGACAGTTCTCAGTGTATAATGCATATGTAGCAGATTATTTCAGGTCACAGTTCACACATGGACAAAGTCACAATTACAGGGTTGAGGCAATGCTGGTTTTCTTTTTCTCCTTCTGAGAAGGAGACTGAGACACCAGGTGTATGGGTTCTTGGGCCAATAGGTGACATGAATTGATCAATTAACTACTGGGTAGAGAAGAAAGAGCAGCAGTTCTGCAGGGCCATAGACCAGTAGTTGAATAGGCCTGGTCTAGTAGAGTAGGACCCAGGGGAGCAGAGCTGAACTGACCAGTCTTCCAGTAGCACTCTGTCCTCCCTCGTTGAGCCACAACTCAGGCACCATGCCGGACAGGTACGGTCCCCACACACCCGGTACAAACAGGGGCCCCTGGCTGATCTGAACACATGGGGACAGAATAACACATAGAGGCTTCAACATAGCATCAGGCCCCCTCACCTCCCCCTACTAGAGCTAGATGTTAAAACTCATGACACTAGACTCCAGCTGAAGGATTCAAGAGGCTGCAGCAGGTCAGGGTCTACCCCTCATGATTGGTCACCAGCAAGGACTGCTGACCAATGGCATTGCAATACTATTCGCCATGCTAGATAAACATACTTGGCTAAGATGCAACCTGGGTTGTGGGTTGGATTCCTGCATGGGCCCCACATACTGAATATGTCTGTCACTGTCAATGTTCTATAAGTCACTTTAGATCAAATTTGCTAAGTGGCACATATTATATTATATGACAACAGGAGCTGTTTAAGTCTAACCAACTCACCGCCATGTGACAGGAAGATGTTCCACAGATCATGGCCATGCGCGACGTGATTGGCTGGTCCTCACAGGGCAGGGAGAACCCCCTCACGTCTGCACCAATCACACCTGAAACCACAAAACACACCATATTCTCATTATTTACATGGTTCAAAATGTGGGTAGGTCAAGTACAGTATGTTGTGGATTTCTTTATATTTCTCATTCCCCTGCCTACTTGACATTTCCACTACGTTTTGACCTTTTGCAAAGTTCACTGAGAATTCCCAAAACACATGTATTAAAACAAAATAAAAAATGATTCTAAGTTGTTCCTGCCATAACCTACCCCTTGGAAGCTGTGCACAAGGCTTCTACTTATTCTCTTTTTATCACTAAGAACACATTTGTTTGACAAGCAGAATAAAACATCCTTTATGATTCCAAAACATGGGTTTTATAATAGCCAATGGGGAGACTGGGCCACAAAATGGAGGATTGTTAAATCAGTATCTTCCCTCTTTGAAGTGGGTCTGTAACCTCCACGGTGGAATATAGGGTTGACATTTACTGCTGGGATAATGTTTGCCAAGCTGGTTCTAGTTTTAAATGTGGGAGGAGGTGGGGAAGAGGAGGCACACAGAGGTGAAGGAGCAGAGTGCATGTACATGTCTGACATGTACAAAGGTTTAGAACAGCACGGAGTGCTTTAAACTTTCACGTTTGACCCCATGCAATTGTAATCAGCAGAGGTCCCAGCAGGAGTCAAAAGTCGAAGTTCATGAGCAGTTTAACTGCCTAAACGAAACCAGATGACCAAGGTCTGGTTAGGTGACTCATCCAGGTGATGATAATAAACTCAAACAAACTGAGCTGCTCACAAAAACATCTTCAGTTGTAATCTATATTTTTATTATATTCTCATCTATAAATTGTTAGCGGCAATATGAAGCACCAGTGGTATTCGCAAAAACTATTTTGTGACTAAAAACAAAAAAACAGGAGGCCCTTGGAATGAGTGTCTACCTAGGCCTCCAGCGTGGGCATCGATGAGGGAGGCTCCCACTGCAGTGCCCGTGTCCAGCCCCAGTTCGGCTGCAGCTTCTTGGGTAAGGCCTTCTCCCACTGGGCTCCCTGGACAGCAGGTCACACTGCCTAGGTGGGTGTGGAGAAACACACATTGGCTGCAGAGAACAACCACAGGTAGGTACTCCCATTGAGAAATCAAAACCAACTAGTGCTGAGTTTGATATTTCTTATTTATCTTTAATTTATCCAGGAAAACTCCCTTGATGTTGAAAACCGGTTCCCTCTGCTCACCTATTTTGGAATGGTCGTTTTCCAGTAAGTCCTCCAAACCAATGGCTGTCCAGAAGCTAGTGTCCCATTTTTCTGTGGGGCAATAGGTCCACTTACAGACCACAGTACATAAGGACCTGAAGGATAAGGGAGAATCTGTCTGATACACACACTGGGACTGGTCAAGATACACAAACACGCACACACACACACACACAAACCCCCTCTCCTTCTGTTCTAAAGCTCACCTGGCCAGAGAAGCTGTGGCTTTCCAGGACAGGAAGTCAGGGAGGTCCAGAAAATGGGCAGCGTCCCTCCAGCATGTCGCTCTCAGGTTCTGACCAAAGAATTATGGGTAAGGGGAAAATTACATAAAACCAGGGCAATAAACCTCAGCACTAGCCAATCAGCGGTGTCCAACAATAAAACTGTCTGTTGACTTATAGTGGGTGACCTCTAACCTCTTTCAGCCAGAGCAGCTTGGGGGGCTGCATCTCTGGTGACATTACCCCTCCCACCCTGCTCAGGACCCTGTGGCCAGTGCTGGTGATGCGTGCAGCCTGCTCTGCAGCGCGATGGTCCATCCACATCACCACGTTCCTCTCAGCCTCACCTACACACATGGCAACAGGGAGGGGAGGAGACATTTTGACAAATACGTAGTTGAAACGTTGGACTCAATAAAACTGTAATAAATCTATTTTGAATCATTCCCTCACTCACCATCCTGGTTGACAGCTACAGGCTGAAAGTTCTGGTCCAGGACCACTAGGGAACAGGTGGCATCAAAACCCACCCCTCTGACCTGATTCCTCTGCACTCCCTGGGTCACTTTCTGTCATAGGAATATGGTGTTGGTTACATGTTGATGTTTATGTTTTGTATTGCTGTTAAATGTGCGAAAACGTTGCAAAACATCAAAAAGTATTCAAAAAGGTCTTGGAGTTAGACATCATACTAATCTACGCCAATAACTAAAGAAATTCCAGGAGAGTACATAACTTTGCAGAGCACTTTAGTCACACCTGAACACAGTCTCTAACACCTACCCGGACTGTGCTACAGCACTTAGCCCAAATGTCAGTGGATGACTGGACATAATGGTCTGAGTGAGGTTTCCAGATGGTGACCATCTCCTCTGCAGTGGTCTTTACTTGGCCCTCCCTGGTGACTAGAGCAGCCCTCACACTGGCTGTCCCCACGTCCACCCCCACATAGTACCACTCTACTGGGTCCGACCTAGCCATGTAAAACACCTGCAGGACAGAGAGAGCGGAATCATTAAAAATAGATTACTGGTGAAGAAGGTTTTTATGGCATGTCTAGGGATCTGTTTTTAGACATGCATATAGGTTATGGTCTAAAAGATTAAATTAAAACATACAAACCTATTGTGTTTCTTTAAAAAAAAAAGATATAAGAAATAGTCCGGGTTGGGTAGGTTACTTTCTAAATGTAATCCGTTACAGTTACATGTCCAAAATTGTAAACAGTAATGTCACTTTTGGATTACCCAAAATCAGTAACGTAATCTAATTACATTCCGTTACTTTTGGATTACTTCCCCCCTTAAGAGGCATTAGAAGAATGCGGCAGAATAGCCTAGTGGTTAGAGCCTTGGACTAGTAAACGGAAGGTTGCAAGTTCAAATCCCCGAGCTCCTGAACAGGCAGGGCAGGGCAACACTGTTCCTAGGCCGTCATTGAAAATAAGAATTTGTTTTTAACTGACTTGCCTAGTTAAATAAAGGTAAAAATTAAATTAAAAAAGGAGACAAAAATGAATGTTACCAACTGAATGAAATCTATTGCAGGATAAATCAATGTTAAAGTTTACATAGCTGGCCATATATGGATGTTCAATTTAACTTTATGGGTTGGTTATGTAGGCTTCTTCTAACCCATCGCTTTCTACTTCATATAATAATACGATTAAATGATATCTTTACATTAAAAAAACAAAGTCTATCAGAATTCCAGTCATCCCAATAAATGTTATATCCCTTGATCTTCAAGAATAGGACTTGCACACTTTACCAGCATGGCTACCACAGCATTCTGCAGCGATACACCATTCCATCTGGTTTGCTCTTAGTGGGACTATCAGTTGTTTTTCAACAGGACAACGACCCAACACACCTCCAGGCTGTGTAAGGGCTATTTGACCAAGAAGGAGAGTGATGCTGCATCAGATGACCTGGCCTCCACAATCACCTGACCTCAACACAATTGCGATGGTTTGCGATGAGTTGGACCACAGAGTGAAGGAAATGCAGCCAACAAGTGCTCAGCATATGTGGGAACTCCTTCAAGAATGTTGGAAAACCATTCCAGGTGAAGCTGGTTGAGAGAATGCCAAGCGTGTTCAAAGCTGTTATCAAGGCAAAAGGTGGCTACTTTGAAGAATCTAAAATAAATGTTGATTTGCTAACACTTTTTTGGTTACTACATGATTCCATATGTGTTATTCCATAGTCTTGATGGCTTCACTATTATTCTACAATGTAGAAAATAGTAAAAATAAAGAAAAACTCTTCAATGAGTAGGTATGTCCAATCTTTTGACTGGTACTGTATGTACAGTGGGGAGAACAAGTATTTGATAACCTGCAAAATCGTCAGTGTTTCCTACTTACAAAGCATGTAGAGGTCTGTAATTTTTATCATAGGTACACTTAAACTGTGAGAGACGGAATTTAAAACAAAAATCCAGAAAATCGCATTGTATGATTTTTAAGTAATTAATTTGCATTTTATTGCATGACTAAATGAGCGAGCAGGATTCACATCAATGTACTATGTAGATATCAATAATAAGTGGCATCCGTATCGCCGAGGCCAAACCACTGCTGTCAACCTTCCCTCAAAGCGTTTATTCAAATTGGATCATCTTTGGATGCCGACAGCAGTCGCACCATTGGAAGACATAGTTTGGACTGTATTCTACAAAAACCTTTTCCTGCTCTTTTCCCGCGATCCATCAAACCCATTTGGTGTGTCATCATAGTGTACCCATTTGGTGTGTCATCATAGTGTTCTCTGACTTGTGGTCAGACTCGCTCAACTGGAACAAATTTACATTTGCGCCTTTTTTCAATGCTGATTTGAATGTCTTTGGGAAAACAGAGAAGTGTCAGATTTTTTTCCCGCAAACATCCTTACTGAATTGAAATGTAATCCTCGAAGTAATCCTCGTTTTTCAAAAGTGTCTGTAACCTGATTACAATATGTTTGCTGGTAATGTAACGGATTACAGTTACCGTTTTTGTAATCCTTTACATATAACGGATTACATGCAATTCGTTACTCCCCAACCCTGGAAATAGTGTACTACGCCTAAAACAGTATAGATAGATATTCACTAGCAACGGGATCATGTCGCTTTCCTGTTGATAGAGTGTGAAAGTACTAAAAGTGTTGCACTATGCGTGAGTGATCGTTAAAGTGATACAATGTTGCTTTTACATTTTTTGAATCAATTTGTTATATTTCATTCCGGTCTCGGTTCAGTCTGGTACATTTGACAATTCATGGTGTAAAAAGCGACTCCATAAACATTTGATTTAAACAGGGTCAACCCGACACGAAACTTTAACAACTTGCTCGATACATTACCTGACCTCGAAGATCACAATTTATGTCGATAACTTCCACGAAATCACTCTTTGATGATTAGCGAAATGTACTTTGATTTCCAACGGAACGCGTTAGTGACCAAAAATGGTAAGTCGTTATGGTCTCGTATAGCAGGCCAGGCAGCGGGGATCTCTTTGGTTTGTTCAACTGAGAGTTTGTAACACTGGCAGCTCGTCATTGTACACACACAAATCTGAATTTACACTAGCCCACTAAATCAGATTTACAATTTTAGTTTAATTTCTAAAGTGAGGATATCAAGAAACCCCTATTTTATTAGAGAGGGAGAATAGAGGAAGGAGAGGACAGAGAAACAGAGCAGCAGGACAGGAAGAAACAGATGGTCCTTAACAAACACTGTAGACATGTTTAACACACACACTGGTGAGTGAGTAATCTAACTTTCCTCTATTTATGATCAACACATGCTAAGTGAACTCTCCACATTTTGGTCTGAGCTAAGAGCACAGACAGGAAGAGTGTTTTCATGTACTCAGGGTCCATCGCTACAACAAAGGACGGCTTGTAGCAGCTGGGCCGGGTTCTAAACTAAACTCTTGATTAGAAACCTCCATGCAGTGGAAGCAGCTGGCTGAGCCAGGGGAGGAAGGTGGTGTTATCTAGAGGTTACCCATCAGGCCACTGGACAGGAAACAGGGACAGAGAAACAGGAAGTATGGCCGGGTCAGCGGTAGGTTGATAGGAAAATTCCCCGCTACAGTTATAAACACAGGTGCGTGCTGGGGGAAATGTGTAAACCTCTTTTATCTTCTATAGGGAGCTGCTGCTGAGGGACTGATGTGAAACTAGTCTCAAGTACTACTAGCTTCATACAGAGAATGCATGAGTGTGTGAGGGAGGGAGGGCAAGAGAGAGAGAAAGAGAGAGAGCATGCGCACATGTTTTTGTTTTTTGGCCTGTGTTCATCTGGTGTGTCCCTGTGACTGTGTACATGTTTGTGGGATTGGAACGTTGTCATTGAACCCATTTGTTGTTAGTATCATTATTGTGATAGGAGGAACAGACTTTCCTAAATATCCCAATCTGGAATTCCAAGTGAAGGTGTCAAATACCTCCAAATGGTGGTGGTTGTTGTGCCGTCAAGGCAACCTGAGGGCAAGCATGTCACTTCAGGGTTAACCTCAGTTTGTGGCCTGTGGCTGAAGTCTGTCCACTTATTTATAGTCAGGGTTAAATAGAATGTGTTGAATATTGCAAGGAGTGAGCAGACAGAGTTAAAGCTCACGGCAAGGCCCGAGCAGAGACACAATACCAACACTATCAGTCAGACAGTTTGCTTGAGACTGAGGAGCACCTCTTTGAAGCCCAGTGAGCTCTACTGGAACTGGAAGGAGTTTCTCCACATACTGCACATGAAAATCATAAATATAATAAACCATAGACTACACCTATTTGGGGAAATGTTTCATGAAAAATAAAGTTACAGAGTTGGCTCCACTTTACATTCAGTAATGGTAATACCTTGGCTATGTAGTTGCATGGTAGTAACTGTGTAATTACAGTGTAGGAAGGAACACATTGTTGATACAGTTTGTTATACCTATACTCTGTACACCAAACACCCCTTAAATGTGAGGCACAATGTTCTATTTGATATTTACTTGAACATGATCATTCCCCTTCATAACGTATCACCTGAAAAACAAAACAACCCCCCTGCCCACCATCACTCTGTCACACGCACCAGAAGTATATCACATTTCCATGCTTTCACCCACAAAGTCAAAGAGCAAAAGAAAGAAAGCAAATACTGTGAAAGCTGATTTTAAAAGGTAATTTGGTCAACCTGACTGAGATTGGGTCACAAAATAAAGCGGGTAAGAAGATATTCAAAAACAAAACGTAATCCCAGAGGACAACGTTCCTTTTACTGCATTACCTAATCCCATCAGCCTTTGCGGGAGGCGGGAATATGGCTGGTTGTCAACGCAACATGCATGTCATTAAAAAAGTAACGCCCATCACATCATCTCAAACCAATAGGAAGCCTCATACATGACATCATTGTTATTTTCAGTATAGCAGCAGCTTAGAAGTGGATAAAGTTCGTCTCCACGTTGGAAGTGGTAGAAACTACATTGTGTCGAGTCAGACACAGTATCTGCTTAAAGAAGAAAAACCTTATTTCAATAGGCGAATCGAATATTTTTTCAATCCTAATTGAAACAAAGACGCCTATCGATTGAGGAAGTAAAGTTATTTTGTTTGTTTGATACTATTGTTTTATAAAGTCTCAAGAAAAGTTTCCACATCGGACATCAGGAGTTGTCCTCCGAGTTGAAATTCGAAAACTACTTGTCCGAGGACTGTAAAAAGATTGGGGACATCAGATTGCAATTTATCACTCCATATTATTTATTGTAATTTCGACCTTTAATGTTTGGATTTTTATTCCAGCAATTATATTCGCGATAAAGGCCCGTCAATTGATGCCCACCAAGATGGAAGCTACATTATATGACGAATCTATAAATGGTCAGCAAGGCGCAGTGGGCGGATATCATGGGTTTAACCCGAAAACCCTGAAGCAGAGCATGACACTGAACCTCAACGACCCTAAAATGTTTAAACCTCATCTGCGGGCGAAAGCTATCGACATCCTGACATCCCCTGATGTGGGATTATTAAAACTGGCTTCCCCTGAATTGGAAAGGCTTATCATCCAGTCCTGCAATGGGCTGACGACTCCGACCCCAACTCAGTTCCTCTGTCCCAAGAACATCACCGACGAGCAAGAGGGTTTTGCCGAGGGATTCGTAAAGGCGCTCGCGGAGCTTCATTATCAACAGCATATGCCCAATGGCAGCTCTGACGCTCAAGCCAATGCTGCCAACAACATGGCACCCTCATCTACTGTGTCGGACAGTCCTATACCCTACAGCTGCACCGTGCGCCCCGACCCACCTGAATACACAAATTTGGGCACTTTCAGTCGGGCTGTCAGCTCTGCGTCGGCACTTAACGGCGACAGACACTCCTCCGCTAGTTACACGGCCGTCCCGTCCCAAACCCACATCGAGCCCCAGCGGCCACCCCAGCATCCACGGCTACAGCATGCTCGGCTACAGTCATTCAAAGAGGAGCCCCAGACGGTGCCCGAGATGAGCGGCGATACCCCTCCGCTGTCGCCTATCGACATGGAGAGCCAGGAGCGGATAAAAGCCGAGAGAAAGCGCTTGAGAAACAGGGTGGCCGCGTCCAAATGCCGGAAAAGGAAGCTGGAGAGGATCTCGAGGCTGGAGGACAGGGTCAAAAACTTGAAGACCCAACACACAGAGTTGGTCTCCTCTGCCAACGTGCTCCGGGACGAACTGGCACTGCTCAAACAGAAGGTCATGGACCACGTTAACAGCGGGTGCCAACTCATATTGACGCAGCAGCTCCAGGCGTTCTGAACGGCCAAATACTGCGCTTTGAGCGAGAGACATTTCATTGTGGGACCAAACGCAGCTCCTAGAGGCGTGATACATTACTTCGTCTTTGCGCCTGACAGAGTGGGGACAATATACACTTATTCGTGGAATAATTAGGCTAGTGGTGGCCAAGGCCAACAAACAGTGCCAGTGCCTGTTGTCCTATGAATTGTCTAGTATGTAAATAGTCGAGCACTGAGTTTTCTCACCAGCAACAAGTTGTACAATGTAACACTATATGAGACATTGCGTTATTGACACACCTTGTGAAAGGACTGACTCACAGGTGTGTGTAGGCTAGGCTACTAGGACTGATACAACTTCCTTACTTTCTTAACATTTACACATTAATACCATTTTGTGAAAGGGGTATAACAAATGTTAGATCTGAATTAATACTTTATCATAACTGTTTTTATGCCTATTATGCGAAATGTATGTATAAACGACAAAATATAACGTGGAATAAAACTTCTCATTAAGGATATTGTCGCGGTTATAATTATTCAGAATGGGGGTTTCAATGTCGTTTTATTGACAGGTAAATAGGTCAATAGTTCAGCCTAGGATGAACAGTGAACTAATTCAATGTTTGTTGATAGTGAAATATGGACAGACAGACCATTGAGTCACTTCTGTGTAGTGTAAACGCTTGGTAGTGGACCGTACTCCTCGACAAACGATTGGACGACATCGTGTCGGAAATGAGCAGCAAGCAAGCCAAATATGGCAAGAGAGCTTTGTGAGCAGCTACCTTGTCTATGACGGGTGGGTGTTGGAGACACTCTTTTCACGGCACTTTGATACCAAAGTTACTTTGTCGTTGCAGGTTAGGAGAATTAACGTAGCAGGTTAAGGTTAGGAAAAGAGGTAGGATTCGCGAAAGTGTGCCTAAAATACGGTGTTCTGTTGAAAATGCTGGTCGGCAGTAGACCTAGTAGTCTTACCAAAGATGGTGGAAAAATTAAGATAGTTCACGCAGGCCGTTTACCATTGAAAAAAAAAAATGGGAGCATTATTAGATTTTTTTTGTAGGCAGAAACTCCGCTATGGATCGTTGAACAAAGCCTACGGGAAAAGTGAGTTTTTTTGGATAAACGCTTAAAAAAAAGGTGGGGTAAACACAGGTTTAGGGGAGCTTATACATTTTGTTCTATGAGATCATCAGCTAACGTGGCTTTTTTTTTTACACTGAAGCTTTTATGTAAGACCAAACTCACATAAAAGGCTTCATAGTTCATAAAGGTCATGTTAACCGACTAACTATTCTTTCTCCATTAATTTTGCCCAAGGCTGAACAACCAGAGGTAAATCATTTGTTTTTTAGGTCTACAAGCTCTATAGCAGCTGTGTCTGGCCTACTTAGTTAATTGAACCGAAGAAAACAAGAGTGGGGTGTCGCACTTCCTCTTCAGTCTCTGGACATACCACTGGTGGTGTTTTACAGAGCTCAAGTGCACATGAGTAATGAGGGGGAACATTCTACACACCTATTCCCAAAGATGACACATTTTTATTCCACCATAGAAATAGATACACTATTTCATTAATAGAAGTTACAATGGAAGATTACTTAGTAATCTATTTTAATTGAAGATTAAAAATGGGCAAATTATTAACATGTAATAGGAAAAAAATGTATTCAATAAAACTTGTGTTAACAGAAGTGTAATATATTTTTTATTTCATTTAGCAATTTTTGACTGATATTAAAAACAATTGGTGAAAAAAATACAAAAAAACATTTATACACATTTGCATACATACTGTGATGCATGCATCGCTGTGACAAAATACAGTAAACAAGGACCCAAGTGTAGTTCAGGCATAATTCTGCAAGAGCATGTCAATATCAAAATAAAAGTGGCCGCAATATTTGTTCACAGAGGTGTGGGAAATACAAAAGTAACACTCTGACAAATTAACTAACAAAATAAACTCACCCGAAGGTCAGAAATGCACCCAAACTTGTTAACAGTGCATTTAAAAAACAGTCAGAGGTTATGGGAGAGATATAGCTGTGTGTGCATGTGTGTAGACATGTTAGTGCCTTAACAAGCCATGTCTGTGACCATACCACAACACTGGGACTTCCTTTCTTTCTCTACATTACAGGTCTGTGAGTCTTCCACACCGATATGCATCTAAGGCTGGGTTTACACTCCACCAAGCGTTCTAAAACGTTATTGACACTAGCGTAAAGTTGTGTTGCGTGGTGAATTGGTTGCACTCCCTAGTGGAGTGTTAATCCAGTCTTAGAGATCATCCTCTCCCTCTCACTCTGCTTCAAGGCAGGGTATAGGGCCCACATAGGTGCTTCAACACTGTGTTCATTTCTCCATTTGTCTCTGCCCTACCCAACCACGACCTGTCTGCGTGTCCACCTGACCGTCCGTGTGTCTCAGCTGACAAGCAGGCCATCCTTCCCTGCGTGGCGTTGGCGGTGCACATGGTCCTGCTCCAGCTCCTCGTGACTTGGGTGCCACAGTCGGGACAGGATACGCTCCATGTTCAGGGCATACATGGTGTGAGAGGGCATCACACCCCGGTGGACCTACATCAAGGAACAACATATACATTAGCAATAAAGTAGTTTGTTTATTTTTTGATTTCACACACATTTACATAAATACCTTCTGTTCAGCTTTGCCTTTTTATTAGACAGAATAATGAGTTTGTTTGAATGCAAGTGAAAAGGAAATCAATTAAAATATCAATGTTTTTGGCTATAAGTACAGTGGGGTAAAAAAGTATTTAGTCAGCCACCAATTGTGCAAGTTCTCCCACTTAAAAAGATGAGGGGCCTGTAATTTTCATCATAGGTACACTTCAACTATGACAGACAAAATGAGAAAAAAAATTCCAGAAAATCACATTGTAGGATTTTTAATTAATTTATTTGAAAATGATGGTGGAAAATAAGTATTTGGTCAATAAAAGTTTCTCAATACTTTGTTATATAGCCTTTGTTGGCAATGACGGAGGTCAAACGTTTTCTGTAAGTCTTCACAAGGTTTTCACACACTGTTGCTGGTATTTTGGCCCATTCCTCCATGCAGATCTCCTCTAGAGCAGTGATGTTTTGGGGCTGTTGCTGGGCAACACAGACTTTCAACTCCCTCCAAAGATTTGCTATGGGGTTGAGATCTGGAGACTGGCTAGGCCACTCCAGGACCTTGAAATGCTTCTTACGAAGCCACTCCTTCGTTGCCCGGGCGGTGTGTTTGGGATCATTGTCATGCTGAAAGACCCAGCCACGTTTCATCTTCAATGCCCTTGCTGATGGAAGGAGGGTTTCACTCAAAATCTCACGATACATGGCCCCATTCATTCTTTCCTTTACACGGATCAGTCGTCCTGGTCCTTTTGCAGAAAAACAGTCCCAAAGAATGATGTTTCCACCCCAATGCTGCACAGTAGATATGGTGTTCTTTAGGTGCAACTCAGCATTCTTTGTCCTCCAAACACAACAAGTTGAGTTTTTACCAAAAAGTTATATTTTGGTTTCATCTGACATTCTCCCAATCTTCTTCTGTATCATCCAAATGCTCTCTAGCAAACTTCAGACGGGCCTGGACATGTACTGGCTTAAGCAGGGGGACACGTCTGGCACTGCAGGATTTGAGTCCCTGGCGGCGTAGTGTGTTACTGATGGTAGGCTTTGTTACTTTGGTCCCAGCTCTCTGCAGGTCATTCAATAAGTCCCCCCGTGTGGTTCTGGTATTTTTGCTCACCGTTCTTGTGACCATTTTGACCCCACGGGGTGAGATCTTGCGTGGAGCCCCAGATCGAGGGAGATTATCAGTGGTCTTGTATGTCTTCCATTTCCTAATAATTGCTTCCACATTTGATTTCTTCAAACCAAGCTGCTTACCTATTGCAGATTCAGTCTTCCCAGCCTGGTGCAGGTCTACAATTTTGTTTCTGGTGGCCTTTGACAGCTCTTTGGTCTTGGCCATAGCGGAGTTTGGAGTGTGACTGTGAGGTTGTGGACAGGTGTCTTTTATACTGATAACAAGTTCAAACAGGTGCCATTAATACAGGTAACGAGTGGGGGACAGAGGAGCCTCTTAAAGAAGAAGTTACAGGTCTGTGAGAGCCAGAAATCTTGCTTGTTTGTAGGTGACCAAATACTTATTCTCCACCATAATTTGCAAATAAATTCATTAAAAATCCTACATTGTGATTTTCTGGATTTTTTTTCTCATTGTCTGTCATAGTTGAAGTGTACCTACGGTGAAAATTACAGGCCTCTCTCATCTTTTTAAGTGGGAGAACTTGCACAATTGTGGCTGACTAAATACTTTTCCCCCCCACTGTATATCATGGGATGGTACAGCCAATTGAAGCTGCAATCTCCTCACCTGTAACGCTTCCAAGAGATCAAACATGCTGATAGGAGGGAGGGGCGCAGGGAGACTGTCACCAGAACAGGCCAACAGGAGAGCAGCCTGCTGCTCAGTATTGTCTGGTGACACCTGAGGGGGTGGGCCCGCAGGGAGAGACGCACTGGGAGGTGGGCTGGGGGACGAGGAGAAAGACAGCGGGTCAGTACGGACATTGATTCAAGAGCATAAAGGTAATCTATTAGTCATGGGTTGGCATCCCCCCTTGGGTTGTGCCGTGGCGGAGATCTTTATGGGCTATACTCGGCCTTGTCTCAGGATGGTAAGTTGGTGGTTGAAGATATCCCTCTAGTGGTGTGGGGGCTGTGCTTTGGCAAAGTGGGTGGGGTTATATCCTTCCTGTTTGGCCCTGTCCGGGGGTATTATCGGATAGGGCCACAGTGTCTCCTGACCCCTCCTGTCTCAGCCTCCAGTATTTATGCTGCAGTAGTTTGTGTCAGGGGGCTAGGGTCAGTCTGTTATATCTGGAGTACTTCTCCTGTCTTATCCGGTGTCCTGTGTGAATTTAAGTATGCTCTCTCTAATTCTCTTCCTTTCTCTCTCTCTCTCGGAGGACCTGAGCCCTAGGACCATGCCTACCTGGCATGATGACTCCTTGCTGTCCCCAGTCCACCTGGCTGTGCTGCTGCTCCAGTTTCAACTGTTCTTCCTGCGGCTATGGAATCCTGACCTGTTCACCGGACGTGCTACCTGTCCCAGACCTATTATTTGACCATGCTGGTCATTTATGAACATTTGAACATCTTCGCCATGTTCTGTTATAATCCCCACCCGGCACAGCCAGAAGAGGACTTGCCACCCCTCATAGCCTGGTTCCTCTCTAGGTTTCTCCCTAGGTTTTGGCCTTTCTAGGGAGTTTTTCCTAGCCAACGTGCTTCAACACCTGCATTGCTTGCTGTTTGGGGTTTTAGGCTGGGTTCCTGTACAGCACTTTGAGATATCAGCTGATGTACGAAGGGCTATATAAATACATTTGATATAAAATAAAATGCTGCCTGGCCCCCAACACCGCAAAGTAGTTCTCTCTTGGAATAACAAGAAAACCTTACAGAATGGTGCAAAAATGATGCTCTACGTTGCCCTTTTTGCACCTTGCCATTTGTAAATTTAAAATATAGGTATTTGACGGACCTATATCCAGTGATCCTTTTTGCAGGGTGCTGTACTGGCAGCTATCCTGCCTCACCTAACTGTTACTACTTCTGCTTCATGCACATACAGCACAATATGCTGTTTGAACAACCATTTAGCTAGCTACTACTGATGTTTATAAATGGCCCTTAAAGTTGACCCTGGAAGTTTACTTGGAACAGAACAATTGGTTACACTTTATTCTAGTCAGCTGCTTACCATGATGTAATTTTCTAATAGCATTGTAATTACGTTTCAGTTTCTTTGCGATTCATTGACACAAATAGTTAGATATTTAATTGAACATTCTTCTAGTTGATGTGAGGTAGATGACAGTGGAGAGCTGCAGACAGTTGCCCTCTGACTTCCTTACCATTCAGTGACGATTTGGTAGGCAGCCAGGCTGTTCTTCAAGTAGGGCTGTGGGGTGACATGACTGCCGAAGGCGTAGGGGAAGTGTCCGTCACGCAGCCGGTAGGCCTTCCTCCTGGACACCACGGCAGTCAGCACATCCTTCAGGTGGTTCTGTGGTAGTGGAGGGACAACAGGTTAAATACAGTAGTAACCTAGATAATCCTGAGTGGACTGCTGATGTTGGAGGGGGTACAAAGGGGGAAGACAAAGCATATATCAAAGCGTAAAATAATCTGTCCTAGGTTCAATCCCAATACACACCCCCCCCCCCCCTCAGTTTTGCACGATCCCGTGAGCCCCATCGAGTCAGATTGGGATCCAAATTCAACTTTGGGCGAGGCGTAGTGCCTTTTCAGCCCTCCAGTTGGCCTTCCAAACAAAGTGAAGAGAGATGCAGACTTCCTATCGAGTCACAGACTGAGAGGTTCCCAAAACTCTTAAGGCTGGAGAGTTGCTTCCAAAAAAACAAAAACACTAGGATGGAAGCAAATGTAAGTAATTACAACTTCATAACAAATCATGCAAAAAAATGTAGTTAAGAGGAATATATTAGTTAATGTAGAAACAAACGATTATGCATATTTTTGTCAACGTTAACTTGTGAAAATTTCTATATATCAAGCTACAGTGCATTCGGAATGTATTCAGACCCCTTCCCTTTTTCTAAATTGTTACATTACAGCATTATTCTAAAATGGATTAAATAAAACATTTCTAAATCTACACACAATACCACATAATGACAAAGCAAAAACAGGTTAAGAATTATTTGCTAATTTAATTTAAAAAAAACTGAAATACCTTATTTACATAAGTATTCAGACCCTTTGCTATGAGACTCGAAATTGAGCTCAGGTGCATCCTGTTTCAACTGATCATCCTTGAGATGTTTCTACAACTTGGAGTCCACCTATGGCAAATTCAATTATTTGGACATGATTTGCAAAGGCACATACCTGTCTATACAAGGTCCCACAGTTGACAGTGCATGTCAGAGCAAAAACCATTCCATGAGCTTTGAGACAGGATTGTGTCAAGGCAAAGATCTGAGGAAGGGTACCGAAACATATCTGCAGCATTGAAAATCCCCAAGACACATAGGCCTCCATCATTCTTAAATGGAATAAGTTTGGAACCACCAAGACTCTTCCTAGATCTGGCCGCACTGCCAAACTGAGCAATCGGTGGGAGACGGGCCTTGGTCAGGGAGGTGACCAAGAACCCAATGGTCACTCTGACATAGCTCTAGAGTTCCTCTGTGGAGATGTGAGAACCTTCCGGAAGGACAACCATCTCTGCAGCACTCCACCAATCAGGCCTTTATAGTTGAGTGGCCAGTCGGAAGGCACTCCTCAGTAAAAGGCACATGACGGGGCGGCAGGTAGCCTAGTGGTTAGAGCGTTGGACCAGTAAAGTTTGCGCAAGGACAGGTTTAAAAAGCATAATGTTTGCGCAAGGACAGGTTTAAAAAGCAGAGCTACGTAGAAAACTGTTGGCTACGACGATAGTCTCTTTCGTTAGCTTTCTGAATTAAAAACTTTAATGTCGATGTGTTAGCTTAAGTCAAATTACTACAGGATTTAAACGTTAATGTCACAAAATAACAAGACTTCAAGAAAGGTTGCTAGATCGAATCTCCAAGCTGACAAGGAAAAAAATCTGTCGTTGTGCCCCTGAGCAAGACAGTTAACCCACTGTTCCTAGGCCGTCATTGCAAATAAGAATTTGTTCTTAACGGATTTGCCTAGTTAAATAAAGGTTCAATTTAAAAAAAAATAATAATGACAGCCCGCTTGGAGTTTACCAAAAGTCACCTAAAAGACTGACCATGAGAAGCAAGATTCTCTGGGCTGATGAAACCAAAATTTAACTCTTTGGCCTGAATGCCAAGTGTCACATCTGGCAGAAATCTCACACCATCCCTACGGTGTTTTTCAGCGGCAGGGACTGTGGGACTAGTCAGGATCGAGGGAAAGATGAACAGAGCAAAGTACAGAGAACTCCTTGATGAAAAGCGCTATGGAGCAGGTTAGGACCTCAGACTGGCACCTTCCAACAGGAGAATGACCCTAAGCACACCGCCAAGACAAGGAGTGGCTTCGGGACAAGTCTCTGAATGTCCTTGAGTGGCCCAGCCAAAGCCCGGACTTGAACCCGACTGAACATCTTTGGAGAGACCTGAAAATAGCTGTGCAGCGACGCCTCCCCCCCATCCAACCTGACAGAGCTTGAGGGGATCTGCAGGGAAGAATGGGAGAAACTATAGCTAGCTAGCTATATGGTGTTTGACATGTGTATGAATGTAACTCATGGTGTTTAATGCGTTAGGGACTCCTGAGCAAACCAGGTTGTCACCTTGTGAAATCCGGTGGATGTAAAGAATCTAGCTAAAGCATTTACCCCAAATTGAATAAACAATTTTTGTAAGCTTGCCTTGGTCATTTAAAAAAAAAAAAATGTTTCAAATTCAAATCATTGATCTTCCTCATAGTAACGTTAGAGATTGACAATATTTGTCATGCAATGTAGCTGAAGTAACGTAGCTAACTATTTTCTTACTTGTGTAGTGCAGGATAAAAACATTTTAAAAACTATATTCTATGGATGGGAAGCTTTGTAGCCAATCTCTATATGGACACAAATGTTTGGTATAAATATTAATTCAGAACAGTTTTAATTACTTCCACTGGTTAACCATTAATCCCCAAGAAATTGCAGAAAATGACAGTGAAGAAAATGCAACTGTTACTTGTCAAACTGTTATTATGGAATTAAAGTCCTACTTCAGTACTACTCCACATTGAACCAAAGCCAGAAGATATGTAGATTAGGGCACATTGTTGTTTTGCAGTTCTTTCATTTGTTGCTCATATGGTAAGAACATATTAATTTCCCTTATTTAACCAGGCAAGTCAGTTAACTGCCCCTGAACAACTATCTTGCTCAGGGGCAAAACAACAGATTTTTACCTTGTCAGCTCGGGGATTCGATCCAGCAACCTTTTGGTTACTGGCCCAATGCTCTAATCACTAGGCTACCTGCCGCCAGTACATGCATTGATAAACAAGGCTTGACGTCAATGAATTGTGTGGTAAACAATCCTTTGCCGGTTTCTGCTGTGCGCCAATGATGTAGAGATGTCCCATTTCCTAGGGTTATGATATCTCTCCCTACCACTAGTTGCTCCATTTGAGGGACACTCAAACGATGGGGAGGATTAGGGGGGGGGGGAATTGGGATTAAGCCCTAGACTGAAAACAGGAACTCTACAAACCTTCTCATATCTTGTACCAGTATAGCGCACACATACCTCCACAGCGTGGATCATGGTGCTGACAGCGTCCTCCATGACGTTGTCTAGGCCTAGCTCGAAGGCGGTGACCATCATGCGGGCCTCCAGCTGGCCACGGGTGGGCAGCAGCAAGGTATGGGCACTAAGTTTCAGTTCGTCCTCCTCACCCCCAGCCTCCCGTGGGCTAAATGGCTGGGCCGCACTCAGAGGGTTCTGGGGCTGGAAACGATGCTGAAGATGCCATGGGTCACACACACACACACACACACACACACACACACACACACAC
This sequence comes from Oncorhynchus mykiss, assembly GCF_013265735.2. Classification (NCBI taxonomy): domain Eukaryota; kingdom Metazoa; phylum Chordata; class Actinopteri; order Salmoniformes; family Salmonidae; genus Oncorhynchus; species Oncorhynchus mykiss. Next base: position 73,745,744 of record NC_048572.1, read on the forward strand.
ACACACAGCATTATACTTCAACAGAAAGATGATCTAAACCATATATTATTGCCACCTCCCATTATGCAAGGGCAACAATATTCTTTATAAACACTATAAACACTTTTTTGTTACACGTGTGTTAAGGATTCTGACCAACAAAAAAAGTTTACCCATATCAATCCCATTCCTGCTGATCTCCACTGGCTACCTGTTCCTCAAATAATTTAATAAAAAATTATCCTCCTGGTCTACAAAGCCCTAAATGACATCAGACCAACCTACCTGTCTGACCTACTCTCCCCCTATGAACCTCCACGCACCAAACTACTCCTAGGACCATGCCCCTAGGACCAGGCTCCACACAATGGGCGACTGTGGCCTTTCCTCCCACGCACCACGCCTATGGAACTTCCAGATAATCTTAGGGCTGTTCAGGGGGATGGGTATAATTTGTGGAACGTTCCAACAGGAATCTGTTCTAAAAACTTTGTAAATAACAAGGTTGCCAACAAACAATGCATATAAAGTTGTATAGCGGCAGAATGATACCGGGTAGGGAGTGGGCTAATTAATTATATTTTTTCACTCACCATGTTTATTCTGAAAAATGTCTGTCCTCACTCTGGTAGCCTATTGACAAACATTAAGAATAAGATACGTGATGAGTTGATGCCTATTCGGCAGCTATTTAGCTAACGTTAGGTGAATTGATCATGTTACTTTGTATGCATTTGTTGGCAACCTTGTACTTCAAAGTTTTTGGAACAGATTCCTGTTGGAACGTTCCACAAATTATACCCACCCGTTCAGACTGCTTTTAAAGCAAGCCTTAAGACTAATCTCTATCGGCTGGCCTACCGTTCTTCCTGGACTGATTGTTACTTTCATTAGAGATATATCCATATATTTTCCCCCCTATTCTATTTTATAAACTGAGATTATTCTTGATAATGAAAAGCAAAATTAATACATTATTATTAACAACTCACATCAAATTTCTGTCTGGAGGAGAACTTCTTCTTTCCTTTGGCGGGCTTGCCAGGCTTGGAGGCTGAGCCACCTGCCCATTGCAAAGATCCAGCACCCTCTGGAAAAGAGGAGGAGGTTGCAGTCAGGTTTGTGGTCAAGCCTAGTGGTTAGAGTGTTGGACTAGTAACCGAAAGGTTGCAAGATCAAATCCCTATGCTAACAAAGTACAAATCTGTTGTTTCTGCCCCTGAACAAGGCAGTTAACCCACTGTTCCTAGGCCGTCAATTAAAACAAGAATTTGTTCTTAACTGACTTGCCTAGTTAAATAAAGGTAAAATAAAAAAATACAGATGTGAGGAAACTGTTTCAATTAAGATATCGATACATTCTACATTGGAAAACCTACCTGGTGTGGAGATGATGATCTGACAGCGAGTGAGAATGGCCAGGAGAAAGTCATTGTGGACATGAACTGAGAGGGTGGAAAATTGGGAGAGTTAGCTTTGAAATTGTTTCTTTTTTTTGCATTGAACTGTAGCTCTGGTCGTTGTGCCGATCAGACGCATGGATAGTGCCGGTAAATAAAGTATTTTGGACTAACGAAACGACAGCTCGCTAATTCAGAGAAAAGTTCATCGGCACTCTAGTAACATCTTGACTTTGGTGAGTAACAAACGTATAATGAAGCCAGTCACTAAAAACGAGGTTAATGGAAAGATGCAGGGCTCCACGGACCAGCTAGGTCCAACACACAGAAACAGAGAATGTCGAATAATATCTGCACTAACCGTTGTCTTGTGCCAAAAGGCGACGAGCCTCGATGTCAAACTCTTCCTTGCTTATCTTCTGTTTGAACCACAGCTTCAAGTTCGCCCAGTAACTTTAAAAGATATGCAATTGAGGAAATAAACATTCAGTAAGATAGCTAAGGTTACACTGGTCACTGCATAGCCGTTTGCAGACAGCTAACGTTAGCTAGCTTTGCTATCTATTTGTAGACGTTTAAACCAACTATCGAAATAGGAAAGTAAAATAAACATACCGTGTAAGGATAACGTCAACCAACGGTAGCATACTTACTGTTTGACATTATCACCAATTGCTTCTGTTAAATTTTTCTTAGCAATTTCAAGCTCACTAGCATGGGCTGCCATAACGACTATAATTGTGTGACACACTCAGATTGGTATAATGCCGCGTTCAAAGGAACTCGGAAATCTGGAAAAACGATCTCCGACTGTGGAAAATAAATGTAAACAGTCATCCAATTCGGAATTCCAACTCCGGAACTCTGGCCTCTTTCTAGTGTTCCGACCTGAAGACCACAGAAGTCATGATTTGACCACGTATTTTTCCAATTCCCAGATGTTTTGAACGCGGCATTACTAACCCTGTGACGTACTTATTCCGCTCATGCGCTGCATCTTCTTCTTCTATCCTCGGAAGTGTGTGCATTAGCTAAAAGTGTCACAGTACCACCTATGAACTTGGAATATAGCAAACACACACCTGCAATTAGCCTTTTTTTCCAGCAGAGAGCACACATGCCTCAGGAGACAGTGCTGTGTATTAATTATATCCCTCAGTGGCTGTGTATGAGCAGATATGATTTAGGTTTTACAGTCCAACATAGCTATAGGTGCAATTTAGGTGGACCCATGTGCACGTTGCCATTAGGCACAGATCAAGAATCAGCAAAACATACTTTATTTTAGTGTGGGACAATGTCCTCATTCTCGATTGATTGTTATTGGGTTAAATATTGCACTTTTTGATTCAATATATGCCTGTTAGACAAATATACAGCTTTTCAATCCAGTGTATGATGTACAAAAGTTGCCTCTTGGGAAAGACCATCTTTTCACCACAAAATTTTTTTGAAAATCTCAAGACAAGGAGACATGATTAATACCCATTCTTGCACTCATAGAAGATCACTCAGTTTGGCTTTCACTTGCTGTTTCTTGGACATTAAAAGCATTTATAATTATTTAAAACCTTTCCTTGTGGTTGATCCATACTTGTATAGACTGGAGGAAAAGGTTCTATAAAGAAGCAAAATAAAATTCAGATGTACCTCTGGATCACCCAATGTGATCCAATAATACGGAATCGCTATTATTTTAAATTTTTAGAACACATTCAAGAACCTCCAGAAGCTAACTAGCTACAAGCTATTTAGTCATTGTTAGCCACTGCTAGCGGCTTTTACCTTCTGCACAGCCAGCCATTTTTTTTTAGCCTGGATAACTGTCTCTCCACAACAACGCCGGATTTCTGCCGTAATCCCTGGACCACTACTTCTGATCTTCACAGCTAGCTTGCACGCAGTACCGAAGCTATCCCTGAGGCCCACTTCCCGGCCTACTCAGCTGTTCACCCGAACAACACTCATACACGGCTAGAGCCCAATACTCCACCGGATCCTTGCTGTAAACTTGGCTACATAGCTGATTCCTGCTGGACACTGTGATCACTTGGCTACATAGCTGATGCCTGCTGGACTGTCCATTAATCACGGTACTCCATTCTGTTTGTTTATGTTTTTATCTGTCGGCCCCAGCCGCACTCAGGCTCTGTGTGTAGTTAATCCGACCCTCTCTGCCTAGTCTCACCTGCTGTTTTAGCTAGCTCTCCCAATCAACACCTGCGATTACTGTATGCCTCGCTGTATGTCTCTCTCAAATGTCAATATGCCTTGTATACTGTTGTTCAGGTTAGTTATCATTGCTTTAGTTTACAATGGAGCCCCTAGTTCCACTCTTCATACCTCTGATACCTCCTTTGTCCCACCTCCCACACATGCAGTGACCTCACCCATTACAACCAGCATGTCCAGAGATACAACCTCTCTTATCATCACCCAGTGCCTGGGCTTACCTTCGCTGTACCCGCACCCCACCATACCTCTGTCTGCGCATTATGCCCTGAATATATTCTACCATGCCCAGAAATCTGGTCCTTTTATTCTTTGTCCCCAACGCTCTAGGCGAACAGTTTTGATAGCCTTTAGCCGCACCCTCATCCTACTCCTCCTCTGTTCCGCGGGTGATGTGGAGGTAAACCCAGGCCCTGCATGTCCCCAGGCACCCTCATTCGTTGACATCTGTGATCGAAAAAAACCTTGGTTTCATGCATGTCAACATCAGAAGCCTCCTCCCTAAGTTTGTTTTACTCACTGCTTTAGCACACTCTGCTAACCCTGATGTCCTTGCCTTGTCTGAATCCTGGCTTAGGAAGGCCACCAAAAATTCTGAGATTTCCATACCCAACTATAACATTTTCCGTCAAGATAAAACTGCCAAAGGGGGAGGAGTTGCAGTCTACTGCAGAGATAGCTTGCAAAGTAATGTCATACTTTCCAGGTCCATACCCAAACAGTTCGAACTACTAATTTTAAAAATTACTCTCTCCAGAAATAAGTCTCTCTCTGTTGCCGCCTGCTACCGACCCCCCTCAGCTCCCAGCTGTGCCCTGGACACCATTTGTGAATTGACCGCCCCCCATCTAGCTTCAGAGTTTATTCTGTTAGGTGACCTAAACTGGGATATGCTTAACACCCCGGCAGTCCTACAATCTAAGCTAGATGCCCTCAATCTCACACAAATCATCAAGGAACCCACCAGGTACAACCCTAAATCTGTAAACAAGGGCACCCTCATAGATGTCATCCTGACCAACTGGCCCTCCAAATACACCTCCGCTGTCTTCAACCAGGATCTCAGCGATCACTGCCTCATTGCCTGTATCTGCTACAGATCCGCAGTCAAACGACCAACCCTCATCACTGTCAAACGCTCCCTAAAACACTTCTGCGAGCAGGCCTTTCTAATCGACCTGGCCCGGGTATCCTGGAAGGATATTGACCTCATCCCGTCAGTTGAGGATGGCTGGTCATTCTTTAAAAGTAACTTCCTCACCATTTTAGATAAGCATGCTCCGTTCAAAAAATGCAGAACTAAGAACTGGTTCACTCCAGACCTGACTGCCCTCGACCAGCACAAAAACATCCAGTGGCGGACTGCAATAGCATCGAATAGTCCCCGCGATATGCAACTGTTCAGGGAAGTCAGGAACCAATACACGCAGTCAGTCAGGAAAGCCAAGGCCAGCTTCTTCAGGCAGAAATTTGCATCCTGTAGCTCTAACTCCAAAAAGTTCTGGGACACTGTAAAGTCCATGGAGAACAAGAGCACCCCCCCCCCCCCCCCCCCCCCACCGCAGCTACTCGCCCAAGCCTCTCCAGGTTCTCCTTTACCCAAATCCAGATAGCAGATGTTCTGAAAGAGCTACAAAACCTGGACCTGTACAAATCAGCTGGGCTTGACAATCTGGACCCTCTATTTCTGAAACTACCCGCCGCCATTGTCGCAACCCCTATTACCAGCCTGTTCAACCTCTCTTTCATATCGTCTGAGATCCCCAAGGATTGGAAAGCTGCCGCAGTCATCCCCCTCTTCAAAGGGGGAGACACCCTGGACCCAAACTGTTACAGACCTATATCCATCCTGCCCTGCCTAGCTAAGGTCTTCGAAAGCCAAGTCAACAAACAGGTCACTGACCATCTCGAATCCCACCGTACTTTCTCCGCTGTGCAATCTGGTTTCCGAGCCGGTCACTGGTGCACCTCAGCCACGCTCAAGGTACTAAACGATATCATAACCGCCATCGATAAAAGACAGTACTGTGCAGCCGTCTTCATCGACCTGGCCAAGGCTTTCGACTCTGTCAATCACCATATTCTTATCGGCAGACTCAGTAGCCTCGGTTTTTCTAATGACTGCCTTGCCTGGTTCACCAACTACTTTGCAGACAGAGTTCAGTGTGTCAAATCGGAGGGCATGTTGTCCGGTCCTCTGGCAGTCTCTATGGGGGTGCCACAGATTCCCTGATCCACCTCTACGCAGACGACACAATTCTGTATACTTCCGGCCCTTCCTTGGACACAGTGCTATCTAACCTCCAAATGAGCTTCTACGCCATACAACACTCCTTCCGTGGCCTCCAACTGCTCTTAAACGCTAGTAAAACCAAATGCATGCTTTTCAACCATTCGCTGCCTGCACCCGCACGCCCGACTAGCATCATCGGATGGTTCCGACCTAGAATATGTGGACATCTATAAGTACCTAGGTGTCTGGCTAGACTGTAAACTCTCCTTCCAGACTCATATCAAACATCTCCAATCTAAAATCAAATCTAGAGTTGGCTTTCTATTCCGCAACAAAGCCTCCTTCACTCACGCCGCCAAACTTACCCTAGTAAAACTGACTATCCTACCGATCCTCGGCTTCGGCGATGTCATCTACAAAATAGCTTCCAATACTCTACTCAGCAAACTGGATGCAGTTTATCACAGTGCCATCCGTTTTGTTACTAAAGCACCTTATACCACCCACCACTGCGACCTGTATGCTCTAGTCGTCTGGCCCTCGCTACATATTCGTCGCCAGACCCACTGGCTCCAGGTCATCTACAAGTCCATGCTAGGTAAAGCTCCGCCTTATCTCAGTTCCCTGGTCACGATGGCAACACCCACCCGTAGCACGCGCTCCAGCAGGTGTATCTCACTGATCATCCCTAAAGCCAACACCGCATTTGGCCGCCTTTCATTCCAGTTCTCTGCTGCCTGTGACTGGAACAAATTGCAAAAATCGCTGAAGTTGGAGACTTTTATCTCCCTCACCAACTTCAAACATCTGCTATCTGAGCAGCTAACCGATCGCTGCAGCTGTACATAGTCTATCGGTAAATAGCCCACCCAATTTACCTACCTCATCCCCATACTGTTTATATTTATTTACTTTTCTTCTCTTTTGCACACCAGTATCTCTACCTGTACATGACCATTTGATAATTTATCACTCCAGTGTTAATCTGCAAAATTGTAATTATTTGCCTACCTCCTCATGCCTTTTGCACACAATGTATATAGACTCTCTTTTTTTTCTCTTTTTTTTTCTACTGTGTTATTGACTTGTTAATTGTTTACTCCATGTGTAACTCTGTGTTGTCTGTTCACACTGCTATGCTTTATCTTGGCCAGGTCGCAGTTGTAAATGAGAACTTGTTCTCAACTAGCCTACCTGGTTAAATAAAGGTGAAATAAAATAAAAATGTAAAAAATCAGTATCACATCTAGGCTGTATCACATCCTGCCGTGATTGGGAGTCCCATAGGGCGGTGCACAAGGCCGTCATTGTAAATAATAATTTGTTCTTATTAACTGACTTGTCTAGTTAATTAAATGTTAAATAAAAATATAAAACACAATTTCTAAAAAAGTACAGTGTCTAAATCCGACAGAACAATCTATTTCATTGATTATAATTCCTGACTTTACTTTTTTATTGAGGACTATGGCACAATAATAAAATATAACCTGTGCATGTGATTTGTAACAGGTTCCTTAAAGAGTTTTGAGGGGTGGAGAAAGCATGAAATCAATTGCTAGGCTGTATCACAACCTGCCTTGATTGGGAGTTCCATTGGGCAGCGCACAATTGGCCCAGCGTCGTCTGGGTTTGGCCGGGCTAGGCCGTCATTGTAAATAATAATTTGTTCTTAACTGACTTGCCTAGTTAAGTAAAAAAATATATATAATAAATAAATGCTACATGCTTCGTGTGTGTCCTTCACATTCATAAGGGACCTTTTCTCCAGAGTTAAGTGCTTCTTCATTCTGATATTTATTTAGAGACCTCTTTTTATGTTCAAACGACCACCTTTGAGAGAAACTAAAACATACAAACACACACGCAGTCAAGAAAGTTTAATAGTCCCCCATCCCAGTATCTTCCAAGTGATACCCTTCTCCCACACTCAAAATGATTTCCTCCCTTGGGATTTACGTCCCAAACATTTTGTCTAAAGACGTCTTTGTCTGCTAAGACCTCCACATGTTGTGTCCGTAGCCAAATAAACACAGCTGCCAATATCCCTAAGATCGGTTCTTCTAAGAGGACTTCTAGGACCAGTGTTTTTGACAGAGATGGAGTATGTATGAGAGAGAAATGTTCAAAGAGCTTTGCTAAAATAAAATTGATTGAGAGTTGTTAATAACAAGTGTGTGTATGGCGTATATGGGAAAGTTTCCTAGTTTAACCACAGATTGAATGTTTATGCCTGACTGAGAGAGAGTTTGTGTGAGTGAGACATATTCCATGCTCTAAGCTGCAATGGCAAGAGTGAGTATGTGTGTGTGATCCTGAGTGGGTGTCATCACCACACACCAATTCCAGGCACCCAGGCTTAGTGGATTTTGCTCTTTTTCTTTTTTTCTTTCATTAGCAATTGGAACCTTATAATAGGAGGAGTTATGTTATTCTTTAGGAGCACTATGACAGAGGGAGTAGGCAGTACAACCTACCACTCCAGAGGGAAAAACTCACCATCCCCCCAGGCTAGCTCAAACTTTCTGGACCAGCCTCCATCCTACTGTGAGTGTGTGTGTGTGTCTGCACAGACATTCACTAACCAGTTTGTGAGGCCAGAGAGAGAGAGAGACAGAGAGACCAGTACTAAGGAGAAGGCAGGAGAGTGAAGAGCATGCCGCTATACAGGAGCCACAACTGAGACTGAGACATCGGCCCCCACAAGCCTCTGACAAGCACCAGCAGAAGAAGCAAACAACGTTGAGACGCACAGGCTGTCTTCACACATAGCTACAGGTGTGTACACACTTTTATTTTCCTGTGGCCTATACTGTCCTGTGTTTCTTTTCTTAAACTTTGTTCAACAGATGCCTCAATGGCAAATTCCAGTTCCGGTATTGTTCAGACCAGAGATAGTTTGTAGATCTTATTTGTCATCGCCATGGGTACGTGGTTGTTTATTTTCTGTGATTACCAAATTGCGGTCTATTATATTTAAGTAGTTTATTTTGTAGAAATGTCATTACAAAGGGCTTGTACTTTAAAAGAAGCCTCCCAGAACTGGCACCATTCACCACAATGAATTGTTCATTTATTTATTGTAATACACTCGTGTGCTAATTTATTTTCTGTTTATTACCTCTTTAGTAGCTGCTGTTAAAGGTGTATTAACTGTTATCAATGGTTTATTAACTTACAAGCGTCAGCTATTAGACAGACACAAGGTAGGGGAAAAAAGGCTGAGCAAACATCCCCCCTGGGCCTGCCAGTGAATGGACAGACACACTTGAGTCACAACAGAACAGCCAGTGACCCGCTGGCACTGGAGGGCATTTACCCCAAAGACTGGCACTGTCCTCTGCTAGCCTACTGTACTGTAGGACAGTCACCGCAAGTTTGACCTGTCTGGATGCAAACCGCCCCATTAATATTGATGAGCTATTGGTCTGGCTCTGCCTGAGTAGGAAAATGTACTTTGGATCCTTTTTTTATAAGTCAATTAAAAATGTAATGCTCTGACTGTGGCTGACTTGATGAAGACCAGCAGGCCTAGGCTGTTAGCGACAGACACATATAGCAGTAATAACCCACTATTAGATTAATAGTCCTGTGATTCTCATACTGAGCCTTTTGTGTAAACATTGTCACTTATCTGAGTCTGTAATTGGGGTTTGGGACTAACTTTTAAGAAGGGTCAATCCCTGAAGCCAAATTATTGAGAGTGATTATGAATGAGTGTTTTTACTAAAAGAAGGAGAGAGACAGCTGATGGCTTATGCTCAAGAAACAAGTCTCAAATTCTAATATCACTTTCAAAATCTCTCCTCCAACTTTCCTTAAAACTATTTTTAATCTGTTAGTCTGTATTTGGGTGTTTTTGACACAAAGGAAATGAATGGATTTCCAGTGCTGTACTGGTAATGACAAATAACTAAATCAATAGTAAATACATGAAGAAAATGTATGTTGTCTACTGCCAAAGCCAGGCAGTAAAACAATGTTTTTCTCTCTTGACAGTGATAAAGGGAACAATTTTGTCACCACAGCCATTTTGGTTTAGGTAATACTGCCACCATCCTCCCATTAAGTATTGTTGGAACCTTCAATGCAGCTTAGAATATTTCATGAAAGACCGCAGGCAGAAATGATTGAGTGCCCCCACTGCTTTTTCCATTCAAGAGACAGTGAGTCCTTGCTTCCTCAGTATGTTTGAATCCAGGGGATTTGTTTTGATGGGTAGCCTATTGATGTGAAGTAGGTCATAATGTGCGCCTGTCAAAAGTGTTGGATGGTTGAGGGTTATTTAACCTTTTTGGCCCACATCCTCTGCATACGCCATTCTAGTTGTGGTTTGGCTGAAGTGCAACATCAGTCTAACGTTTGGCCCGCTGTTAGCAATCTGAATGCCCGGAGGCAAGCCAAGCTATCTATTGAAAAGGAGGGGTCTTTCACTTAACATGCATTTTTTAACAGCACCCCTCCCTGCTCTCCATTCTTTGTCAAGACCAATAAGTTAAAAATGTGAGCCTCTCCTCTTAAAATAGATTCCCAGAAAACATTACTCATAAACCAGGAGATTCATGTTCACAGTCTCACACATCCAGCTCTTTAATTCTGTACCAAATTCAGCCGATACCAAATGTCTCCATATTTAGGCCAGCCAGATGAAATAGGATGAGAGTAAAATGGGTCAGTCTGAAACAATCATTGTCCTCCAACTGGTGCCAAAGAGGTGCACAGGTCTCTCCGAGACCTTTATATTTTATTTAGAATTGGGGCTACATGTTTGCCTTCCTTTAATGCCAAACAAAAATTCTCTACTTGGTTTTCAGACTTTTTTATGGAAGAGTACAGACCTTTTCTAACAGTATCCCTCCACATAATAATACAAATGTTTTCTTTAGCCCTTTTCTCAAATCTAAAGATACAACCTGGAAGCTTTTGGAGAAGCTTGATTAAGCAGGGGAGATGATAACAGGAGCTAACCAAACACGCTCAGTAGCATGAAGGAACACCCAAGAGTAAATGAACTGAAGCCAGAATTGGAGCTGTGATAACATATTTCTGCATGCTTGCACACACCACTGCTAAGAATTCAACCACATATTGCCCCGCTTTCCGTCTGTGTTTTAGGTGCAACAGTGACACAGCCGTCAGCTGTAGAGGAACGGAAGAAGAGAAGAGTAACCAAGAGACTGACCATGGGGCCCAGAGCTTTATGTCTGTTTGTCCTGCTTGGTCTGTCTGTCTGGGGCAGCAGTGAGGGCCTCAGATCCCCCATTCTGACCCGGAGACGGAGGGCCCCAGAGGACACAGGAGAACCACCCAAAAAGTGCTCGTACACCTTCCTGGTCCCTGAGCAGAAGATCACAGGGCCCATCTGCGCCAGCCGGGGCCTACACACGGACAAGGATCGCGTGACCCGCCTGGACGTTGCGTCAGTGAGGGACCTGCTCTCCAAACAGAGACGGGAGATGGACAACCTGAAGCTGGTGGTGGATGTGGACGGGAACATGGTGAACGAGATGAAGCTGCTGAGGAAGGAGAGCAGGAACATGAACTCCAGGGTGACCCAGCTTTACATGCAGCTGCTTCATGAGATCATCAGGAAGAGAGACAACTCTCTGGAGCTGGCTCAGCTGGAGGGACGCATTCTCAACGCCACAGCAGAGTCCCTACGTCTGGCCGCCCGCTACCGCGACCTGGAGGTCCGCTACGCCACGCTCTCTGCCATGGTCAACAACCAGTCGGTTCTGATTGGTGCCCTGGAGGAGCGCTGTCTACAGGTATACGGCCGGCGGCAGGAGCAGCCTCCTCAGGGTCCACCGCTGGTACAGGTAGTGCCGGAGAACATACCGGTTAGCATCCCAAGGTTCACCAATGAGATCCAGAGGGACCATAGCCGGGCGTTCCCCAGAGACAGGGGCTCCCGAGTGGGGCCGGCACCCACAGGAGGCACCCTGGAGCTCCGGACGGCTCCGCAGGGCAACTTCAGCGCAGAGGGTGAGGGAACTGATTGATTGAGTCATTTAATAGGTTGGGTGGTTGGTGGGATGTGTGGGTGGGTGGGTGGGTGGTTGGTGCCAAGGGTAAAACAGGTATTTCTAAATGAACCTCACAACCTCAGACCAATGGGTGTATGAATGGAACAGCAGGTTCATTTTCTTCTTAGACTGAGTATTTATTATGAAACATTTGCATATCAGCTGGAACTAGGTTCAGCTGGAACTAGGTTTGGTGCTGCTCACCAGAAAGAAAGACCGAGATGGAAATAAAAATGTGGTCTTGTCTAAAATCAGAAGAAAGAAAAGAGAAAGGAAAAGCCTGTGCGATTCTACTCATCAACCAAAATTCCTGACACATTTAGAATAATAAAGCATGTGTGATTTGAAGGCAGCTCTGTATGAAAGCAAACCCTCTCCAGGACTGCTCCCTCTCATGCTAAGCATGGACAGAAGCCAGGATGGAATGACATGGTTTCCTTCCCCTAACCACAAAGTAGCAGCACTTCTGGTTTACTTCACCACTGCTTGCTCAGTCTAATACAGACTAATACAGTAGCTACACTCCTCTATAAACTAGGAACATATTCATCTCACATTAAACAATTTACCCACTGGGCAAAAACTGGTTCAATCAACATCGTTTCCACGTCATTTCAACAAAAAAATTCAAGGTGATGTTGAATCAACGTGGAAAACTGATTGGATTTTCAAAAAGTCATCAACATAAAGGAACTTAGTCTTTTTTTCCACCCAAAGTTGAACCTAAATCCTGATTAGATATTTTGACTGATTTCACGTTGAACTCACGTTAATTGACAACTCAACCAAATGTAAATCAGACCTAGACGTTAAAATGACATCTGCGCCCAGTGAGTCACTGTTTTTAACTGTCCACATTTTCTCTAAGACAAATGTATAACAAATGAACTGTAGTAAGAGGTAAACTAGAATAATAAACACACTCACTGGTTTAGCTGCCTACATCTGGTTGGTGATTAAAGGTCTGTAACAGATACATCCCTCCATCACTCCCTCTGTTCCTTCATCTCTTCCCCATTCCTCCATCTCTCCCTTCATCCCTCCATCCATCCTGCCCCAGGTCCTTTCAGGGACTGTCTTCAGGCGCAGGAGGCTGGCCATAGCACCAGCGGTATGTACCTGCTGAAACCTGACGAGGCAGAGAGGCCCATGCAGGTGTGGTGTGAGCAGGGCCTGGACAACGGAGGCTGGACTGTCATCCAGAGCAGGAGGGATGGCTCCGTCAACTTCTTCAGGAACTGGGACGCCTACAAGGTGACAATGACAAAGACACCTCGGCTTGTCCAATCTCTTCTTACAAAACCTTTAAGCCAGAGACAACAATGGTGCCATTATATGACCTATCCAAAGGAACTCATCTGGTCTGGTGTCTCGGGATCCTTTCCAAGGCCTGGTCCCCTCGTGTTTTCACTTATAATATAATATAATGTGTGTTTCAGCGTATTCATGCTGAAGAGATTAAGTTTGAGATTGCCACTATGAAACATAGGAAGACCCAGCAGGAAGGTATGTTCCACCGCTCAATCTCCAACATTTACGTTCCAAATCACCACAGCTCTGCTAGCTACATCCATCTAGTACATCTTAAGGATGAACTGTATCTGCGTTGGCCTTGCTTCTTGCTTGAAGATTTGATTCAGTGTTCCATATAGCTCTGCCAGGCTAGCTAGCGTATGTTTAACTGGAACTTAATAACTCTCCTCGACATAGATGAGTGGTTGTGAATCAATCTCCCACCACCAATCCACCACATACTGTATAAACACGTACGCATGCATACACACGCGAACACACACACACACACAGGCACACACACACAGACAGACACAAACACACACACACACACAGACAGACACAAACACACACACACACACACACACACACACACACACACACACACACACACACACACACACACACACACACACACACACACACACACACACACACACACACACACACACAGCTGTAGTGGAGGCCCAGGACAATCATAATTCCCGCCTGGACTACTTAATTCGCAATCAGAAACCAAATCAGACCACAGCCATTTAGTGTTGAAGTGCTCTGAGGAGAACAGCCAGGTACAGATTGGTCATGGTTTTTCAGCACACACAGGGGGGCCAGTGTCATCACCATTAGCAGGGATTCCAACAGTTGTTTGGGGTTGAAATATGAACAATAAAAGCCCCCATTTCTAAGATTGATGCTTATTATTTTCCAGTATGGATTCCACAATGTCTTAAGTTTCATCTGTATAGCCAATTTTAATTACAGTACAGTAATTCAATGCGAATATCAAATGATTGTTTGTCTTATATATTATTGTGTCCAAGGAAGATTAATACTAACTTACAGGAGAATCAAAAAGTAAATTAAATGATTGGCCAAGATTACTTGTCTTGTCTTCCAAAAGTACTTTTTGACAAAAGTTGATTTACAGTATTCCTTATTTTAACATTCCTCTTTTTAAACCACTCTGACTACAAAACCAATGACTATTTTTTTTATCTCTGTCCCCTCCTTTCTCAGAATGGATTTGGCAACATAGACGGTGAGTACTGGCTGGGGTTGCTTGGGATCTACAACTTAGGGAAGCAGTCTGACTACAGACTTCTAGTGGAGCTGGAGGACTGGGTGGGGAAGAAGGTGTATGCTGAGTACAGCAGCTTTCACCTGGAGCCTGAGAGCGAGGGCTACCGCCTGAGGCTGGGCACCTATCAGGGAAATGCTGGTGACTCACTCAGCAGCCACAACGGCAAGCAGTTCACCACACTGGACCAAGACAAGGACGCCTTCTCAGGTGGGTCAATCAATCAAATGATACACTGTTGACTAAACACCTAAGACATCCAGTAGGTCCTTAAGAACGCATATGAGCCAAACTGAATGGGTATTTTTTAATGGACTATTTATATTCTCTCGATGCAGGTAACTGTGCACACTTCCATAAGGGAGGCTGGTGGTACAACTCCTGTGGCCAGGCCAATCTGAACGGTGTTTGGTACTCCGGTGGGGTCTATCGCAGCAAGTTTCAGGACGGAATCTTCTGGGCGGACTACGGCGGAGGATTCTACTCTATGAAGGGAGTCCGCATGATGGTCAGACCCATAGACTGAGACTAGAGAGGGAGAACCATGACCATCTTAACCCTCAACCAACACATGTACAGTACTGCCTATCTCAAACCCACTCACAGACATTGACTACAAACATTGTGTGAGGTGGCATAGTATTTCACATGTGAAGCTAATTTGCAGGCAGACGACAGGTTTTTCCTGCAGGCCTAGAAACCCTCAGTACTTCCTTTAGAAACTACTAATATCCAGGCATCACTGGCAGCACTAGAATTAGAGCAAGGAGTACCAGACATATCAGTTACAATGGAGAAGAAATCAAAACAACTGACCCATGGTATGGCATTGATACTGTATATCCATTCTAGACACTAGAGGTAAAATGTTGCCTATTTTAGAGGTGTGTAAATAACTTTAGTTGTAATAACTTCTTAAGAAAGCATTCAATCTACTTTGTTCCAACTTCTCCATCTTCTGATGCTTTTATGATTTATTTTTTATATGTTTGAAATAAACCAGGCGCCAAGGTGAAGCTGTAACTCATCCAACAGAAAACATTGGGTTTTCTATTCACTATATTTGTGCATCATGCATCATGTATTGCGCTTTCACAGCTGACTTATGTACTCCAGGCTGTGTGGATGTTTTTCTAATTTTGCTGTTGATCAAATTTCAATACGAGCCAGAGTCAAAACAAGTATTAATGGAAAAAAAGAAAAGGAATTATGGTTTGTTTTGTGTGGTTTTGGAGACTTAAAAAATGCAGACGAAGCAGAGAGTTAGTGAGAGGCATTGGAACAGCCAGCGAGAAACGCATTGCTGAAAGCCATACAGGACAGAGAGAAGGGAAGAAGAGAAGGAGAGGGGGAGGAAAGGTTGGGGGAGAGGGAAAGAGAAAGAAAAGTGGGTGAGAGGGGGAGGGGGGAACTGGAATGGAATCTGTCCAAATTTCCAAGTGATCTTTTTTTCTTTACAGAGAAATGTACATTCTTTCCATACAAAAGTGCTTGGGCTATATGTTTTTGAATATATTTCATTGAAAAAGTCACGACTCCCTGTGGTCTGTAATCACCGGTAGAACAGGCTGTATCTGGAGGGAAACCGATCCCAGAAGAGGAGACCAGCGGGTTCCTCTGACTGATTGGTCTGCAACACACGGCACACTACATACACATCCATATCACAAAACTTGAAAGTCAATGGGAATTAATAAAAGGGACTGATTCATGACTGAAAAAAATGTATTATCATGAGTTTTGATGCTGCCTGAACAGTCCATTATCAGCCTGAAAACGTCATCCAAATGCCACTGGGTTGATGTTTTTCTCAATACATTGCAGTCATTGGGAAAACATGAGTGCCACAGGGTTGACAATTATGTCAATGCATTGCATTCAATGAAAAAGATGAGTGTCACAGGGTTGTCGTTTATGTCAATACATTGGAGTCAATGGGGAAAGATAAGTGTCAACCAATTCAATCTGATGTCAATAAATTGCAGTCAATGGGAAAAGGTGAGTGTCACTGTATTGACACGTATGTCAATACATTGCAGTCAATGGGGGGAAAGGCAGGCAGGCAGGCAGGCAGGCAGGCAGGCAGGCAGGCAGGCAGGCAGGCAGGCAGGCAGGCAGGCAGGCAGGCAGGCAGGCAGGCAAACTCTAAACTCAACCGTAAACCTAACCATAGCTTCATGTCCACATCCTGGCTCAACCCAAATCTAGCCATAACTCTAGCCCTCCACATCTTGGCTCGGAGATGTGGACAAAAAATTAGGGATAGGGTTATGGCGAGGGTTAGGTTTGAGCCTAGATGTGGAAAAGAAATGAGTGTTAGGGTTAGGGTTGAGGGTAGGTTTAGTATAAGATAGAGTTAGAGATGAAGCGAGGGTTAGGGTTGAGGCTAGATTTAGCATAAGCTAGAGTTAGAGATGAAGCGAGGGTTAGGGTTAAGGCTAGGTTTAGTATAAGCTAGATTTAGAGATGAAGCGAGGGTTAGGGTCAGGGCTAGGTTTAGTATAAGCTAGAGTTAGAGATGAAGCGAGGGTTAGGGCTAGGTTTAGTATAAGCTAGAGTTAGAGATGAAGCGAAGGTTTAGGGCTAGGTTTAGTATAAGCTAGAGTTAGAGATGAAGCGAGGGTTGGGGTCAGGGCTAGGTTTAGTATACGCTAGAGGTAGAGAAAAAGTGAAGGTTTAGGGCTAGGTTTCGTATCAGCTAGATTCAGAGATGAAGTGAGGGTTAAGGTTGAGGCTAGGTTTAGTATACGCTAGAGGTAGAGATGAAGCGAGGGTTGGGGTTAGGGCTAGGGCTAGGTTTAGTATAAACTAGAGTTAGAGATGAAGCGAGGGTTAGGGTTAGGGCTAGGTTTTGTATAAGATAGTTAGAGATGAAGCGAGGGTTAGGGCTAGATTAAGTTTAAACTAGAGTTAGAGATTAAGTGAGGGTTGAGGCTAGGTTTAGTATCAGCTAGAGTTAGAGATGATGCGAGGGTTAGGATGGTTTAGTATAAGCTAGAGTTGGAGATGAAGCGAGGGTTAGGTTTAGGGCTAGGTTTAGAATTTGCTGGAGTTAGAAATGAAGCGAGGATTAGGGATAGGGTTAGGGCTAGGTTTAGTATAAACTGGAGTTAGAGATGAAGCGAGGGTTAGGGTTAGGGTAGGTTTAGTATTAGATAGTTAGAGATGAAGCGAGGGTTAGGGCTAGGTTTAGTATGAAATAGAATTAGAGATGAAGCGAGGGTTGAGGCTAGGTTTAGTATCAGCTATAGTTAGAGATGATGCGAGGGTTAGGATTAGGGCTAGGTTTAGTATAAGCTAGAGTTAGAGATGAAGCAAGGGTTAGGGTTAGGGCTAGGTTAGGATTAGCTGGTGTTAGAAATTAAGCAAGGATTAGGGATAGGGTTAGGGCTAGGTTTAGAATAAGCTAGAGTTAGAGATAAAGCGAGGGTTAGGTTTAGGGCTAGGTTTAGTATAAGCTAGATTTAGAGATGAAGTGAGGGTTAGGGTTGAGACTAGGTTTAGTATGCGGCAGAGGTAGAGATGAAGCACGGGTTAGGGCTAGGTTTAGTATCAACTAGAGTTAGAGATGAATCGAGGGTTAGGGCTAGGTTTAGTATAAGCTAGAGTTAGAGATGAAGCGAGGGTTAGGGTTGAGGCTAGGTTTACTGATAGCTAGAGATAGAGATGAAAGGAGGGTTAAGATTAGGGCTACGTTTAGTATAAACTAGAGTTAGAGATGAAGCGAGGGTTAGGGCTAGGTTCAGTATAAGCTAGAGTTAGAGATGAAGAGAGGGTTAGGGCTAGGTTTAGTAGTAGCTGGAGTTAGAAATGAAGCGAGGATTAGGGATAGGGTTAGGGCTAGGTTTATTATAAGCTAGAGTTAGAGATGAAGCTAGGGTTAGGATTAGGGCTAGGTTTAGTATAAACTACAGTTAGAGATGAAGCGACGGTTAGGGTTGAGGCTAGGTTTAGTATACGCTAGAGGTAGAGATGAAGCAAGGGTTAGGGCTAGGTTTAGTATCAGCTAGAGTTAGAGATGAAGCGAGGGTTAGGGTTGAGGCTAGGTTTAGTAATAGCTAGAGTTAGAGATGAAGCAAGGGTTAAGATTAGGGCTACGTTTAGTATAAGCTAGAGTTAGAGATGAAGCGAGGGTTAGGGTTGAGGCTAGGTTTAGTATAAGCTAGAGTTAGAGATGAAGCGAGGGTTAGGGTTGAGGTTAGGTTTAGTATAAGCTGGAGTTAGACATGAAGCGAGGGTTAGGGTTAGGGCTAGGTTTAGTATAAGTTAGAGTTAGAGATGAGGCGAGGGTTAGGTTCAGGGCTAGGTTTAGTATAAACTAGAGTTAGAGATGAAGCAACGGTTAGGGTTGAGGCTAGGTTTAGTATACGCTAGAGGTAGAGATGAAGCGAAAATTAGTGTTAGGGCTACGTCTAGTATCAGCTAGAGTTAGAGATGAAGCGAGGGTTACGGTTAGGGTTAGGTTTAGTATAAGATAGTTAGAGATGAAGCGAGGGTTACGGTTAGGGTTAGGTTTAGTATAAGATAGTTAGAGATGAAGCAAGGGTTACGGTTAGGGCCTCCACCCTTGACATAACCCTAGCCTTCATCCAATGAACAATTAATACATCCCCTCACTATATGACAGAAAAGTAGGCCCCACTTGAAGCCTGACCTTGAGTTAATGTGCTTTTGAAGCTACAAACAAAATTTACTCATGGGATCGTTCAACAGACACTCCCAATGAATGCAAGCCTACATCTGACCAGTTGAAATGAACTCTTCACAGTGAAAACTTGGTCTCACAGAGAACAAGGCTGTTCTTCTATAGAAAAGCAGTACCTATAGCCCTCACATAACCAAGACGCCCCCACGATTGAGCTACCTAACCGTCTTTGCACACAACCAATCGTGACCTTATACAGATGCCCTGTGTTTAGGTTCAGCTTCCTGTGGCAACAGGAAGTGTCTTAATTAATCCTCAACATGGTCCTTTATTCTCTTCCTGCAGTTACACAAAAACACTGTCTTCCATCCTCTAGAACATTCTATTCTTAATGTAAAGATTTGCATTGTTAAAGAAGGTCCATAGATTAAATTTCAGATTTTACAGAAAGTGACCTAATTGGGGTCATATGTGCGGTTTCAAAGGTTTAAAAAGGTTTAATCTTCCCAAATTGTAGATAATTTGTGACCGCGGAACCCGGCCTATGAACTTTGAAGTTAATAGACCCAAAAGCATTTTTGACCTTCATTGAACACAATGGTCTTGCAGTTCTAGAAACTAAGAGCCTTGCTATAAATTCTTGAATGAATTCTTATTCACTTGAAACGGTCTGTATATGCCTGCAAGTCTGTCTGCATGTCTGTGGTTGTTTGTTGGAGTGTGTCTGTCTGTTTGTGGGAGTGAGGGAGAGAGAGAGAGATGAGAGCAGGGGGAGGCAGAGAAAGAGAGTGAATGGAGGGGGTAGGAGAGAGAGAAAAGGGGGAGAGTGAGGAAGGGGAGAGAGAGGGGGAGAGGGTGAAGGAGGGACTAGGAGAGAGAGAGGAAGGAGAGAGGAGGGAGAGGGAGATGAGAGGAGGTGTAGGAAGGTAAAGGAGGGGGAGAGAGCGATGGAGAGAGAGAGAGAGAGACAGACAGAGAGGGTGAAAGAGGGGGAAAGGGGGTGAAACGAAGAGAATGAGGGGGATAAAGAAGAGAGTGAGAGAGAGACAGACAAGAGATCAACCCTGTGACACTCATCTTTTCCCAATAACTGCAATGTATTGAGAAAAACGTCAACCCTGTGACACACATATTTTCCCATTGATTGCATTGTATTAAGAAAAACATCAGCTACTGTGACATTTTACCTTTTTGCTAAAACATGCCAGAATGACATTTTCCTATGATATCACGTTGGTCTCAAGAATCATTGATACATAGTACATACAGTGCCTTGCGAAAGTATTCGGCCCCCTTGAACTTTGCGACCTTTTGCCATATTTATTTTTGTGAAGAATCAACAACAAGTGGGACACAATCATGAAGTGGAACGACATTTACTTATTTTCCACCATGATTTGCAAATAAATTCATTAAAAATCATACAATGTTGATTTTCTGGATTTTTTTTCTCATTTTGTCTGTCATAGTTGAAGTGTACCTAAAATTACAGGCCTCTCTTATCTTCTTAAGTGGGAGAACTTGCACAATTGGTGGCTGACTAAATACTTTTTTGCCCCACTGTATACAGTGCCTTGCGAAACTATTCGGCCCCCTTGAACTTTGCGACCTTTTGCCACGTTTCAGGCTTCAAACATAAAGATATAAAACTGTATTTTTTTGTGAAGAATCAACAACAAGTGGGACACAATCATGAAGTGGAACAACATTTATTGGATATTTCAAACTTTTTTAACAAATCAAAAACTGAAAAATTGGGCGTGCAAAATTATTCAGCCCCCTTAAGTTAATACTTTGTAGCGCCACCTTTTGCTGCGATTACAGCTGTAAGTCGCTTGGGGTATGTCTCTATCAGTTTTGCACATCGAGAGACTGAATTTTTTTCCCATTCCTCCTTGCAAAACAGCTCGAGCTCAGTGAGGTTGGATGGAGAGCATTTGTGAACAGCAGTTTTCAGTTCTTTCCACAGATTCTCGATTGGATTCAGGTCTGGACTTTGACTTGGCCATTCTAACACCTGAATATGTTTATTTTTGAACCATTCCATTGTAGATTTTGCTTTATGTTTTGGATCATTGTCTTGTTGGAAGACAAATCTCCGTCCCAGTCTCAGGTCTTTTGCAGACTCCATCAGGTTTTCTTCCAGAATGGTCCTGTATTTGGCTCCATCCATCTTCCCATCAATTTTAACCATCTTCCCTGTCCCTGCTGAAGAAAAGCAGGCCCAAACCATGATGCTGCCACCACCATGTTTGACAGTGGGGATGGTGTGTTCAGGGTGATGAGCTGTGTTGCTTTTACGCCAAACATAACGTTTTGCATTGTTGCCAAAAAGTTCAATTTTGGTTTCATCTGACCAGAGCACCTTCTTCCACATGTTTGGTGTGTCTCCCAGGTGGCTTGTGGCAAACTTTAAACAACACTTTTTATGGATATCTTTAAGAAATGGCTTTCTTCTTGCCACTCTTCCATAAAGGCCAGATTTGTGCAATATACGACTGATTGTTGTCCTATGGACAGAGTCTCCCACCTCAGCTGTAGATCTCTGCAGTTCATCCAGAGTGATCATGGGCCTCTTGGCTGCATCTCTGATCAGTCTTCTCCTTGTATGAGCTGAAAGTTTAGAGGGACGGCCAGGTCTTGGTAGATTTGCAGTGGTCTGATACTCCTTCCATTTCAATATTATCGCTTGCACAGTGCTCCTTGGGATGTTTAAAGCTTGGGAAATCTTTTTGTATCCAAATCCGGCTTTAAACTTCTTCACAACAGTATCTCAGACCTGCCTGGTGTGTTCCTTGTTCTTCATGATGCTCTCTGCGCTTTTAACGGACCTCTGAGACTATCACAGTGCAGGTGCATTTATACGGAGACTTGATTACACACAGGTGGATTGTATTTATCATCATTAGTCATTTAGGTCAACACTGGATCATTCAGAGATCCTCACTGAACTTCTGGAGAGAGTTTGCTGCACTGAAAGTAAAGGGGCTGAATAATTTTGCACGCCCAATTTTTCAGTTTTTGATTTGTTAAAAAAGTTTGAAATATTCAATAAATGTCGTTCCACTTCATGATTGTGTCCCACTTGTTGTTGATTCTTCACAAAAAAATACAGTTTTATATCTTTATGTTTGAAGCCTGAAATGTGGCAAAAGGTCGCAAAGTTCAAGGGGGCCGAATACTTTCGCAAGGCACTGTATAACTACTATACACCACAGCCAGAGACTAAACAGCACACGCCCAATCATCAGGGTTTAATATAAAAGTGACATAAAGAAACCAGTTGGAATAAACCAAACATAACTCTTTTTACTGTTTTACAGGCTTGTTTTTAAAACTGAGCCAATTAAACATGTTCACACACACTAACTATTACAACAATTACTGAGACCTTAAAAGCCTATTGGAACAGTTGACTTTGTACAATTTGCTTGTAATGGGCAAAATGTAACAATTCAGCAGCTTAACCAGGCTGATAACTATGGAGAGGACGGCTAAGAGAGGTCATCCAAGGTCATTCTCTTTATGTGAGAAAAGGAAAGATGTCAGAGGTCTATATGTATAAGCCGATTGAGAATTAATATGATCTAGTGTACATTCATTAGTATGAGACTTGCTGTCCCTCAACTGATTTGCATGGCTTGAGTCTTTTTGTGGGCCGTGTGCTATATTATGGTACAGTGGGGAAGAGAGAAAGAGTTTTCCACCGGAGGCCTGAGGTACATTCTTTACAGATTCTCTAATATTTGCATTGGATGGCTGGGGCCTCTCTTAAAGGTGTGTAACTATGTATGAAGGAGGGTGGTGGAGAGAGATGGACCGACCACATAGAGCTCTTTCTGCAGCTGTTAAAATGCTCAGATTCCCCTGCCTACACTACTATTAAAATCACTGTGTTACATTTGTGTTTGTGTGTGTGTGTGTGTGTGTGTGTGTGTGTGTGTGTGTGTGTGTGTGTGCGTGCGTGCGTGCGTGCGTGCGTGCGTGCGTGCGTGCGTGCGTGCGTGCGTGTGTGTATGCTCACGTCCGCCATTTATGTAAAACACACGCAGTGGATCCACCCTGAGACTTCCCGTCACTCTGTCTGCACTATAAACCCTCAAACTTTACATAGTCAGTTAGCCACACACCTGCCGCCCTCCGACAAGAGAGCCACCAATGCAGGAGCTGGAAGGGAGAAGGTGAGATCTTTGGCCCCAGTGAGGAGACCACACTCAGGCACTGGCCACAGCCTGGCTCTGGGGACTGCTGGTGGTCCTCTGTGGGATCATCAGGGGTGAAAGGAGTCTTTGACCACCATGACGGTGCTAAACTCGGAAGACTTTCGGAAAAAAATGTGTGGAACCTTCAACCACCAGGTTCCTGGTGACGACAATTGCTCAGAGAGACATACACTCTTGGGAATCTCCATAGAGGTCCATTTATCTATCCCTACCAACGCAGTCCTCAAACGTGTCACAACACACCCACAACCAGCTAATGATATTAACCAGGGATGCAAACCCATACAGATGGGAAGAAAATAAATAACCCTGAATAAAAATAGAACCATTTAGCTAATAGAGCTCATGTCTGTCTGGAGTCTGAACTGAGCCAGTTGAGATAAGTAACTCCTCCACTAAGACATAACGTTTTTAGATTGATAGTCAACCAGTGAGAGCTGTAAAGTCTCAATGGATCAAAGGCAGCTGGAGGAATTTGCCGCCCTCATTCAGATAACTCTAAAACGTGGTATGATATTTCAGTGAGACGTGAAACACAGAAGCCTTTGCCAAGGCTTAATGAAATGTATTTTAATAGCACACAAGAGCAAATCTGAGCACAGAAAACGAATCCAGGGATAACAAATAAAAGCGAGACTTGAGCCACGAAAAGAGCTGTATTAAATCTTCAAACCAGTTTCGTCTGCAGTTTAGCAGGTATTTAGTCTATTAGACGTCTATTAGCTGTCCTTCAGAGGATATCAGTTGTCAGCAAGAGCTTTCCACAGTCCCCATGTCCTTAAACATAGGTATTGTGTTTGCTCCCTCATCAACCAAAGTGTGGCATGCATTTGTAGATGATTCTAGATTCTAGATAGATAAATATTTTTTCTCTCTTTTTGCCAATCCCCCCCCACCCACCAAACCATTACTTTTATGGAGCCAGCTTTGTCACTTGGCTTATGTGTCTGCCTGCTCCAAATTTGACTACTTAATGTGTGACATAATAGGAAGGACTCAAATTTGGGGCAATATGTCTGTTTGGCCCCTGGTAATAGACCTAATACTGCCCTCCTGCTCAGAGCTCAGCTGATTTGATGGCCTAGTTAAGTCTGGAAAACAACAGTGTGGGCCTTATGGGCCAGCCCTGGCCTGGAGAGGAAAACTCATGAGCTAATGTGCTGAATTAGGGGTTAGGCTACTGCTGCTGCTGGAGCTGAAAGTAAAGGGAACAGTACCAAAGGGTTCAAGGGGAGCCATAGAAAAATATAATTGCATAATTATTTTATGAGAAGTGATATTATAGTAAACTGACATCTCCACCCAGTGCATATATTCATCCAACCACCTTGGAACTCTTAAATCTAAATTATTTGATATAATATTCTAAACCCAAAACATTTAAAGGACGCGGGAGAGTATTTCTAGATGTAATACTGTTCATTTAAAATCTTCAACAAAGAGACAGTTCTTGAAGTTATGTATTGGGAGCAACGGAGCATCTTTCAGCAAAGTCATGAAGGGGAATCAACAGTAGTTTACCGGTAATATTTTCCCCGAGGCCAGTGGCCCCTCCTTGTGGCAAAACAAGTTACTAATCCCTTCTTCATAAATGTCAAAGATTGATACAAACTAAGTTAAATGTACTAAAATGTTAAAGACTAAATTATTGTGCATTCATTATCGAATGCAAATTAAATTTCATTTAATCGATCATGATGTATCATAGAACATTAGAGGGGAATAGCACCTGCTTGAAAGAGAAGTTGCCATTGGATGACATTTGACTTCTGCCGACCAATTACACCGTGGTATTACAGTACGACGGCTCGTGGATCAACTATTTCTATGGGTTCTACATCGTGGAGCTCTGGAGTTACACACCGTTAACTATCGATCAACTGCTGTCGCTGTATCAACATTCAACAGTAATTTGACTAGCAGTAGACACTGTACTTTATAGCTTGATTTTTACCAATGTCAAAAGAACGGAATATACATGTGCATATCCACGACAGAAGATAGTCTTGCAATTTGAACCACAATGCTTGTTCTCAAAGTCATTTGATATTGCAAAGTGATGGGAAATATTTATATTTAAAAAGAAAAATGGTGAGTGAGTTATTAGGCTTCCCCCTTCCCAGTTCCTTTTCGTATTGCCTTGCTGTCTCTGTCAAATAGTAAAATAGCAAGAGCCTTGCTTTTGTTCAACTTGGTTCAAGAGATCAGTAGGATTAGAGGGTGATTTAAAGGGACTAACTAATGCGCCACTACTCTATTCTGGTAAAATTTAGAAACAAGCCATGTCGCAATCGCATATACCACTGTGTCACTCACAGTGTCAGTGGCTCTGAACGTACTCTCGTTGTTCGACATGAGAAAAGCCATAACTAAGTACTTGTTGAAAATATATATATTTACACATTTTACAAGTTTTGAGTTATCAAATATTGATTGAGTAAAATGTTTATTCTGAAAACTATTTAGCTTACAAAACACTTAAAATAGAGTGACAGATTAAGGTACCTAAAAGCCTAATCATTTATCATTGCTGAATGGAAATGAAACATACCAAGTATCCATTCATGTCAAATGTGGTTGCATCAGAACCAAAGCCAGCTGTGTTTGACTGCAGGCTGAGTCCTGTCCCGTGGCCCTGTCTGAGCTGTGTCTGGCCCAGGTGTGTCTCAGCCTGGACTCCCTCTGCAGTACGCAACCAGATGGCTCCCTGAGGCTCAGCTGGGCCCCACTGCTCCCACAGGAAATGGCGGATCAGCTACTGCACAAGATGGCTGCCCAGGGTGAGTAGGGAGGGAGGGCGCCAGAGAATGTTCAACAACAAAACACACAAATGGAATTAAATAAATGTAATGGTTAACAAACCTGCTATGGGTTTAAAAAAGGGAATTTCTATTCAATGTGTTGATTTTGCGTAATTTTTTAAAACAAGATATTGTTGTGTCAACCTCCCGTTTATCACTGTTCTCGTCCACATTTTAGCCTTACCTCAAGTTTTCACTTCTTATTTTTTCATCCCCTAGGCACGCTAAACGACAGAACAGTCGGTATCTTCCGCAGCTGTGAACAACTCCGTCTGCGCAGAGCTTGTGTCCGCTCCTCCCCCCTCTCTGCAGAGGCCTTCCGTCTGGCCCTCTGCCCTCACCGGCTGCAGGAGCTGGATGCTTCTGGGGTCCCTGGGGGCCTCACTGGTGCCCACATCCTCTCAGGCCTGGCCTCCAACCCGGAGTGCAGAGCCAGCCTGCAGAGGCTCACACTGAGCAGGCTCCAGTTGGGCTGGACGTCCCTGGAGGTGAAGGAAGAGCAGGTAGGCTTCAGCTCTCTGCAGGGCCTGAGGACACTTAACCTGGCCAACACAGACCTCACAGACCCCTTCCTGGAGGACATCTGTACTCTCCCACAGCTAGAGGTCCTGGACATCTCCAGCACCCCCGTCACGGAGCTGAGCGCCCTGCTGGGTTGCCGGCTTACCCTGAGATCCCTGACTGCCCACGGGCTGAGGCAGCTGGACATGTCACCCGCCAGAGTGATCTCCATCCTTAGCCAGCTCCACGCCCTCAGGCACCTGGACCTCTCTGACGACCGCTTCGTCTCTGCACCACCATCCGCAGAGAATGACGAAGGGGGGGAGGGGGATGAAGCGGTGAGACTGCTTCTGGAGGGGGGTTCTGGGATTCTCCCAGCACTTGTGTCTCTGGATGTGTCTGGAAGGAAGAAGGTGACTGAAGGGGCGGTCACTGCCTTCGTCGAAGGGAGGAGAGGGCTTTTGTTCCTGGGGCTTCTGGCTACTGGGGCTGGCTCCTGTGACGTTCTGTCTGGGAAGAATAACTTAAAGGTGAGGTGACCACCTGGGGGGGATTTTATTGTTCATTACAAAAAATGCCTCCTACTTCCTGCTGTCATTTACTTGCTTTGGTGGATCTGAGACAGCTGTGAAGGTGTAAGCAGTAGTTTCAGCTATGACCTATCCAGGCCTATCAGATATGTGCAGAAGAATGAGGAATAAGTGACTGACGAATAATCTTCTTGTGTTTGTCTTCCAGGTGACCGGCGAGGCCAATGAGAAGCAGATCTGTGAATCTCTGAGGAGGTACAGAGAGAGAGAGTGTTTCACACGCGAGGCCCTGGTCCATCTCTACCAGCTGACTAACGACATGTACAACCAGACCAGACCAGACATCCTGAAGGTAACGGTCAGAATATGTCTGCATATGAAATGGCTGAAATTGTGGTTGTTGACATAAGCATTTATACAAAAAGCTTATGTACTGCTTATACATGTGCTATGTATGGGTCATGAATGTATTATGAAGTCCTAATGTAGGTACCCTTCTCTCCTCCCTGTAGCTGGTGTTGGGAGGGATGCAGAACTACTCAGAGTCTCTCCATGTCCAGCTGGTGGCCTCAGCCTGCGTCTTCAACCTGACCAATCAAGACATGGCTGTGGGCATGCCCCACCCCCTGCTCAGCGCAGTTGTGCATCAGGTGCTGGAAGCCATGAGAAGCTTCCCCAGCCACCAACAGGTTCGGGCCCATACACACACACACACACACACACACACTTTAACATGCACTACATGACCAAAAGTGTGTGGAGACCTGCTCATCGAACATCTCATTCCAAAATCATGGGCATTAATATGGAGTTGGTCCCCCCTTTGCTGCTTTAACAGCCTTCACTCTTCTGGGAAGACTTTCTACTAGATGTTGGAACATTGCTGTGGGGACTTGCTTCCAATCAGCCAAAAGGGCATTAGTGAGGTTGGGTACTGATGTTGGACGATTAGGCCTGGCTCGCAGTCAGTGTTCTAATTCATCCCAAAGGTGTTAGATGGGGTTGATGTCAGGGCTATATGCAGGCCAGTCATTTATATATGGACTTTTCTTTGTGCATGGAGTTTTGTCATGTTCTATGAGCAGAAGAACCTCAAGGCCAGCCCCCTAGCAATTTGAGTTCCAGTCAATGAACTTCAGCCTCTCTCCATTTGAGAAACAGCTAGCATGATGCACACACAGCAGAGGGAGAGAGCAATGACGTGGTGCACATATCTGCACATATGTGATGTAGTACACCATTTTCAGGGACCACTTTTGGCTCGTGAATGCTACTTTCAGAACTACTGGCTAAAAAGTATACAAAAGTAATGTAAGGGACAGGTCTCTTTAAGGGACATTTAAAAATATTCTAAACCACCACTGAAATCCTTTAGGCTTACTCATGACGCTGAAATCTCCAACCATTCTCCAACCATTAGAAAATGACTTTAAAAAATAATAACTAATAAATAACAAATACTGGGCTAATTTTAAAGCATAAAACACAAATTATCACACAGATTTGGCTACTCTCTCTCCCGTACCCATAAAAAAAATCTAAGCCAAATACAATATAAAGTAATACTCTACTGTGTACCGGACGGCAGTGAGGATTGCCACCGAGCTCACACACCCACTCAACCAGGAGTACCCTACCAGCTCTGACTTTTTTTTACTAGGTAAATTGACTTGAGAACACATTCTCATTTACAGCAATGACATGGGGAACAGTTATAGGAGGGGAGATGAATGAGCCAATTGTACATTTGGGATGATTAGGTGACTGTGATGGTATGAGAGCCAGATTGGGAATTTAGCCAGGACACCGAGGTTAACACCCCTACTCTTACAATAAGTGCCATGGGATCTTTTAGTGACCACAAAGAGTCAGGACACCCGTTTAACGTCCCATCCAAAAGACAGCACCCTACACAGGGCAATATTTTTTAGACCAGATGAAAGGGTGCGGCCTACTGGCCATCCAACACCACTTCCAGCAGCATCTGGTCTCCCATCCAGGACCAACCCTGCTTAGCTTCAGAAGCAAGCCAGCAGTGGGATGCAGGGTGATATGCTGCTGGCCATCAGGCCACGATACAGATTTTATGTACAGAAAACCTGCAAAAGCCCAGAAATCATTTGTCCCCACCAGTATCAGACAGTTAAACAAATAACTCTGCTCAACGACCCCACCTCCCCACTCTCATTTATCTGAACTGTGAAATGTTCCTTATCCAATGGACTGTACAGTACTTTCGAAAAGTCTACAGAGCCCTTGATATTTTCCAAATGTTGTTACGTTACAGCCTTATTCTAAAATTGTTTAAATTGTTGTTTTTCCCTCATCAATCTACACACCATACCCCACAATGACAAAGCAAAAACAGGTTTTTAGAGATTTTAGCGAATTTATTCAAAATGAAAAACTTAAATATCACATTTATGGTGTATTGTGTGTCGATTGAGGAAACAATTGAATTAAATCCATTTTAGAATAAGGCTATAACGTCACAAAATGTGGGAAAAGTCAAGGGGTCTAAATACTTTCTGTCTAAATACTTTCTGAATGCACTCGTCCCCACTAGTTGTTTCTTGTTGTATTGCTTGTGATTTACATTGTTGTGTTGTTACAGGTTTGGGTTTTTCCATTTATGTTTTGAGGTTGGACTTTTAGCACGTATAGCTCGTTAGCACGTAGGGCGCAACAATTGGTATCACTTCATTAGTCAGTATGTGTTATTCCTGGGCTGGTTGCCAACTCAATAGTGGGAAGGTGTTTCACCTGTGCTGGTCCAGATGCTATTTGGCCCAGATGCTATCACTTCTGATGTTGCTACAGAAGTCAACTTTCATTGGACACCCCCATGAGTGTCTTTTAGAACCCCTCCTAAAAACCCCACCTGTTTTGTTTTGGTTGTTGTCAGTGACTCTTTGTTAGTTCCCCCTTCAGTTTGAGCAACATTATTTGGTTTTCTAGCTGAGCTGGGGAACATAACAAAATGGGGGCTCATCCGGGACCTTGTTTCCCATGAGTATGTGCTGTGCCCAGATATTTGAGTGTTCAAAATACACTTTTGTGGTAGAGTTTCTAGCCAGAGGAGTTATAAGATTGGTGGAATCCTTTTGATAGTTGCATAATCACACAGGAATGTAAAATAAACATAAAGCCATGGACTTTAAGTTGGAAGCATTTGTGGAAAACCCTACATGGGAGATGCTAGATAAATGTACAAAGCCGAATCTGACAGTCCAAAAGCAGTAGTCAGAGTTTATCGGTACTGCTTTGGTGGAGGAAATCCTCTCTGAGAGAGAGGCTGATGAAAAGGGTGCTACGGGTAGTAGAGTACATCCCATAGAGGTGCAACTAAGGCAGTTAGAACTAATGGCAAAATAGGAGCGAAAATTTGAGCTTGAACAACAGAAATTAGAGTTGGGGCACAGGGAAAGACAAAATGAGCGTGCAGCCAAACAACGAGAATGTACAACCAGACTAGAACAAGAACAACATGCGCATGCCATTTGATTAAAAGAGATGGAGCTGGCAGTGCGACAAAGGGAGATGGATCTGGAAGCACTCCAAATCCAGTCAGACCATCCTGCCCCCTCAACAGAGTTTGATCTTGGTTGAAACAGCCGACTTGTACCGCCTTTCAACGAGAAGGAGGTGGATGTGTATTTTACTCTGTTTGAGCGGATTGCCACATCCCTAAAATGGCTGTGAGATATTTGGTCACTGCTCCTCCAATGTGTTATTTTGGGAAAAGCTCCGCAAGTGTATGCCGCTTTATTTCTTGACCAGAGTTCAGATTATGACACTGTTAAAGCTGCTTTCCTTTGGGCTTACGAGTCTGTAAATGACTAAAGACAGAATCATAAAGCCATGTTGAGTTTGCAAGGGAAGAAGCATGTCTTTTTGATTATCACATCAAATTGTATTTGTCACATGCCCCGAATACAACAGGTGTAGACCTTGCCGTGAAATGCTTACTTACCAGCCCTTAACCAACAATGCAGTTTTAAGAAATAGAGTTATGGAAATATTTACTAAATAAACTAAAGTAAAAAATATATAAAGTTACACAATAAAATAACAATAATTAGGCTAAATACAGGGGGTATCGGTAATGAGTCAATGTGAGGGGGTACAGGTTACTCGAGGTAATTTGTACATATAGGTAGGGGTAAAGTAACTATGCATAGATAATAAACAGCGAGTAAAATCTTCAACAGAATTGCTACCAAAAAGAGTTTACTGAAACTTGTTAACAATGACAGTCACCTATGATTAACCAAATTATATTTTGAAAGAGGAAGCAAAATACTTTAAGCATATATTTTCGTTTCAGTCTCCTCCATCTCCTCTAACCGAAGCTAATTATATAGATTTGTTTCGATAAATAATGTAAAATGAACAGCCATACAGAAAGACACATGTGAAGGTGAAAATACAGAGGAGGAACTTCTTGATGTAATTAAAGCCTTTAAGTCCAGGAAAACTCCAGCACTGGATGGCATACCAATTTTTTTATATACTCAGAGGACCGTTATTAGCATGTTTTAACCACTCCTATGTAAATGGTAGATTATCAGACACTCTGATTCCATTATTACTGAAACAGGATACAAGTGGGAAATATAAAGAATTGGAGGCCCCTTAAACTTCAATGGTGTGATGCAAAAATTCTAGCAAAATGTATAGCGCATAGAAATAAAAAGGTATTGTCTGACATTATTCATTCTAATCGGACAGGTTTTTTACATGGACGATACATTGGAGATAATATAAGGCAAGTACTGGAAACAATATAACAATATGAAAAATCTGGGAAAGCAGGCCTGCTATTCATAGTGGACTTTGAAAAGGCTTCTGATAAAGTACAACTGGAGTTTATGTATAAATGCCTGGAACATTTCAATTTTGGAGAGTCTCTTATAAAATGGGTTAAAATAATGTACAGTAACCCTAGGTGTAAAATATTAAATAATGGCTACTTCTCAGAAAGTTTTAAACTGTCAAGAGGAGTAAAACAAGGTTGTCCACTATCGGCATATCTATTTATTATGGCCATCGATATGTTAGCTATTAAAATCAGATCCAACAATAATATCAAGGGATTAGAAGTACAGGGCGTAAAAACTAAGGTGTCATTGTACACTGATGATTCATGTTTTCTTTTAAATCCACAACTTGGATCCCTCCACAGCCAGATGATTTTTCTAACCTCTCTGGATTACAACCAAATTATGTGTACTATATTGCGTATGTGGATATACTCGGTATACATATCCTGAAAGAAAGAAATGATCTCACTCCAATACATTTTTATAGAAAGTTAGCAAAAATAGATCTTGCTACCATGGAAAGGTAAATAACTTTCTATATGTGTAAAAAGAACCCTGATGAACTCTTTAGTCATATCCCTGTTTACCTATTTGCTTAAGGTCCTGCTTACACCTAGCGAACAATTTTTTTTATTATATGAGAAAAAATATAACATTTTATTTGGAATTGCAAGCGAGACCAAATTTTACGAGCCTATTTATATAATGAATATGAATTTGGAGGGCAGAAATGATTAAATATTAAAGCATTAGACCTCTCACTATAGGTTTCAGTTATACAAAAGTTATACTTAAATCCAAACTGGTTCTCTAGTAGATTAATAAAAATGTCTCACCCTATGTTCAAGAAAGGCCTTTTTCCCTTTAGTCAGATTGCAACCTTTCACTTTCAGTTATTTGAAAAGGAAATAATCTCCCAAATATCGCTATTTTTAAAACAAGCCATAGAAAGCTGTTTGCAATTTTAAATTTAATCCACCAGAAAAGACAGATATACAACAAATATTGTGGTTAAACTCAAATATACTAATTGATAAAAAAATAATAATATTTTTTAATAATAATTTTAAAAAAGTATAATCTTCGTAAATGATATCATAAATACCACTGGTGGAGTTGTCATACATGCAGCTAACTAAAACATATGGAAATATCTGCTCTACCCAGTAAAATACTACTTGAGTAAAAGTCTAACTATTAGGTTTTAAATCTACTTAAGTATCAAAAGTAAATGTAATTGCTAAAATATAGTTAATTATGTCACGATCGTCTAAGGTGGAAACAGCGGACCAAAGCACAGCATGGTGAGCATACACACTTCTTTATTAGAAGATGTCGCCAACTAAACAACAAACATCCAAACTAAAACGTGATGCCAACGTCGTGCTCACAGGCAACACAGGCAATACATTGACAGCTACAGGTGCACAAATACAGGTGGGGAAAAAGGCTACCTACTGTATATCCAAATGTCAATTTATTTGACGCGTTTGATCCAGAAAAAAAACAGCTTCCAAAAAACGCAACGTCACTACAAAATATTTCAAAAGTTGCCTATAAACTTTGCCAAAATATTTCAAACTACTTTTGTAATACAACTTTAGGTATTTTTAAACGTTAATAATCAATCAAATTGTAGACGGGTCTATCTGTTCAATACAAGAAGACAACAAAACCAACGCTACTTTTCACGTCTTGCGCACACTCAACAGTGTTACCCAGTTCCTAAATGGCCTACTTCTTCATTGCACAAATCAATAACCTCAACCAAATTCCAAAGACTGGTGACATCCAGTGGAAGCGGTAGGAACTGAAAACAGGTTTCTAAGAAATATCATTTGCCAATGAGAACTCAGTGAACAGACAGAGACCCCCCAAAAATCTGAACGGGTAGTCCTCGGGTTTTGCCTGCTACATAAGTTCTGTTATACTCACAGACATGATTCAAACAGTTTTAGAAACTTCAGAGTGATTTCTATCCAAATCTACTAATAATATGCATATCTTATATTCCTGGCATGAGTAGCAGGAAGTTGAAATTGGGCACGCTATTTATCCAAAAGTGAAAATGCTGCCCCCTATACCTTAAGAAGTTAACAGAAAAAATGGATGATAATTAGATAACGTGCCACAGAATGCTGCAGCAGCCCGCAAGGTGTGCTGCAGTATGACGCAACTTTGAAAGGAGCAACCACTGTACTTCTTGAGCCGTTCAAGAATGACCTTCATGAAAGGATTGCTACCTACCTTTATGAGCACAAGGATCTCACTCTTGCAAAAGCTGCAGTCCTTGCAGATGAGCTTGTACTGACACATAAAAATACCTTCACTAACAAAGCACCCAGTAGTTATCCATGTGCAAAAAGCAATCCAAAGAAGTCACCTCTTACTGCAAGATTCCAGTCTTTTTCTACAGTGCCCAAAGATAAAGATTGGCAGACAAGTGTTTTTTTCGTATCCGCCAGTTTGTCATTGAGAAAGGACACATTGCCGTGAGAAAGGAGACATCGTCTCTGGGTCCTAAGTTGAAATAGAAAAATAAGCGGGAGAAAAAGCCATTTCTTCTTGTGGGAGCATTCCAGCCCATTAAGTCTCTGCTTGGGACTGGTGTATCTCCTAAACAAGATTTTAGATCAGATGTGTATTGCCGTGAGTTCGTGTCTCTGCAGAGTGGCGATGCTGTTATGCAGCCGGTGAAGATACTGTGAGACACTGGGGCAGCCCAGTCCTTCATTTTGGAGGGTGTTTTGCCTTTGTTGGTGCAACGCGGAGATGGATTGTATGGAGGATCCGTTGTATAATGTGGAAGTTGAGTCTGGTCTAATTTCTGGTTCCGTCGTCGTTGGGGTGAGGACTAGCCTACCGGTGATGGAGGTGTCATTCATTTTGGGAAACGATTTTTATGGAGGGAAGGTCGTGCCAAGTCCTGTCAATTGTAAAGAACCCAGAGTAGAGGAACCTGATGTTATCAGAGAAGTACCCTAGAGTGTTCCCAGCGTGTGCGGTTACACATACTATGTCTAAGAAAGTCACCAGGAGCAAGTCTAGTATTGAGGAGGATGTCAGCGATCCCACCATGGTCAATCTATCTGAGACGTTTATGAGTGATCCTGATTTCGGTAAACCTCCTGAGTTGACCTCTCCTTTGAAAACCCCAAAGGTGAGCGAGTTTGTAGGACCACTGAAGGAAGAGAGGGTCCCTACAGTTGATAGAATGTTTAGGAAGCAGTTGATTGTGGAACAGATTAAAGCTGTTTAACTCTCCCCTCTTTTTGCTGAGATACGTCCAGAGGTGGAGTTTTATGAAGTTTGTGTGGGTTACTTTGACAGAGATGGTGTTCTAATGAGGACATGGCATTCTCGCACCCTTTCTGGGCAAGACGATTGGCCCAGTGTATCTCAAATTGTAGTTCCAATTACGCTTTGACTGTATCTTGCGTAACTTCTTCTAGCCAGGTCTGTATAACAAAATGTTGTGTCTTACTATAAATCCTGTTATGTTTGCCATTACATGGGTGAACCAAACCAAGCTGTACCAGTTACCACTTTGCAGCCTATTCCTGCTTTTGACAAACCTTTCAGCAGGGTTCTGATGGATTGTGTTCGTCCTTTGCCCAAAACAAAGAGTTTCTGTTAACCATTATGTGCCCTGTCACTCGTTTCCCTGAGGCTATTCCACTCAGGAAAATCACGAGAGGAAAATTACTACGGATATTGCAGGAGTTTCCACTTGAGATCGGATATGTACGTGGTAAGGACAACTTGGTTGCTGATTGTCTTTCAAGGGTGGGCTGTCGACAAGTTTTGTGTTTTGCATTTAGCCAGTGTGTAGCCCTGGCTCACAATTTATTTTGACTGCACATTTTGATATTTTGGAGATTAGCTTTGTTTGGTTGCGCTCATTCAAAGGGGATGAGAGATATACAGTGGGGCAAAAAAGTATTTAGTCAGCCACCAATTGTGCAAGTTCTCCCACTTAAAAAGATGAGAGAGGCCTGTAATTTTCATCATAGGTACACTTCAACTATGACAGACAAAATGAGAAAAAAAATCCAGAGAATCACATTGTAGGATTTTTAATGAATTTATTTGCAAATTATGGTGGAAAATAAGTATTTGGTCAATAACAATACTTTGTTATATAGCCTTTGTTGGCTATGACAGAGGTCAAACGTTTTCTGTAAGTCTTCACAAGGTTTTCACACACTGTTGCTGGTATTTTGGCCCAATCCTCCATGCAGATCTCCTCTAGAGCAGTGATGTTTTGGGGCTGTTGCTGGGCAACATGGACTTTCAACTCCCTCCAAAAATGTCTATGGGGTTGAGATCTGGAGACTGGCTAGGCCACTCCAGGACCTTGAAATGCTTCTTATGAAGCCACTCCTTCGTTGCCCGGGCGGTGTGTTTGGGATCATTGTCATGCTGAAAGACCCAGCCACGTTTCATCTTCAATGCCCTTGCTGATGGAAGGAGGTTTTCACTCAAAATCTCACGATACATGGCCCCATTCATTCTTTCCTTTACACGGATCAGTCGTCCTGGTCCCTTTGCAGAAAAACATTCCCAAAGCATGATGTTTCCACCCCCATGCTTCACAGTAGGTATGGTGTTCTTTGGATGCAACTCAGCATTCTTTGTCCTCCAAACACGACGAGTTGAGTTTTTACCAAAAAGTTATATTTTGGCTTCATCTGACCATATGACATTCTCCCAATCTTCTTCTGGATCATCCAAATGCTCTCTAGCAAACTTCAGACGGGTCTGGACATGTACTGGCTTAAGCAGGGGGACACGTCTGGCACTGCAGGATTTGAGTCCCTGGCGGCGTAGTGTGTTACAGATGGTAGGCTTTGTTACTTTGGTCCCAGCTCTCTGCAGGTCATTCACTAGATCCCCCTGTGTGGTTCTGGGATTTTTGCTCACCGTTCTTGTGATAATTTTGACCCCACGGGGTGAGATCTTGCGTGGAGCCCCAGATTTTTACCCATTTCTCAACTTGTGAGTTTTAGTATTCTGTCTGTAATAAAACCCTTTTGTGAGGAAAAACTCATTCTGATTGGCTGGGCCTGGCTCCCCAGTGGGTGGACCTGGCTGCCAAGTGGGTGCACCCCTGCCCAGTCATGTGAAATACATAGATTAGGGCCTAATTTATTTATTTAAATTGACTGATTTTCTTATATGAACTGTAACTCTGATGCATGTTGCGTTTATATTTTTGTTCCGTATATTTATTTATTTATGCATTATGTGGTGATGTTTTGCTGATGAGTTTCCTGAAAGGGACACAACAAATTATTATTATAACCAAAGCCTGTGCTTCCCCTTTTCCAGTTACAGAAGAACTGCCTGCTGGTGCTCTGCAGTGACACCATCCTTCAGGACGTCCCTTTTGACAGGTCAGTCTGTCCATAGCCTGGTGAATTGAAATCAATCTAAATCAATTAAATCGAAACCTTGAGTTATGTGTACAGATCTTAAGTTAGGGTTAAGTCCTAGGTTTTATAGGATCTCACTGCTGTGTCCCTGTCAGGTTCGAAGCAGCCAAGCTGGTGATGAACTGGCTCAGCGGTCACGTGGACCGGACCCTGCAGAGGATGGCTGTGGCCGTCATCTCCATACTAGTGGCCAAAGTAGGTCCTCACCCTTCTTTAAATGCATTATTTCCTCAACCTTATCATCTCCATACAAGTTGGCAAAGTAGTTCACCCCATACCCCCCATGGACCCCATACCCCCCCATGAGGGACCCCATACCCCCATGGACCTGAATTTTTGACTGGGAATAGGGTTGATGTACTGGACTTCATGGGGGGTTGGCCGTGGCTTATGTTGCTAAGATCATTTGTTGAAACAGTTTGTCTCTCTGCAGCTGTCTACAGAGCAGACCACACAGCTGGGGGCTGATATATTTATTATGAAGGTAAGAAATCTGTCTCTCCATTTCTCTCCCCCTCGCTTCATCTTTATCTCTCTCACACTCACCTGTCCTTTATCTCTCTCCCCCTCACCTCTCCTTTATCTCTCCCCCTCACCTCTCCTTTATCTCTCCCCCTCACCTCTCCTTTATCTCTCTCCCCCTCACCTCTCCTTTATCTCTCTCCCCCTCACCTCTCCTTTATCTCGCTCCCCCTCACCTCTCCTTTATCTCTCTCCCCCTCACCTCTCCTTTATCTCTCTCCCCCTCACCTCTCCTTTATCTCTCTCCCCCTCACCTCTCCTTTATCTCTCTCACCCTCACCTCTCCTTTATCTCTCCCCCTCACCTCTCCTTTATCTCTCTCCCCCTCACCTCTCCTTTATCTCTCTCCCCCTCACCTGTCCTTTATCTCTCTCCCCCTCACCTCTCCTTTATCTCTCTCCCCCTCACCTCTCCTTTATCTCTCCCCCTCACCTCTCCTTTATCTCTCCCCCTCACCTGTCCTTTATCTCTCTCCCCCTCACCTCTCCTTTATCTCTCCCCCTCACCTCTCCTTTATCTCTCCCCCTCACCTCTCCTTTATCTCTCTCCCCCTCACCTCTCCTTTATCTCTCTCCCCCTCACCTCTCCTTTATCTCTCCCCCTCACCTCTCCTTTATCTCTCCCCCTCACCTCTCCTTTATCTCTCTCCCCCTCACCTCTCCTTTATCTCTCTCCCCCTCACCTCTCCTTTATCTCTCCCCCTCACTTCTCCTTTATCTCTCTCCCCCTCACCTCTCCTTTATCTCTCCCCTCACCTGTCCTTTATCTCTCTCGCCCTCACCTCTCCTTTATCTCTCCCCCTCACCTCTCCTTTATCTCTCTCCCCCTCACCTCTCCTTTATCTCTCTCCCCCTCACCTCTCCTTTATCTCTCTCCCCCTCACCTCTCCTTTATCTCTCTCCCCCTCACCTCTCCTTTATCTCTCTCCCCCTCACCTCTCATTTATCTCTCTCCCCCTCACCTCTCCTTTATCTCTCTCCCCTCACCTCTCCTTTATCTCTCTCCCCCTCACCTCTCCTTTATCTCTCTCCCCCTCACCTCTCCTTTATCTCTCTCCCCACCTCTCCTTTATCTCTCTCCCCCTCACCTCTCCTTTATCTCTCTCCCCCTCACCTCTCCTTTATCTCTCTCCCCCTCACCTGTCCTTTATATCTCTCCCCCTCACCTCTCCTTTATCTCTCTCCCCCTCACCTCTCCTTTATCTCTCCCCCTCACCTGTCCTTTATCTCTCTCCCTCTCACCTTTATCTCGCTCCCCCTTACCTTCTCTTTTCCTTCCCCCCTCACCTCACCCTCCCTCCCCTCACCTCATCTCACCCTCCCTCACCTCATCTCCACCTCACCTCACCTCCCCCTCACCTCACCCTCCCCCCTCACCTCATCTCATCTCACCTTACCATCCCCCTCACCTCATCTCACCCCCTCCCTCACCTCATCTCACCCACCCCCTCACCTCATCTCACCCCCCCCACCTCACCTCATCTCATTCCCCTCCCTCACCTCATTTCACCCTCCCCACACCTCATCTTACCCTCTTCCTCATCTCACCCTCCCCCTCACCTGATCTCACCCTCTTCCCTCCTCACCTCACCCCCCCTCATCTCACCCTCTTCCCCCCCACCTAATTTCACCCTCCCCCCCCTCCTCTCTCACTCCCCTTCACCTGACCCCTCTTCCTCTCTCCCTCACCTCTATCTCTCCTCCTCTCTTCTTCTCACCTCTCTCTCTCTCTCCCCCTGACTCCTCTCTCTCTTCCTCTCTTCCCCCTCACCTCTATCTCTCCTCTTCTCTCCTTCTCACCTCTCTCTCTCCCCCGGACTCCTCTCTCTCTATTCCTCTCTTCCCCCTCACCTCGATCTCGCCTCCTCTCTCTCACCCTCCTCTCTCTCACCCTCCTCTCTCTCTTTGTCTCTCTCTCTCCCCTCTAACAGCAGCTGCTGGGTATAGTGCAACAGAAAGCCATGGCAGGAGTAGTGGACTCCACTCTGAAGTTTGCCCTGAGTGCTCTGTGGAACCTGACTGATGAGACACCCACTGCCTCGCGACACTTCATCCAGTGTCAGGGCCTGGAGCTGTACGAGGAGGTGCTGAAGGTAGGAGAAGCACACACACACACACACACACATTCATAGTTGAAATGGTGGAACCATTCAATGAATTGTTCTCTTCCTCTTGCCTTGCAGACCTACTCTTCTGAATCTTCTATACAGCAGAAAGTTCTAGGTCTTCTGGTAGGTCTTTCTGTTTCAACATGTTGCAGTTGTTTGTTTGAGTATGTCAGTGCTCTGATTTTTCTACATTATCATTGTGCATATTATTTACATGTGTTACACTTTGGGTTGTATGCTCAAGTCATAATTGCACAGAGAAAATGCATGTTTCTGCAATCAAAACCACTTCTATTTTGTTTGAGCCAGTAAAGATAAACAAGGGACAGACACAACCACATCATAAAAACTGGAAACATTTATCTGTTGATGGTCCATGGTGTTCTGTCTCCCTCCACCCTGCGCCTGG
The DNA here is from genome assembly GCF_013265735.2 of Oncorhynchus mykiss. NCBI lineage: Eukaryota > Metazoa > Chordata > Actinopteri > Salmoniformes > Salmonidae > Oncorhynchus > Oncorhynchus mykiss. The sequence goes on from NC_048572.1 coordinate 73,786,200, forward strand.
GTTCATTAGGGCACACCACAGCCAAACATTTGAAAGCATGTGTAATAGGATCAGATAGTACATCCCTATTTTACTCTGTTTGGGAGCGTTTTTGTCTGTTTCATTCCTACTGAACACTACTCAGGGCCAGTATTTATAAACCATTTCAGAGTGAGAGTGCTGATGTAGGATCAGTTTTGTGTTTTAGATCAATATGAATACGATTATATGGACAGGGGGACCTGCTCCTAGTTCAGATCTACTACTCTGAGTCGATTGATGAATATGGTTCCTGGTCTCTCTGTGGTCCAGAACAACATAGCAGAGGTAGAAGAGCTGCAGGCAGACATGATGCAGGAGGACCTGTTGGAGCATGTAGTGACCCTGCTCCAGGGGCCCCAGGTGGAGGTGGGGATCAGCTACTTTGCTGGGGGCATCCTGGCCCACCTCACCTCCAGACAGGATGCATGGACCCTAGACCAGGGGCTCCGACAAACCATACTGGAACAGCTGGTACAGTGTGTGTGTGTGTGTGTGTGTGTGTGTGTGTGTATATCAGTGTTTTCTTAAGTGTTTTCTTTACTCCAATTACCTGTCTTTACTTTCTACAGCATGCTGCCATACTGACCTGGGCCCTCCCTGAGCGTGAGATGGTGTCCTACAGGTAAGACTGACTGCCTGTCTGTCTATCTGTCTGAGCTACTCAGAGAAGCCATATATATCATATACAGTGGGGCAAAAAAGTATTTAGTCAGTCACCAATTGTGCAAGTTCTCCCACTTAAGAAGGCGAGAGAGGCCTGTAATTTTCATCATAGGTACACTTCAACTATGACAGCCAAAATGAGAAAAAAAAAATCCAGAAAATCACATTGTAGGATTTTTAATGAATTTATTTGCAAATTATGGTGGAAAATAAGTATTTGGTCACCTACAAACAAGCAAGATTTCTGGCTCTCACAGACCTGTAACTTCTTCTTTAAGAGGCTCCTCTGTCCTCCACTCGTTACCTGTATTAATGGCACCTGTTTGAACGTGTTATCAGTATAAAAGACACCTGTCCACAACCTCTCTCTCCTTTCTCTCTGTTCCTCTCTCTCTCTCTCTCTATGTTCCTCTCTCTCTCTCTCTATGTTCCTCTCTCTCTGTTTCTCTCTCTCTCTCTCTCTCTCAATTCAATTCAATTTGCTTTATTGGCATGACGTAACAATGTACATATTGCCAAAGCTTACCTTGGATATTTACAATATTAAGATAATAAGAATCTAAATTGTCAATGGCATTTTGTCACGAAATGCAGCTCTGTCTCAGGTTCTGCTGTTGTGCAGTGGTTGTACAGCCTTTCCTCTACAGGGAGCCAGGTTTTCCTGTGTCTACCCTTCTCAATGGCAAGGCTGTGCTCACTGAGCCTGTACTTTGTCAAGGTTTTTGATCAGTAACCATGGTCAAAGAGTTAGCCACGGTGTACTGTCGATATAGGGCCAGATAGCACTGCATTTTGGTTTGTGCTTGTCTTTCCCAATAAGCAATGTAATATTGTTTTGAGTGTGTTGTAATTTGGTTTATCCTGATTGATTGGATGTTCTGGTCCTGAGGCTTCAGTGTGTTAGTAGAACAGGTTTGTGAACTCAGGACCAGCTGGATGAGGGGACTCTTTTCTTTGCTCAGCTCTTGGCATTGCAGGGCTTGGTAGTGATATGAGAGGGGGTCACTGTATTTTAGATGTTTCCAAAAACCTATTTGCTCTTTGAGTTGCATGCATTGTTTGTAGTTTTCCTCTGGACATGTAGGAGAAGCTTACAGAACTCTGCATGCAGGGTTTCAATTGGGTGTTTGTCCCATTTGGTGAAATATTGTTTTGCAAGTGGACCCACACCTCGCTGCCATAAAGTGCAATTGTTTCAATGACACAATCAATTAGTTTTAGCCAAATTTGAATAGGTATTTCAATTTGAATTTGTTTTTTAATGGCGTAGAATCCTCTACATGCTTTCTCTCTCAGTTCATTCACTGCCTCATTAAGGTGTCCAGTTGAGCTTATTTTTAAACCTTAGTAATTGTAGTGTGTGCAGTACTCTATATATTGTGTACCAATTGAGAACTTTGGTCTAATTCCCTGAGATCTGGATCTTCTCTGGAAAATCATTATTTTAGTCTTTTTGGGGTTTACTGCCAGGGCCCAGGTCTGGAAGTACTGCTCTAGCAGGTCCAGGCTCTGCTGTAGGCCATGTGCTGTGGGTGACAGCAGGCATAGGTCATCTGCGAAGAGTAGGCATTTAACCTCTGAATTGTGGAGACTAACACCAGGGGCTGAGGATTTTTCTAGAATAGTGGCCAATTTGTTGATGTAAATATTGAAGAGTGCAGGGCTCAGATTACAACCCTGACGAAGGCCCCGCCCCTGGTTAAAGAATTCTGTTCTTTTCTTGACAATTTTAATGCTGCACGTATTGCCAGTATACATTGATTTAATTATGTCATGTTTTACCCCCTACACCACTTTCAATAACTTTGTAGAACAGTCCTGTATGCCAAATAGAATCAAATGCTTTTTGGAAGTGTCACGGTCGTCATAAGGAGACCAAGGCGCAGTGGGATAAGCGTACATTCTATTTTATTAAACAAATGCAACACTGAACAAAACTATACAAAATAACAAAACAAACCGTGAAGCAATATGACTAGTGCGAACAGGCAACTAAACAGAATAATAACCTACAAAACCAAAATGGAAAATGGCAACCTAAATAGGATCCCCAATCAGAGACAACGATAAATATTCCTATTCATGGAACAAGTAAATTCTAGTACTGTGTGTGTGTGTGTGTAGATGTATTGGAGGAGCTGTTTAGTCTCACTTAATCCTAGAGGGTTCTCCTGTTCTCTGACGACCTCTGCACAGCTGTGTTGGTCCTGCTGTTGGGCCCAGTGGAGTGGAGGAGGGCCAGTTCTGGGCCGTGGGGCTTCCTCTCTGGTCTGGTAGGGGTATTCTGGTGGTCTGGTGCGGGGTAGTAGGCTGGGCCCGGTCCGGTCTGACTAAGCCGATGGAAGTGGGGATGCTCTGGTGGTGGGTGGGGCCTGTGGGGTGCGCTGGGTCTGGTGTGGCATGAAGGGGCCTGGGGCCCCTTGTTGGTGCAGTGGTCTGGTAGGGGTCTCTGGGTGGTCCTCTGCCCAGTACATCATGGAGTGTTTGTCTACCAAGTGCCGCGTCCTTTAGAGACTTGGCAAACATCCCTACTGTCTGCTTCCTCAGGTGGGAGTGGTCGTGCAGATGCTCTGGGGTGATTGTTGGGTGGTGAGCAACGTGTAAGTTCGGGAGTAGGCCACACCCTCTGGTGATGTCAGCGTTGACATTCTGAATGGTACAGGGATGAAAGTCTTTGCGGGGAAGCAGAGTGGAGCCCTCTCTGCTACTCTGTTGACCAGGCTGCATACTCTCTCCTGCTCCTCTCGCAGGTTGTTGGTGCCGGTGTGAATAATAATGTGGCCTGGTGTGCCAAAGTCAGGCTGGGACAGGATGTGGAGTGCATTCTGTGTTTTTGGGCACCATATTTTGCACACCTTGTGTTGGGGGAAGAGTTTATCTTCTTGGATGAATTTCCCATTTGAGTCAATGAGGATGGCCACCTCAGTGGGTTTTACCAGATTAGTGCGTTTACGGTCTGGGGCTGGAGTACACAGGGACTGTGTACATGGAGGGGTGTGTGGGGGTGTGTCGGGGGGGCCAGAGAGCTTCTCTCTGTAGTAGGTGTCCACATGTGAGTCTCCTTGTTGACGGTTTGGGGGTGGGTTGTGGGTAGAGGTCAACCGAATATGATTTTTCAACGCCGATACTGATACCGATTTATTGGAGGACCAAAAAAGCCGATACCGATTAATCGGACAATATTTTTATTTTTATTTGTAATAATGACAATTACAACAATACTGAATTAACACTTATTTTAACTTAATATAATACATCAAGAAAATCAATTTAGCCTCAAGTAAATAATGAAACATGTTCAATTTTGTTTAAATAATGCAAAAACAAAGTGTTGGAGAAGAAAGTAAAAGTGCAATATGTGCCATGTAAGAAAGCTAACATTTCAGTTCCTTGCTCAGAACATGAGAACATATGAAAGCTGGTGGTTCCTTTTAACATGAGTCTTCAATATTCCCAGGTAAGAAGTTTTAGGTTGAAGTTATTATAGGAATTATAGGACTATTTCCCTCTATATCATTTGTATTTCATTAACCTTTGACTATTGGATGTTCTTATAGGCACTTTAGTATTGCCAGTGTAACAGTATAGCTTCCGTCCCTCTCCTTGCTCCTCCCTGGGCTCGAACCAGCAACACAACGACAACAGCCACCATCGAAGCAGCGTTACCCATGTAGAGCAAGGGAAACAACCACCCCAAGGCTCAGAGCGAGTGACATTTGAAACGCTATTAGCGCGCGCTAACTAGCTAGCCATTTCACTTCGGCTACACCAGCCTCATCTCAGGAGTTGATAGGCTTGAAGTCATAAACAGCGCAATGCTTGACGCACAACGAAGAGCTGCTGGCAAAACGCACGAAAGTGCTGTTTGAATTAATGTTTACGCGCCTACTTCTGCCTACCATCGCTCAGTCAGATACTTAGATACTTGTATGATTGTATGCTCAGTCAGATTATATGCAACGCAGGACACGCTAGATAATATCTAGTAATATCATCAACCATGTGTAGTTAACTAGTGATTATGATTGATTGTTTTTTATAAGATAAGTTTAATGCTAGCTAGCAACTTACCTTGGCTTACTGCATTCGCGTAACAGGCAGTCTCCTTGTGGAGTGCAACGAGAGAGAGGCAGGTCGTTATAGCGTTGGACAAGTTAACTATACGGTTGCAAGATTGGATCCCCCGAGCTGACAAGGTGAAAATCTGTCGTTCTGCCCCTGAACGAGGCAGTTAACCCACCGTTCCTAGGCCGTCCTTGAAAATAAGAATGTGTTCTTAACTGAATTTCCTAGTTAAATAAAGGTATCCAAAAATATTACAAAATGTTTAAAAAAATTTAAAAAATATTAATCGGCGGCCAAAAATACCGATTTCCGATTGTTATTAAAACTTGAAATCGTCCCTAATTAATCGGCCATTCCGATTAATACCTCTAACAGAGCCAGCCTGTCTCTCAGCAGGCTGATGGTAGTGTAGCTGGGGGGCTGCTCCTTCAGCTCAGTAACCCATACCTCTAACAGAGCCAGCCTGTCTCTCAACATGCTGATGGTAGTGTAGCTGGGGGGTTGCTCCTTCAGCTCAGTAACCCATACCTCTAACAGAGCCAGCCTGTCTCTCAGCAGGCTGATGGTAGTGTAGCTGGGGGGCTGCTCCTTCAGCTCAGTAACCCATACCTCTAACAGAGCCAGCCTGTCTCTCAACATGCTGATGGTAGTGTAGCTGGGGGGTTGCTCCTTCAGCTCAGTAACCCATACCTCTAACAGAGCCAGCCTGTCTCTCAGCAGGCTGATGGTAGTGTAGCTGGGGGGCTGCTCCTTCAGCTCAGTAACCCATACCTCTAACAGAGCCAGCCTGTCTCTCAACATGCTGATGGTAGTGTGGTCTTGGCTCTGGTGGTTGTAGGCAGGCAGGGGGGAGGATGGTCCTGCTGTTGGGATGCCTGAGGTGAGGGGAGAGGTCGGGGTGCTGCCCTTGTCTTTTTTGCATTCCGCTATCTTCGTTAGGGTGGGGAAGTCCTGCACAACAGAGCTGAGTGCCCTGGACCATGACAGTGCCGTTCTGGTACATGTTTACCGTCAGAAACCTGTTTTCCTGGTCCTTATCGCTGTCCTCAAATGTGGATTTGCCTTCCCTTGCAGATGCCTTTTTTGTGGTGTAGCTGAAATCCCTGGTTACAGCTGTATGCCAGGCAGTAGTGTTGTCTGTGTAGAATAACAGGTTTATAACAGTCCTGTTTTGTGAGCAGTCGGCAAACAAAGTTTCTGGGTTCTCCCTCACAATTCTGTGTTTAAAATGGATTCTTCCCTTCTCTGATTTGATTTCTGCTGGATATTCAAAAAAGGGGGGGGTAAGTCTCTCAGTCTCTGGAGCTGCTGGCACTGCCTCCGTGGCCATGTTGCTATGGTTACCAGCAGTAAACAGTTAGAGCTAGTTTACCAGTTGACAGATTTGAATTTGGCTAGCTACCACGATTAAGATTGGTCTTTTAACTCACTCTCTGTCAATATTTTCCTCCTGTGTTGATCTTCAGTTGTACAATTTTATTACCTATACATTTTTTGCTCATTTAATCGTGTCAATCTCGCTCTTAACAACCAAAAAGTTATAACAAGTCAAGAGCCGTTCTTCTGCATGACTTCTCTCTCTCTCTTCCTCTCACTGTTCATCTCTCTTTCTCTCCCTTCCTCCTTACTTATTTCCCTTCCTCCCTCAGGTCGTTTCGGCCGTTCTTCTCCTTGCTTCAGACCTCTCAGCCTGCTGGAGTGCAGCTATGGGCTGTCTGGGCTATGCATCTCGTCTGCACTCAGAACGGTGAGTGTGTGTGCGTGTGTGTGTCATTTACAGTACATGGTATCATTTGGGGAACTATTTCAATAACCTGAAGATAGCTGTAAGATACTGGGCTATAGGCACATGCATAGTCCTTTGATCACATAGAATGTGTGTGGCCTGAGGTGTTCCCTCACTAGTTTGTCTATATTACTGAGGTGCTTTAAATGCATTGTATATAATGTGTGGTTCTATTTTATTCCAGGTGTGCAGTACTGCCAAATGCTCCAGGTGGAGGGGGCAGTGGAACTCCTAAAGACATTGTCCTCTGACCTTGACACCCACAGCAATGTCAGAGGGATGGCAGAGAGCATCCTGGGTATGGTGGAGCGCCACCAGACCACCAGCAATCCCCTGAGAACACAGACAGAAAAGGGACATCATGGGAGGTCATGATGGATCTGTGACCCTTGACCCCTTAGTCACAGGTGTGTTAAAATATGAATGGGATAGCTGACATCTCTTTATGTGTACAGTCTACTATGTCTTTTTTAGTAGTTGCATTGGTGGGAATTAGGAAAATAAATATGAATATATTTGTTAAATGCTCAGAAAGACACTTTGACATCAGACTCCTCAATACCTAGCTGTAGAAATAATTTTTCAACAACAACATTCTAAAATATCATTGGAGTTGTTCTAGAAGTAAGTGACCTGGATAACTGCATAGTTGCTGCTTTTAAAAAGAATAGCAGAGCTATTTTTAGTCGATAATTAAAACAACTTTCAAAGAGACTAGAATAATCAGCTCTCCTAATTAAACAGGAATGTATCAACAAACTGGTGTACTGTGTGTGTTTGGAGTTTAAAATACAATCTCTGTCACCAGAGGGCTCTGATGTGCTGCATATATACTGATGTATATAAACCCTGGATTGCTGATACAACATTTGCGTAACAAGTCACATAATGAGGTGCATGGACTCATTCTGTGTGCAATAATAGTGTTTAACATTATTTTTGAATGACTACATCATCTCTGTGCCCCACACATACAAATATCTGTACGGTCCCTCAGTCGAGGAGTGAATTTCACACAGATTCAACCACAAAGACCAGGGAGGTTTTCCAATGCCTCTCAAAGAAGGGCATCTATTGGTAAAAAAAAAAAAGCAGACATTGAATCTACCTTTGAGCATGGTGAAGTTATTAATTACACAATGGATGGTGTATCAAAACACCCAGTCACCACAAAGATACAGGCGTCCTTCCTAACTCAGTTACTGGAGAGGAAGGAAACCGCTCAGGGATTTCACCATGAGGCCAATGGTGACTTTAAAACAGTTAGAGTTTAATGGCTGTGATAGTTTTCTCCTAAGGATGGAACAACAACATTGTAGTTACTCCACAATATCAACCTAAATGACAGAGTGAAAAGAAGGAAGCTTGTACAGAATAAATATATTCCAAAACATGCATCCTATTTGCAATAAGGCAGTAAAGTAAAACTGAAAAAAATGTTGCATGGAAATGAACTTTATGTCCTGAATTAAAAGCATTATGTTCGGGGCAAATCCAACACAACACTGAGTACCATTATTCATATATTCAAGCATGGTGGTGGCTGCATCATGTTATGGGTATGATTGTCATTGGCAAGGGTGAAAATAAATGGAAGAGAGCTAAGCACATTCAAAATCCGAGAGGAAAACCTGGTTCAGTTTGCTCTCCAACAGACAAATTCACCTTTCGGCATGACTAAAACCGAAAACAAGGCAAAATACACAGGAGTTTTTGAATGTTCTTGTGTGGCCTAGTTACAGTTTTGACTTAAAATCTATGGCAAGACTTGAAAATGTCTCTCTAGCAATGAACAACCAACTTGAGAGAGCTTGAATAATGTAAAAAAGAATAATGTGCAAATATGGTGTCCAGGTGTGCAAAGCTGTTAGAAAAAAAGCATCACAGCTGTAATTGCCGCCAATGGTTGAATACTTATCGAATCAAGAAATATTTGTTTTATTTCACACATTATGTAGAAATGTTCACATTTTTCTTCCTCTTTGAAAGAGTATTTTGTGTAGATCGTTGACACATTACTATTCCATCTATTTTTATCCCACTTTGTAACACAACAAAATGTGGAAGAAGTCAAGGGGCGTGAATACTTTCTGAAGGCGCTGTATGTATTGGCCACTGAGGCTTTGGCGCCACCGGTCGGCCATATTGGCACTCCCCAGTAGGATAGGTCCTCCAAAGGAATGTTTCAGGGACAAAATAAAATGTTTAAGTATTTTTTGGTTGTAGTGAAGACAACATTAATCTCAAATTTTTACTTTTAGGAAAATGTATATATATATATATATATATATATATATATATATATATATATATATATATATATAAAATTTACTAGTATGCATTAAGGTGTCTGTAGTAGAGTAAATGTGGCAAAAAGTAAATGTGGACATTAAATGATTTCTATAGCATCCAAAATATTTTTGTTGTGGGGAGTGCCAAGATGGAGGCATGGTTGCTTTAACCTCTAGCGTCGAGCAATCCCGTATCCGGGAGCGTAATCATAGCCTCAAGCTCATTACCATAATGCAACGTTTCCTATTCATGAAAATCGCAAATGATAAATAAATATATTGAAACACAAGCTTAGCCTTTTGTTAACAACACTGTCATCTCAGATTTTCAAAATATGCTTTAACCAAAGCTACACAAGCATTTGTGTAAGAGTATTGATAGCCTAGCATAGCATTCAGCAGGCAACATTTTCACAAAAACAAGAAAAGCATTCAACTAAAATAATTTACCTTTGAAGAACTTCGGATGTTTTCAATGACGAGACTCTCAGTTAGATAGCAAATGTTCATTTTTTCCCAAAAATATTATTTGTGTAAGAGAAATGGCTCCGTTTTGTTCACGTTTGGCAAAGAAAAAAAAACGAAAATGCAGTCACTTACAACGACAAACTTTTTTCCAAATTAGCTCCATAATATCGACAGAAACATGGCAAACGTTGTTTAGAATCAATCCTCAAGGTGTTTTTCACAATTCTATTCGATGAAAAATCATTCCTGGCAGTCGGTTTCTCAGAGGCAAACGGAAAAATACTGCAGCTGGAGATTACGCAATAATTGCGACGGAGGACACCAAGCGACCACCTGGTAAATGTAGTCTCTTATGGTCAATCTTCCAATGATATGCCTACAAATACGTCACAATGCTTCAGACACCTTGGGGAAAATGTGGAAAAGGTAAGCTGACTCCTAGCTCCTCCACAGCCATATAAGGAGTCATTGCCATGAGGCGGTTTAAAAAAATGCAGCACTTCCGGATTGTATTTTTATCTGGTTTTTTTCTGTAACATCAGTTCTGTGGCACTCACAGACAATATCTTTGCAGTTTTGGAAACGTCAGTGTTTTCTTTCCAAAGCTGTCAATTATATGCATAGTCGAGCATCTTTTCGTGACAAAATATCTTGTTTAAAACGGGAACGTTTTTCATCCAAAAATTAAAAGAGCGCCCCCTATATCGAAGAAGTTAAAACCTGTTGAGTGTAGGGGGCAGTATTTATGTTTGGATGAAAAACGTACCCAAATGAAACTGCATATTTCTCAGGCCCAGAATATGCATATCATTGTCAGATTAGGATAGAAAACTCTAAAGTTTCCAAAACTGTGAAAATATTGTCTGTGAGTGTAACAGAACTGATATTGCAGGCGAAAACCTGAGGAAAATCCAAGTGCTGTTTTTCCTGAAAGCTCTCTATTCCATAGCCTGCCTTCGCTCCATTTAAAGGGATATCAATCAGATTCCTTTTCCTATGGCTTCCCCATGGTGTGAACAGTCTTTAGACATAGTTTCAGGCTTTTATTTGGAAAAATGAGCGAGAAAGATCACATCGCGTCATTGTATGGCTGGGTGCCAGCAGCGTTTTGCATGCGCAACAGCTTAGAGCAGACATTTTCTCTCGCTCTTCTATTGAAGAAGCTACAGTCCCGGTGGACATATCGATTATATATTGTAAAAACAACCTGAGGATTGATTATAAAAACGTTTGACATGTTTCTACAAACTTTTCGGATACTATTTGAAATTTGTTTGCCCGGTTTTGACTGCTCGAGTCTGTGGATTTCTGAACCTAACCCGCCAACCAAATGGAGCTATTTTGGATATAAAAATATTTTTGGAACAAAAGGAACATTTATTGTGTAACTGGGAGTCTCGTGAGTGCAAACATCCGAAGATGGCTGCTAGCTGTTTGTAATGTCTTGTCTACTGAGAGAGATGTCCTTACATAAACACTTGATATGCTTTTGCCGGAAAGCTTTTTTGAAATCTTACACGCCAGGTGGATTCACAACACGCTAAGCTGTGTTTTGCTATATTGCACTTGTGATTTCATGAAAATTAAATATTTTTAGTAATTTAATTTGGTGCTCTGCAATTCAGCGGATGTTGATGAAAATGATCCCGGTAACGGGATGGGTGCATCAAGAAGTTAACACAGTGCCCCCATCAGTCATCTAGTATATGTGTGTATATATATATATATATATATATATATATATATATATATATATCATTGGTCTATACCGGTCTCCACTCTCCTGTCAGAAGATGTTACTGCCTCTGCCCCCTATTCACAGTCGGTGTTCCAATTCATCCCAAAGGTGTTCAATAGGGTTGTCAGGGATCTGTGCAGGCCAATCAAGTTCTTCTACACCGAGCTCGACAAGCCATTTCTGTAAGGACCTTGTCATGCTGAAACAGGAAAGGGCCTTCCCCAAACAAAGTTGGGAGCAAATAATCGTCTAGAATGTCATTGTATGCTGTAGCCTTAATATTTCCCTTCACTGAAACTAAGGGGCCTAGTCCGAACCATGAAAAACAGCCCCGGGCCGTTATTCCTCCTCCACCAAACTTTACAGTTGGCAGTATGCATTGGGGTAGGTAGTGTTCTACTGGCATCCGCCAAACCCAGATTCGTCCTTCGGACTGCCAGAAGCTTGAATCATCACTCCAGAGAACACGTTTCCACTGCTCATGGGGGGCTTAGGCTTGTGTGTGGCTGCTCAACCATGGAATCCTATTTCAAGAAGCTCCCGGCGAACAGTTTTTGTGCTGACGTTAATTCCAGTTAATTCCAGGCAGTTTGGAACTCGGTAGTGAGTGTTACAACCTAGGACAGACCCATTTTTACTCACTTCAGCACTCCGCAGTCCCGTTCTGTGAGCTTGTGTGGCCTACTACTTAGCAGCTGAACCGCTGTTGCTCCTAGACATTTCCACTTCACAATAACAGCACTTACAGTTGACCGGGGCAGCTCTAGCAGGTCAGACATTTGACAAACTGACTTGTTGGAAAGATGGCACCCTATGACGATGCCACGTTTAAAGTCACTGAGCTCTTCAGTAAGGCCATTCTACTGCCATTGTTTGTCTAGGGAGATTGTGTGGCTGTGTGCTCGATGTTATACACCTGTCAGCAATGTGTGGCTGAAATAGCGAAATCCACAAATTTGAAGGCGTGTCCACAAACATTTGTATAAATAGTGTAACTTGAAATATGACCCTCTGGAGTGGTGTACTATAGTCAACTTGCCAGAGGTCATTGGAACTCTGGGGAACAGTCTTGGGGGGTCAAAGGTCACGTCCCCCTGTAGTGTGACATTGGAGAAGTTCAAGTCGCGAGAAGGTTGTGAAAAAAAAGTTAGAGTGACACAGAACTTGTTTATTTGTTTGCGATTTGATCCCTTTTCCCCTAATAATACTATCTTGCCACAAGGCTAAACTGAAAACACGCCCTAAATTTTATCAGCATATCGAATGCACTACCCGGGCGAAAAAAATCCTGGACCATGGTTACTCTAACTTCCGTGACGCATACAAAGCCCTGCCCCGCCCTCCTTTCGGAAAATCTGACTCCATTTTGTTGCTCCCAGCCTATATACAGAAACTAAAACAGGAAACGCCTGTGCTCAGGTCTGTTCAACGCTGGTCCGACCAATCTGATTCCAAGCTTCAGGATTGCTTCAATCAGCATTGGACAATAATATTGATGAATGCGCGGATTCGGTGAGCAAGTTTATTAGCAAGTGCATCGGTGATGTTGTACCCACAGCAACTATTAACCTTCCCCAACCAGAAACCGTGGATTGATGGCAGCATTCGTGCAAAACTGAAAGTGCGAACCACTGCTTTTAATCAGGGCAAGGCAACCGTAAACATGACCGAATACAAACAGTGTAGCTATTCCCTCCCAGGGAATCAACAAGCTAAGAGTCAGTATAGAGACAAAGTAGAGTCCCAATTCAACGGCTCAGACATGAGGTATGTGGCAGGGTCCACAGTCGATCACGGACTACAAAAAGAAAACCAGCCCCGTCTCAGACCACGATGTCCTGCTCCCAGACAAACGCAACTTCTTTGCTCACTTTGAGGACAATACAGTGCCAACGACACGGCCCGCTACCAAAACCTACGGGCTCTCCTTCACCGCAACCAACGTGAGTAAAGCATTTAAACGTGTTAACCCTCGCAGGGCTGCCGGCCCAGACAAGAGGAATACCCATGTAAGAACCCTCCAAACTCGTCATTAAGCTCGAGACCCTGGACTTCCTGACAGGCCGCCCCCCAGGTGGTGAGGGTAGGAAACAACATCTTCACCCCACTGATCCTCAACAAGGGTGCGTTCTCAGCCCTCTCCTGCGCTCCCTGTTCACCCATGACTGCGTGGCCATGCACGCCTCCAACTCAATCATCAAGTTTGCAGACAACACTACAGTGGTAGGCTTGATTACCAACAACGACGAGACGGCCTACAGGGAGGAGGTGAGGGCCCTCAGAGTGTGGTGTCAGGAAAATAACCTCAGACTCAACGTCAGCAAAACAAAGGAGATGATCGCGGACTTCAGGAAACAGCGGAGGGAGCACCCCCCTATCCACATCGACTGGACAGTAGTGGATGTTACGCACGCCTCTGCGAAGAGGGAACGCAACACCCTGCTACAATTCAACTCCCCGTGAAGTGAAAGAGGTATGGGACTGTAGGTGTGAGTAAGGATGACAAAGGCAGAGAGAGTGGTACCGTTTGCAAGGAATTTATTCCGTCACACGGTAATATGGGGGAAAGGAACCAAAGCAAATAAAGTAAATGTCAAAGCCACCTCTCCTATCTAACCTACCCACCCACTACTTACCTAATTTAGCACCACCTGGTGCCCTAACCAAAATACAAGGGGGTGGTCCACCCAGGTCTTACCTAGTGTGCCTAGACAGTGAATATACTACAGGTATATGTATGCCCACGGTCCTCTTGCCTAAGCACTCCCTAGGTGCCTTCCCCTTCCCCCCTGGGAACAAAGGAAACAGAAAATTAAACAATTTCACAAACAAACACAGGACATCAAATAAGCTCTCTGACTGAGCAACAAACTAACACAGAACATCCAAAGCTGCTCCCAGCAACAACACAGTACATACCAAATCTCTTAGCAACAACCAACATGATATAACCCTCAGCCATCAACCTCCTCTCTCAGCCATCAACCTCCTCTCTCAGCCATCAACCTCCTCTCTCAGCCATCAACCTCCTCTCTCAGCCATCAACCTCCTCTCTCAGCCATCAACCTCCTCTCTCAGCCATCAACCTCCTCTCTCAGCAATGACCTCTCAGCAATGATCTTTTTTTTCTTTCTGAACAACAGAACACTGGCTTTTATAGCTGGAGAAGGAGTCTAATGGGATACAGCTGTATCCTGACGAGTGGGCGGTGTCAGCTACAATTAGCCATGGAGTCGACCAATCAGCTGCTTGGGGGATTTCAGGAAGCCATTACCTGAAACACACACTCAAATAGACAAACTACAACACAGAAACTGGGGAATGTAACAGTAGAGAAGGTGGAAAGTTTTAAGTTCCTCGGCATACACATCACGGACAAACTGAAATGGTCCACCCACACAGACAGCGTGGTGAAGAAGGCGCAACAGCGCCTCTTCAACCTCAGGAGGCTGAAGAAATTCGGCTTGTCACCAAAAACACTCTCAAACTTTTACAGATGCACAATCGAGAGCATCCTGTCCTGCTGTATCAACGCCTGGTACAGCAACTGCTTCGCCCACAACCGTAAGGCTGTCCAGAGGGTAGTGAGGTCTGCACAACGCATCACCGGGCGCAAACTACCTGCTCTCCAGGACACCTACACCACCCGATGTCACAGGAAGGCCAAAAAGATCATCAAGGACAACAACCACCCGAGCCACTGCCTGTTCACCCCGCTTTCATCCAAAAGGGGAGGTCAGTACAGGTGCATCAAACCTGGGACCGAGAGACTGAAAAACAGCTTCTATCTCGAGGCCATCACTAACATTGAGTGGCTGTTGCCAACATACTGACTCATCTCTAGCCACTTTAATAATACAAAATTGGATGTAATAAATGTATCACTAGTCACTTTAAACTATGCCACTTTATATAATGGTTTACATACCCTACACTACTCATCTCATATGTTCTTACCGTACTCTATACCATCTACTGCATCTTGCCTATGCCATTCGGCCATCGCTCATCCTTATATATTTTTATGCACATATTGTTATTCATTCCTTTACACTTGTGTGTATTAGGTAGCTGTTGTGAAATTGTTAGATTACTTGTTAGATTTTACTGCATGGTCGAAACTAGAAGCACAAGCATTTCGCTACACTCACATTAACATTAGTTAACCATGTGTATGTGACAAATAAAATTTGATTTGAGTATATTATTAATTGTTCTGAGTGAGAAAGTCCTGTTGGACTGTTATTTGTTGTACAGATGCATGAGAAGTTTAGATATGTAACTAGTACAGTATGCCCACTGATAGCCTGTACATTATGCCCACTGATAGCCTGTACATTATGCCCACTGATAGCCTGTACATTATGCCCACTGATAGCCTGTACATTATGCCCACTGATAGCCTGTACATTATTCCCACTGATAGCCTGTACATTATGCCCACTGATAGCCTGTACAGTATGCCCACTGATAGCCTGTACATTATTTCCACTGATAGCCTGTACATTATGCCCACTGATAGCCTGTACATTATGCCTACTGATAGCCTGTACAGTATGCCCACTGATAGCCTGTACATTATGCCCACTGATAGCCTGTACATTATGCCCACTGATAGCCTGTACATTATGCCCACTGATAGCCTGTACAGTATGCCCACTGATAGCCTGTACATTATTTCCACTGATAGCCTGTACATTATGCCCACTGATAGCCTGTACATTATTTCCACTGATAGCCTGTACATTATGCCCACTGATAGCCTGTACATTATGCCCACTGATAGCCTGTACATTATGCCCGCTGATAGCCTGTACAGTATGCCCACTGATAGCCTGTACATTATTTCCACTGATAGCCTGTACATTATGCCCACTGATAGCCTGTACATTATTTCCACTGATAGCCTGTACATTATGCCCACTGATAGCCTGTACATTATGCCCACTGATAGCCTGTACATTATGCCCACTGATAGCCTGTACAGTATGCCCATTGATAGCCTGTACAGTATGCCCACTGATAGCCTGTACATTATGCCTACTGATAGCCTGTACAGTATGCCCACTGATAGCCTGTACAGTATGCCCACTGATAGCCTGTACATTATGCCCACTGATAGCCTGTACATTATGCCCACTGATAGCCTGTACATTATTTCCACTGATAGCCTGTACATTATGCCCACTGATAGCCTGTACATTATTTCCACTGATAGCCTGTACATTATGCCCACTGATAGCCTGTACATCACATATGTCAGAGTCAAGGCCCGCGGGCCACATCCGGCCCGCAAGAAGGTTTTTTACGGCCCCTGGGATGATCTTGATTTATTATTAGAACCGGCCCGCAGCAAGCCGGCAGCCCGCAGATCTTTTACACGCACCAATACTACATTTCCCACAATGCAAAGGTGACGCACCGAGCAGTAGGCTGCTTCATTTCAATATTTATTGGCACAGCAGTCGTCAGCATCACAGTAAAATTAACTTTCAGATACCCATCAAAAATGGCAAAACGGAAGGTGGATACTGAGAACCGGGGGTTTCAAACAAGGTGGGAGTCGGAGTATATGTTCACGAAGGTAGCTGGAAAACCTGTGTGTCTTCTGTGTGGAGAAAGTGTGGCGGTACTGAAAGAGTATAATCTGAGACGACATTATGAAACGAAACACGCGGACAAAAACAAGAATATGGACATGGAACAAAGGCTACAAAAGGCAGAGGAATTAAAACGAGGCCTCAAATCTCGACAGGCTCTGTTCAAAAAAGCCAAATCACAAGGCCAGGCTGCTGTCAAGGCCAGTTTTATTTTGGCAGAAGAGATCGCTAAATCAGCCCGGCCATTTACGGAGGGGGATTTCATCAAAAACTGCATGATTAAAGTTTGTGACGAAGTTTGCCCAGAAAAAAGGCAACTCTTTTTAAATGTGAGTCTGAGCAGAAACACCATTGCCGAGAGAGTAGACCAGTTGTCCATCAATCTAAAAGAGCAGCTTGTGAAAAAGGGAAAAGATTTTATTGCATATTCCTTGGCTGTGGATGAGAGCACCGACATTTCTGACATTGCCCAGTTGTCAATTTTCATCCGCGGAGTGGACTCCAACCTAAGCGTGACAGAGGAGTTTTTGGCTTTACGTCCTATGCATGGCACAACTACGGGGCATGATTTGTATGAAGAGGTGTCAAGATGTGTAAATGAGATGGAGCTGCCTTGGGAAAAACTCGTGGGTTTGACAACCGACGGAGCACCTGCGATGTGTGGACACAGGAGCGGACTGGTGGCGAAGATACGGGAAAAGATGCAAGAGGAAAACGCGACAGGTGAGCTGACAGCTTATCATTGTATCATACACCAGGAAGCGTTGTGCGGTAAAGCCTTGAAAATGGAGCATGTAATGAGCATCATCACGCGCACAGTTAACTTTATCAGAGCCAAAGGTTTGAATCACCGCCAGTTCAAGTTCAAGGCATTTCTGACGGAGTTAGAAACGGAGCATGGTGATTTGCCTTATCACACAGAGGTGCGATGGCTAAGCCAGGGAAAGGTGCTTCAAAGATGTTTCGAGCTTCGTGAGGAGATTTGTCTGTTCTTGGACAGCAAAGGGAAAGACACAACACAACTCCGAGACGAAATGTTTCTGTGTGAAATGGCTTTTCTGTGTGACATTACGAGTCATCTGAATGCAATAAACTTGCAGCTGCAGGGTCGGGATCGTGTCATCTCTGATATGTACAGTACAGTGAAGGCATTTAAAACCAAACTGACTCTGTGGGAGACGCAGATGCGGAAAGAAAATTTGAGCCACTTTCCCAGCTGCCAGACCATGAAAGAGAAGCTCTCTACCAGTGCGTTCCCGAGCACACAGTTGGCTGATAAAATAGGTATGCTTGCCGCTGACTTTCGACGCCGATTTGCTGACTTTGAAGCACAAAAAAGCAGGTTGGAACTGCTCGGTAACCCATTTGCTGTTGACGTGGAAAGCTCACCACCAAACCTCCAAATGGAGTTGATTGACCTCCAATGCAATGATGCACTGAGGGCAAAATATGCGGCAGTGGGTGCTGCGGAGTTCGCCCGTTTCCTCCCCGGCACAATGCCCCAGCTGCGCATCCAGGCTGCTCAAACGTTGTCTATGTTTGGCAGCACATACCTGTGTGAACAACTGTTTTCTTTGATGAACCTGAACAAAACATCACACAGAAGTCGACTTACTGCTGAACACCTCCACTCAATTCTGAGGATTTCTTCAGCTCAGAGCCTTACCCCGAACATTGATGAACTTGTGGAAAAGATGGGACACCACCAAGTATCACCCTCAACCTCAAACAAGTGAACATTACTGTGCAATCACATATTTAGAGTTTTTACTCAGTTCAAGTTTAAAAGTTAAAATTTAATATTTGTTTTCACTGCATGTTACTTCTCCTTAAACAAAGTGTTGTTTTTGATTAATAGATTTTTGCACTTTATTTTTTTGTATTTCAATCCAATTATATTTTAAAAATATTTCAGTTGAGTGGATGATAGAAAATTGCTATTATTGTTTTTTCTTTGAAGTAAATTTAGCCCACTTTTGCTAAAATAGAAAATATAGTCTACTGATGGTGCCTTGAATACCGGTTTCTTTCATTTAATGTTCATGTTATGGGGATATTTATATAAAGGAAATTTGTCTTTTGTGTCTGTTGAAAATTAAAGATTACTGACAGAGCCATAAGAAAATATTGCTTTATTTATCTGATCATATTGTAATATATTTGTTAGGTTTTCAGTAGGTTCAATTAGGTTCACTAGACTATATGCGTCATTTAAAAATTTTTCAATGAACATTCGAACAGTCCGGCCCTCGTCTTGTAGCTGATTTTTTTATTTGGCCCTCCGTCCATTTGACTTTGACACCCCTGCTGTACATTATGCCCACTGATAGCCTGTACATTATGCCCACTGATAGCCTGTACAGTATGCCCACTGATAGCCTGTACAGTATGCCCACTGATAGCCTGTACATTATGCCTACTGATAGCCTGTACAGTATGCCCACTGATAGCCTGTACAGTATGCCCACTGATAGCCTGTACATTATGCCTACTGATAGCCTGTACAGTATGCCTACTGATAGCCTGTACAGTATGCCTACTGATAGCCTGTACAGTATGCCCACTGATAGCCTGTACAGTATGCCCACTGATAGCCTGTACATTATGCCTACTGATAGCCTGTACAGTATGCCCACTGATAGCCTGTACATTATGCCCACTGATAGCCTGTACAGTATGCCCACTGATAGCCTGTACATTATGCCCACTGATAGCCTGTACATTATGCCCACTGATAGCCTGTACATTATGCCCGCTGATAGCCTGTACATTATGCCCACTGATAGCCTGTACAGTATGCCCACTGATAGCCTGTACATTATGCCTACTGATAGCCTGTACAGTATGCCCACTGATAGCCTGTACAGTATGCCCACTGATAGCCTGTACATTATGCCCACTGATAGCCTGTACATTATGCCCACTGATAGCCTGTACATTATGCCCGCTGATAGCCTGTACAGTATGCCCACTGATAGCCTGTACATTATGCCTACTGATAGCCTGTACATTATGCCCACTGATAGCCTGTACAGTATGCCCACTGATAGCCTGTACATTATGCCCACTGATAGCCTGTACATTATGCCCACTGATAGCCTGTACAGTGTGCCCACTGATAGCCTGTACATTATGCCCACTGATAGCCTGTACATTATGCCCGCTGATAGCCTGTACAGTATGCCCACTGATAGCCTGTACAGTATGCCCACTGATAGCCTGTACAGTATGCCCACTGATAGCTTGTACAGTATGCCCACTGATAGCCTGTACAGTATGCCCACTGATAGCCTGTACATTATGCCCACTGATAGCCTGTACATTATGTCCACTGATAGCCTGTACATTATGCCCACTGATAGCCTGTACATTATGCCCGCTGATAGCCTGTACATTATGCCCACTGATAGCCTGTACATTATGCCTACTGATAGCCTGTACATTATGCCCACTGATAGCCTGTACATTATGCCCACTGATAGCCTGTACATTATGCCCACTAATAGCCTGTACATTATGCCTACTGATAGCCTGTACATTATGCCCACAGATAGCCTGTACATTATGCCTACTGATAGCCTGTACATTATGCCCACTGATAGCCTGTACATTATGCCCGCTGATAGCCTGTACATTATGCCCGCTGATAGCCTGTACATTATGCCCACTGATAGCCTGTACATTATGCCCACTGATAGCCTGTACATTATGCCCACTGATAGCCTGTACATTATGCCCGCTGATAGCCTGTACATTATGCCCGCTGATAGCCTGTACATTATGCCCGCTGATAGCCTGTACATTATTCCCACTGATAGCCTGTACATTTTTCCCACTGATAGCCTGTACATTATGCCTACTGATAGCCTGTACATTATGCCTACTGATAGCCTGTACATTATGCCCACTGATAGCCTGTACATTATGCCCACTGATAGCCTGTACATTATGCCCACTGATAGCCTGTACATTATGCCCACTGATAGCCTGTACATTATTTCCACTGATAGCCTGTACATTATTCCCACTGATAGCCTGTACATTATTCCCACTGATAGCCTGTACATTATTCACACTGATAGCTGATAGCCTGTACAGTATGCCCACTGATAGCCTGTACAGTATGCCCACTGATAGCCTGTACAGTATGCCCACTGATAGCCTGTACAGTATGCCCACTGATAGCCTGTACAGTATGCCCACTGATAGCCTGTACATTATGCCCACTGATAGCCTGTACAGTATGCCCACTGATAGCCTGTACAGTATGCCCACTGATAGCCTGTACATTATGCTTACTGATAGCCTGTACATTATGCCCACTGATAGCCTGTACATTATGCCTACTGATAGCCTGAACATTATGCCCACTGATAGCCTGTACATTATGCCCACTGATAGCCTGTACATTATGCCCACTGATAGCCTGTACATTATGCCCGCTGATAGCCTGTACATTATGCCCACTGATAGCCTGTACATTATGCCCGCTGATAGCCTGTACATTATTCCCACTGATAGCCTGTACATTTTTCCCACTGATAGCCTGTACATTATGCCTACTGATAGCCTGTACATTATGCCTACTGATAGCCTGTACATTATGCCTACTGATAGCCTGTACATTATGCCTACTGATAGCCTGTACATTATGCCCACTGATAGCCTGTACATTATGCCTACTGATAGCCTGTACATTATGCCCACTGATAGCCTGTACATTATGTCCACTGATAGCCTGTACATTATGCCCACTGATAGCCTGTACATTATGCCCGCTGATAGCCTGTACATTATGCCCACTGATAGCCTGTACATTATGCCTACTGATAGCCTGTACATTATGCCCACTGATAGCCTGTACATTATGCCCACTGATAGCCTGTACATTATGCCCACTAATAGCCTGTACATTATGCCTACTGATAGCCTGTACATTATGCCCACAGATAGCCTGTACATTATGCCTACTGATAGCCTGTACATTATGCCCACTGATAGCCTGTACATTATGCCCGCTGATAGCCTGTACATTATGCCCGCTGATAGCCTGTACATTATGCCCACTGATAGCCTGTACATTATGCCCACTGATAGCCTGTACATTATTCACACTGATAGCTGATAGCCTGTACATTATTCCCGCTGATAGCCTGTACATTATTCCCGCTGATAGCCGATAGCCTGTACATGATTCCCACTGATAGCCTGTACATTATTCCCACTGATAGCCTGTACATTATTCCCACTGATAGCCTGTACATTATTCCCGCTGATAGCCGATAGCCTGTATATTATTCCCACTGATAGCCTGTACATTATGCCCGCTGATAGCCTGTACATTATGCCCACTGATAGCCTGTACATTATTCCCACTGATAGCCTGTACATTATTCCCACTGATAGCCTGTACATTATGCCCACTGATAGCTGATAGCCTGTACATTATTCCCACTGATAGCTGATAGCCTGTACATTATTCCCGCTGATAGCCTGTACATTATTCCCGCTGATAGCCTGTACATTATTCCCACAGATAGCCTGTACATTATGCCCACTGATAGCCTGTACATTATGCCCACTGATAGCCTGTACATTATTCCCACTGATAGCCTGTACATTATGCCCACTGATAGCCTGTACATTATTTCCACTGATAGCCTGTACATTATTCCCACTGATAGCCTGTACATTATTCCCACTGATAGCCTGTACATTATTCCCACTGATAGCCTGTACATTATGCCCACTGATAGCTGATAGCCTGTACATTATTCCCACTGATAGCTGATAGCCTGTACATTATTCCCACTGATAGCTGATAGCCTGTACATTATTCCCACTGATAGCTGATAGCCTGTACATTATGCCTACTGATAGCTGATAGCCTGTTGTGATCAATATTAAAGTGATACCTGAGACTGAGACAGATGGAGGGAGAGAGAGAGACATAAAAAGAAAGCCAGAGGGAAAACAACAGTTGAAAAAGCAGGGTCCATGGCCACCAGTCAGAAATGTCACAAAAAACGAGGAGTAAAGAGAGTGAGAGTGATAAAGGAGAGAGACTGATTGGAAATAAGGAAGTGGAACAGACAAAGTGAGGAAAAATAAATGATAGACTCCGCAAATATGTTTTAGGCCCTCGCCCGCACACACAAATACCACAGAGGAAATTGCAGATTGCCTATCTGTCTGATCCAGACTGAAATATAATTGTACTTCTCATTCCTCTGTGGGAGCTTAGTGTGAGTAAGCATCTCGTTATCTCACTCTCCCAGCCAACTCCATTGGATTAACATCATTTTGGACCAGTCTGGACACCCAGAATACTCTATCCAATATTTCATAGTACTCTATGAAGACAGAGAGGGATATATCTGTATGTTTGTATGTGTGTGTTTACACCATTAGGTCAACAACACGTGTGACTTATTTTAGTGTTAAAGAAACAGCCAGTGTCCCTCTACAGAAGACTGTCTGTCAGAGAGACCAATCCAGTGGGAGATAAAGAGTACAGTCAGAGAGACAGATACAGTGGGAGTTAAACAGAGGACAGTCAGACATGGATACTGTGGGAGTTACAATGACTGTATATATGGATGAACAAAGCCATTGATCACAGGACACCATTCATTTCTATGTGAAGATTCAATAACGTATTGAAGCCATGAAGTCGGCTAAGATGGCGTCTCATGGAGACATAACATGCACAATTTAAGCTACTCCAGGATGATGTTGCAGGCTAGCTCAGTGCTGCCCGCTCTCATTGAGTAACTCAAGTTGAAGGCCAAACGGGGTACCGCATGCTGCAATTAGCAAGTAATTATCCTCTTGACTCCTTCTGTGTATGATTTTATAATAATCGGTTCAAGGACATACATCTGGTGTATTAGAAGCAATTATTAGTACTATTGTCTTCAAATTTGTATTTATTTACACATAGATTTCCATTTTTCCATTTATTATCATGGGGATCCTGTTTTCTGCTAACAATGCCTGCAGTACCGTGGTCGGCCTTGAACTTCCGTTGCTTCAATGAGAGTGGGCAGTTGTTCACAATACAAAGCAGGAAGCCTCCACAGGCTGTTCTGTGATGCACAAAAGAACACCACATGTCCGATCCAATTACTTTTATTGCTGTGGAAGGGTACAGAGTTGGCAGGCCCCCTGAGCCTGTTGAGCAGTTATACCACAGAGGGACCAACTGCATCTGGCCTGCCCTACTACATCAATCAATCATACTGTACATCAATCGTTAATTTGATTAATCAACCTGTGCTTTTTCAGATTCTCATGGTTTTGTGCTGTCAGAATAAATGGGCAAGTTCGTGACAGACACAACCACATCAGAAAGGTACAAAACAGGTACAGAACACTCATTATATACCGTTGTATATGTTTACAATTGTAAGCGTAAGAGATGTTCACTTAATATAAGTTACAGTAGTTGTCTTCTGTCCCGACCCCAGCTTACAGTAAATCTATAGTGTTACTTTTGATTCTATCCAAGGACTTGTTATGAAGAAATAATGAAAAAGTCGGCACCCAGTTCTTAGTTGGTGTGGGTGTGTTTGTGTGCGTGTGTATTGGCGGTGAGGGGGGGGGGGGGGGGGGGGGGGGGGACATATGTATAGGCAAGGCAGTGAATCTAACTCTTGGCCCTTGCTGGCTCCATATAAGAACACAAACACATGGGTGCATGATGTCATTCCGCCTGCCATACCGCCGTAACCCACGTGACTAGCTAGCTCAGAGAGACAGCTGTGACTGTGTCTAACTCTAAAAACCTGCTCCTTCCTGGATCACATGCTGCTCAACCTCTCACCCACCCAATCAATGAAGCCACAAACAAGACCTGTGTTTTATGTGAGTGCAATATTCAGTGATCAACATAAATGGACCTCTAAGCTATCTTGGAAGAGTCACAGTACCCTGTCCAGTGAATGACGAAGATGGTGTGTAGCTGGATTGGGGTCATAGAGTGTGTGTGTTTGTGCGTGTGTGTGTGTGTGTTGAAGGGAAACTGGTTGAAAAGGGACCGGGTCATTTTGTGGTTTATTAAGACAGGGACCGACGTGGTCATTCCTTGAAATTCCTGCAGGGTTGTCGTGGCGATGTAAGTTAGGGTTATAGCAGGTATTCTGTTGCAACACCCGGCCCTACCCTTCTCCTCTCCAGTGCACCTCGTGCCTGCCCCTACTATTGCCTAACCAGAGAGTTTACCAGAACGTAATGTCCTCATACTGCAGCATATCATGGGTTATACCGCCTGGTATGTGGTTAAAAAGTTAATAAACAAACCTTGGACTGAACATGCATAGTGAATGCATGATCATATAGTGTACTGTAGGGATCATGCAGGTATGGTACTGTAGGCACATACTATGGCTGTTTTATGACATGCAAGTATGACAGCAACCAGAAACCTGTGTTTGAAAATGTGCATTGAGGCATCCAAGCAAGCCTACATGTTGGGGCAGCAGGTAGCCTAGTGATTAGAGCGTTGGTTACTGGATCCAATCCCCGAGCTGACAAGTTAAAAAAAATCTGCCCATGAGTAAGGCAATTCCCCGGTAGGCCGTCACCCCCCCCCCCCCCCCCCCCCCCCCCCCCCCCCCCCCCCCCCTCAAAAGAAACACACATTCCTGAGTCTCCTATTTGAGGGTTACAGTACTATGTTCATACCACCAACATATCTCCTTGTTCAGAATCACCTGGTGTTGACTAGAGAGAAACAGTGTCACTATAAAGGTCAGATAACTGTAGTAACATCTCTGCTTTGATCAGGAAACCAGCCCAACAGCCAACACTACCTCTAGTATTCCTAGAGAACATGCTCCCTGTCGCTTAGATGTATCAGAACAGAAGTTCTGAATTCTGTCTATACATCAATGAAGTACATTCATCTTGGGGGGCACCTTGGACCCCAGCTTATCTCTCTAACACACGTGTGCGCCACATCCTAGTGTGTGTGTGTGTGTTTACTCCCTTTCTCCTTCCCTCCTTCCTTCTCACACAACCTCTCCAGCTGATCAATCCATTGTGTGTAATGGATATGTACTCTTACAGCCCCTCAGAGCCACTGTAATCCTGCCACAAGCCTCTCCTTAGAGCAGCTGCTGTTGTTGGGATGAATGGAGAGACTCACCTCTACTAAGTTTATAGCATTCGAGTCAGGATTAACGTCATAGTGCAGCCGGAGGACCAACAGGACAGTGAGTGTTGATCCACCTGATCTGAGTAGCATTTAGCTTTAAAAGAAGCCAGTGCTAACGTCGTGGGATATAGAATGATGGATGGTCAGTAGTATTCTAAAGGGGTTGGGTCAGATGAAAGCAACTGTCCCAGAGTAGGACTAGTACTGTGCTTCATAATAATCATTACGCTTCACAGTAGAAGTGTTTTGTGTTATTGCTGTAGAATAGTTCTATAATTCAGTAGGTACTGTAAGGTTTTTGGTGCAGTCAGTGCATGAAGAGACAGGTGGGGTGGACGGGACTCTGCATCCTACTAAACATGGACAGCAGGAAGGCTGGAAATCAATTATCATGTCCTGTGTTTACCTGGCCCCACTGAGAGGCCGGCCAGAATAGCTCCAACAGCCAGCTGGGTAGAAGCCAAGTCCCTCAGCAGACAGGGCTCTACTTAGAGAGGATCTCTTGGCTAATAGTAGAGGGGAGTCAAACTCCCAATACACACACACACAGGCTACCAAAGTGAGCACACACACACAGGACCAGAGAATTGAATCCTATTATTATAGTATATTAAAGGCCCAATGCAGCTGTTTTTATCTCAATATTAAATCATTTCTGGGTAACAGTTAAGTACCTTACTGTAATAGTATTCCATTAAAATGGTCAAAATACTATTTCTCAAGCAAGAATTTTGCCATAACTGTCTGGGAGTGGTCTGATTGAGGGGCCTAATTGGCAGAACCTAATGGGAGAGACATGTAACCTGAACTAGCTGCTATTGTCAGAGAGGTTTGGAAGTCACTTTGTTATTGGTCTATAACTTAACCACCTGGTGATGTCACCAAGCAAGCCAAAACTCCATCCATGCAAAACCTGCTGATTTTAAAGGTCCTGTTTAGATTGTATTTTCAACCATCAGTAAATAACACTGATCACATTTTGTCACACTTTTACAAAGTTAGGTTCATCAGCTGTTGTACAATATGATACAAAACTGTGCACTGGGACTTTAAGAAACTATAACCATTTAACTCTCAATCACCATGAAAATCAGGCACATTTCTGCGTTGTCTCTCTTCTGTATTTTATTAATCCCAGTGTTCTCTGCTTTGTAGTTTCTTCTTAACCTCTGCCATTTTATGACATCAAAGGTTTTGTAGTTCTGTAGGTTCCGAGGCACAGTCGGTAGGGAGGCTGTGGGACAGGGTGGAGTCATACCACCATGTGACCAGTGTTTTTCAAATCCCCATTACCTGGTAGGTTGGCATGGTGACCCCCTCCGCCCCCCGTGCCAGGTCCTGCGTCCTGCTCAATCTCGTCATCGGGGTCCATCTGCTCGCTCTTCTTCTTGACATAGCGTTCGTACAGTACCATGACCACGCCGATTGCCCACGCCGACACCGTTCCTGCCGCAAAGATAACGAAGCCGATGGCGAGGAAGAACAGGTAGTCCCAGGAACCCAGGCCCTGGTGGCACCGCGACCGCAGCTGCAGCCCCAGCTCACCCAGACGCTGCCCCTGCAGGTCAGGAGGACCACGGCACACCGTCTGGCCCTCATCTGGAAGAGAACACAACACAAGTGGGGGTTACCTACAGTACTCTCATAAGTCCTGACCGTATTACTAATGAGTGTGTTTGGTTTTTTTCTTTCCATGTTTTTCTTTCTGCTTGCATTTTGTATTTATATTTCGATGTGTCTATTTTCTGTCATTTCTGTAATTCAGGGCTCATCTGTAGAAGAGAACTTGGTCTCAGTATGACTCCCTGATAAAATAAAGGTTAAATAAAAATAAATAAAATGTCACACTAGTATTTGTATTGGGGATACAGTAGGAGCCTATCACTAGTTGGTGATACAGTAGGAGCCTATCACTAGTTGGTGATACAGTAGGAGCCTATCACTAGTTGGTGATACAGTAGGAGCCTATCACTAGTTGGTGATACAGTAGGAGCCTATCACTAGTTGGTGATACAGTAGGAGCCTATCACTAGTTGGTGATACAGTAGGAGCCTATCACTAGTTGGTGATACAGTAGGAGCCTATCACTAGTTGGTGATACAGTAGGAGCCTATCACAAGTTGGTGATACAGTAGGAGCCTATCACTAGTTGGTGATACAGTAGGATCCTATCACTAGTTGGTGATACAGTAGGAGCCTATCACTAGTTGGTGATACAGTAGGAGCCTATCACTAGTTGGTGATACAGTAGGAGCCTATCACTAGTTGGGGATACAGTAGGAGACTATCACTAGTTGGTGATACAGTAGGATACTATCACTAGTTGGTGATACAGTAGGAGACTATCACTAGTTGGTGATACAGTAGGATACTATCACTAGTTGGTGATACAGTAGGAGCCTATCACTAGTTGGGGATACAGTAGGAGCCTATCACTAGTTGGTGATACAGTAGGAGCCTATCACTAGTTGTAATGATTAGAGCTCCAGAGTTTTTCTTGACCATGTCACCTGACAAGTAAAAACTCGATGTCCTAGTTAAATTAGTGAAGACCGTTTTGGTCACACTTTATTTGGATAGTCCAATATTGATGATATATAGATAGCTTATCAACAGATGGTCATACTATCAATAAACAACTGCTTGCTACGGTTAGGGTTAAGTTTAGGGCACAGGAGCACGGGCTCGTGGTAATGGCTGGAGCGGAATTAGTTCAATAGTATCGAATACATCAAACACATGGTTTTTATATGTGTGATGCCATTCCATTTGCTCTGTTCCAGCCATTATTATGAGCCATCCTCCCCTCAGCAGCCTCCTGTGGTTGGTAGATAGTTTAAATGTTGCTCACAGTTATTGAACATCTACTTGGGACAATTCAAAAAGTGTTACCATCCTAGTAGACATTACAATTAGTACTGAGCCCATACTGTATTACCAACATAAGAACAACTTACTGCTACTATTATTATCAATTCCCCAACCAACAACTTCAACATTACTATTGAGCATTACTTTGTTTTTCTATATAAAGCTGATGTGGCAAATATTCTTAATCGGATGCATTTGCGTTAGTCGGTAATCTACATACACATAATAATGATGGAAATGTTATTTGAAGTGTTGAAGTGCGTAGGTAAGCAACCCAGGGAAGGTGATATCAATATTATATTTCATCAAATAGGGAGTTGTGGCCTGTTGAATAATTCAAACACATTACATGATATCGTTTTACATAACCTTCATGAGAGCTAGATAACACACACTACCTCCTGAAATATCTTTCAATTTCGAGCAAAAAATCAAAATAAAATACCATGTAAGAAAACAACACATGCTAAATACTTCTGTTTCCCTTTTCAGAAAGTAACAGAATAGGAGCTGCTGTGTTGTTGATATTACATTACACCAAATCCGAAGCTTTTGAATAATTCAAGCACATTTCAAACCCTACTGGATTTCACTGGGTAATTCTGTCTTTTGTGCCTGACTCGTACAGTAATCAGATAGAAGGGATTTTCTTCTGCTAGGCTGCATGCCTCCAGCAGGCTCCTGCATCATGACTAAGACCCTCACTCACTCAGAAATCATGAATGTCAATAGACAAGGGGATTTTTGTTTTGATTGTCAGAACCAGGAACTCCTGTGCTGTAGCATCAAAGACCAGACAGCTTACTCCTACTCTGCTGCAGAAGAGGAATAGACTACTATAAATGGGTTTTGGGGAGACAGTATTATACAGTATTATGGTATAATCAAAGATACTAAAGACTCAAAGATGATCATACTGTGTGTATGGCTGCCTGGATATCATCCAGAAGCCTTGGTTTGTTAGGGGTCATATTCTGAAGAAGAAAAATGCCTGAAATGTGATTGCAATAACCAGAGTGTTGGAGAATGTCAACGGATATTAATTTGTTTTTGTTTTCGCAGCTTTTTGTGTTTGGGGATCAGCTCAAAAGGCTTTTACTGTTTCTGCCTGGCTGACTGGCTGTGCTCTGCTCTGTATTCTGTGTTTCATGCCAGCAGACTTTGTTCACGCACTATTTACACTGGCATATTTTTCACCACAGAATTGGCTGGTTTTGTTCATATATTGTGCATGGATGGACTTATTGAGGACATACTTTAGTATACATTTGAAGTCAGAAGTTTACATACACCTTAGCCAAATACATTTAAACTCAGTTTTTCACAATTCCTGACATTTAATCTTAGTAAAAATTCCCTGTCTTAAGTCAGTTAAGATCACCACTTTATTTTAAGAATGTGAAATGTCAGAATAATAGTAGAGAGAATTATTTATTTCAGCTTTTATTTCTTTCATCACATTCCCAGTGGGTCAGAAGTTCACATACACTCAATTACTATTTGGTAGCATTGCCTTTAAATTGCATAACTATTGTTTAACTTGGGTCAAACGTTTCGGGTAGCCTTCCACAAGCTTCCCACAATAAGTTGGGTGAATTTTGGCCCATTCCTCCTGACAGAGCTGGTGTAACTGAGTCAGGTTTTGTAGGCACCCTTGCTCGTACACGCCTTTTCAGTTCTGCCCACTAATTTCCTACAGGATTGAGGTCAGGGCTTTGTGATGGCCACTCCAATACCTTGATTTTGTTGTCCTTAAGCCATTTGCCACAATGTTGGAAGTATGCTTGGGGTCATGGTCCATTTGGAAGAACCATTTGCGGCCAAGCTTTAACTTCCTGACTAATTTCTTGAGATGTTGTTTCAATAAATCCACATACTTTTCCATCCTCATGATGCCAACTATTTTGTGAAGTGCACCAGTCCCTCTTGCAGCAAAGCAACCCCACAACATGTTGCTGCCACCCCCTTGCCTCACGGTTGGGATGGTTTTCTTCTGCTTGCAAGCCTCCCCCTTTTACCTCCAAACATAACGATGGTCATTATGGCCAAAAAGTTATATTTTTGTTTCTTCAGACCAGAGGACATTTCTCCAAAAAGTAGAATCTTTGTCACCATGAGCAGTTGCAAACCATAGTCTGGCTTTTTTATGGCGGTTTTGGAGCAGTGGCTTCTTCCTTGCTGAGCGGCCTTTCAGGTAATGTCGATATAGGACTCGTTTTACTGTGGATATAGATACTTTTGTACCTGTTTCCTCCAGCATCTTCACAAGGTCCTTTGCTGTTGTTCTGAGATTTATTTGCGCTTTTCGCACCAAAGTAGGTTCATCTCTAGGAGACAGAACACGTCTCCTTTCTGAGCGGTATGACGGCTTCGTGGTCCCATGGTGTTTATACATGCGTACTGTTGTTTGTACAGATGAACGTGGTACCTTCAGGCGTTTGGCAATTGCTCCCAAGGATGAACCAGACTTGTGGAGGTCTAATATTTTTTTTCTACGTCTTGGCTGATTTCTTTCGATTTTCCCATGATGTCAAGCAAAAAGGCACTGAGTTTGAAGTTCGGCCTTGAAATACATCCACAGCTACTCGACAAATTGACTCAAATTATGTCAATTAGCCTATCAGAAGCTTCTAAAGCCATGACATAATTTTCTGGAATTTTCCAAGCTGCTTAAAGTTATAGTCAACTTAGTGTAAACTTCTGACCCACTGGAATTGTGATAAGGTGAAATAATCTGTCTGTAAACAATTGTTGGAAAAATGACTTGTGTCATGCACAAAGTAGATGTCCTAACTGACTTGCCAAAACTATAGTTTGTTAACAAGAAATTTGTGGAGTGGTTGAAAAACGAGTTTCAATGACTCCAACCTGTCACGTTCTGACCATAGTTCTTGTGTGTTTTCCTTGTTTTAGTGTTGGTCAGGGCGTGAGCTGGGTGGGCATTCTATGTTGTGTGTCTAGTTTGTCTATTTCTATGTTTGGCCTGATATGGTTCTCAATCAGAGGCAGGTGTTGGTCATTGTCTCTGATTGGGAACCATATTTAGGTAGCCTGTTTTGTGTTGGGATTTGTGGGTGATTGTTCCTGTCTTTGTGTTTGTTGCACCAGATAGGCTCAGTCATTTTGTTTTTTTTCTTTTCACTTGTTTTGGAAGAGAAGAGAACGAGCGCCATTCTCCTTGCGGAGATGGTGCTAAATACATCAACACGGTCGGTCCCTGGGATTGGGCTGGCTAACACGATTAGGTTTGCTTGGAAGGAAAAGGAGATGGAGCCTTTAGGACGGGAATCTTTTGGAAGGATAATATTGATGGGGATTCTAAAGCTGACGGTGAAGGACGTGTTTTGTTTCCAAGGCAACTCGTTGGAGGGAGCATACGACGTGGCACTATATACAGAGGCAAAACACGATGATATCCTGAGAAGGGCAAGAGCAGTGGGAGGTGAGAGGCCGATGTGCCACTACGAAATAACAAGCCTGGCGAAGAATAATTTTAGGGTTGTAACTGTCAACATTTACAACCCTTACGTTAAGGACGAAGAGGTGAGGGCTTTTCTGGGGAGATATATGGATAACGTCTCCTCAGCAAGGCACCTCAAAGACTCCCTTGGGTTTTGGAATGGGAGGAGAGGTTTCCAGGCCCTCCTCAGAGAGGACCCAAAGGGACATGGTGGCTACCTCCATCCTCCTGCTATGTTCTCCCTAGGGGCTGACAGGGGGACGTTGTTTTATGCACGTCAGCCCCCATTTTGCAGACGCTGTATGGCCTACGGTCACATATTCGCCTCATGCAGTACAAGAAAATGCAGATTTTGTGCATCTGAGGATCATGAGGCGAGGGATTGTGACAAGCCTAAGACGTGCCATGGGTGTGGCTCGTCAGCACACCTGTGGCGGGGGTGCCCGGCCCGTCAGCGGTCATATGCGTCTGCGGCTGGGGGGGGAGCAGGGGCGGGGGATGGGGGAAGAAGAGGAGGGGAAGGAAGCACGCCTCATGATCAGAGTACAGGTCCAGAGGGGAAGGCCACAAAGAAGGAGGAGGAGCAAGAAGCGGCGGAAGGAAGAGAGAAGGAAACGGAAGGCACGGGAGTAGGAGAACCAGGAAAAGCGGCGGAAGACGGCAACCGAGTGGAGGAGCATGAGAGAGAAGAAAGCGATGGAGGAGTGGTGGAGAAGGAGACGGTGGAAGAGCAAGTGGACTGGGGGGAATGTGCCCTGGTGGAAGAGATGAGGGGTATGGTGGAGGAGCTGGCGGGGGGGGGGGGTTGGTATCTCTCCACTGCCGTCATCACCAAAGAAGAGAATGAAGAGGAGGGAGCGATTGGCCGACAGTGAGAGGGAGGGGATGGCCAAGAGAGTGATGGGGGTGGGAGAAACCTCTGGGTTGCTGCTGGTTTCCACAGGCTCTCAATATCTGTTGGGTGGGGACACACCTAACAGGACTCAGGACTGGGTACAGGAGGAGGTGGGGAGTTTTTTGTTTGGGGACTCAGCCTCCCCAAATTTTTTCCAATCCAGCTGCAGCACTGGGGAGGGGGAGGATTGTGGGGGTAGACCCAGGGTGCAGGGCACCCCGGAGCCAAACACTATTCCTGCATCCTGGGTTGGTGAGATGGAGGAAGAGGGGGGGATGTTGGGAATACAGATGGTGTCATCACCGGTAGATATGGAGCAGGGGAGCATCGGGTGAGTCTCCTGTTTTTGTTTTTTTCTGTCTGGGTTTAGAATTTGAGTGTATTACATGTTTTTATTTTATTCTTTCATGGGGTCTGATTTTACTTTTGTTAGTTTAAATGTAAGGGGTTTAAGGGATTGTGTTAAGAGGAGGGCGGTTTTTAGTTATTTGGAGGGTGTGGGGTTTGATTTTTGTTTTTTACAGGAGGTTCACCTGAGGGATGGAGGGGATGTTAATAGGTTTAAGAGGGAGTGGGACAAGGGGGAGTCGGTTTGGGGTGTTGGGGGGGTGCACTCATCGGGGGTAGGGATTTTGTGTGGGCACAGGGAGGTTAAAGTGGAGGATTCTTTTGTGGTAATGCAGGGGAGGGTTATAGGGGTGGATGTCACGATAAGGGATTGTAATTTTAGATTAGTGGTGGTGTATGGACCACAGGTGGTGGCAGACAGGAGGGAGATGGTGGACTGTCTGACGCCCCTGTGTGTCACAAATAGGAAATTAGTGATAGGGGGGGATTTTAATACAGATTTAGGAAGAGGGGGGGATAGCAGTGCAGGCGCCATTGCCAGGCTAATGGCTTGCCATGGTCTGGTAGATGGTCTGCACACTACTCCGAAAATGGACGGTCCTACATGGCGCAACTCCAGGGGGGTTGAGCGGAGGCTCGACTATATTTTTGTACCCAGGTCTTTGGGTAAGTTGTCTGGGCGGCTGTTGCCTGTTTCCTTTTCGGATCACGACGGGGTGCTCCTGCAGGTGGGGTCGCCAGTCTGCCTCTTTGGTAGGGGGTACTGGAAGCTAGATCGGGATGTGCTGGAGGAGCAGGCTTTTGTTGACGGGTTTTATGGTTTCTTTTGGAGGCTTGAGGGTCTCCGGTCCATGTGCGAGGGGGTGTTAGAGTGGTGGGATTTAGTTAAGGTGAGGATTAGGGCTTTTATAATAGGATATTGCAAGAGGAAAAAAAGGGAGGAGAGGAGGGAGGTGGATCGTATCCAAAGGTTAATTGAACTTGAGTACGAGGCAGGCAACCTCGGCGGGTCGTTTGACTGGGAGAGATCCGCAACCCTAAAGGCGCAGCTCAGGGAGTTGCAGGAGCGGAAGGCTCGAGCTTTCCTGGAGCGTGCGCATAGTGGCTTTCTAGAACACAATGAGACTTGTTCTGCTATGTTCTTTAAGTCGGTTAGGGCCAGACAGAGTAGGAAGGTAATGCATGGCGTTAGGGAAGAAAATGGTAGTATAGTTAGAGAACCAGAGGATATGGTCAGGGTGACAACTGATCATTTCCAAGGTTTATTTAAGGAAAGGGAAATAGATGTAGAGCAGGGAAATGTGTTTTTAGAACACTTGTCCAGGCGGTTGCCGGAGGACATTAGAGAAGTGATGGAGGCCCAGATCTCACTAGAAGAGGTTGAGAGCGCTCTTAGGAGGATGGGAAAAGGGAAGGTGCCTGGGATAGATGGGCTGCCGGCTGAGTTTTATCTCAAGTTTTGGGGTATACTTGGACCAGTGGTCCTCGAAGTCTTGAAGGCCATCCTTGAGACGGGGGTCCCGGGGGGATCAATGGCTGTTGGTGTGCTGTCACTTTTATATAAGAAGGGGGAAGTAACAGACCTTGGCAACTGGCGGCCGTTGACCATGCTGTGTGTAGATTACAAGCTACTTGCAAAGGTTTTAGCAGACCGGTTGCGCACAGCCCTTCCCTACGTCGTCCATGAGGATCAGACGTGCGGGGTAGAGGGCCGCTCTATTAGATGGAACCTACAGTTAATCAGGGACTCCATCGCTTGGGTTGAAGATGGAGGACTGCCTTTAATGGTAGCAGCGCTAGATCAGGCGAAAGCCTTTGATCGCGTGAATAGATAATTTTTATTCAGAGTGTTAGGTCGATTAGGATTTGGGGAGAAGTTCATAGGATGGATTCGTACATTATATGTCGGAGCGGGGTGCCGAGTTAGTGTAAATAGTCACTTGGGTGACGTTTTTGACCTCTCGTCTGGGGTCAGGCAGGGGTGCCCACTCTCGGCTCTCCTCTTCGTTCTGTACATGGAGCCTCTGGGGGCTGCCATTAGGGCAGACACAGGGGTGGAAGGCTTGTTGATCCCTGGAAGTGGTGGGCTGCGTGTTAAGATGACGCAGTACGCCGACGACACTTCCTTGCTGCTGTGCAAGGACTCGTGCCTGACAAGGTCCCTTGCCATCTTTGGGGATTTCACCCGAGCGTCGGGAGCAGTTCTGAACCATGCAAAGTCTTCCGTCAAGTTTTTCGGAAGATGGCGCGGTAGAACGGATGTGCCCGGGGGGTTATCTCTCTGTGAGGGGGCCCTGAGGATTCTCGGGGTCCATTTTGAGACCTCCGGCTCAGCGACGCTAAACTGGAACATGCGTATCGCAGTGGTACAGAGGAAGCTAGCAATGTGGAAGGCTAGGTATTTGTCTTTTATGGGCAAAGTCCTGGTTCTAAAGGTGGATGTGTTGCCGTCTCTTTTGTATTTGGCGTACATCTACCCATTGCCGGCTAGTCTGAGGAGGCCTCTAGTGAGGCTTGTGTTTCAGTTCATGTGGAGTGGCAGGTGCGAGTGGGTCGCCAGGGCACGCATGCTTTGTCCCATCGGGGAGGGAGGTAGGGGGGTACCACATTTCCCCCTCAAGCTGGACGCAATTTTTGTTTCTTTCTTGTTAACGGAGCTTGCTCATCCAGTGATACACCCGTCCGGTTACCTCCTGCGGGTGTTCTTCTCGTATCAGGCGAGAAGCGTAATGGTGTGGTCTAACACGGGTCCTCGGGCGGAACAGCTGCCGTGGCACTTTGGTCATGCGGCCAAGTGGCTGCGTGAGCACCCTGAGGTTGAAGTTGCCCGAGTAGGTTTAGATCACAGGCACCTGTACGAGGAGGTCAGAAAGGCAGGGAGTCCGGCGCCTGTAGTGGGCATCTCGGAAGTGGTCTGGGAGGGAGTGCAGGCGCGGGGTCTGGACAACAGGCTCAAGGACCTGAATTGGTTGAGCCTCCATAAGTGCTTGCCGGTACGTTCCATCATGTACCGGTATAGTTTGGTGCAATCCCCCACCTGTCCAAGATCTTCTTGTGGCAGGGAGGAGACTGTGCGCCATGTCTTTTGGGACTGTGCCTTTGCCGGAGTAGTATGGGCTAGGGCACGGGTGTTGTTAGGTTTGGTAAGGGGGGATTTTGTATTGACGTGGGCCAGGTTAGAGAGAGGTGTAGGGAGAGCGAGAGGGACGGATAGGGACAGGTTTCTGCTCTGGCTTCTCATGAGTCTCTTTAAACGGGGGCTGTGGGAAGCCAGGCAGAACATGGTGAAGACAGGGAGAGATTGGGGGGTGGAAGGGATAGTGAGGAGGGTGGAAGGAGATTTGAGGGGGAGGATGAAGAGGGAGGAGAGGAAGTGGGGGCAGCATGCTGCCCGGGAGAGGTGGAAGGGGGGTTTAGGGCTGGGTGTCATTTAGATTTGTAAGGGGATAGATTAGGGACGGGGAGATAGGGAAAGGTAGTTTGTAGGATGACGGGGAGGGAAGATGCTCCCCTGAGGTTTTGTTTGGGGTTTTTGTTTTGTTTAAATTAAAATACCACTATTTGAGTTTGTATGGAAATTATGAGTTGTAAAGAATGAATGGTATTGATGATAATAAATTATTTTTATAAAAAAAAAATTAAAAAAAATAGGACTGTTTTGGGTTTTTGCCACGTTTATTGTTTTGTAGTGTGTTCATGTTGAGTTTCTGTCATTAAATAACCATGGACACTTACCACGCTGCGCTTTGGTCCTCTCCTTCCCAGGAAGAAAGCCGTTACACAACCTAAGTGTATGTAAACTTCCGACTTCAACTGTATATTGTGTATGTGAACACCCCTTGATATGAGTGGATTTGGCTATTTCTGCCACACCTGTTGCTGAAATGTGTATAAAATCGAGCACACAGCCACACAATCGCCATAGACAAACATTGGCAATAGTATGGCCTTACTGAAGAGCTCAGTGACTTTCAACGTGGCATCATTATAGGATGCCACCTTTCCAACAAGTCAGTTTGTTAAATTTCGGCCCTGTTAGAGCTGCCCCGGTCAACTGTAAGCTCTGGTATTGTGAAGTGGAAACATCTAGGAGCAACAACGCCTCAGCTGCGAAGTGGTAGGCCACACAAGCTTACCGAACGGGACCGCCGAGTACTGAAGTGTGCAGTGCGTAAAAATCGTCTGTCCTCGGATGCATCACTCCCTACTGAGTTCCAAACTGCTTCCGGAAGCAACATCCGCACAAGAACTGTTCGGCGGAAGCTTATTGAAATGGTTTACCATGGCCGAGCAGCCGCACACAAGCCTAAGATCACCATGCGCAATGACAAGCATTGGCTGGAGTTGTGTAAAGCTCACTGCCATTAGACTCTAGAGTAGTGGAATCGCGTTCTCTGGAGTGATGAATCACGCTTCACCATCTGACAGTCTGACGGATGAATCTGGTTTTGGCGGATGCCAGGAGAACGCTACCTGCCCCAATGCAGAGTGCCAACTGTAAAGTTTGGTGAAGGAGGAATAGTGGTCTGTGGCTGTTTTTTATGGTTTGGGCTATGCCCCTTAGTTCCAATGAAGGGAAATCTTAACATTAAGGTATACAATGATATTCTAGATGATTCTATGCTTCCAACTTTGTGGCAACAGTTTGGGGAAGTCCCTTTCCTGTTTCAGTATGACAATGCACAAAGTGAGGTCCATACAGAAATGTTTGTTCTTGAGATTGGTGTGGAAGAGCTTGACTGGCCTGCACAGAGCCCTGACCTTTGGGATGAATTGGAATGCCGACTGCGAGCCAGGCCTAATCGCCCAACATCAGTGGCCGACCTCACTAATGCTCTTGTTGCTGAATGGAAGCAAGTCCCCACAGCAATTTTCCAACATCTAGTGGAAAGCCTTCCCAGAAGAGTGGAGGCTTTTATAGCAGCAAACTGGGGGACCAACTACATACAGTGCCTTGCGAAAGTATTCGGCCCCCTTGAACTTTGTGACCTTTTGCCACATTTCAGGCTTCAAACATAAAGATATAAAACTGTATTTTTTTGTGAAGAATCAACAACAAGTGGGACACAATCATGAAGTGGAACGACATTTATTGGATATTTCAAACTTTTTTAACAAATCAAAAACTGAAAAATTGGGCGTGCAAAATTATTCAGCCCCCTTAAGTTAATACTTTGTAGCGCCACCTTTTGCTGCGATTACAGCTGTAAGTCGCTTGGGGTATGTCTCTATCAGTTTTGCACATCGAGAGACTGACATTTTTTCCCATTCCTCCTTGCAAAACAGCTCGAGCTCAGTGAGGTTGGATGGAGAGCATTTGTGAACAGCAGTTTTCAGTTCTTTCCACAGATTCTCGATTGGATTCAGGTCTGGACTTTGACTTGGCCATTCTAACACCTGGATATGTTTATTTTTGAACCATTCCATTGTAGATTTTGCTTTATGTTTTGGATCATTGTCTTGTTGGAAGACAAATCTCCGTCCCAGTCTCAGGTCTTTTGCAGACTCCATCAGGTTTTCTTCCAGAATGGTCCTGTATTTGGCTCCATCCATCTTCCCATCAATTTTAACCATCTTCCCTGTCCCTGCTGAAGAAAAGCAGGCCCAAACCATGATGCTGCCACCACCATGTTTGACAGTGGGGATGGTGTGTTCAGCTGTGTTGCTTTTACGCCAAACATAACGTTTTACATTGTTGCCAAAAAGTTCAATTTTGGTTTCATCTGACCAGAGCACCTTCTTCCACATGTTTGGTGTGTCTCCCAGGTGGCTTGTGGCAAACTTTAAACAACACTTTTTATGGATATCTTTAAGAAATGGCTTTCTTCTTGCCACTCTTCCATAAAGGCCAGATTTGTGCAATATACGACTGATTGTTGTCCTATGGACAGAGTCTCCCACCTCAGCTGTAGATCTCTGCAGTTCATCCAGAGTGATCATGGGCCTCTTGGCTGCATCTCTGATCAGTCTTCTCCTTGTATGAGCTGAAAGTTTAGAGGGACGGCCAGGTCTTGGTAGATTTGCAGTGGTCTGATACTCCTTCCATTTCAATATTATCGCTTGCACAGTGCTCCTTGGGATGTTTAAAGCTTGGGAAATCTTTTTGTATCCAAATCCGGCTTTAAACTTCTTCACAACAGTATCTCGGACCTGCCTGGTGTGTTCCTTGTTCTTCATGATGCTCTCTGCGCTTGACGGAACTCTGAGACTATCACAGTGCAGGTGCATTTATACGGAGACTTGATTACACACAGGTGGATTGTATTTATCATCATTAGTCATTTAGGTCAACATTGGATCATTCAGAGATCCTCACTGAACTTCTGGAGAGAGTTTGCTGCACTGAAAGTAAAGGGGCTGAATAATTTTGCACGCCCAATTTTTCAGTTTTTGATTTGTTAAAAAATTTTAAAATCTCCAATAAATGTTGTTCCACTTCATGATTGTGTCCCACTTGTTGTTGATTCTTCACAAAAAAATACAGTTTTATATCTTTATGTTTGAAGCCTGAAATGTGGCAAAAGGTCGCAAAGTTCAAGGGGGCCGAATACTTTCGCAAGGCACTGTATTAAGGCCCATGATTTTGGAATGAGGTGTTCGACGAACAGGTGTCCACATACACTAAAAGTATGTTGTACTAGTCTAATCTATTGAGATTTGAGTACAAATCTGACTGGAGCTGCAGAGGATTATATGGTGTACTGGAAGATACAGATCAAATAACAGTAAGGCAATGTTTAATAGTAGGAAGAGATATTTTTGATTAACATCAAATTAATTCTTAATTAGTGTTCCATTGTAGAAATTCACACACAGTATTCTCTTGATTTGTCTTAGCCTACATCACAGACGCAACTGACCCTGTGATCTCTGTCTGGTGATGTGAATAAAAGTCAATTTGTGCTTGATCTGAAAATGTGGTCGGAGGGTGTGGCGCAATTTCGGAACCTCCGGAGGCATGCAGAGGCCAAATTGAGCTCCGTACTGCATTGCTCTGCGCCTCCCAAATTTTGTAACAATGCGGAGGGCTCCGTAAATCAGAGGAGCAGAACTGAACCCAGTAAATAAGCATCACTAATGATAGAGTAAAGGTGCTACATGGTCAATCCTACATCTGCATCGGCAGCATTTACGGTGATACAGCCTCTGCAGAAGTCAGGGCATTAATGCTCTCCACGGAGCAGCGCAGAGCTATTATGAAGGAAGTTGTCAAGGAAGTGAGTTTGGGTTTATATAGGACCTCTCGCCCCCACCTACCGTCAACAAATTATGTCAATGCGGAGATTTACGGAGCCCTCCTCATTGTTACAAAATTTGGGAGGCGCACAGCAATGCAGTACTGAGCTCAATTTGTCCTCTGCATGCCTCCGGAGGATCCGCCATTGCGTCACACCCTCCATACGGTGCCTCCGACCACATTTTCAGATCAAGCACAAATGGACTTTTAGGAATGATGGATATAGGATAATGACAGAGATGGGCCTAGATCTTCTGTTGTCTCCAAAGACATCTGTCTTCAGATGCCCTGAGAGTTTGGAAACTAATTTAGCAGCACAGATGTGGGGAGTTTTCACGAAGGAGATAGACACCACAATACACTTCAATAGTTCTCTGATCTCGTCTCAGACCTCCTGACACCACTATAGTAGCACTCCTTTTAATAATACAACACACCACCCTCCTTCTCAGTGAACACTACTACTTCTACTTCTCTCCCTCTACTTGGCTAGAGCCCTCTCTCTCCCCAAGGCATGGAAGCTGCCGGCGCCTCCCCCTCAGGGCTCTTCTCCCCGTCCCATCCCCACACCACACTGTTTCTAGGATTTTTTTTGCAGACACTCTTATCCAGAGCGAATTTCAGGAGAAATTAGGGTTAAGTGCATTGCTCAAGGGCACATTGGCAGATGTATTTCACCTAATCAGCTCAGGGATTTGAACCAGCAACCTTTTGGTTACTAGCCCAACGCTCTAGGCTACCGGCCACCCTAAAATACCCTTTCCTTATGTAACTGCTAACTACAGGCAGTATGCTAGTCTTTAGGAGGTGAGACAGCAGTGGAGAATCTGTTAGTTCTTTCTGTGGGTTTTTCTTCCCTTCCTTCTATCAATGCATTATTTCTAAACTGCTGAGACGACAGACAGACAGTGCCTCTCAGAACAGGTAAGCTCCAGAGGAGCTCTTTGCGTAAAACACTGCGGTCTGGAATGTGTGTGTGTGTTCTCCCTTGCTGCAAGCGTTCGCTTGAAGGGACACTCCAAATTAAAGCAGACAAAGGCAATGAGCAGCATGGAAATAGGACAGCTCTTACAGGACTAGTTTAGGATTCTGCCTGAGCTGCAGGGGAGAGGATGATGAGCTGGTGTGCGTGTGTGTGCATGTGTGTGCGGGGAATGCCCATTAGTAGGTGTATCATGGTTTTAGTAAGACTGGCTCTTGCTCAGTGAGGTGCACTATAAATAGCTGCTCTTTTGTCTATAGACACATCCCAAAAATGCAGCAGAAGACTCCAAACTGAACAAATCCAAAATCAAATATTCGTTGTCTTAAAACCCCTTGACTTTTTCCAACATTTTTTTCCTCATCAATCTACACACAATACCGACTATGACTAAGCGAAAACAGATTTTTTTTTTTTACATTTCTGCACGTTTATAAAAAAATAAAAAACAAAAATAGGTTATTTACGTAAGTATTCAGACACTTTGCTATGAGACTTGAAATTAAGCTCAGGTGAATCCTGTTTCCATCCTGTTTCCATTGTTTCTACAATTTTATTGGAGTCCACCTGTTCTGCAGCATTGAAGTTCCCCAAGAACACAGTGGCCTCCATCATTCTTAAATGGAAGAAGTTTGTAACCACCAAGACTCTTCCTAGAGCTAGCTCCTTGGCCAAACTGAGCAATAAGGGAAGAAGGGCCTTGGTCAGGGAGGTGACCAAGAACCCGATGTTCACTCTGACAGAGCTCCAGAGTTCCTCTGTGGAGATGGGAGAAGCTTCCAGAAGGACAACCATCTCTGCAGCACTCCACCCATCAGGATTTATGGTAGAGTGGCCAGACAGAAACTACTCCTCAGTAAAAGGCATGACATCCCGCTTGGCATTTGCCAAAAGGCACTTAAAGGACTCAGACAATGAGAAATAAGATTCTCTGGTCTGATGAAACCAAGATTGAAATCTTTAGCCATAATGCCAAGCGTCATGTCTGGAGGAAATCTGGCACCATCCCTACGGTGAAGCATGGTGGTGGCAGCATCATGCTGTGGCAGAGACACAGGTGGATTAAGTCAGGATTAATGGAAAGATGAACAGAGAAACGTACAGAGGGATCCTTGATGAAAACCTGCTCCAGAGCGCCCAGGACAGACTGGGGTGAAGGTTCACCTTCCAACAGGACAATGACCCTAAGCACACAGCCAAGACAACGCAGGAGTGGAATCGGGACAAGTCTCTGAATGTCCTTGCGTGGCCTAGCCAGAGCCTGGACTTGAACCAGATCAAACATCTCTGGAGAGACCTGAAAGTAGCTGTGCAGCGACGCTCCCCATCCAACCTAACAGAGCTTGAGAGAAGAATTGGAGAAACTCCCCAAATACAGGTGTGCCAAGCTTGTAGTGTCATACCCAAGAAGACTCGAGGCTGTAATCGCTGCCACAGGTGCTTCAACGAAGTCCTGAGTAAAGGGTCTGAATACTTATGTAAATGTGATATTTCCGTTTTTTACATTTTTTGGGGCAAAAATGTCTACAAACCTGTTTTTGCTTTGTCATTATGGGTATTGTGTGTAGATTGATGAGAATAAAAGTATGCTATCCATTTTAGAATAAGGCTGTAATGTAACAAAATGTGGAAAATGTCGAGGGGTCTGTCAAGATATGAGAATGTAACAAAAAAATCAACCCTTATTCCAAACAGAATTTTGTTGCATTATGTAACCGGCTGGATTTGAACCAAGGTTTATTGCACACCACAAGACTGT
Organism: Oncorhynchus mykiss; assembly: GCF_013265735.2. Lineage (NCBI taxonomy): Eukaryota > Metazoa > Chordata > Actinopteri > Salmoniformes > Salmonidae > Oncorhynchus > Oncorhynchus mykiss. The sequence continues at coordinate 73,829,541 of NC_048572.1, forward strand.
TAGTCCACTGAGATAAAGCCTATCTAAAGGCCTAGGAAGCTAACCAAAATGTTTAGGTCTCAGGCAAGGTTACTGATCACCTGAGTGTGGTTCCCCGAGCCAACTTCATTACATAGGCATATAGTTTGTTGATTAAAGTGGAAGCGGTTGGTGGAGATGTGCAGGTGAACACGAGGAGATGCGATTCACTGGTGATTTGACATCTAGACACTGGGTTTTTTTGGATTAAGCCTTAATTGCATGAGTGAGTAAAGGAATAAGAGAAAGGCTCCTCAGTATGTGTCTCATTTCAGTCCTGAGTTAACAGATCATATTCAATTGCTGTTATGGTTATTGGCCTCCACTGCCACCTGTTAACTCAATTAGCTCGACGAACCGGTGCCCCTGCACATTGACTCTGTACCGGTACCCCTGCATATAGCCTCGCTATTGTTATTTTACTGCTGCTCTTTAATTATTTGTTACTTGTATTTTTATTATTTTTTTGTAGGTTTTCTCTTTCTTTTTTTAACTGCATTGTTGGTTAAGGGCTTGTAAATAAGCATTTGACTGTAAGGTGTATTCGGTGCATGTGACAAATAAACATTTATTTTATTTTGATTTTAAGACACCCTAGGCCCTGTGATGCAGGCAACTGCACATGAAATGTAGGAATATATACATTAACACGTTTAAGTTTTCATTAAGTTTATTCTACTGCTGCTGTCATAAACATGGTGGCATGTATTCCTGGATGCCAATAAAAAAACTACAAAAATACCAAATCATTTATCATTCCTCTCTCTGTGTGTCACAAATTTCCTTCATTTCGCAAGAGGCTGGATGTATCACACTGGAAAAAGCATCAGAGCGAAGGAGACAGCGCCGCTCTGTCTCAGTATGTGTAGCGTATCTATCTGATGCTGTCTGGTCAGAAAGAGTATGACATTGTTTCCGCACGTAGCATTGAATGCAATGGAAGCCAGCGAGGATTTGGCTTCCCTTGATAAAAAATGAATAAAATAATAGCCAATCAGTGTTGAGCTAAACTGAGTGAGCTCTGGCGCACCAAAAAAAGTGTCAAGGGAAGCCCGTTTGGATTTGACTTCAGACCAATCACATCACAGGCCAAATGTCATTATTGAAAAACGTTCATTGTTGCATCCAGTTCGGTGGTCCTCAGGGGCTAGCTAGCTAGATAGATATATAAAATAGTCCCTTTCCTAAATTAATCATGGATGTAGATGGGGATTTGGACTTGTGGTTTTACTTAATTCTCCGTACTGGCCAATGATTATAAAGACGATTCTGATCCAACCATAAAATAATACATTGTGTCCCTGGCCTGAGAGCATAGAAGATCAACATGTTGCTAGATGTAGTATGCTAATGTTAACTATCTGGCCTGGCTTATCGTTGCCCATGAATATGACAACAAAAACTAAAAGCATGTAATGTATGACAGTCATAGACCATTTAGGCAACATGAAAGAGGAATGGCATTGGCGTTTCTTTACAAGTAGGGTGAGTCAACATGTGTGTTCTACTTGCACGCACACACACACACACAAATCAGTACCATGGACAGCCACATCATATTTAGCTAACGTTGATTCAACTAAATCGTTTTTGGTATCTTTTAGTTGTCACTGTATTAGACTAAGCAGAGGTGATTATATGATGTTGAAGTTGGGATGGTGCTGGAATAGTCGAAGCAGCCCCTGTTTTCTTTGCGACTTGCGGTAACTTTCAGTGGTTCTAAATCAATAGTTGTTTAATAGTCCAAAAATGTCGGAAACATTACTTGGCTTGACCGTGCTGTAGGTCATGTACTGTTTGTTGCATGCAATATGTTTTGTGGACTTGTTCTCTGGTTTTGTAATGAAACAAATGTAAAGGTGTGGTTGAATTTATTCTGCCACTGTGTCTTCTTATCGTCTCAGCTTTAAGCATATATATCACGGTGTCAAGGCATATGAACTAATAGTTTATAGAGCAAACAACGCAATTATCACAACACAGGTTGTAATATGGCTTTTTTTCCTGGATTGACATCCCCTGTGATTTTACCCACGCACCACTACTGCATAAACAATATTCATATCAGTCTTTCCACATATTCTATTTGAAATCTCATTCCTAAACGTCTTAATTGTGTTAGTGTAGTAGATCTCATTCATGAACTCATAAATGAAACATGTAGTTGACCTATGTTATATGAAGTGCATGTGGTTGGGAAAGTGAAATGCTTTCAGTGAGCATTTCAGGAGCGTGTGAACATGGAAACATTCATTGATAGAGGCCTGGGAAGTGCAGATTGTATATCAATGTGTATGATGTTGGTATGATTAGTACAGCATTTCACAGAATATAATCACAGTACAGTAGTAGCTATGTCTTATGGGCCAGCACATCTAACACAACCCTCACACAAATGAGAAAGGAGGTAAGACAAAACAACCAAACTTACACAAACCATATAGAAAGAGGGAATTATCTGGATTTATATTTATATCTGAAGGTGCAGCTAGTTTTACCTTGAAACTTGAATGCCTCGATGTGAACCCAGAGACAGAGGTCCTCGTTATCGCAGTCGCAGCTCCAGAAATTCCCGCTGAGGCCGACCGAGCGCAGGGTGGGCAGCGCGATGAGAGAACTGATGTTGAGCACCGTCAGGTTGTTCCGGCTCACGTCCAGCACCTGCAGCGCCGAGTTCTTTGCGAAAGCGTCCGGGTGAATATTCGACAGGCCGGGGTTGTCCGTCATTCTCAGCATCACGAGGCTGGAAAGCGACCCGAACGTCCTGTCCTCTATCCGCGTTAAGGTGTTGAAGGACAAGTCCAGGTAAGCAAGCTTCCCCAGGTTCCCGAATGTGGACATAGAAATCTCCGTCAGGGAATTGTTGCTACAGTCCAAGTACACCAAGTCCGACAGGTAGTTGAGCTGCAACGGCGGCAGCTCCACGATGCGATTGTTGGAGATGATGAGCTGCCGAGTGGCCAGCGGCAGGTCAGTGGGGAAGGCGGTGAGGTGCTGCCCGGCGCACTGGACCACGAGCTGGTCATCGCATATGCATCGTGACGGGCATCCCGCTGTTAGAGCTGGGGATGGGGCCACCCCCATGACTAGGATCAGCAGAATGATGAGCCGCAAGGATTGCGCGCTGGGCTGCGGAGCAAGACGCATGACACTTGGTGAGGACTTCATGAATTACGTTTGGACAAACCACGCCACATTATTCATTAATAGCCTATGTCTTCTGCCAGTTAGGGCCTGTCAGTTAGCCAAACTAAATGCTATAAACTATTTCAAATTATTAAATTATAGTTACCTGATAATGAGGTTTGACGTTGGCCACTTGTCCTTGCAAGTTTGTGTAGTTCATTCCGAGAGTCACCTCACGTTTTGGTTTCCGTGCGTATCCATTATAGTGGAACTGATGGACTCCAGACTCCCAAGCTCCCTCTCAGTTCCAATTCTCTGTAATTGGATTTGGTCGATTAGAGTGTTTCTTCTAGTATCAATAATTTTTGTGTAACTGCCGCCATTTGAACTTAATATGCAGGAGAGTTCGTTCGCGCGTCGTAGCCTAGTGTTATAATATAGTATTTGGTCTCCTGCAAGTGTGGTGGTCTGACTGCCCTCTCTGAAACTGAGCCGCGAATGAGAATGTGGGCGGTATGGTGATCTCTCACTGCTCACGCGTTGGATCGAGTGTGTGAGGAGAGAGAGGACGGAGCTAAAGAAAGCCTAAACAACTGGAGTCAAGCAGTCACACAAGCTAGGAGAGGTTACCTAATTCTACAAATGCACACAAATCGTTCTGAAAATAGAATGCCCAGGGTATAGCCAATTGTGACACTATAATGGCCCAAAAGAACACTCTATCTCAATGTATTTATTTATAAATTAAATTACATAGTGCCTATTTAAAAATGGTAAGATGGTTATTACACTGTCATGAACTGTCATGTGTGTTATTTTAGTGTGTGTGTGTGTGTGTGTGTGGTTGTGTGTGTGTCTAGTGTCATATTCCAGCCAGATGCAGGGTCATAAACTTAGAGTGCCAGGCTGCTTGGGCATGGAGCCACATGCCACTATTTCAATATTATTGTTATATAACCTACAACATTGACATGGAAAGAGCCAGTTCACACAACTTTTCTCCCACAAGCCACATACACATGGATTTCCCATTGCATCTCTCAGAGAGATGTGTAGGTGTTGAAGTGCTGATTCAGATTTCAGCAGCATGGTGGGAGGACAGATGTGATGCTGGAGAGGGATTATAATAATAATTAATCATTCATTCAACATCTATAGCGCTTTTCATTACAAAAATAATCTCAAAGCATTTGACAGAGAAATGCCTGTCAACAACCGAAAGAGAGAGTGCCAGTCAGCAAGAGATAATAACGTCAGGGACAGTGCATGAAATCAAGCCTTCATCCACAATTATGTCCCTGCTTCAAAAAAGAACAAAGAAGCATAACCAATCTGAGAGCATTTATTCACACTTTTCATAATGGGATATTGTCATGATCCTTTCTCTGAGACCAAAGTCTCAAAGCTTCTGCCATTCAGAAAGTGTACTTACGGCTGCTGTTTACTAAAGATATAGTGCCATCTAGTGATGTAGTATTGTTAAAATATTGCAAAACAGGATTCTCTTCCCTATGACCGACACTTGGAATGTAAATTGAATGTTGGGCCTATCAATTGTTTACATTTGATATTGAGAAGAATTAGTATGACATAATGTGTCAGACTGAAACAAAAACCAAACGGATGAAAACAAATGTAACTGGAAAAAAATCACACCAGTGAAATTAACACTTATCTTAACACAAATTAACTAACAGAAGTTAATACTGAAATGGTCCTATGACTAAACCCGTCTGTCTAATCCAAGGCCACACTTTGGTGAAATTACCTTCGGTAGATAAGAGTCAGCATAATCACTCTATACAAGGGAAGTAAAACTGATTGATTACTTTCTATCAAAAAACTGTAGTGAACATAAGGGAACTTCCCTCACGCATGACATTGTCACAATGACTAGGCTGAACAGAGAACCAGAGCTCAAGGGGTTTGTGAGTCAGATATTGCCCCGTTTGAACTCACATAGGAAAATGAAGAGGTTGCACTCAAATAAACATACTTTAAATAGGCTTGTGAAAAACTAACTGTAAATAAAGTTATTCTATTAATTTCACTATTTTATTATATTACTCAATGTCATGCTAAAATTCAGAATTATTGGTAGTAGTCCTACGATCTGATACAGCCCAAATGAACTCTACCCCACTAGGGGGAGGCACCACGCCTCTTCTGTGTGTTTAAATAGGACTGACTCCCTTACGAGTTGACGACACAGGATTACTGACTGACAACAGACGGACCACTTTCAATTGCGAACATTATTCAGATCGTCATTAACAGGTAAATAACACTTATTTTACAAACGGTTTTCAACGTTACGTATTGTTGCTGGATAGCTTATAATGTTGCACTTCTAGTTCTCACGTTGGCCGTGTTCGAGAGGATCATACTCGCAATGTATTGATTGACTGATCTATACATTCTAATGAGTAGTAGTTATTCATGATGCAAGGTGATTTGTAGATCAGTCAGTCGGCAGTCGCCTGCAATCGTTTTGATGCTCTCAAACACGGCTTTTGTTTTGGGAGCTTTTAGTGTAGGGGTGTCAAACTCATTCCATGGAGGACCTATTCGTGTCTGCCGTTTTTTTTTCTTCTTTTCGATTAAGACCTAGATAACCAGGTGAGGAGAGTTCCTTACAATTCAGTTACCTTAATTCGTAAATCAGTTACAAGGGACGAGTGAAAGCCCGCAGACACTTGGCCCTCGGTGGAGTTAGGCATGTGTTTTAGCGCATCAAGTTCAACTGAATTACTCGCTTGAAAATGCGAAGATATGCACCTATTGCTATTGTTTATTTGTAACTTTTATGTGCACTGTACTACATGCATAGATGGTTGTTTTGTGTCACATTTTGAGAACTTTGCTGAGGGGAAGGGTTTTTGCAGTTTAGTATCCTAACAATAGGCTACAATAGACATAATAAGCACATTCCATATTAGCATAGAAGCCTATTTTCCAAGAACATAGAGTATATTCTGGTTTCAACGACTTGGCATTGATCTAATGTCATTTATTAATTTAGGGCCTACTAACTAATCCGTTTTACTTATTGGACTTTCAACCAGTATCTTATCTACAGTGAATGTGAAAGTGGGATTGACCAACTCACCTGTAGGCTATGTGTTTTTCTCTTGCAGCAGGAGATCAGTGCCAGAATGGTTGTGCTGTCTAAAGAATATGGGTATGTGGTTCTCACTGGTGTTGCCAGCATGGTCATGGTTGCCCACCTTGCTGTGAAAGTTGGCAAAGCTCGCAAGAAGTACAAGATCAATGTGAGTTGCCCGGGACCTGGCCCACTGTCTGTCAGCCAATGAATCATCTAAAGCTTAAACTAGGCTATAAAAACTCAAGATGGTTCCCCTGATTTTCTCTTCTCTGTTGGACAGTACCCTCAGATGTACAGCAATGATCCAGACTCTGGAAATATCTTCAACTGCATCCAGCGAGCCCATCAGAACACGTATGTACTATGTAGTATGAACATTTAGTATGTACTTCACAGAAGCAGCAGAGGAAACAACCAGATGTTTGTTATAAAAACCAAACATTTCTTGTAATATTAGGTTAAACATATTTTTTTTATAGCCTGGAGAGCTACCCTGTTTTCCTCTTCAGTCTGGCCATTGGTGGTCTGCATAGTCCTGTGAGTTCCACCATTTATTAATTTACTAAATATGTTAGATTTGCGTACCATGCGTCCCAGACTTTACAGTTAGTTAGTCAGAGTACTCCATAAAGACACTCATCTGGATTCCCCTTTATTAAGACTCTTTAAGAGTCTTTTGTTTAACAGGGAGCCATTTGTGTTACAGCGCCTAGTCAGTGGACTTGGAATGACATGGGTTATAAGCAGGGAGATCTATGCATACGGATACTCCACTGGAGGTAAGACAATTGATAAATATGCTTATAATACAATCATTTATTAAAACATTATGGCATCCTTTACTCAAGGGTTTTGTTCTATGTATTCCTTTCAGATCCTAAAAAAAGGATGCCGGGGTTATCCGGGAACATTGCTCTGCTGGGCATGATTCTGACCGTAGCCAACTTTGGCAGAACCCTGTTAGGCTGTGGTGACTGGGTGAGGCCTGGGATGAGACCAGGATGAGGTTCTCAGCTCCCTTTCCAGCTGCCATTCCTGCTACCATTCCTCAGTGAGAAGCACTGCAACCCCACCTGACCCCAGTCTATTAGTAGTTGTAGGATGTCCTTTGTGGGCATCCGTACTTGTGTATGATATGTACAGACAGAGTTCAGTAAACATTTGGAAAGAGATGACCACGACTGTTAGTTTATCATTCCATAACTACCACACCACGCCAACTCCTCCCAGACCCCCTCCTCAACACTGATAGGCCCAGATTAGCTGTTCATGGTGCTTCACCAGCTACTCTTTGTTAGAGTGTGGACTTTTTTATGCATAATGTTGCCAAAACTGTATTCCACAGGAGGTTGGTGGCACCTTCATTGGAGAGGACAGGCTCGTGTTAATGGCTGGAGCAGAATGATTTGGAATGGCATCAAACACAGTTTCCAGGTGTTTTATGCCATTCCATTATCTCCATACCTGCCATAATTAGGATCTGTCCTAACCGTAGCATCCTCCTGTGCTGTATTCTAAATGAAATTCTAATGTAGAAAATGACCATGGAAAATGGGCTTAAATAACATTTCTAGGTTCTATCATGGACTTGTGTTTTAATGTTTGTATCCATGGGCGTGAGGTGTGTGTGTGTGTGTGTGTGTGTGTATGGAGAATAAGGAGATGTTATTGCCTCAGAAGAACCAGAGTGAACCAAGAGGTTAATGTGTGTGGTTGTCCTCATTGATCTGCATAGTTGTCCTAAATTTACACCTTTTAGTCATTTAGCAGACGCTCTCATCCAGAACGACTTACAGTAGAAATTCGGGTTAAGTGCCTTGCTCAAGGGCATATTGACAGATTTTTCAACTAGTTGGCTCGGGGATTCAAACCAGCAACCTTTTGGTTATTGGCCCAACTTTTGTTACCGCTAAGCTACCTGCTGCCCCATCACCTCTAAGCCTACATGCAGGAACAATAAATGCCTTACTATTATCTTAACCATTAGGCAATGTTCTGTTCGTGGTTGGGTTAGGGCTGGGGACTGTACTACACAACAAAAATATAAACACAACATGTAAAGTGTTGGTCCCATGTTTCTTGAGCTGAAATAATAGACCCCAGAAATGTTCCATACACACAAAAAGCTAATTTCTCTGTTAGTGAGAATTTTCTCCTTTGCCAAGATAATCCATCACCTGACAGGTGTGGCATATCAAGAAGCTGATTAAACAGCATAATAATTTCACAGGTGCACCTTGTGCTGGGGACAATAAAAAGCCACTCTAAAATGTGCAGTTTTGTCACACAACACAATGCCACAGATGTCTCAAGTTTTGAGGGAGTGTGCAATTGGCATGCTTACTGCAGGAATGTCCACCAGAGTTGTTGCTAAAGAATTGAATGTCCATAAGCTGCCTCCAATGTCGTTTTAGAGAATTTGGCAGTATGTCCAACCAACCTCACAACCGCAGACCACGTGTATGGTGTCGTGTTGGCGAGCGGTTTACTGATGTCAACGTTTTAAACAGAGTGCCCCATGGTGGCGGTGGGGTTATGGTATGGGCAGGCACAAGCTACGGACAATGAACACTATTGCATTTTAGTGATAACCATTTGAATGCACAGGGATACCGTGATGAGATCCTGAGGCTCATTCTCGTGCCATTTAGCCGCCGCCATCACCTCATGTTTCAGCATGGTAATAAACAGGCTCATGTCGCAAGGATCTATATACAATTCCTGGAAACTGAAAATGTCCCAGTTCTTCCACAGCCTGCATACTCACCAGATATGTCAACCATTGAGTATAGTTGGAATGCTCTGGATTGACGTGTAAGACAGCGTGTTCCAGTTCTCGCCAATATCCAGCAACTTCGCACAGCCATTGAAGAGGGGTGGGACATTTGTTCCCAAGTATTCTCACACATAATAGAGAGACATATGTGATCTTATTCAAATGTAAGGAAGGTTTCAAATGAGTATATTTTAGTCAAGCATATGTGTTTAGGTTTCTTGTGGTCAATTAGCAGTCTACAAATGATTTGTAATTATGTCCCGGGCCCCCCGACCATCCACTCAAGAAAAAAATCAGCCCTCGGCTGAATCTAGCTGATGATCCCTGTTTTTTACTGTGACTAACAGATGCCAATCTGTATTACCAGTCATGTGAAATCCATAGATTAGGGCCTAATTAATTTATTTTAATTGACTGATTTCCTTATGAACTGTAAATCAGTAAAATCTTTTATTTATTTATCCGTTATTTTACCAGGTAAGTTGACTGAGAACACTTTCTCATTTGCAGCAACGACCTGGGGAATAGTTACAGGGGAGAGGAGGGGGATGAATGAGCCAATTGTAAACTGGGGATTATTAGGTGACTGTGATGGTTTGAGGGCCAGATTGGGAATTTAGCCAGGACATCGGGGTTAACACCCCTACTCTTACGATAAGTGCCATGGGATCTTTAATGACCTCAGAGAGTCAGGACACCCGTTTAATGTCCCATCCGAAAGACGGCACCCTACACAGGGCAGTGTCCTGGGGCATTGGGATATTTTTTTAGACCAGAGGAAAGAGTGCCTCCTACTGGCCCTCCAAAACCACTTCCAGCAGCATCTGTTCTCCCATTATTGCATTTATATTTTGTCCAGTATAATTAACAATACAATAGCTCTCTGAACTTGTGAATCACTTCCTGATTATGCTGTAGAGTCATAGGCACACAGCAAAAAGGGTTTAGGTTTATTTATTAAAAAAGTCCTTAAATGTTCATTTTTTACAGTTAACCCTGAATCTGTATGTCAACCTCTTACATCACTATTGGCACTTACAGGTAAAACACTTAAACACTGTAAATATGATTTGTTGCAGTGCACGACAAAAAGTAATTTTCTTCAGGTCATTTTCAATCTAAATGTAACTTAAAATCTCATAGTTCTAATACATACTCTGCTGTTTCTGCATTTTATTATTTCCAATTAACTTAAAGGATCATTTTCTGAGACACTCTTAAATACCAAGTAAATATTTTGCGCAAAAAAACAAAACAAAAAAAGTTAGACAGGCCCACTGGGCTAAAAATTGATCAGCCGCCCCTGCCTTTCTACACCCCTAATCTAATTAACCAACGAATGCAGAGAAGCTGACTGTTTCTCTGACTGTTTTGGGTTACATTTACAGAATGTTTACTGGCTATCAAGTAAGACCAAGGATGGATGTTTTTCAACCCACTAGGCATTCTGGTTTGAAAGAGCACTTCACTCATATTTGGTCAGTTCAAGGATTAGAATAGTTCTATAACATGGTTTATGGGAGACTGATAAACATTTAAATCAAGTACCTCTACAGTAACCATCTTTCACTCCCTTTCCATTTTCCCTCGCTCCTGGACTCAGGCAACAACATCCAACGTGACATTGTGTCTTCTTCATACAGTACCAACTCATTTAGTGGCTTTGGAGACTGTGAGAGCACTGTGACTGTTTCTATAACACATTAAAGTGCAGCCTGTGCTGTGCATGACCTGTATCAGGAGGAGGGGTGCATTACAAAGGGAACTCGTCTCTGAAGAACAAAACAGACCCCTGTGGAGATGAGTGGTCCGAGAGTTTCAAAGGGAATATTGAGGGTGTTGGTCTAATGTTTAAACGGAACCTCTGATGTTGGCTTAATGTTGAAACCTCTGATGTTGGCCTAGTTTTGAAACTCCTCATTGGGTATTTAAAGCCCTCTCATTGTTAACAGAACACAATCAAATTGGAAACTGCTCAGAAGGGGGAATCATAGGGAGTCAACATGGGCACTGGCAGTCGAGTCCAGTCAAAAGCTTTGCCAGGATCCAAAATGGCAGCCCATTGGGTGTCTGCTTTGTAGCTGTGCTAGAAGAAAAGTTGACTGTTGTTGATGAAAAGTTTCCATCATCAGTAAGTGTAAGTGTATCTGGAAAGTGGCGTGTCTTCCATCAAGTCATCCTGGACAGGAAGACAAAACAAGAGAGTCATAATGTTGCCAAACACTATATCACTTCAAATAAATTGAAATCATATATCTCACATGAACAAAGTGTCATGCCACAGAAGACCTGAATCTAACATGATAAGTATAGTATGGTCACCATAGGTAGATCCTGCAGCCGGTGGAAGTCCGGGTGGTCGGTTCGTTGGCGGAACTTGAGGAAGAGGATGACAGAGACTACGGCTGTGGTGACAATGAAGACAGAGACCAGGCCAGCCAGCACAGGGTCCAGAGGAGAGTGGAGATGTGGCCCTTTGTCTGGAACAACATGTTAACTGATTGATTTATTGATTGTCTAATTAGTTGTGTAATTTGTTAACTGGATAATGAGTGAACAATTTGATTGATTAATTGGTATATTATCATCTTACCCTCATCTCCAACATTGAGCTCCGATGGAACCTCCTGTTGAGGTGGGCTGACAGGGATGTGGACTGGGGCAGAGGTCTGGGGGTGCTCCATGGTGAGGGGTTGGGTTGGGGAAGGGATCAGGGCAAGGGTGCTGGGTTGGACAGAGGACTGGATCGGTATTAAAACATGGGATGGAAGTAGGTTGGTATCTAAGGCAGGAGGAGTAGAGGTGGTGAGGTGGCCTCCAGCGAAACCAGGGTGGGTAGTGCCCCCTAGGGTGGATGGGTGGCTAGTAGTGTCCCCTAGGTTGGAGGGGTGGCTAGTAGTGTCCCCTAGGATGGAGGGCAGTCCTGCAGGGGAGGTGCTCTTCACAGGGGATGAGGAGGAGGAGCCATCTGGAACGGCTGAGTGATAATCACATAGAAATATAATTACAACAGTATTACATACAGACAGTATTACACACTGTATATACAGTATCTCAATGGAAGTAACAGATAAGGGTTCTGCAATGAGTCTTTTTTTCATTTACCATCATTACTGCTTCTCCTAAATGAGGTTATACTCTTGTTATTTGAAAGCAAAAGGAGGAGAATGAGAGAGACAGATATATTGAAATCTGGATGGTATTATGTCATATTGTGTGTTTGTCAGGCAGAAGAGGCATCAGACACAGCAGACTCGCTCAGCATTGACAGAGATAGTTATATTTGTTAAAACGATACCTCCTACATCAGGTTGCCACATCCCCCTCTATACCGCTCAACACCCCTCTACTCCCTGTTGCCAAGGCACACAGGTAGCCAGGCCCAGGGCATACCATGATAGAAGGGAAAGATGGAGCCTTTCTATTCCCCTGGTAAGCTGTTTGATGGTGGGTGGAGCCTGAGGCAAGCTTCTGTGTTTGCAAACAAGCAGCTTTTGCAGAATGCGGCTGTCTATGTTCAGACTGAACACTATATAAACAAGCTACCAGCTGAGTGGTGGCTGAGAGAAAGTCACAGAGTAATATAATTACTATAGTATTACATAGACAGGACTACCTCAGGGTAACCATGGGGAATATAGACAGGCTTAATGACGCTGATAGAAGTGAAATATCCTTTGGGTTACAGTACCTGCGAGAGTGGCATTGTCTTGGGTGGTGGTAACAGTGTTGACTGTGTGTGCAGCTGGAGACTTGGTCATCTGATTGGTCACAGCCATGTCATCGCTGTCACCAGCATCTGTAACAGAATCTGATTGGTGCAGCTTGTCGCTGTTGGTAACAGCTGGTTTGGTTGGGGCTCTATCCGCTTGGTCTGGTGAGGTCTGATTGGCAGGACCTGGCTCTGGCCTCGGATCCCCATCTTCATTGATAATTGGGAGGGCTTGGGATGCAGTAGACACGTCCTCACGCTGGAGGCTAACTGGGATGAAGACAGGGGGCAAAGCAGTACTCTGGCCTACAAGAAAATAATGATGATGTCGCTGTATAAATATAATGTCCTGGTTCTCCATGTTGTTGTGAATAGATGAATTACTGATACTGGTAGACATTACAAAAGCATGACTGGGAAATACATATTTATTGATTATTTTTCCTTTCCACTTAACCTGAGCAGGAAGAACTCAGGGCTCTGGTCATGATTGTTGGCATTTTCATGTATGTCTAGTGTATGTTCAAATGCCATTGAATTGTTCATTGTTTAAGAATATTGAGTGTTGAATAGTTAATGTGTCAGTGGCCTGTAGCACTGTGGTGTTATATAATTAGGCATCCGTGGCTATTGCTGAGAGGGGGTACATCATTTCATCTTCCATTCTTATCAGCAATACTAATTGATCTGCTGTTGATCATGTCATATGATATACTTATGTTATGAAATATTCATAATAAGAGCAGTTGGCAAACAATCCAAATGCAATAGGCTATACAAAAACATGTTTTCATAGGCTTACTGGAATATGAGACTATAGTACTGAACGAGTATGTATTTAAATAAGAATGCAATACTCACAAGAATAACTGATTAAGTATATCAAGCAGGGTTAGGTTAAATTCCAATTTAATTTGAAATTCCAATTATATTATTGAATTCACTAATGAATTGAAATTGAATTTTAATTGTAAACACATTTAATCTTTGGAATTGAATTGGAATTCAATATTTGTACATTTCCCAGTTAATGGAATTAATCCACTTAGTATAACAAATTTGACTACAGGATTTGTTTTAAATAATTTAAACTTGAATTTCTATATTTCCATTATAGCGAGGCTGTCTGAACAGTGAAATGATCAGCCTCAAACCCTGAGGGAATTGAATTCAAATTTGTGGAATTGTTTTGTTCATAATATTGAATTAGGAATGGAATTAATGGAATTTACCTAATATTGGAATTGAATTATCTCTGAATTCAAAGACTGTCCTGGAATTTGAATTTAATTAAATTTACAGGGAGAAGTAATACAATTAGAATAGAATTGAACCCCAACCCTGATATCAAGCAAAAGATCAGGCAAAATATGTTGAGAAATTCAAAGAATGTTCCTATTGGCCTCTTATGTCAATAAAAATATCCTTACCTATAATAACCTCATAATAACCCGCACTGACAGGTAGCCCTAGTGTATGACCAGTCGATAAACACTGCCAAATTAAATTGGTAACATTACATTTACGTTTAGCCTACATTATACAAATTGTCATCAGAATATCAGAATAACTATCTTCAGAATATTTTGTGATGATAAAGTAAACTGAATGACAAGCACAAAATATATATTCTCAGCGGGCTGTCTATTCTAAACACAGCACACACACCGACACCTACCCTTTGTCTGCGATGATCTGGTAAGGATCACCAAAGCACAAACCACTAGATGCATTTCAATGTTCATTTCATGTGCCGCTTTCGTGGATACGATGATAAAACGTTCAACGGCTTTTAACGTCCGTTCTCTTATTTGCTAGAGCGTATTATTTGCTGCTCTTTCGGTTGGTTATCTGACAGAGAACAGCATTGCTAAAAATACAGAAGGGTCTGGCATTAGAGGATATGAAAGAAGGGGTGGGGTTGAAATGCCTGTATGACGCGCGGTGCGCAATGTTGGACTAACGCACAGCGCAACACACAAAGTGAGTCTCTTCCCAGCTCCGTCAGGACGATGTCTGTCGATGTTAAAGGCCCACAGTGTGTTATGAATGTGTCACTGTCACGGGCTCACTTCCATTGCTAGCCCGCGACCGCCCTTCCCATTAAAGGGGGGTACGCTGCACCTCAACCAGCTGTCACTGCATGCTTCGTGCGCTCCTCATTGCTCCCTGATTAAAACAAGCATTTCTAGGCATTCCTTTATCAGAAATACTGATAAGCCCTACACAGGTAGAGTTATGGATCTGTTTTAAAGATTCGCTATGTTCTTATGCTTATGAGAAAACTATAAAGACCAACATTTCCCTCTTAAACATTTCCAGAATTAGCCTAATCTGCCAACAGAGGTCAGTGTTTCAATATGCTCCTGTCATACGTTGCTAGACCTCTGGTTTGTGGTCAGCACTACGGTCAGCACAGGTGTCAGTCACAAAAGGACAATGAATGCTGAATCCGTTAACGACAACTAACTTTTAACAAGTAGCAGGCTGGCCTTCTGCCAGGGGCCGCCTCTGTTCATCAACAGCACTGTCTGATAGTGGGAGACTTATTAAAGCCCAGGATCGCAGGCAGCAAGCGCAAAAATCTAAGAGCGGACATTAAAAGAAGTGTTCCCATTATAAAGCTTGTCATCTACGGGATGGAGCCCCCTGACAGCTCCGTGCAGAGCCCCGACTTCGTGTCCTTAGAATTAACGGTGGAAAACGTCGAAAAAGTAAGTTGTCCAACTCATACAGTGCGCGACAGAGAAGTGGTTCGTTTTATGCAGTAGGCTACCAACAATGACAGCTCTCATTAAGTCTGAAAGCAGTTTGTTCATCTCAGTCAAGTCTTTCTAAATATCTCATCAGCATTGTGGTTTTATGCGTTGTGACAATGATATTTATTAGGCCTCCATATTATTTCCCAAATAGGCTACACATATGTAGGCCTATTGATTGACAGTTGAAAAAATGCAGACTAATTACAATGGAATTTTGACCTTTAACAAATAGGCTACAGAATAGCTTTTGAATTAATATTTCACAATGGGCAGTTCATATGGAGTAAACTAGTTCAATGGGACATAGAGGGAAGGGGGCTGTTGTAATATGATATCAGTTACACACATACTGTGCTAATTATAACCACCACCATGTGCTTGGGATTAGTTGCCATTAGCAACAGCACTCACTCATGCAGAGTTGGCCATCCTGTGTGCTTTTGAGGCTCCCCTCTTACATTCCTTATCAGTGGCAGTCATGCCTTCAAGGACACATTGTATGATAAGGACTCCGGTCACTTTTTAATTTCTCTCCCTATTGTAAATTAAATTAATTGAATTGGAAATGTCCTCTCCTCCCTCCTCTAGGCCCTCCAGCAACTGTACTATGACCCGGACATGGAGCATAAGAATGTGGCCCAGAAGTGGCTGACTCAGGCCCAGACCTCCCGTCAGGCCTGGCAGTTCTGCTGGCCTCTGCTCAGCCCAGACAAGGTCCGCTCCACAGCCCCATCCTACAAACTCCCCTGTACTTTCTACAGACTCTGTTGTGTAGTAATCATTCCTTTCCTGCTTGTATTTCACTCCATGACGACACTCATAATAACCCTGTAGAACGCTGTATTCTTGTTTTACTATTACACCATTGTCAAAACAGCTTCCTGAGATCCAGTTCTTTGGCGCCAGCACCCTTCACACCAAGATCTCCTGTCACTGGGCCGACCTCCCCACAGACCAACACCAGACACTGAGGATGCAGCTCCTTTCCCACATCTCCCACTTCTCCTCTGGGCCAAAGATGGTGCTGACCAGGCTGTGTGTGGCCCTGGCCTCCCTGGCCCTCCACACCATGCCCCAGGGTTGGCCCCAGGCTGTGGCTGACATGGTCAGGGTCTACCAGCCAGAAAAGGCTGGGGATCAGGGCGGAAGTCAGGGTGGGGCTGGGGTTGGTGGAGGAGGTGGGGCAGAGGAGGAAGTGAACGCCCACGCACACTGCCTGGCCCTGCTGGAGCTCCTCACCGTGCTGCCAGAAGAATTCCAGAGCTGCCGGCTGCCCCAGGCCCGTCGTGCCCAGCTGAGAGAGGCCCTGGCTGGGGAGTGGACGGCGGTATGTCCCCTGCTGCGCCAGCTGCTCCAGAGACAGGAGGGCAACAGCCAGGTGAAGGAGCGGGCCCTACGGTGCTTGTCTAGCTGGGTGGGACTGGATGTTCCTCTGCATGGGGAGAGCGAGGGGCTGCTGCAGGACTGTTTTGCTGCTCTGTCAGACCCAGAGCTGTTTGACACTGCCGTGGAGACCATTGTCAGCTCTATATCCCAACCTGACTGCCAGAGGTGAGATTGACACACACACATTGACAGACAGGCAGACAAACACACACACACACACACACACATAGAGCACTTTGATAATGAGTTGTGTTGAGACGCATTGTATTGACTCAGCATACATTTGTGTGTGTGTGTGTGTGTGTGTGTGTGCATGTGTTCAGATACACTGATGCTCTGGTGAACTTGATGCCCCTGGTGCTGGGTCTCCATGACCAGCTGAAAGCCGCAGCGAGGGACGGAGACATGGAGACCTCCCATGGTATCTGTCGCATCGCTGTCGCTCTGGGGGAAACACACTCCAGGTACACATACCTTTAGGTTAGGGCTTGGGCTATGTTACTAGATAGTTAGTTTGCTAACTATCTAACTAAAGTTTGCTGATACTTAGTTGAACATCTATGAACCATCTGTGGTGTTAGTATTAAGTGATAACCAGTTTTCTTGGCTCATTATGGACCTGTTTCACCTCATCTCCCTGGGTGTGACTTTGTGGAACAGGACTCTTCTGGAACAGGTGGAACACTGGCAGGGATACCTAGCCCTAGTCAAAATGATCCTGTTCTGTACTGGCATCCCTGGGCACTACCCAGTCAACGAGACCACCAGCTCCCTCACACTCACCTTCTGGTACACTCTGCAGGTATGTACCCTACACCCTAACCCCTACACCCTAATCCTGGACACTATCCAGTAAACAAGACCACCAGCTCCTTCACCTTTTGGTACACTGCAGGTATTGGTGAAGGGTTTGGGTTAGGGTTAGTGGTAAAACCTACAGTGCTGGAGAGGAAGTACCTCATCTGTACATTGTAGCATGGTCACTTTCTGATGTATACTTCCTGTGGTTCCAGGATGACATCCTGTCATTTGAGGAGGACAAGCAGGTAGTTTACCTGCAGGTCTACAGACCAGTCTACTTCCAGCTGGTGGACGTTCTGCTCCACAAGGCCCACTTCCCCTCAGAGCAGGACTATACTTCCTGGTCCTCAGATGACAAGGAGCAGTTCAGGATCTACAGGTAAACAGGAAGTCTACTTCTACAGAAGGGATGGGAGTTGTAGTCCTTGGAGAAGCTCTTTGATTTTCACTTGAGATTTTACATTATTTGACCCAAGATTTTGTTGTACGATGTATGTTATGCTTTATCTAACACTAGTTTCTAGTCGACAGATCTGTTGAATGTTTTTACCAAAGTATTTCATTTTGAATAGAGCAGAGTGCCCAGGGAAAATTGTGATTATACTGCATGTGTGTTTTGTGTGGTAGAGTCGACATATCAGACACTCTGATGTATGTGTACGAGATCCTGGGGGCGGAGCTTCTCAGTAACCTCTATGATAGACTGGGCCGACTGCTGATGGACACGGAGAGACCGACAGCATGGCAGGTCAGTTCAAACACCAATTTACATAAATACAGTGATCATACAACGGGTCACACATACAAAGACATACACTACCGTTCAAAGGTTTGGGGTCACTTAGAAATGTCCTTGTTTTTGAAAGAAAAGCAACAAAAAATATCCATTAAAATAACATCAAATTTATCAGAAATACAGTGTAGACATTGTTAATGTTGTAAATGACTATTGTAGCTGGAAACGGCTGATTTTGAATAGAATATATACATAGACGTACAGAGGCCCATTATCAGCAACCATCACTCCTGTGTTCCAATGGCATGTTGTGTTAGCTAATCCAAGTTTATAATTTTAAAAGGCTAATTGATCATTAGAAAACCCTTTTGCAATTATGTTAGGACAGCTGAAAACTGTTGTTCTGATTAAAGAAGCAATAAAACTGGCCTTCTTTAGACTAGTTGAGTATCTGGAGCATCAGCATTTGTGGGTTTGATTACAGGCTCAAAATGGCCAGAAACAAATAACTTTCTTCTGTAACTCGTCAGTATTCTTCTATTCTTGTTCTGAAAAATGAAGGCTATTCCATGCGAGGAATTGCCAAGAAACTGAAGATCTCGTACAACGCTGTGTACTACTCTCTTCACAGAACAGAGCAAACTGTCTCTAACCAGAATAGAAAGAGGAGTGGGAGGCCCCGGTGCACAACTGAGCAAGAGGACAAGTACATTAGAGTGTCTAGTTTGAGAAACAGACGCCTCACAAGTCCTCAACTGGCAGTTTCATTAAATAGTACCCGCAAAACACCAGTCTCAACGTCAACAGTGAAGAGGTGACTGCGGAATGCTGGCCTTCTAGGCAGAGTTGCAAAGAAAACGCCATATCTCAGACTGGCCAATAAAATAAAAGATTAATATGGGCGAAAGAACACTGGACACTGGACAGGAACTCTACCTAGAAGGCCAGCATCCCGGAGTCGCCTCTTCACTGTTGACGTTGAGACTGAGGGTTTTCTAATGATCAATTAGTCTTTTAAAATGATAAACTTGGATTAGCTAACACAACGTGCCATTGGAACACAGGAGTGATGTTTGCTGATAATGGGCCTCTGTACACATAAGTAGATATTCCATAAAAAATCAGCAGTTTCCAGCTACAATAGTCATTTACAACATTAACAATGTCTACACTGTATTTCTGATCAATTTGATGTTATTTTAATAGACAAAAACAAGGACATTTCTAAGTGACACCAAACATTTGAACGGTAGTGAATGTATACGTCCCAAAGCTATTTTGTCATGTTTCTTCCTGTGTGACTCTATCTCATCAAGCTACCATCTCAGGAAAAAACTTCAAACTGTAACCAGTGCCTGCAACCTGGATCAGGTTGTCAGTCAACCTAGCAGGGTAGTTACAAACAGCACAGGAATTAAATCATCAAATCATCATGTATTGATCACATATTTACTAATGCTACAGATATTTGCTTTAAAGCAGTATCCAGATCCATAGTATGCAGTGATCACAATATAAGAACCATATCTAGGAAAACCAAAGTTCCAAAGTCTGGGCCTAATATATAAGTGGTCATACACAAAGTTTTGTAGTGATTCATATGTTGATGATGTATTTGCTGGTCTGTGGTGTGTAATGAGCAGCAACCAGATGCTGCACTTGACACATTTATGAAACGACTTATTCCAGTTACTAATAAGCACGCACCCATTAAGAAAATTACTGTAAAAGACTGTAAAAAATCCCCTTGGAGGAATTGATGGCAATGCCCAACTGATTGGCAAACGTACTGCAAATTAAGAAATCATGTGACTAAACTAAATAAAAAGAAACTACACTATGAAACAAATATAAATTATATAAAGAATGATAGTAAATAGCTTTGGGGCCAACTCGGCTCCTAAAGCCAACTCGGCTCCTTCACTCATTGAATCAGATGGCTCATTCATCACAAAGCCCACTGATATTACAAACTACTTTATTTACTTTTTCATTGGCAAGATAAGCAAACTTAGGGATGACATGCCAGCAACAAACCTTGACACTACACATCCAAGTATATCAGACCAAATTATGAAAGACAAGAATTGTACTTTTGAAATCTGTGAAGTCAGTGTGGAAGCAGTGAAAAAATTATTGTTGTCTATCAACAATGACAAGCCACCGGGGTCTGACAATCTGGATGGAAAATGACTGAGGATAATAGCAGAAGATATTGCCACTCCTATTTGACACATCTTCAATTTAAGACTACTAGAGAGCGTGTACCCTCAGGCCTGGAGGGAAGCTAAAGTCATTCCGCTACCCAAGAATAGTAAAGCCCCCTTTACTGGCTCAAATAGCCGACCAATCAGCCTGTTACCAACCCTTAGTAAACTTCTGGAAAGAATTGTGTTTGACCAGATAAAATGCTATTTCACAGTAAACAAATGGATAACAGAATTTCAGCATACTTATAGGGAATGACACTCAACGAGCACAGCACTTACACAAATGACGGCTGATTGGCTGAGAGAAATTGATGATAAAATTATTGTGGCGGCTGTCTTGTTAGACTTCAGTGCAGCTTTTGACATTATCGATCATGGTCTGCTGCTGGAAAAATGTATGTGTTATGGCTTTACACCCTCTGCTATAATGTGGATAAAGAGTTACTTGTCTAACAGAACACAGAAGGTGTTCTTTAATGGAAGCCTCACGAATATAATCCAGTTAGAATCAGGAATTCCCCAGGGTAGCGGTTTAGGCCTCTTGCTTTTTCAATTTTTACTAACAACATGCCACTGACTTTGAGTAAAGCCAGAGTGTCTATGTATGCGGATGACTCAACACTATACACGTCAGCTACTACAGCGACTACAATTACTGCAACACTCAACAAAGAGCTGCAGTTAGTTTCAGAGTGGGTGGCAAGGAATAAGTTAGCCCTAAATATTTTTAAAACTAAAAGCATTGTATTTGGAACAAAACACTCACAAAACCCTAAACCTAAACTAAATCTTGTAATAGATCATGTGGAAATTGAGCAAGTTGAGATGACTAAACTGCTTGGAGTAACCCTAGATTGTAAATGGTCAAACCATATTCATGCAGTACAAGCTAAGATGAGGAGAAGTCTGTCTATAATAAAGTGTTGCTCTGCCTTCTTAACAACACTATCAACAAGGCAGGTCCTACAGGCCCTAGTTTTGTCGCACCTTGACTACTGTTCAGTCGTGTGGTCAGGTGCCACAAAAAAGTACTTAGGAAAATTGCAATTGGCTCAGTGCTGCCCCGTGGATGTACACTATGGATGAGAGCTGGATGAGAGCTACTATTAATAATATGCATGTCAATCTCTTCTGTCTGAAAGTGGAGGAGAGATTGACTTTATCACTACTTTTATTTATGAGATGCATGTTCAATACACCGAGCTGTCTGTCTAAACTACTGGCACACAGCTCGGACACCCATACATACCCCACAAAACATTCCACAAGAGGTCTCTTCACAGTCCCCAAGTCCAGAACAGACAATGGGAGGCACATAGTAATAAACCCAGCAAAAATAGAAACGTCCTCTCACTGTCAACTGCGTTTATTTAGAGCAAACAGCAAACTTAACTTCTTGATGCACCCATCCCGTTAGCGGGATCATTTTCGTCAACATCCGCTGAATTGCAGAGCGCTAAATTCAAATTAAATTACTACAAATATTTAATTTTCATGAAATCACAAGTGCAATATAGCAAAACACAGCTTAGCTTGTTGTTAATCCACCTGGCATGTCAGATGTCAATAAAGCTTTTTGGCGAAAGCATACCAGGCGTTTATGTAAGGCCATCTCTCTCAGTAGACAAAATATTACAAACAGCTAGCAGCCAAGTAGATTGGTCACGAAAGTCAGAAAAACAATAAATTAAATCGCTTACTTTTAATGATCTTCGGATGTTTGCACTCACGAGACTCTCAGTTACACAATAAATGTTCCTTTTGTTCCATAAAGATGATTTTATATCCAAAATACCTCCATTTGGTTGGCGCGTTATGTTCAGAAATCTACAGGCTAGAGCGGTCACGACATCGCAGACGAAAATTCCAAATAGTATCCGTAAAGTTCGTAAAACACGTAAAACTTTTTCTATAATCAATCCTCAGGTTGTTTTTACAATATATAATTGATTATATATCAACCGGGACTGTAGCTTCTTCAATAGGAGAGAGAGAGAAATGTCTTCTCCAAGCTGTTGCGCACGCAAAACGCTGCTGGCACCCAGCCATCCACTGACGCAATGTGATCTTTCTCGCTCATTTTTCCAAATAAAAGCCTGAAACTATGTCTAAAGACTGTTCACACCATGGGGTAGCCATAGGAAAATGAATCTGGTTGATAACCCTTTAAATGGAGCGACGGCAGGCAATGGAACAGAGAGCTTTCAGGAAAAACAGCACTTCCGGGTTGGATTTTTCTCAGGTTTTCGCCTGCAATATCAGTTCTGTTATACTCACAGACAATATTCTGACAGTTTTGGAAACCTTAGAGTGTTTTCTATCCTAATCTGACAATTATATGCATATTCTAGATTCTGGGCCTGAGAAATAGGCAGTTTAATTTGGGTACATATTTCATCCAAACATCAAAATACTGCCCTCTACACTCAACAGGTTTAACGTAAATATTTGTATGACCATAACAAGACTCAACAACTGAAACATAAACTGAACAAGTTCCACAGACATGTGACTAACATACATGGAATAATGTGTCCCTGAACAAAAGGGTGTCAAAATCAAAAATAACAGTCAGTATCCGGTGTGGCCACCAGCTGCATTAAGTACTGCAGTGCATCTCCTCCTCATGGACTGCACCAGATTTGCCAGTTCTTGATGTGAGATGTTACCCCACTCTTCCACGAAGGCACCTGCAAGTTCCCTGACATTTCTGGGGGGAATGGCCCTAGCCCTCACCGATCCAACAGGTCCCAGACGTGCTCAATGGGATTGAGATCCGGGCTCTTTGCTGGCCATGGCAGAACACTGACATTCCTGTCTTGCAGGAAATCATGTACAGAACGAGCAGTATGGCTGGTGACATTGTCATGCTGGAGGTTCATGTAAGGATGAGCCTGCAGGAAGGGTACCACATGATGGAGGAGGATGTCTTCCCTGTAATGCACAGCGTTGAGATTGCCGGCAATGACAACAAGCTCAGTTCGACGATGCTGTGACACACTGCCCCAGACCATGACGAGCCCTCCACCTCCATATCAATCCTGCTCCAGAGTACAGGCCTCGGTGTAACGCTCATTCCTTCAACGATAAACACCATCAACCCTGGTGAGACAAAACCGCAACTTGTCAGTATGTTTTTAACATAAATCTTCAATAATGTTCCAACCGGATATCCCTACCGGCCAAGCCCTCCCTAACCCGGACAACGCTAGGCCAATTGTGCGTCGCCCCACGGACATCCCAGTCGCGGCCGGTTACGACAGAGCCTGGGCTCGAACCCAGGGTCTCTGGTGGCACAGCTGGCGCTGCAGTACAGCGCCCTTAACCACTGCGCCACCCGGGAGGCCCCATATTCTAGCTTTTTATGGCTGAGTAGCAGGCAGTTTACTCTGGGCACCTTATTCATCCAAGCTACTCAATACTGCCCCGTCACCAAGAAGTTAACGCCCGTTCCACAGGTGCATGTTCATTAATTGTTTATGGTCCATTGAACAAGCATGGGAAACAGTGTTTAAAGCCTTTACAATGAAGATCTGTGAAGTTATTTGGATTTTTACGAAGTATCTTTGAAAGACAGAGACGTTTCTATTTTTGCTGAGTTTACATAGAGCCATGACTACATGGAACTCTAGTCCACATCAAGTAACTGACGCAAGCAGTAAAAGTAAAATTAGATTTAAAATACAGATAAAAAAACACCTTATGGAACATCTGGGACTGTGAAGCAATACAAATATTGGCACAGACACATGCATACACACACACAATAACATACGTGCACTATACATACCCATGGATTTAGTACTGTAGATATGTGGTAGTGGTGTAGTAGGGGCCTGAGGGCGCACAGTGTGTTGTGAATGTATTGTAATGTATGTATTGCCTTAATTTTGCTGGACCCGAGGAAGAGTAGCTTCTGCTTTGGCAGCAGCTAATGAGGATCCATAATAAATACAAATCTCACTCTCTAGCTTCCTCTTTCTGGGACATGTTTTCTATTTTTCTTTTGTATTTTTCCAGGACACTGAGGCCCTTCTCTTTGGCTTCCAGGCTATAGCAGAGACCATAGACGTCAACTACTCTGATGTCATCCCAGGCCTCATCGGTCTGATCCCACGGATCAGTATAAGCAACATTCAGCTAGCTGACACCGTCATGTACACTATAGGTGCTAGCCAACATCTTAATCCAGTTGTATTATAGTTTTCTTTGCTACCTTTCTGTTTGTTCTGGCCCTCTTTTCCCTACAATCTCCTTTCCTGTCTTTCTCCCTTTATCTATCTGTCTCTTTCCTTTATATCCCACCCCCTTTCTCTCGCTGTCTAGGTTCTCTAGCGGAGTGGCTGGCGGACCATCCGATGATGTTAGGCAATGTATTACCAATGGTGCTCCAGGGCTTGGTGAAGGCTGAGCTGTCCGTGTCCAGCGTGTCCACTCTGAAGAGAATTTGCAGAGAGTGTCGTCACGACCTCGCCCCTTACATCCATGACATCATGACCGTGTCACAGGTCTTTGTGACAATAAGATTCACAAAGCATGTGGTGATAGATGCAGTGTACTGTAGCTCAAAATATGGTGCGTGGTAACTGTGCTGTCATTCAATGTTGCTTTGGTTCTTTTTTTACACTCACGTAAAGCATTCTCTTCCTTTCACAGGACGTACTGGTCAAAGATATCCACAAGGTCAGTATAAATTCTTGGTCTTTGAAAAAAATGATCACGTTTTAGACTGTTGCTGCAGATTGTTTATTTTCTGTAAATATAGGGATGGAATTTAAAACTATATTTGTGAATCCATGTGTGTGCACAGAGCAGCCAGTGCATGTGGCTGATGCAGGGCCTGGGCTTCCTACTCTCTGCCTTGCCAATGGAGGAGATCCTGGGCAGCCTGACCACCCTCCTCACCCCCCACATCCAGAGGCTAGACACCCTGGCACACCAGGAGGTAAGTACAAGGAAATTATGCGTATACAGTGCACTTGGTCTATGCAACCACCTAAAAGATAGATGTGTTGAGCACAGACTTACAATACAGTAAAATACCATGTAAATAGGTTCCATACTGTGTGTCTCTTTCCTGCCTGTTTTATCCTCCCACCCACTCTTACTGTAACCTTTGCTCCCAATGTATCTCTGTATTCAGTTTTTCTGGATCTAACCATATCCCTCTCCCTTTGTGTAGCCCAGCCCCACTGCCAAGCTGTCTATCATCCACATCCTGGGTATGCTGTCCAGTCTGTTCACTACGCTGGACATCAGCAGGCAGGACGAGGGGTCAGAGGGCACCACCCCAGCTCAGGCCAGGCCCAACCCAGTGAGTCTCCTCCCAACTCTGTCTTCCTCAATTTATTTTGCCTTCTCTCTATCTTTCTACACTCTCCCACCTTCTCTCATTCCCTGACTCTCTCTTTCGCCCTCTCTGTCTCAGAACCTCTCTCACAACCCATAACTACTGTCATCCTGTTTACTTTGTCTGTCAGGTGGTGGTGGTCTTACAGCAGGTCTTCACATTGATCCAGACCATCCTCAGCAAGTGGCTCAGTGACTCAGAAGTGGTGGAGGTAAGTAATATATTCTATATGTACATGAGAATGTTGAAACATTTAAATGGGTCTGTATGTCTATCTGAATATGTACTGTACATAGTCATACTGTTCTTCATTAGCCTGGAATCCGAAGTGAATATTGCTCCATTTCACGATTGTTTAACTTCTGAAGCACTAGTGAAACTAAGTGATATTCAGATTGGATTACAGGCTAGATTCCCACTCTCTCACAGCATGTCTTCTTCCGTAGGCAGTGTGTGGGGTGTTTGAGAGGTCCGTAAAGACCCTCCTCAATGACTTTGCTCCCATGGTACAACAGCTCAGTGAGATGCTGGGACAGATCTACAGCGCCTTCCCACAAGCCTCTGCTCTCGACCTCACACGCCAGGTGGGCCGAAACAGACCAACCATCCAAATCAGATTCAATGCTCCACAGGGTCGGGGTGAATCCCATTTCAACTCAGAATGATTTACTACATTTCATTGAAAAGACCCCATTTAAAACAATAGCTGAATGGATATAGTCACTGATAGCTTGCCTTACACTTTTTAAATGTGCCCACAATGATTTCTATGAATTACTGGATCTCTTTCATTCTAGATGGTCCACATATTTGCAGGTGAGAAAGATCATTTCAGCCCCATCCAGGCCCTTATTGAGCTGGTCACATCCACCACCCTCTCTATCTTCCAGCAAGGTAAGAGAAAGTAAATTGAGATTTGATTCTCACATCATCTTCCAAGTACAGTTGAAGTCGAAAGTTTACATACACTTAGGTTGGAGTCATTAAAACTAGTTTTTCAACCACTCCACACATTTCTTGTTAACAAACTATAGTTTTGGCAAGTTGGTTAGGACATCTACTTTGTGCATGACACAAGTCATTTTTCCAACAATTGTTTACAGACAGATTATTTTACTTATAATTCACTGTATCACAATTCCAGTGGATCAGAAGTTTACATACACTAAGTTGACTGTGCCTTTAAAAAGCTTGGAAAATTCCAGAAAATGATGTCATGGCTTTAGAAGCTTCTGATAGGTTAACTGACATAATTTGAGTCAATTAGAGGTGTACCTGTGGATGTATTTCAAGGCCGACCTTCAAACTCAGTGCCTCTTTGCTTGACATCATGGGAAAATCAAAAGAAATCAGCCAAGACCTCAGAAAAAAAATTGTAGACCTCCACAAGTCTGCTTCATCCTTGGGAGCAATTTCCAAACGCCTGAAGGTACCACGTTCATCTGTACAAACAATAGTACACACGTATAAACACCGTGGGACCACGCAGCCAACATACCGCTTAGGAAGGAGACGCATTCTGTCTCCTAGAGATGAATGTACTTTGGTGTGAAAAGTGCAAATCAATCCCAGAACAACAGCAAAGGACCTTGTGAAGATGCTGGAGGAAACCGGTACAAAAATATCTATATCCACAGTAAAACGAGTCCTATATCAACATAACCTGAAAGGCCACTCAGCAAAGAAGAAGCAACTGCTCCAAAACCGCCATAAAAAAGCCAGACTACGGTTTGCAACTGCACATGGGGACAAAGATTGTACTTTTTGGAGAAATGTCCTCTGGTCTGATGAAACAAAAATAGAACTGTTTGGCCATAAAGACCCTCGTTATGTTTGGAGGAAAAGGGGGGAGGCTTGCAAGCCGAAGAAAACCATCCCAACCATGAAGCACGGCCATGGCAGCATCATGTTGTGGGGGTGCTTTGCTGTAGGATGGACTGGTGCACTTCACAAAATAGATGGCATCATGAGGTGGAAAATTATGTGGATATATTGAAGCAACATCTCAAGACATCAGTCGAAGTTAAAGCTTGGTTGCAAATGGGTCTTCCAAATGGACAATGACCCCAAGCATACTTCCAAAGTTGTGGCAAAATGGCTTAAGGACAACAAAGTCAAGGCATTGGAGTGGCCATCACAAAACCCTGACCTCAATCCCAGCGTGTGCGAGCAAGGAGGCCTACAAATCTAACTCAGTTACACCAGCTCTGTCAGGAGGAATGGGCCAAAATTCACTCAACTTATTGTGGGAAGCTTGTGGAAGGCTACTCGAAACGTTTGACCAAAGTTAAGCAATTTAAAAGCAATGCTGCCAAATACTAATTGAGTGTATGTAAACTTCTGACCTACCTGAAAGAAATAAAAGCTGAATTAAATAATTATCTCTACTATTATTCTGACATTTCACATTCTTAAAATAAAGTGGCGATCCTAATTGACCTAAGACAGGGAATTCTTACTAAGTTTAAATGTCAGTAATTGTAAAAAAAAAAAAAATTATGTATTTTGCTAAGGTGTATGTAATATTCTGACTTCAAATGTATTTCCTATTTGACATCTTTTTGTGTGTTCTCTATTCCATCAATTTTTCAGGCCCAAGGGAACATCCTGATATTGTTGAGTCATTCATGCAACTCCATGCCCAGGTCTGTCTTATTTTTATAGTCCGCTTCTCTGTCTCAGAGATTACATTCTGGATAAATATTTGTGTACCTATGTGTGTGTATCTTTAGCATAATTTATACCTGGCTCTAACATGTGTCCTTTGTCCTGATCTAGTCCACATTCCAATTGAACCCACGTTTTTGACAGGTGTATATGATCACAATCAGATCACCATGCATATTTCAATCATCTACACCTGTCAAATAATGTGGACACAATCAGAATGTGGACAAGATCAGGACAAAGGACGCATGTTACAACCAGGTAAAAAGGGGGCTTATGTGTGTGTTGTTGACTCCATAGGCCCTCAAAAGGAAGCCTGACCTCTACCTGTCTGACCATCAAGATGTAAAGGCTCTATTCTACTGCGGTGAGAGACTTTGCCATGTAACCCACACTGTATTTCCAAGTGCACTGTAATGTGGCAGGTGTATACAACTGGTTCTGCACCAACTCTTTTTCAGGGGTCCTGTCACTCAAGTTCCCGGAGACGCCTACAACGAAGTCAGCCTGTATGTTCTTTGTAAGTTAAGTAGGTGCGATGATGACACATTACCAATCACTTCACAAGTAACTTTACCTCTTGTACTAACTCATGACTGGAAGTCATAACCAGGGGTGCACACTGCTGAGGGCCCAAAAAGGTTACACTTTTTTTTCACTGAAACATGAAAAAAATCCCTGCTAGGGAGAAATGCAGGTTTTAACTAATTAAACAACAAATAATATGATCTACATGATCAGTCTCTGTGTGTAAAATAAAAAGTGGTTCATGTGAACCTAACTCAGAGCTAAAAAATGTAAAGAAAGAAATCCAATGTTATTTGTTGCCTAGACTTTACTGCAAATGACACTCAAGTCTTGAGAAAAAAAACAATACACTAATATTGCAGTTAGCCATGACAGCCTTTATAATAGAATGTTTGTGACCACACACATAAATATTGCACTTGGGAAAAAAACACCTTATAGTAGAAATAGAATGAGACAAACAGGCATTCTATTTTTGCTCTATTATAGTGGCCACTATAGACATCGATCAAGTGCACAAGGCTACATGTGTGCAAAAATAACGTTCACTGAGTAAACCCCCCCCCCCCCCCCCCCACACACACACACGTATTACTGTCAAGTTCAACACAACAAAAGCAATATCTTTGGGCTACACATTGTACACCTTCTGCCTGTGGACATCTGTTCTACAATGTGCTAGCAGAGCATGCTAACCCTATGTTGGCATAATTGATCTCTTTCAGGCAGTGTACACCTGGCATACCCCTTTAATCCACTGACTGAAAAAGTGAGTGGTGTTCCTTTCACCTCTATGGTGGCATCCAGTCTAAGCCAGGCCCAGGCCCAGCTCCACTTCATCCCTGAATCCACTTGTTTAACAAGCAACACCTCATTTTCAGGGGCAGCAGGTAGCCTAGTGGGTAGTGTTGAACCGAAAGGTTGCTGGATCGAATCCCCGAGCTGACAAGGTAAAAATCTGTCGTTCTGCCCCTGAACAAGGCAATTAACCCCCTGTTTCCCGGTTGGCCATCATTGTAAATAAGAATTTGTTCTTAACTGACTTGCCTAGTTAAATAAATGTTAATTTTTTTATTTTTTATTATTCACCTAATTCTCTCATTCGGAAAATGAACCACATACTTTAGAGGGAAAACATCAGTTCACATATAGTTCATTAGCCAGTTAACATTTCACACAGATTGCCAGGGTCCAGTAAGCAACTAACGCGTTATAACTTGAAGAACACCAAGGAGTCGTATACCATTTAATACTACAGCGAATTGGTTAGGTTATTAATGTTAGCGCATCTGATGTTGTAACGTTAGCTGTCTGACTATTAGCCAGCTAATTTCACACCATAAACTCAATTATTTTATCAGTTAAGTTGGCTAATGTTGCTCAAAATTTCTCTGGCTAGCTAACGGAGAATTCAATCCAGCTAGCAAGATACTTAATGCTAACAATACTTGTTCCACCACACTTTCCAAATGGCAGTAGTTTTTCGGTTATAGCTCATGAAATAGCTTCATCACCTTCTCACCCCGTTTCCGTGATCAGGCTTCTCACCTACCTCTTCGTTATCATTCAGGAGACGAGCAAACTGCCTTTCATATGGAGGTACAGGTACCTCCATAATTTCCACTCTCCCGCTGTCTTTCCAGAGCGCAGGCTGATGATGTAACTAGCACATTGGTTGTCTTTTCTCTCTTCAGTCGCGTGCTGCATTCTGTAATGTGAACGATTGGTTGAGCCTCGTCCTACAACCAGTAGTGATCCAAAGCCCCCTCCCAAACTGTTCTCAGATTTATAGAAAGCACGTAGGTCACCTATTTTTGATTAAAAAAGGCGAATATCCCCAAAAGGTGACTACTTTGCATCCCTGCATAACTCCTGTTTATTCTGCACCCCTCCTGTCATAATGTGGCTGTTCCATACATCCTTCCTCCGTACCTCCCCATCAGATGGAGTTGGTCTGTCATTGTGGAGACATCCCTCCTATTGGTCAGGTGCTACAGAGGGACGGGAAGCTTCTCGTCCACACCGTCCTGGAGGTAACCAACTGGTATCTCTGTTAGTGTGTGGGAAAGAAATACCCTCAGGAGTAGGACAAGACTGCAGTCAGTGACTCAGTCCTCCAGACCAGTGGTTCCCAACCAGGGATTCCTGTACTTGGACTATCCACAAGGGGTACTTGAGAAGACTCATGAGACCATAGGCTTACCGGTAAAATGAGGGGGTACACCAGGCAGTCAAATTCAGTTGGTAGTACAGTAACTGAAATAGGTTGGGAACCACTGCTCTAAGCACAATAGTGGCCAATGAATGGGTATAATTATGTTTCAGTCAGTGCTCACCCTTGGGCTTCTTGTTACAACTTTCTCTCCCTCTGTGTCATCACCAGATTGTTGGAAGTCAGTCTCTCTGCTGTCTGACAGAGCACTTCTCTGAGGTGCTTTTCTGTCTGAACAGACATTGCCCTGTGCTGCTGGCCCAGTGGTTGAAGGAAGGACTACGTGTCCCAGGGTTCCCCTCTGCCCAGGTCTCCATGGAGCAGAAGGACACCTTCAGCCAGCAACTCCTCAGGTAGCCTACACATCCATTCATACACTCATTTGGCGTTCCAGGTTCTTTATAGTCACACTGCTCTGACCTTCCGATCTCACCGTGACAGATGAATTTGTCTCTGGAACAGTATCATTATGTAGCAGTCCTCCAAGATGTGCAAACAGCTATGTACCTGTTTGAACCCTTTTCTGATCTATTCAGACAAATCTATCCCATTCACCCTATTTTTCCCAGGGAACAGACAAACAAGCGGCGTGTTAAGGAGATCGTGAAGGAGTTCTCGCTGTTGTGTCGAGGTATGCAGGGCACTACTGGCTACTCAGCAGATTACTAGTGTGGCTGCAGTACTCGCCTTGTCTGACCCAAGACCTGTTCAGGGAAACACAGAGGATTGGAGTCCCCCGACAAGGACTTTGTGTGAATTGTATCAACTTTATGCTGGCGGTGCACTCACATGGCTGCAGTAGTGTGAATTCTGTGGGGGGGTTGAAGTTCCAAGGTAAAACTGTCCCTGTGTTAATGTCATGGGATGTTATTATTGTTATGGCCATGTGAAGAAAGGCATCATGGTTTCTTCAGAAAAGTTATTAACAGTTGTTTGTCTGATCAAGTTATATCCTGCTCTGGACTCTATGGCGTAGGCAGAACAGAGGGAAGAAAACTCTAATCCGGCCCAAAGAGAGCAGTGACAACATTGGGTCATGGTGGGTGATGTGCGTGATACAAACCAACAACTGTTTTGAAGGGTGATACTATCCAATATATATTTTTTAAAGCCAATTTTCACCCAGGTATTTAGTGGGATCTGAGTTATGATCATGTTATAAGCATGTCATGATCATGTTAAGATTGTGTTATAAGGATGTTTTAAGAAAGTTGTAGGGATGTTTAGAAATAATAATAAACAGATCTGAGTCTCTGCAGCTGCTCAGGCAGGCTGACTATTGGTGTACTCATTTATTATCATGACATTCTGTTGGATTCAATGGTAGTTCAGATACATATTATCAAAATATAGAAAGTCCCCCAGGCCTCTCTCTGTTATGTAGGAAAGGCTGAGAAACGATACACCGTGATGAGAGGACTTGATATATTCAACTATTTTAGATATTATATTAGTGGAGGTATATGTCTAAAGACAATACTTTTTTCCTGAACATGTGACCTGACCAGTAGAATCTCCAGGCCCTGGTCAGGTCACATGGTCAGATAAAAAAATAATAACTGCTGGCCCTAATGATAATTCTAAAACATCTCAGGACATCCACGACAGAAATATAAGACAGACATTGTACAGAGACAACCAGCCCCTCACTCGAAGGCTGTGTTCGTTTTTAATCAATGACATCACTTTAGTGGGACAGCTGCTCGCAGGCTGGTGGTGGTTGGAGCTGTCCTCGGTAAAAAAGGTGGAATTGATAAGGAGTTTGTTCGTAGTGATGGTTGGTGCTGTGGTGCACTGAGTTACAGTGGAGTGGTAAAGGGGGGTTTATGAGGGGTTCAAGGTGATGTCTCCCCAATCCCCTCTACTTTAGTCCTCCTCCCATTTCACTATCGTATCCTGGTAAAGAGATTCAACACTGACTTGGACTCCTGAAGGAAGAACACAACAACAAGGAAGTTCTTTATTTGACATAATCAAGCAGCAAACCTGTGACTGGCCAAATGAAAAAGAACAATGACAAGATGGGTTTTGTTCACTAACCTTGGTGCAGCGTGTCTTACTGAAAACATTCCAGAAACGCAGAGTCTCGTCTCCCGCCCCCGTCACAATGGCCTCTCCGTCTGGTGACACAGCCTTGAGGAGAGGGAACAGAAAGAGTTGAATATCGAGTTTGAGGTTGTACTTTCTACTAGGGTTGCAAAATTCTAGGAACTGTCAAAAAAATCCCTGGTTTTACAGATATCCTGGTTGGAGGGTTCCAGATTTCCTGCTTATTCTGATAATCATCCAACCAGGATTTCAGGAAAACCAGGGAATTTAATGAAAGTCCCAGGAATTTTGCAACTCTACTTTCTACATATGTCATACTGAGGAAGGCGGCAAATTGGTGGTGGTGATGATGATTTGCTGTGTTATTCAACATTACAGACACCCAACTACTCCCCTCCACCAGTCTCACCAGGTAGAGAACTCTATAGGAGTGTCCCGTCAGCTTGGCCACCTGGTTCAGAGACGGGTACTTCCACACCAGGATCTGGTTCTGAGAGTAGCCATGGGTGCTCACCTGAAACACATGATAGGGTGTACACCCATTCACTACTTATGAACACCGACCTGACTAATATCCTTTACGATCAAAACACTGTCAACTAATACAAGTATTTGTTGGAGCAATTGAGTGTGCAATCCTTACTTCACTATTAAAATATTTATTTCAGCCTAGTGTTCCATGAAAAGTGATGTGCGACATTTGACTACATAATTCTACTCTGTGATGAAAGAAAATAACTTAGGACCGGATACGCAGGAAAGCTGATGCTTCGGGAGCAGGTATTAAGTAAGTAGTGCCTCACCAGCTCATTGGCGTGCTTCGACCAGGCCAGGTTGCAGACCTGGGAGCCTGTGTCAGTGCTCTGCAGGGGCTGGCCTGTCAAGGTGTTCCAGAAGCGTAGACAGCGGTCGGCCGTCCCTCCTCCAGACACCAGCAGCCCATGCTGGTGGGGTGACCAGGCGATGGCCTTCACTGCAGCCAGGTGGTCACTGTACTGCTGCATCGGGAGCAGGCTGGAGCTGTTCCACACCAGCAGCTGAGGATAAGGGAGGGTGTGTTCAGAATCACAAATGTTGTTAAAATGTTTTGAAGTAGAGTTACGGATCCCGTTCAGTATTGTAAATGTTGCGACAAGTCTAGATGAACTGAATGCAAAGGGGAGTGGGGGGGTAGATTCACAGTGTTGAGAGATTGTCTGAAACTGTTTGAAAACAAACATCTGTGTTGTATTATTGGAGAAAATCATGTAGTACCTCCCCGCTGTCTCACTAAGTTTCTCCCTACTGAACAGGAGCCAGTGATGTGAATATGACCCTGAAGTGGTCCTGCTCACCTTGTTGTCGTTGCCCCCTGAGGCCAGGTGCTGGTGGTCGGGGGACCACTTGAGGCCACACACCTCCTGCCTGTGGCCCTGGAGCCTCCTCTCAGCGGACGGAGGGGTGCGGACGTCCCTCTGGAGGATCACACGGTCCCTGCTGCCTGAAGACAGCTGTTCTCCATTCCACGCCAGTGCTCCTGGAGAGTGGGACAGAGAGAGTACATTCTCCATGTTACAGACCCATTCCATCTGGTATTACCTAAGCAATTATATGTTTTAGTTATTTTTTATCCAATAGACAGGCCGTGTCCAGAATCTGTCTTGCCTACTACTTACTAAAACTACATACTGTGTACTAATTGTACTACATACTAATTAGAACGTACGGTTTAGTAAGAATGTATGCAGTAAGAAAAACAATTAACATACCAGGCTTACCAATACAGAGAATGTCATCTAACGTGCAATTCTGCGTCATTCGTTAATTTTGGTAGTGTCCCCTATATGACTATCAGCTGTTAATCAACTGTTGTCAAACACACATGGGTCTGAAAATACTATTCTCTTCCTCCATAACATGCAACAAATTCATACGGTACTCAATGAAAATCTAAAGGAGTATGACATCCTGGCATTTAAAGCGTACTTCATTTTTGTAGTACTATAAAACATTCTGTAAAACATACCTAATCATCCTTCTATTTACGCAAGTACGGATATCAGACTGTAAAAACATATCAAACCGACACCTAAAACGACATGCATCACTGACCGACACGAGCCGAGTGGCCTTCCAGACTGGTCAGCTTTCTCCCTCCAGCTGCGTCCCAGATCTGAACATAGCCCTTATGGGTTCCCACAGCAACGAGGCTCCCCTGAGAGGATGGACACAACCCAGGACAGTGAGTGACTAGATGTAAGGTAGATGATACATGTCTTGTTAAGGGTGTCAGTCTTCCTTTATGAACACTAAATGTCCCAGTTGTTTTCCTCATAAAAGTATTTATCAACAGAATGATCACAGATATTGAGCAGGGCTGTAAACTCACCCTTTCATTCCAACACACTGATGTCACAGAGTCCCCATCCACTGACAGGTCACACAGTCTTGTCACCTTCAGGGTTAAATACATGGATAGAAAATAAGCAATAATAGAGGTTTGTGTCCTCTTCTCCACTCTCCCCTGGCCCCTCCCGCACTCTCCCCTGGCCCCTTCCTCACTCTCCCCTGGCCCCTAACCTCACTCTCCCCTGGCCCCTAACCTCACTCTCCCCTGGCCCCTCCCGCACTCTCCCCTGGCCCCTTCCTCACTCTCCCGTGGCCCCTCCCTCACTCTCACCTGGCCCCTCCCTCACTCTCACCTGGCCCCTCCCTCACTCTCACCTGGCCCCTCCCTCACTCTCACCTGGCTGGTGCAGGCGCTCCACAGGTACACACAGGCCCCCAGACCCACAGACAGCAGGTTGCCAGCGGACCAGTCTACCAGGTTGAGGTAGAAGTCATCCTGCAGCTCAGGGGCGTCGAGCACTTTGAAGGGGATCTTGGAGATCTTACGGGCTGGCTTCCGAGGGGAACGAAGGAGCTTGTGACTACACAAACATGGGAGTGAGGGAGGGGTAAGTTCCAGCGATAGAGGTCCATATGCTATGGAAGTTTATAAAAATATTGGTGTGTATTGTATTTTTGCTTTAGCAGACATGTATAGTGGATGGATGTAACATACAGTAAGTAACTGTGTAGTGGATGGATGTAACATACACTAACTGTGCCTGTATAGTGAATGGATAGAAAACCCAACATCACACTTAAAGCCAGTTAAGGCTAGAATCTGTATTTGGTGAAACTTCCATGTCCGTTTGGGATATTGCAACAACAAAGAAGTTACAACAAAGAAGTTACCCCCCAACTCGTAGATTGTTGCACGTGGGATAGAACAGCAGAAAATATATACAGAGTTATTTTTTACAACGTCCACGCTGCCGGACACTCCTCTCCTCGGTTTCATCAACAAAACAATAACAAAAGGTCTGGGGCCAACAGTTGTGCTGTTTCACCAAATGCAGATTCTTGCTTTAAAGGGACATTTAAAAAAAAATCAACTTCATATTCATCATCTTCAGCACCACCATATGTGAAAATGCTGGAGATGATGAATATGAAGTTGAAAAATTGTGAAATGTCCCTTTAAGGCCAGTGGTTGTCACTAGTCCATAGAGTGGACTCATCAGTACCTCTTGTTGCTGAGTGGGGAGAGCGAGTATGGCGAGACTTCATTGCCACTGTCAAAAGGCACTCTCTTAGTGTGGACTGTGTACTATGGAGGAATAATTCAAATCAGAATGTTAATTGTGAGGATAGTTTGCCTCGCTGTATATCGGCGGTTTTGTGCTGGGGCTCGGGGGTTTCTCTCTCTCTCCGTCTCTCACCCTGAAGAGGCTGTGTGTGTCCTGGGAGAAGACGGTGTGGCGGCGGTCCTCAGTGTGGAGGTCTGGAACGCTCTCTATCCCCGCCCCCAGCAACTCGTTCCTCAGCAGGGCAGCATATGCCACAGTGTCTTTCCCCGTGTCTGACCCAGCATCCTTCGACCTGTGGTTCTGGTTGGGAGATTGACAGTTCTCCTATGGAGAATGAGCAAGTAAATAAGGGGTTGAAAATGATATTGCCAAAGTTGTGAAAACCAATGCACATGTGTGCAAAACAGACATATCAATGAGTACGTGAGAGAGAGACGGTGGCTGAGAGAGTATATCATTTGTGGTACACGATTGGAGGAAAGGTGTGTTGCTTACGTTGGCATAGTGGAAGTTGATACACCAGTTGCTTCCAACACGGGTAGGAATGAATCGGTCCCCAGATTTGACACTGAGAGGACTGCAGGTCGCACCTCCAGACTGAAATGGTTAGACAAACAAACTGTGTCAACATGTGCAATAGGCAAAACATTTGGTTGAATGCACTACTACACAAAGCTTTTCACTCTCCATACATGACAACCGTCCAGATTGGTTCAAAATGGATTACTTGTTAGTATCTATTCAAACACATCTGTTTCTGTTCTCTCCCCAATCCTCTTGCCGGCAGTTCTGTTTTTAATACCAGAGATACAGCTGATCGCCTTACTCACCTTAGCCAGCTGGCCCTCTGGTAGGTTCTGATGGTTGATTTGCTTCAGCAGCCTTCTCTCATATTCCTGGTCCATTTTACAAGAGCACCACCACTACCAGCAACTCTGTCCAGTCCCCCCCCCCCTCCCCCCCTCCCCCCTACACGTCACTGGCCTCCCATCCCTGGAGGAAATAAAATGTCAGAGTAGAGGTGTAAGACAGTTATCCTGGTTAGTGGTCAACCACACTACTGACACAAATGAAAAGTAGCAAGGAAAGCTGCCCTGACTGCACACCAGGAAGCTGCACTGATTGACTAGTTAGCTCCTGCAAGAAAGCCAGATTACTAGCCACATTTCGACTGGTAAATTAGAGAATAACTATGGTGACGTTTCAGGGTAAAATAAATATCGTCGCTGTGCAAGAACTCTGCAAAAAATGTGTGCTGATGTCAATCACACCGTTGTCATGGTATCACCCCCTACAAACAAACTCTGGCTGCTAGCAGCAATAATCAGCTGACGACACAATAAAAGAAAGGTCTTTCTTACTACTGGTTAGCGCAAGTAAAAAGCAGACGTATCGCCATGTTTATTTCTGGACAGACCACCCATAGCCTTTAAAATGCCTCAATCGCCCACGAGTTTGTTGACGTTTTCCCAATGACAAGGAAAATTGCTGATTTTTGTCCTGAAGATACCAACACCATTAAATTGCCATCGCAACCACTGAGTCATCGATTTTTATAACTAAACCTTGCATTGGTATATCTGTGACTGAGCTATAAAGATCGCAACTCTTGGGTGTTGTTTATGTCTGAATCAAGATGGCGACGATCAGCTGGACTGCAATAGACGCAGAGCTCAACAGCGACACGTGGCGTATGTTATGAGCACTGAGGTAGGTTATGAGAAATTGTTCATGAAAAGAAAAACATGGGAATGCACACAAAATATTTAAAGTGTGGTAGTCTATTGCAAAAAGTAAACCATCATAATGATTTCACTAAACCAACATATCCTCATCCTGACACCCCCTTCTTTCTCTTGATTTATTTTATTTAACCTTCATCATAGTCAAGGATTTCAGTTTGGTGTAAATGTATTTGTAGTTTTTCAAATTCCCATAGGTTGGGGGCACATTCCCTCAGGGTTTTAGGCAGCTTTATTGCATAAGCAAGAGGAGGCTCAACAAGTGCATGCACAGATTTAGAAAGGAAGCGGTGCATTAGTGCCCCCACCCTCTGTGTTCAGACTGGACTCCACTCCCTCTGGGGAGGAGATGTTGAACTTCTGGAGCAGGGTGGTGAAGAAGAGGAAGAGCTCAATCCGGGCCAGTTGTTCCCTCGACACACCCTCTTCCCTAGAGTAACACACAAAAACAAGTTCAGTTTTTCTTATTCCATCTTGTTCTGAGTGCAGCTCTGCTTAGGGTGATTGGTTGGAATTAATATGATTGGTTGGAATGAGATGGAATAAGGAAAACTCCAATCTGCATACAAAACGTGCTGCTGTATCCAATGGATTGTGTCTATGAGGCCCAGGTCTATGTGTGCAATTGTATCAGCAACATGCATGTATATTTCAGTGCCTGACTCTTTCCTGGACACATATTATTAAGACATATTGCTGAACTAAAACACACTTTCAATAGAGACTCTCCATTGAGTGTGGTTTTTAGTCCAGAAGAAGGGTTAATGTATAAGTACCTGCAGCAAAGGGCATGAAAGCCTCCTTCCGCACAAACTTACCATCAGCCACCAGGACGTTTTCAGGTTCGAAGCTGTCTGGCATCTTCCATTCATTCTGATCAGCCAATACAGAGGAGGAACACCACCACAGTACCCTTCACACCAAATACAGCAGGACCGTATCATAATAATCCTCATCATGATCATTAGTATATGGGAAGTTTCTCCCATTCTTCTCTGCAGATCTACTCATGGTCTGTCAGGATGGATGGGTAGCGTCGCTGCACAGCTATTTTCAGGTCTCTCCAGAGATGTTCGATCAGGTTAAAGTCCTGGCTCTAGCTTAGCCACTCAAGAACATTCAGAGACTTGTCCTGAAGCCACTCATGCGTTGTCTTGGCTGTGTGCTTAGGGTCGTTGTCCTGTTGGAAGGTGAACCTTCACCCCAGTCTGAGGTTCTGAGCGCTCTGGAGCAGGTTTTCATCAAGGATCTCTCTGTACTTTGCTCCATTCACCTTTCCCTCAATCCTAAGTAGTCTCCCAGTCCCTGCCG
This sequence comes from Oncorhynchus mykiss, assembly GCF_013265735.2. NCBI lineage: Eukaryota > Metazoa > Chordata > Actinopteri > Salmoniformes > Salmonidae > Oncorhynchus > Oncorhynchus mykiss. The sequence goes on from NC_048572.1 coordinate 73,869,647, forward strand.
CTGAAAAACATCCCCACAGCATGATGCTGCCACCACCATGCTTCCCCGTAGGGATGGTGCCAGGTTTCCTCCAGACGGGATGCTTGGCATTCAGGCCAAAGAGTTCAATCTTGATTCCATCAGACCAGACAATCTTGTTTCTCATGGTCTGACAGTCCTTTAGGGGTCCTTTATCAGAGTGACCATTGAGTTCTTGGTCACCTCCCTGACCAAGACCCTTCTCCCCCGATTGCTCTTTTTGGCCAGGCAGCCAACGCTAGGAAGAGGCTTGGTGGTTCCAAACTTACTCCATTTAAGAATGATGGAGGCCACTGTGTTTGCTCTGACATGCACTGTCAACTCTGGGATCTTACATAGATAGGTCTATGCCTTTCCAAATTGTGTCCAATCAGTTGAATTTACCACAGCTGGACTTCAATCAAGTTGTAGAAACAACTTGAAGGATGTTTCCATTGATCAAGGATGATCAATGGAAACAGGATGTACCTGAGCTCAATTGCGAGTCTCATAGCAAAGGGTCTGAATACTTAAGTAAATAAGGTATTTGTTTTTTATTTTTAATACATTTACAAAAATGTCTAAAAACCTGTTTTCACTTTGCCATTATGCGGTATTGTGTGTAGATGGATGAGGAAAAAAATAATTGTATCAATTTTAGAATAAGGCAGTAAAGTAACAAAATGTGAAAAAAGGAAAGGGAAAGGGGGATACCGAGTCAGTTGTACAACTGAATGCCTTCAACTGAAATGTGTCGTCAGCATTTAACCCTTCTGAATCAGAGAGGTACGGGGGCGGGGCTGCCTTAATCAACACCCATGTATAATTGTTGTGCATTCTCAATGGACATTGTTAATTCGAGTGCGTTCGTAAATTCGCTCTGGCTATCTACTCTGATTTCAGAGCACTCTCGTCTGAGTGTGCCAGAGTGCAGAATAACTGTTGAATTTACGAACACTCAACACCCTTTGAATATGGCCGGTGTCAGTAATAAACGTCGGCAAAAAGCACTATTAAATTGTTGCCAGCAGCACAGTTAGTCACCAAAGCTCTGGATAACATGAAAACACTCTAACCAGCTATATTAGCGGCGAGTGAGGTGTTCTCTCATTTGTGTCTGGAAGTAGCTAGTAAGCTAGCAAACTTTAGCCAGTTAGCTTGGATGCTTTACTGCCGTTGTCAAAACGCTTGGATCAACCCTTCTCCTCGGTCAAAGCGTCCAGTGTGTGCTCTGAAATTACAAACGGACAATCTTACAACCTCTGAATTTACGAACACCCAGAGCACACTCTGGCACTCCAGATTGAATTTACGAACACACCTGAAGTCGTAAGATGTCTAGCTAGCAATGTTTTATGCTAACAAGCTAGCAAGAGGTTACATAGCAACAGCATTAACTTCCGGTAGACAGGCTAAGCCCTAGTACGCTCAACTGAAAGGATACAGTTCGATTACAGTATACTAAAATGAACTAATATTTTATAGTATATACTCATTAAGTATGTGGTATACAGTATGTTAGTATGGATATTCGAACACAGCTCATGATTGTAGGTTGGAATGGTTTGCTCAAACTGTATGACCTATCAAAGTTACGGTAATGAAAATAGACTTTCCATTGGTTCCGTATAGCCTGTCGAGCACGGCGCCCAGAGTCTCCCACTAGATCCGCTTTCTCTGTGTTGAGGCCAGAAACACACACCATCTTATCTGATCCAAAGCTGATATGGAAGACATTTCCATGGATCTATGACACACAGAAAAAATAGTTCCTTCATGTCTAATTGCTGTTTACTGTATCACAACCAGGTGAAATGTGGTACCTTCAGTGTGGATTTATAGATTATTTATAATGTAGTTGATAAAGTACAAGTAACTGCCAAAATAAAATAAACACTTGATTAGACGAAGGATACAAAGTACTGTATATTGAAAGCAGGTGCTTTCACACAGGTGTGGTTCCTGAGTTAATTAAGCAATTAACATCCCATCATGCTTAGGGCCAACAACAACACCGGGGGTGTCCTCGGATGGGGCCACAGTGTCTCCTGACCCCGCCTCCAGTATTTATGCTGCAGTAGTTTATGTGTCGGGGGGCTAGGGTCAGTTTGTTATATCTGGAGTACTTCTCATGTCCTATTCGGTGTCCTGTGTGAATTTAAGTATGCTCTCTCTAATTCTCTCTTTCTTTCTCTCTCTCGGAGGACCTGAGCCCTAGGACCATGCCTCAGGACTACATGACATGATGACTCCTTGCTGTCCCCAGTCCACCTGGCCGTGCTGCTGCTCCAGTTTCAACTGTTCTGCCTTATTATTATTGGACCATGCTGGTCATTTATGAACATTTGAACATCTTGGCCATGTTCTGTTATAATCTCCACCCGGCACAGCCAGAAAGCCTGGTTTCTCTCTAGGTTTCTTCCTAGGTTTTGGCCTTTTTAGGGAGTTTTTCCTAGCCACCGTGCTTCTACACCTGCATTGCTTGCTGTTTGGGGTTTTAGGCTGGGTTTCTGTACATCACTTTGAGATATCAGCTGATGTACGAAGGGCTATATAAATACATTTGATTTGATTTTGATTTGAACAACATGATGCACAAAGAAAATCATTACAGAGACATTTGTTTTCCTTCCATTAATGAGAAAACTCACTGTTTGATCAATTGGCCAGCATGAGCACAAGTCGGTTTATCAAGTTGTTTTGAGTTTGTTTGCCAGCCCGGTTGTGAGACGTGGAACGAGCGTGCTGTTTCTGTGCGTCCCATACTGAGGCAGAATCACTGTACTGCTAAATGCTGGACCGGTTCCTGTTCACATCGATACAGTGTGATCCATGTGCGCTGTTGGCCAGAGAACTGATCTCTCTGCCTGCCTGCTCCCTGTCTACCCTGGTCTGTCTCTCCCATTCTTGTACAGGTGCCCTAGTCTCTCTCTCTCTGTCTCTCTTTCCCCACCCAGCGCTTTGCTCGCATATACAGTATCGCTGACTTTTTATTGATCAGCAGTTGGACTGTTTGATTTATGACTTTTAGGGCAATAAACAAACATGCTACCCTTGGCTTTTACAATGTTGGTGATACTTTTAGAGACCGTTGCACTGTGAATGAGGAAATATATGATTGTTTCTCCTTCGAGTATTGAGAGAAACCCCACGCTTACTCCGGAAATGCAGGTGAAAACTATGCACATTTCTCCCAAACAATATGGAAGAAATCGGACTCTTGCTCTTACATGTCAGGGCTGTTCTCTTGGTACTTAACCTTGTCTCTGGACTTCATACATCTCCTGAAATATGTGGCGTTAAAGATTCTGGTGACTATGGATTCTCGTTCAAGTGCTGTCTGTCAATCCAAATGTTGTAACCCTCGATCGAGACTTTCCATTATCTTGCTGCTTCTGTTGTCTGGAAATGTGCAGTCTAACCCAGGTCCTGACATTCTTACCCCTGCCGAATTAAGTATTCAGAGTGGCCTGAAGTTTTTTCATATGAATGTAAGCAGTCTTCTGCCGAAGCTTGATTTTGTGAATATATAGATAAAAGCAGCCGACCCTGATGTATTTATGCTTTCTGAAACCTGGCTTAAAAAATCTATTACAGACAAAAATATTGGCATAAATGGTTACAATGTTTTTGGTACAGATTGTAAATCTAAGGGTGGTGGTGTTGCTGAGACAAGTTCTTGGGGGTCGTTCTGACTTCTGTTACTAAACCTCAGCAATTTGAATATCTGTCTTTGAACCTAAACCTCGGCTCATCTTTAAATATTGTTGTATCTTGTTGTTATAGACCTTCATCTGCTCCTGTTGGCTCTCTGGATTGTATTTTCGAATTGTTTTCACAGAATGTCAACTCTGAGTTTGTCCTGATGGGTGATCGGAATCAGGACTGGTTAACATCTAGCTCTGATCAACTCAAAAATCTTACTCAGATTGTCAAGTGTAACTAGGTTGAATATAAAATATACTCTTTGGTTTGATCTTCACCAATACTCCAAATAATTTTAATGCTTCTGGTATTTTTGCAAATGACAAGTGATCACTGTTCTATTGCCTGTGTGAGAGATGGTAAAATTCCTAAGAAATCTCCACATGTTATTACGAAAAGAAACTGGAAGCGGTTTGATTTAATTTAATTTTTACATTACGTATCTAGCATTGAATGGAATGGAATAGAATGGAATTAATCCCTGATGTTGAACTAGCCTTTTCTTACTTCCACAATGCATTCCAGGATGTATGCAATAGGCATGCCCCTTTTAAAAAATTCAGGATTAAGGGCAGAGAGAACCCTTGGTTTACTAAGGAACTTACAAAATTCATAAGGGAACGAAATACTATGTGGGCTAAAGCAAGAGGGACTGATTTGGCAGATAATTGGATGGCTTTTAAACGTCTTTGAAATATGGGTGTGGCTATGATCCGTAAATTGAAAGCAGACCACTACCTGAAATCTACTTCACATAATTAAACTAATCCATCCAATTTTGGCAAGTAGTGAAGGGTTTGAAGTGCACAAAAGATACACAGCTTCCTAAACAATTGTTGGTAGACACACAGATTGTAACTGAGAGAACCTCCATTCTGAAAGCCTTGAATCAGTATTTATTTAGATACAGGCAGTTTATTTGAAAAGGTCAAAGGTATAATTGAGCCCCCTATGAATTTACCTGACACCCCTGTGCACTCCTTCCCCAGGTTTTCCTTTTCATCTTCCTCTGTTTCAGAAGTGTGTAAAGCCCTAAAATAAATGTATGGAAAGAAATTCCCTGGCCCTGATGAATTAGACCCCCTTAACATGTATTTTTAACCTCACGCTTGATGTTAAGGAAATCCACAAGTTATGGAAATCTGCTTTTGTACTGCCTCTCCTGAAAGGTGGAGATCCTTCGCTACTTGACAACTATCGACCCATATCAAAATTGTCTGTACTGTCAAAGGTACTAGAGTTCTTAGTTAGTAGGCAGCTAAAGGCCTACTTCCAAGAAAACAACATCTTAAATGGAATGCAATCAGGTTTTAGGTCTGGCCACAGCACTGTTTCAGGAACATTGAAGGTTTTAAATGACATCCACTGTGCTCTTGATAAGAAGTTACATTGTGTGTCTGTCTTTATTGATTTGTCGAAGGCTTTTGACACCGTCAACCATGCTGTGTTAGTGCAAAGGTTAAAATGTTGTGGAATTACTGGTCATGCTCTAGATTGGTTTATAAATGACCTATCAAATTGTACACAATGTGTAATAGCGGATGGTTGTAAATCTGAGTCCATAGAGGTGTGCTCAGGTGTTCCGCAAGGTTACATTTTGGGCCCACTGTTGTTCATTTTGTATATCAACAACATTGGGTATCTTATTGAAACAGCGGATGTTCATTTTTATGCAGATGATACTGTTCGTTATTCAAGTGGTAGTAGTTTTTATCTTTAGCTTTAGAAAACGCCCAAAGAGCATTTAACATCATACAACAGAATCTGTATGATTTTAAAGCTGGTTCTAAATTCAGGTAAAACATTTTCAAATGCCGGGCATGTTACTAATCATGTCATTGCTACATTGGCTGGACATACTATAGAGCGAGTTAAAGTGTACAAATATTTGGGTGTGTGGGTTGATGATATGCTGAGCTTCACTGTGCATGTAGAGAACTTGATAAGAAGCTCAAGCTGAAAATAGGTTTTTATTACCGGCATAAGGCTTGTTTTTCTTTTGAGGCCAGGAAGGAGCTGGTACGATGGACATTACTGTCGGTTTTAGATTTTAGTGATGTTATATATATGCAGGCCTCAACCACTACCCTGAGAGCACTTGATTCAGTGTATCATGCAGCCCCAGGTTCATTACAAATCAAAAGTGTCTAACGCATCATTGTGATCTCTACAGCGCTGTTGGCTGGTCGTCATTGACCTTGCGTAGGCTTAAACACTGGTATACACTGATTTTTATGGCCATATTGGGTAAAAATGCCATTTTATCTCTGTTCTTTTTTAGTCAGGTGGTAAATAAATATCAATTACGGTCCCACTCTTATTTGCTTCTAACAGTACCAAAACTTAGAACAGGTCATGGTAGAAATAGTTTTAGTAACTTAGCTCCGTGGTCCTGGAATTCTCTCCTGAACATTTTCAAATTTGATGATCTAGTTTCGTTGGTGGAGTTTAAACACTTGATCGATGTATATATCATAGAAGAGTGCAATTGTTTTTAGGCCAGCTGTTTTTAGTCAAGACTTTTCATGTTTTTAATGTTAAATGTTTTGTTGTACTGTATGTGTGTTTATAGTTTTGTTTAATGTTGTGTTAGTGTATGTAAGTTGTTTTGTCTGAAACATTGTTCCCCCTGCTGCTATTGGACCAGGTCTATCTTGGAAAAGAGATTGTATCTCAATGAGAAAAACCTGTATAAATTATTTTTTTTAAGTATAAAAAAAGCCCAGTTGCCCATTATTTTGGCCCTCATGACTAGAAGAAGATATCTCAGTGACTTTGAAAGAGGGGTCTCAAAGGAGCATAGTGGGTTTAAAGTGTGTGTGTGTGTGTGTGTGTGTGTGTCTCAGTCACCAGATCTCAACCCCATTGAACACTTATGGGAGATTCTGGAGCGGTGCCTGAGACAGCGTTTTCCACCACCCTCAACAACAACAAATGATGGAATTTCTTGTGGAAGAATAGTGTCGCATCCCTCCAATTAAGACACTTTATGTTGGTTCTATCAGTAAGGTATTCTGAGTTTCGATGCCAGCTTCCCCGCATAGGGCGGCGACCTGCCATCAAAGCATCTGGCTCTCAGGATAATCCCCCAGAGATGAGGCCCTTCCCCAAACTAGTTGAAAAAAAATTATACTTGCCTTTTGTCTCTGTTGTTCATTCAGTTAGCCTGTCCTCGATTGAAATACACTTTCCTCACCTAGTCATTGTGTTCACAGTATCTCTCATTTTATTTTTTCAACTAATAAAAAGCTCTTGAAAGGGTAAACACCTTCTCACCTTGTGGTGTAGATACATGTGAGGGAGTTTAGCATCCATATCAAATAAATTGCCCACAAGAGGCATAGCTCGTGGTCCTGGAGGAAAGTTGGTGGGCTTCCTGTTCTTTAGGTAGTCAGTGACCAGAAAGAAGATGCAGAGGAACACCAGTATACCCTTAATGCCCAGTCCCTCCAACACAGACTGGAGTAACATGGTGAGGGTGGCTTAAAAACAGAAGGAAGATCAAGGTTAAAGTAAAATCCTTGGGGAAAAAATTTAAACCGCGAGGTTATGCTTTTTAAAAAGAATAAACCGTCCCTCGAGTGAGCCTCTTTCCCACTTACAGATTCCTCAATGACTGCTGGGGTCGGGGGATTCAAAACTCCACTATCAAACTGATTGGAGGGAGAGAAACCGATAAAGAGCCATACAAAAGAATCACATGGGATTGATCAGTGATGGCCAAAGTCCAGAGCACCTGTATTTGTGGAGCCCCATTCTGGTGCCGTCTGAATAGCTGAAGTGATCACATGAGACGAACTAGCAAGAAATGTAAATAAAACATGCATTTGTTCTGTTGTACAGAATTGTGACTTTAATCAAACAATGCTGTAAGATTAGATATTTTCAAAATGCTAGAAGGGTTACGTTCAAAGTACAAATTACTTAAACCAGGGGCGCAACTTTGGTTTTAGAAGTGGGGGGGACATAACTTTTTTAAAATTATTATTATTATTATTTTCTATCCAGTCAGATAAACATTCCAAAAAGTCTACCCGACCGCTCGGAGGCATCCGCATGGTCCTAAAACACACCGCTGCCTCGTTTTGTATCACATTCCAATGATAAAACTGGGGGGACAAAAATGTAATTTCAGAATATGGGCACATTGAAGCTGTTCCCAGTGAAATGTGCGCTCCTGAATTAAACTATTAAAGGCCCAGTGCAGTCAATAATGTGATTTCCATGTGTTTATATACACTGCTCAAAAAAATAAAGGGAACACTAAAATAACAGATCTGAATGAATGAAATATTCTTATTAAATACTGTTTTCTTTACATAGTTGAATGTGGTGACAAAAAAATCACACAAAAATTATCAATGGAAATCAAATTTATCAACCCATGGAGGTCTGGATTTGGATTCACACTCAAAATTAAAGTGGAAAACCACACTACAGGCTGATCCAACTTTGATGTAATGTCCTTAAAACAAGTCAAAATGAGGCTCAGTAGTGTGTGTGGACTCTACGTGCCTGAATGACCTCCCTACAATGCCTGGGCATGCTCCTGATGAGGTGGCGGATGGTCTCCTGAGGGATCTCCTCCCAGACCTGGACTAAAGCATCCGCCAACTCTTGGACAGTCTGTGGTGCAATGTGGTGGATGTTGGTGGATGGAGCGAGACACGATGTCCCAGATGTGCTCAATTGGATTCAGGTCTGGGGAATGGGCGGGCCAGTCCATAGCATCAATGCCTTCCTCTTGCAGGAACTGCTGACACACTCCAGCCACATGAGGTCTAGCATTGTCTTGCATTAGGAGGAACCCAAGGCCAACCGCACTAGCATATGGTCTCACAAGGGGTCTGAGGATCTATTATCGGTACCTAATGGCAGTCAGGCTACCTCTGGCGAGCACATGGAGGGCTGTGCGGCCCCCCAAAGAAATGCCACCCCACACCATGACTGACCCACCGCCAAACCGGTCATGCTGGAGGATGTTGCAGGCAGCAGAACGTTCTCCACGGCGTCTCCAGACTGTCATGTCTGTCACGTGCTCAGTGTGAACCTGCTTTCATATGTGAAGAGCACAGGGCGCCAGTGGCGAATTTGCCAATCTTGGTGTTCTCTGGCAAATGCCAAACGTCCTGCACGGTGTTGGGCTGTAAGCACAACCCCCACCTGTGGACGTCTGGCCCTCATACCACCCTCATGGAGTCTGTTTTTGACCGTTTGAGCAGACACATGCACATTTGTGGTCTGCTGGAGGTCATTTTGCAGGGCTCTGGCAGTGCTCCTCCTGCTCCTCCTTGCACAAATGCGGAGGTAGCAGTCCTGCTGCTGGGTTGTTTCCCCTCCTACGGCCTCCTCCACGTCTCCTGATGTACTGGCCTGTCTCCTGGTAGCGCCTCCATGCTCTGGACACTACGCTGACAGACACAGCAAACCTTCTTGCCACAGCTCGCATTGATGTGCCATCCTGGATGAGCTGCACTGAGCCACTTGTGTGGGTTGTAGACTCCGTCTCATGCTACCACTAGAGTGAAAGCACCGCCAGCATTCAAAAGTGACCAAAACATCAGCCAGGAAGCATAGGAACTGAGAAGTGGTCTGTGATTATCACCTGCAGAACCACTCCTTTATTGGGGGATGTCTTGCTAATTGCCTATAATTTCCACCTGTTGTCTATTCCATTTGCACAACAGCATGTGAATGTCACGCCCTGGTCTTAGTATTTTGTGTTTTCTTTATTTATTTGGTCAGGCCAGGGTGTGACATGGGTTATTTATGTGGTGTGTTTTGTCTTGGGGTTTTGGTAGGTATTGGGATTGTGGTATAATGGGGGTTGTTTAGAAAAGTCTATGGTTGCCTGAAGTGGTTCTCAATCAGAGGCAGGTGTTTATCGTTGTCTCTGATTGGGAACCATATTTAGGCAGCCATATTCTTTGAGTGGGGTGGGTGATTGTTCCTGTCGCTGTGTTTGTTTGTGCACTAGTATAGGCTGTTAGGTTTTCTCGTTACGGTTATTGTTTTTGTACTGTTCGTGTTTCATCTTTATTAAACATGAATAGAAACCACGCTGCATTTTGGTCCGCCTCTCCTTCGACGGAAGAAAACCCTAACAGAATCACCCAACACAACAGGACCAAGCGGCGTGGTGACAGGCAGCAGGAGCAGCGAAAGGAGGAATGGACATGGGAAGACGTTTTGGACGGCAAGGGTTGTTACACTTGGGAGGAAATACTGGCTGGAAGAGATCGCCTCCCATGGGAACAGGTGGAGGCACTTAGGAGAGCAGAGGCAGCCGGAGAGAGGAGCCGGCGATACGAGGGAACACGGTTGGCAAGGAAGCCCGGGAGTCAGCCCAAAAATGTATTGGGGGGGGGCTCACAGGGAGTATGGCGACGCCAGGTAGGAGACCTACGCCAACTTCCTGTGCTTACCGGGGGGCTAGAGAGACCGGGCAGGCACCGTGTTATGCTGTGGTGCGCACGGTGTCTCCAGTGCGGGTACATACCAGCTCCTCGTATCGGCCGGGCTAGAGTGGGCATCGAGCCAGGTAAGGTTGGGCAGGCTCGGTGCTCAAGAGCTCCAGTGCGCCTGCACGGTCCGGTCTATCCAGTACCACCTCCACGCATCAGCCCTCCGGTGGCAGCTCCCCGCACCAGGCTTCCTGTGCGTGTTCTCGGCCCAGTACCACCAGTGCCAGCACCACGCATCAGGCCTACAGTGCGCCTCGCCTGTCCAGCGCTGCCAGAGCCTTCCTCCTCTACAGCGCTGCCGGAGTCTCCCGCCTGTTCCGCGCAGTCAGAGCCTTCCTCCTCTCCAGCGCTGCCGGAGTCTCCCGCCTGTTTAGCGCTGCCAGAGCCTTCCGCCTCTACAGCGCTGCCGGAGTCTCCCGCCTGTTCAGCGCTGCCAGTCTACAAGGAGCAGCCAGAGCTGCCAGTCTGCAAGGAGCTGCCAGTCTGCAAGGAGCTGCCAGTCTGCAAGGAGCTGCCAGAGCTGCCAGTCTGCAAGGAGCCGCCAGAGCTGCCAATCTGCAAGAAGCCGCCAGAGCTCCCAGTCTGCATGGAGCAGCCAGAGCCGCCAGTCTGCATGGAGCAGCCAGAGCCGCCAGTCTGCATGGAGCAGCCAGAGCCGCCAGTCTGCATGGAGCAGCCAGAGCCGCCAGTCTGCATGGAGCAGCCAGAGCCGCCAGTCTGCATGGAGCAGCCAGAGCCGCCAGTCTGCATGGAGCAGCCAGAGCCTCCAGTCTGCATGGAGCAGCCAGAGCCGCCAGTCAGCATGGAGCAGCCAGAGCCGCCAGTCAGCATGGAGCAGCCAGAGCCGCCAGTCAGCATGGAGCAGCCAGAGCCGCCAGTCAGCATGGAGCAGCCAGAACCGCCAGTCTGCCAGGATCCGCCAGTCAGCAAGGATCCTCCAGAGCCACCAGTCAGCCAGGATCCGCCAGGGCCGCCAGTCAGCCAGGATCCGCCAGTCAGCCAGGATCTTCCAGATCCGCAAGTCAGCCAGACTCTTCCAGATCCGCCAGTCAGCCAGGATCTGCCGGAACCGCCAGCCAGCCAGGATCTGCCAGAGCCAACTACCTGCCTGAGCTTCCTCTCAGTGCTGAGCTACCCCTCAGTGCTGAGCTACCCCTCAGTGCTGAGTTACACCTCAGTGCTGAGCTACCCCTCAGTCCCGAGCTACCCCTTAGTCCCGAGCTACCCCTCAGTCCCGAGCTACCTCAGTCCCGAGCTGTCCCTCAGTCCCGAGCTGCCCCTCAGTCCAGTGGGGCCCTTGGTGAGGGCTTCTAGGCCAAGGTCGGCGGCGAGGGTCGCCTATCTAAGGACGCAAGGCAAATGGACTAAGACTTTGTTAGAGTGGGGTCCACGTCCCGCGCCGGAGCCGCCACCATGGACAGACGTGAGAGGTGTGTTTTGTCTTGGGGTTTTGGTAGGTATTGGGATTGTGGTATAGTGGGGTTGTTTAGAAAAGTCTATGGTTGCCTGAAGTGGTTCTCAATCAGAGGCAGGTGTTTATCGTTGTCTCTGATTGGGAACCATATTTAGGCATATTTAGGCAGTCATATTCTTTGAGTGGGGTAGGTGATTGTTCCTGTCGCTATGTTTGTATGTTTATTGGTTTTGTACTGTTCATGTTTCATCTTTATTAAACTTGAATAGAAACCACGCTGCATTTTGGTCCGCCTCTCCTTCGACGGAAGAAAACCCTAACGGTGAAATTGATTGTCAATCAGTGTTGCTTCCTAAGTGGACAGTTTGATTTCACAGAAGTGTGATTGACTTGGAGTTACATTGTGTTGTTTAAGTGTTCCTTTTATTTTTTTGAGCAGTGTATATATATAGGTTGGGTTGATATTGTGCAAATTATGATAATGCCCTTTTAGTGTGAGAGCTGTTTGTAAAGACAGCCTGAAATTTCAGTCTGTTTTGGTGGGAGAGAGTTTTGGCTTTCCATGGTGACATCACCATTCAGTAAATTAGTTAATAGACAATAACAGCTAAATTCTTGCTTGAGAAATTGCTATTTGCTAAGAAGTTATTTTTGTTTATTTTTGACCATTTTAATTGAAAACAATCACAGTAAGGTACTTAATTGTTACCCAGAAATGATTTGATATTGAGATAAAAATGGCTGCATTTGACCTTTACGAAAGGGGGGACACTGTAAATATCATACTGTGTATGCATTATGTTAAGCATGCAGACAGTGCTCAGTAATTCAGTATATCATACAATCTGCCGTTGTGCCCTTGACCTGAATCTTCTCCAGTGGCGCTGCACCATGGCTGACCCTGTGCTTCCAACCCCTCGAGGGTATGTTTGACTTGGGAGGGGGTAGGGTTAAAAGCAAAAAGACAGATTTCCATATGGACTGTAGGAAAATGGACAATAAAATGTTTTCCTCTTCTCCAAAACGGAACTATAATGGTGGTGAACCATCACCATGTGGAGGCACAGATAGTGAAGGGTTTAGGGGACTGGATGGCCACTCCCTGGGGCTCCAGGCTTGGTGGTTCCTCTCCAGGGGATGTAGAGATGGTGAACCTCTGGAGGAGGGAGGTGAAAAAGAGGAAGAGCTCCATGCGGGCCAGCGACTGCCCCAGACAAGCCCTCTTTCCTAGGCGCAGAGAGAGGGAGAGAAATGGGTATATGCAGGATACAGGGACAGAGTTATTATTACTGTTACTGTGTCACATAAAACAGGCTTTGTAGGCAGGCTGTTTTTTTCCATTTTGTGAAAGCTAGAATAGAGTTAGTTGAGCTACATTGTATGTGGGTGGAATTTAGGGCAAGAGCGGATGAAATTGAATCTAGGGACCGACCTGCAGAAAATGGGAAAAAAGCCTCCCTTTTCCGGAAGTGACCATGCACATCTAGGAAATGTTGTGGGTTGAAGTGGTCTGCTGTCTCCCATTCTGTCTGGTCACGTAACACTGAGGAGAGGTTGACTATCACTTTAGTGCCCTATGGAGGGGATGATGAGAAAGCATGCTTGAAATAACCTTTTAAAACCATAGAACTTCAAACAAAAATGTAAACATCAATTCCATGGGATGGTATTTTCCATAATGTAACTGAACATTCACCAGAGCTCTCGCATTAAGACAGCACTAAAGAAAGTGTGGAAGTTCAGGACAAATGAGCATATCTTCTAACTTCCCCCCCAGAGAAATGAATTGAGGTGAAACTGTACAGTCTGTCTCACCTTGGGTATGAAATATCCCCCCAAGGTAGCATCTTTGCTTGACATCCTGATATTGAGAGGCAGTATGTTGGCCATTCTCTGTGTCTCGTGGATCACAGCGTCTGTGTAGGGCATGCTCACCCTATCAGCAAGGCAGGGCTGGCGAGACTGGCCAATCACACTTTTGATCTCCTCCTGGACATTCTCTGGGAAGATGAAGAGGGATTCAAATGGCTTAGAACTCAGTTATGACTCAACCTAGTTTTGTTGATGTGCTGTTTGGTCAGAAACTGGTTGTTTGTTGGTTGGCTGTAGCTGCTTAGTTATTCAGAGGCTGTTTGTAGGTTGGTTGGTGTATAGCATAGATTTAAGAATTGGATATACTGTATACAGTGAACTCTAAAAGTATTGGGACAGAGATCTTTTTTGTTTTGGCTCTGTATTGGATTTGATACAATGAGGTTATAGCTCAGACTGTCAGCTTTAATTTGAGGGTATTTTTATCCATATCGGGTGAACAGTTTGAAAATTACAACACTTTTTGCACATAGTCCCCCCAGTTTAGGGGACCAAAAGTATTAGAAGAAATTCACTTGTGTATTAAAGTAGTAAGAAGTAAAGTATTTAGTCTCATATTCATAGCACGCAATGACTACATCAAGTTTCTGCCTCTACAAACTTGTTGGATGCATTTGCTGTTTATTTTGGATGTGTTTCAGATTATTTTGTGCCCAATAGAAATGAATGGTAAATAATGTATTGTGTCATTTTGGAGTCACTTTTATTGTAAATAAGAATAGAATGTTTCTAAACACTTCTACATTAATGTGGATGTTACCATGATTACAGATAATCCTCAATGAATCGTGAAACATGATGAGTGAGAAAGTTACAGACCCACAAATATCATATCTCCCCCCCCCCCCCCCCCCCCCCACACACACACACACATGCTAGCCTCCCCTGTTATTGCAATGGTGAGAGGTTAGCATGTCTTGGGGGTATGATATTTGTGAGTCTAACTTTCTCATCATTATTAGAAATAGAAATTAATTGACCAATCATTTATATTGGGCAAAAAATAATCTGAAACACAACCAAAACAAACAGCAAATGCATCAAACACATTTGTAGAGTCACAAGCTTGATGTAGTTATTGCGTGCTATGAATATGGGACCAAACACTTTTCTTTTTACTATTTTAATACACATAAGTGAATTTCTCCCAATACTTTTGGTCCTCTAAAATGGGGGGACTATGTATGAAGAGTGTTGTCTTTTCTAAACCGTTAACCCGATATGGATGAAAATACCATAAAATTAAAGCAGACAGTCTGCTCTTTAACCTCATAGCATTGTATCGTTTCAAATCCAAAGTGCTGGAGTTCAGAGCCAAAACAACAACAAAAAATGGTCATTATCTCAACTTTTGGAGCACACTGTATGACTCTAGTCTATAGAGCACTATACCTACCTTGAACATCAGGGTACTTCACCATGTAGAGCAGAGCCCAACGTAAAGTGTTGGTCATGGTCTCTGTTCCAGCCTCAAACAAGTCCAGACTGCAGTACACCAAGTTCTCTGAGTGGAACCCAGCCTCGATGTCCCTCTTCTTCTGAAGGAGGTATTATACAAGGACAGGATGAAACATCACTAGCACCTGTCTCAGATGTTGTACCTAAAAGGCCCCTGGCAGTAGTCAAAAGCTTTTATGACTGTTGAGACCATTAAATATTTAAATTAATTTCATGACTGAACATGTTGCACAGGCAATAAAAGTGACAATATACTGTACATACACAGACAAACAAACTGATATACAATATACTGTACATACACAGACAAACAAACTGATATACAATATACTGTACATACACAGACAAATAAACTGATATAAAGAATATACTGTACATACACAGACAAACAAACTGATATACAAAATATTGTACATACACAGACAAACAAACTGATATACAATATACTGTACATACACAGACAAACAAACTGATATACAATATACTGTACATACACAGACAAACAAACTGATATACAAGCATCACCTTGTCTATTTCTCCAATGTAGGAGTCAATGTAGTCCCGGTGATCAAAGGGATCCCAGTCCTTCTTATGTTTCTCTATTTCTTTTCTCAGGAATGACACAATCTTTGCATAGTTGGAAAGAATTGTCACATGGGGACCAGAACGCAGCCCAGGCAAACGCTTGAACAGCCATGGAAATAAATCATACAGCTAAGAGAAAAAGGGGACATAATTATATATCCGGAAGTTGTGCTTCAAAGAAAAAGTGAGATGTATACTAGTGGCTAATGAGAAGGTATGGTGTATGGTGAACACAACTAATACGTGCATCACTTTACTGAGCTGCACATAGCAGAGGAGGCTGGTGGGAGAAACAATAGGAGGACTGGCTCATTGTAATGGTTGGAATGGAATCAATGGAACGGAGTCAAACAAGTTGTTTCCATGTGTTTGATGTGTTTGGTACCATTCCATTTATTCCATTCCAGGCATTACAATGAGCCCATCCTCCTCCTATAGCCTTGTTGCGTCATCTCATCAGCACAGGGGAACCCACCTGAACCAGAGGGTTGCCTATCAATAGCATGGACTCCTGGCTCAGTCGCAGACGGTTCTGGAAGTCTGTAGCGTTGTAGTCAAATCGCTTTCCAAACACCAAGAATCCAATGCCGTTTGCAGTAGCACTGTTAATTATGAGTTGGGGGTTGAAGGGCCCTCCTGTTGGGTTACATTTAAGTACTGTTCTTAAGTAGGCACAATGTTACCTTTGTATTACATAGAACTTGAAATGCACAATGTACAGTTACTAGAATAAGGAAAATGCACTGAAGACTCTTAATTTGTATTCTAAAGTCAAAACCAGAAATCTTATTTGAATGTTTTTCACTGTAAATTGTGATTGGTTTGTTTACAGTAGCTCACCCATTTCCTGTTGGAAGGCCTGACACAGGAAGTTACACTCCTGCTGCACATGACGCTCCAGGGTTCTCTTCCCCTCACCAACGTGTTTTAGGTGGGCCACCGAGAACTGCCGTTGCCTCCTCCATCTGTATCCATTACTTACAGAGATTCCTTTTGAAATAGAGTTTCATGGTTACTTGAAAATAATTGTAATTAAACAGTAACAATGGTGAGTGAAATTATGTACGAAAATGTAAATAGCAGATTTTACCACAGTCTTTGAAAACATCACTAAAGAGAGGAGATGCAGGTCGGTCTAAAAAGTTATCTCCCTGATTCATCAAAACATCCTTCACCATCTTGTACCCAGATACAAACACCACCTTCTCCGCACCCCACCGAAGGCTGAAAATATTGCCGAACTGTTCAGCAACCTAAAAACAATCGTAGAAAAACTTAAAGAAAGATCTTTGTAACAAGCAACAAAACATTATTTGCATAAATTGATCGGCCTTGAATTATTTGATACTGTATGTAGAGTACCCGTCAAAAATTTGGACACAAAAATATCAAATTAGACCAAAGGACAGATTTCCACCGGTCTAATGTCTATTGCTCGTGTTTCGTGGCCCAAGCAAGTCTCTTGTTTTTATTGGGGTCCTTTAATAGTGGTTTCTTTGCAGCAATTCAACCATGAAGGCCTGATTCCTGCAGTCTCCTCTGAACAGTTGATGTTGAGATGTGTCTGTTACTTAAACTCTGTGAAGCATTTATTTGGGCTGCAATTTCTGAGGCTGGTAACTCTAATGAACTTATCTTCTGCAGCAGAGGTAACTCTGGGTCTTCCTTTCTCGTGGCAGTCCTCATGAGAGCCAGTTTCATCATATCGCTTGATGGTTTTTGCGACTGCACTTAAAGAAACTTTCAAAGTTCTGGAAATGACTGACTGACTGATCTTCATGTCTTAAAGTAATGATGGACTGTCATTTATCTTTGCTTATTTGAGCTGTTCTTGCCATAATATGGACTTGTTATTTTACCCAATAGGGCTTTTTTCTGTACACCACCCCTACCTTGTCACAACACAACTGATTGGCTCAAACGCATTAAGAACCAAATAAATTCCACAAATTAACTTTTAACAAGGCACACCTGTTAATTGAAATGCATTCCATGAAGCTGGTTGAGAGAATGCCAAGAGTGTGCAAAGCTGTCATCAAGGCAAAGGATGGCTACTTTGAAGAATCTCAAATACAGTTGAAGTGGGAAGTTTACTGTCAGAAGGTGTGTGTAGCTGGTGCATGAAGTCAGGTGCAAGAGAGCAAAATGAGTGAGCAACGTACTTTACTTAAAAATAAAGGCACACGGTAAGGAAATACACTTGACCAATAACCAACGGTAAATATTACGCACGGGTGAACACAGCACCTGTCAAAAAACCAGCCATCATAACCAAACTGAACATAGAAATAATCACGCACAACAAACATGGGGGAGACAGAGGGTTGAATACATGAACATGTAATGGGATAATGAAAACAAGGTGTGTAGAAAATAAAGACAAAACAAATGGAAAATGAAAGCTGGATCAGCGATGGCTAGGAGACCGGTGACGTCGACCGCCGAACGACGCCCGTACCAGGAGAGGGACCGACCTCGGCGGAAGTCGTGACATTTATATACACTTAGGTTGGAGTCATTAAAACTTGTTTTTCAACCACTACACAAATTTCTTGTTAACAAACTATAGTTTTGGGAAGTTGGTTAGGACATCTACTTTGTGCATGACACAAGTCATTTTTCCAACAATTGTTTACAGACAGATTATTTTACTTATAATTCACTATATCACAATTCCAGTGGGTCAGAAGTTTACATACACTAAGTTGACTGTGCCTTTAAACAGCTTGGGAAATTCCAGAAAATGATGTCATGGCTTTAGAAGCTTCTGATAGGCTAATTGACATCATTTGTGTCAATTGGAGGCGTACCTGTGGATGTATTTCAAGGCCTACCTTCAAACACAATGCCTCTTTGCTTGACATCATGGGGAAATCAAAAGAAATCAGCCAAGACATCAGAAAGGCAATTGTAGACCTCCACAAGTCTGGTTCATCTTTGGGAGCAATTTCCAAATGCCTGAAGGCACCACGTTCATCTGTACAAACAATAGTACGCAAGTATAAACACCATGGGACCACGAAGCCGTCATAGTGCTCAGGATGGAGATGCGTTGTGTCTCCTAGAGATTAACGTACTTTGGTGCAAAAAGCGCAAATCAATCCAAGAACAACAGCAAAGGACCCTGTGAAGATGCTGGAGGAAACCAATACAAAAGTATCTATATCCACAGTAAAACGAGTCCTATATCGACATTACCTGAAAGGCCGCTCAGCAAGGAAGAAGCCACTGCTCCATAAAAATCCAGACTACTGTTTGCAACTGCACATGTGGACAAAGATCATACTTTTTGGAGAAATGTCCTCTGGTCTGATGAAACAAAACTAGAACTGTTTGGCCATAATGACCATTGTTATGTTTAGAGGAAAAAGGGGGAGGCTTGCAAGCCGAAGAACACCATCCTAACCGTGAAGCACAGGGGTGGCAGCAACATGTTGTGGGGTGCTTTGCTGCAGGAGGGACTGGTGCACTTCACAAAATAGATGGCATCATGAGGTGGAAAATTATGTGGATATATTGAAACAACATCTCAAGACATCAGTCAGGAAGTTAAAGCTTGGTTGCAAATGGGTCTTCCAAACGGACAATGACCCCAAGCATACTTCCAAAGTTGTGGCAAAATGGCTTAAGGACAACAAAGTCACGGTATTGGAGTGGCCATCACAAAGCCCTGACTTCAATCCTATAGAAAATTTGTGGGCAGCACTGAAAAAGCTTGTGAGAGCAAGGAGGCCTACAAACCTGACTCAGTTACACCAGCTCTGTCTGGAGGAATGGGCCAAAATTCACCCAACTTATTGTGGGAAGCTTGTGGAAGGCTACCTGAAATGTTAAACAATTTAAAGGCAATGTTACCAAATACTAATTGAGTGTATGTAAACTTCTGACCCACTAGGAATGTGATGAAAGAAATAAAAGCTGAAATAAATCATTCTCTCTACTATTATTCTGACATTTCACATTCTTAAAATAAAGTGGTGATCCTAACTGACCTAAGACAGGGAATTAATATTTACTAGGATTAAATGTCAGGAATTGTGAAAAATGTAAACTGTTTAAATGTTTTAAAAAAATCATGTTTAAATGTCCCTTTTTCTGGACCCTGTCTTTCCAAGATAATTCTTAAACACTGTTTTCCATGTTCAATGAACCATAAACAATTAATGAACATGCACCTGTGGAACGGTCATTAAGACACTAACAGCTTACAGACGGTAGGCAATTAAGGTCACAGTTATGAACACTTTGGACACTAAAGAGGCCTTTCTACTGACTCAGAAAAACACCAAAAGAAAGATGCCCAGGGTCCCTACTCATCTGCGTGAACGTGCCTTAGGCATGCTGCAAGGAGGCAATGAGGACTGCAGATGTGGCCAGGGCAATAAATTGCAATGTCCGTACTAAGACAGCGCTACAGGGAGACAGCTGGTCGTCCTCGCAGTGGCAGACCACTTGTAACAACACCTGCAGAGGATCGGTACATTCATACATCCGGGTGATGGTCGGATTCACGTTTATAGTTGAAGGAATGAGCGTTACACCGAGGTCTGTACTCTGTAGCGGGATCGATTTGGAGGTGGAGGGTCCGTCATGGTCTGGGGCGGTGTGTCACAGCATCATCGAACTGAACTTGTTGTAATTTCAGGCAATCTCAACGCTGTGCGTTACAGGGAAGACATCCCCCTCCCTCATGTGGTACCCTTCCTGCAGGCTCATCCTGACATGACCCTCCAGCATGACAATGCCACCTGCCATACTGCTCGTTCTGTGCGTGATTTCCTGCAAGACAGGAATGTCAGTGTTCTGCCATAGCCGGCGAAGAGCCCGGATCTCAATACCATTGAGCACGTCTGGGACCTGTTGGATCGGAGGATGAGGGCTAGGGCCATTCCCTCCAGAAATGTTCTGAAACTTGCAGGTGCCTAGGTGGAAGAGTGGGGTAACATCTCACAGCAAACACTGGCAAATCTGGTGCAGTCCATGAGGAGGAGATTCACTGCAGTACTTAATGCAGCTGGTGGCCACACCAGATGCTGACTGTTACTTTTGATTTTTGACCCCCCCTTTGTTCAGGGACACATTATTCCATTTCTGTTTGGCACATGTCTGTGGAACTTGTTCAGTTTATGTCTCAGTTGTTGAATCTTGTTATGTTTATACAAATATTTACACATGTTAAGTTTTCTGAAAATAAACACAGTTGACAGTGAGAGGACATTTCTTTTTTTGCTGAGTTTATTTGGCTAAGGTGTTTGTAAACTTCTGACTTCAACTGTATAAAATATATTTTGATTTGTTTAACACTTTTTTGGTTACTACATGATTACATGTGTTATTTCATAGTGTTGATGTCTTCACTATTAGGTCCTATGATTGAGTGTCGTCTGGCCCAGGAGTGTGAAGGTGAATGGAAAGGCGCTGGAGCAACGAACTGCCCTTGCTGTCCCTGCATGGCCTGTTCCCCTCTCTCCACTGGGATTCTCTGCCTCTAACCCTATTACAGGGGCTGAGTCACTGGCTTACTGGTGCTCTTCCATGCCGTCCCTAGGAGGGGTGTGTCACTTGAGTGGGTTGAGTCACTGACGTGATCTTCTTGTCCGGGTTGCCGCCCCCCTTGGGTTGTGCCGTGGGGGAGATCTTCGTGGGCTATACTTGGCCTTGTCTCAGGATGGTAAATTGATGGTTGAAGATATCCCTCTAGTGATGTGGGGGCTGTGCTTTGGCAAAGTGGCTGGGGTTATTTCCTGCCTGTTTGGCCCTGTCTGGGGGTATAGTCGGACGGGCCACAGAGTCTCCTGACCCCTCCTGTCTCAGCCTCCAGTATTTATGCTGCAGTAGTTTGTGTCGGGTGGCTAGGGTCAGTCTGTTATATCTGGAGTATTTATCCTGTCTTATCCGGTGCCCTGTGGGAATTTAAGTATGCTCTCTAATTCTCTCTCTCTCTTTTTCTCTCTTTCTTTCTCTCTCTCGGAGGACCTGAGCTCTAGGACCATGCCTCAGGACTACCTGGCCTGATGACTCCTTGCTGTCCCCAGTCCACTTGGCCGTGCTGCTGCTGCAGTTTCAACTGTTTTGCCTGCAGCTATGAAACGCTGACCTGTTCACCGGACGTGCTACCTGTCCCAGATCTGTTGTTTTCAACTCTCTAGAGACAGCAGGAGCGGTAGAGATACTCTGAATGATCGGCTATGAAAAGCCAACTGACATTTACTCCTGAGGTGCTGACCTGTTGCACCCTCTACAACCACTGTGACTATTATTATTTGACCCTGCTGGTCACCTATGAACATTTGAACATCTTGGCCATGTTCTGTTATAATCTCCACCTGGCACAGCCAGAAGAGGACTGGACTATTCTACAATGTAGAAAATAGTAAAAAGAAAGAAACACCCTGGAATGAGTAGATGTGTCCAAACTTTTGACTGGTACTATATATGTCATTACTGTATAGCCTAAGGTATAAGTCTTTGTAATATAGTAGCTAAGTGTTACCTTGTCCATGTCCTGGTAGCCAAACCCAATGAAGATATTTCCCAGGAAAGGTAGAGGCCATGGTCCAGGAGGGAACTCAGGTGGGTTTCTGTGCTTCAGGAAGTCCACCAGCAGTAGGAACAGAAAGATCACAAGCAGGCAGATCTTCAGGTCCAGACAATCCAGAGATAGTAGCATGGTAGGAGGCAGCTACAGCAGGACTGTGACAGACACTAGGAGGCTGTTGGACACTGGCAGCATGCTCCTTCCAAAGTTCACCTCCCGTTTAAATTCTCTCAAGCCAGAGTTTTTTTTTTGCTATTCATATCAAATCCGAAATTAAGTTACAGATTTATGATATTTGATGTTTCTCTCTCTCTCTCTCTCTCTCTCTCTCTCTCTCTCTCTCTCTCTCTCTCTCTCTCCATAATTAAATATTTGCTTGTGCTACTCCCCTCCCCCTCTTTATTTTTTCTCTATTTCTCCCTCTATTTTATTTATTCTGTCTCTGTCCTTTCCCTCAGTAGTTTGTTGCCAACTATTCAGGAGTTCAAACCCTTATGTAAGAGCTGCAGAACAAACAGCCAGCAACACTGAAACGGGAACAGCCAGCAACACTGAAACGGGAACAGCCAGCAACATTGAAACAGGAATGGCAGAAAAAGGAGGGAAAGTAAGGAGGAAAAGAGGAAGGGGGAAAAGTTAAATTAGCAAAGATTATTTTTGATTTCTTTCAATGGGTGCACTACAGAAAAACATACAATAGTATACATTCTGTACTTGTCTGGTTCCTCTATACGTTGGAAGATTTTCAAGTTTTGGGCCCATGGAGTTTTATGGGCAATTTCACAAAGTTCTGTTGAAGAGGCACCTACCTATGCATATTCAAATCCTACCACTTGGTGGCACTCTATCTCTAGAATGATGGCGACTACCTCTCTGTTGAATTTAGAGCTCTGAACAAGGAGGTCAAATCAAACTTTATTTGTCACATGCCGAATACAACAAGTGTGGACTTTACAGTGAAATGCTAAATATGAAAATATTTAGGTGGCATGTGTACAAACGAGTGTGTGCACTAGGTGAATGTGTATGAGAGAGAGAGAGAGAGAGAGAGAGAGAGAGAGAGAGAGAGAGAGAGAGAGAGAGAGAGAGAGAGAGAGAGAGAGAGAGAGAGAGAAAAAGAGAGAGAGAGAGAGAGAGAGAGAAAGGAAGGAATCTGTGCCTTAGTTATATTTCAGCATATAAAAACTGTGACCTAGGCTTGCCTTGTTTGCATATGACCTAAGGTTTGCATACGGCCTAAGGCTAAACAGAAAAACCATCCATTATTTAAAGCGGTTAACCACACTCTCCCAAATTACAGTGACTTTGGGTTCCCTTTCGCCAGATTTAGTGGTTGTGTAGTTCCCCCTCTTAAGTCTCTCTGTTTTGTTTTCGCTTAACATTTCTGACAGCAAATTGAAATAAGACTTTTAAAAATCACTGTGTTTTTGTCTTTTGAGCTTCTAGTCATGAAATCTATGCAGCCTACTCAATCACTTTTTATAGCTACTGTTTACATGCCTCCTGGTCCGTATACAGCTTTCCTCACTGAGTTCCTGGAATTCCTATCGGACCTTGTAGTCATGGCAGATAATATTCACATTTTTGGGGACTTTAATAGTCACATGGAAAAGTCCTCAGACCCACTCCAAAAGGCTTTTGGAGCCATCATCAAGTCAGTGGGTTTTGTCCAACATGTCTCCAGACCTTTTCACTGCCACAGTCATACCCTGGATCTAGTTTTGTCCCATGGAATAAATATTGTGGATCTAAATGTTTTTCCTTATAATCCTAGACTAACGGACCACCATCTTATTACATTTGCAATCACAACAAATAATCTGCTTCGACCCCAACCAAGGATCATCAAAAGCTGTGCTTTGGCAAAGTGGCTGGGGTTATATCCTGCCTGGTTGGCCCTGTCCGGAGGTATCGTCCCCCCTCTAGTATCTATGCTGCAATAGTCTATGTCCCTGGGGGGTCAGTCTGTTATATCTGGTGTAATTCTCCTGTCTTATCTGGTGTCCTCTGTGCATTTAAGTATACTCCCTCTAATTCTCTCGTTCTCCCTCTCTCCTTCCCGGAGGACCTGAGCCCTAGTATCTTGCCTCAGGACTACCTGACCCGATGACTCTTGGCTGTCCACAGTCCGAGTCGTGCTGCTGCTCCAGTTTCAACTGTTCTGCCGGCGGCTAGGGAACCCTGACCTGTTCACAGGACGTGTTAACTTGTCCCGGACCTGATGTTTTTGACTCTCTCTCTCTCTACCGCACCTGCTGTTTCGACCTCTGAATGTTTGGCTATGAAAAGCCAACTGGCATTTACTCCTGTTGCACCCTCTACAACCACGGATGATTATTTGACCTTGCTAGTAATCTATGAACGTTTGAACATCTTGAAGAACAATATGGGCTTAAATGGCCATGTACTCTTATAATATCCACCCGGCACAGCCAGACTTTCGTTCCTTTCTTCTCATGTTCCTGCCTTTCCAGGGAGTTTTACCTAGCCAGCATGGTTCTACATCTGCATTGCCTGCTGTTTGTGGTTGTAGGCTGGGTTTCTGTATAGCACTTTGTGACATCTGCTGATGTAAAAAGGGCTTTATAAATACATTTGATTGATTGATTGTTAATATGTCAGATGTACTCACACAGTCTTTTCAACCCTTGTTAAATTTAACAGGCTATTTGTTGGCCATTGAATAAACATCTAGTGAAATGAATGGTTGCTGGGGCCATTCCAAAACAGAACCTGATGATGAGCTCAAGTTCTTGAGATATTGGAGAGGACATCAGCAGTATAGAATCACACCATGTAGAGATACACTGTACATTTATATGCTATCTCTACTCTCGCCCCTTTACCCTCTCCACTCACTTTATCCAAATATAAAGCTATAGGTCAATGCTCCTGTCATGGCACGGCGCGAGAATGATTGACAGCTGACAGGACATCCAGATAACACCCTGGTTATAAAGTTGACCCCAGATTTAACCTTTTAGCCCAAGTCCTGTCGTCACCCCACCCCCTCTCTCCGTCAGACCGAACACCCAATCCAAACACATTTACTCAGCGCCCTGAGGAAACCGCCTCTCCCCCTAGCCCACCTATTAGTAGACAGTTGTGCACCCTGTGGAGATGACCCTTGACCCCTCAGAGGCTATAGATAACCTCAGTGCAATGTCATTAAACAGACATTCACTCCTTGTCAGCGCAGCATTGTGGCATATATGTAATACATATAGGCTACGTGATAAAACTGATGTATGTAAAGGGTGTGGTGGTGAGTGACCCACCGGCCATCACTAATATCCAAATTACATATACTATATATACAAAAGTATGTGGACACCCTTTCAAATTAGTGGATTCGGCTATTTCAGCCACACCCATTGCTGGCAGGTGTATAGAATCGAGCAATCTCCATAGACAAACATTGGCATTAGAATGGCGTTACTGAAGAGCTCAGTGACTTTCAACGTGGCACATTCATAGGATGCCACCTTTCCAACAAGTCAGTTCGTCAAATTTCTGCCCTGCTAAAGCTGCCCCGGTCAACTGTAAGTGCTGTTATTGTGAATTGGAAACGTCTAGGAGCAACAACGACGCAGCCGCGAAGTGGTAGGCCACACAAGCTCACAGAACACTACTGCCGAGTGCTGAAGCGCGTAGCGAGAAAAAATAATCTGCCCTCGGTTGCAACATTCTAGATGATTATGTGCTTCCAATTTTGTGGAAGGCCCTTTCCTGTTTCATGACAATGCCCCCGTGCACAAAGGGAGGTCCATACAGAAATGGTTTGTCAAGATCAGTGTGGAAGAACTAGACTGGCCTGCACAGAGCCCTGACCTCAACCCCATCGAACACCCTTGGGATGAATTGGAACGCAGACTGCGAGCCAGGCCTAATCACCCAACATCAGTGCCTGACCTCACTAATGCTCTTGTGGCTGAATGGAAGCAAGTCCATGCAGCAATGTTCAAACATCTAGTGGAAAGTCTTCCCAGAAAAGGGTAGGCAGGTATAGCAGCAAAGGGGGGACCAACTCCATATTAATGCCCATGTTTGACGAGTGTCCACATTCTTTTGGTCATGTAGTGTATATAGAGAGCGAGAGAGAGAAAATACTTTATCCCACAAGGAGCTGTGTAAGCAGTGTGATTGAGTTACAGACATAAGACACATACATGTCCTACATACAACAAAAACATAATTCTTATAAACATGACTTTGACTTATAATAATTAGGTAATGTGTGGTTTGATTTAAAATTGAAGTTTAGATGAATGTCTGAGCTTCTAGCTGATATATGGTTGTATTTGACCAGACACAGGAGGAGAACAGCGGGTTGCGACATTCATTCCCACCCTCCTCTTTGTGTAATGGAGGGATTTTCTTTCCCACCGTCTCCTGCTGGAATCCTATTTCCGGATCATGTCGTTCATTTACTTACAGAGAGAGAGGAAGAGGTTGGAAAGGGAGTGTGGAGATGTGGCGCTAGTGAGAGAGAGTTGCAGGAGAGCTGGATCAAGTCCCTAACAAGCCCGAGCAACAGACTTGACCAAAATAGCCCAGTCAAGCATTTGCTTCTGGGTAACATGAATGTAAGTATGATGATGGGTGTAATGACACTGGAGGAGATTGGGCATGTCAAATAAACTGTTGTTAATGCTGTCTTTCTTTGTGTCTGTCTGTCTTTATGTTTGAGTGTGTCTCTCGCTCTCTCTCAGTACATCCTCACGCCTGATCTGTGACTCTGGATGTCCATTACCATTTTGCCTTTTGACATGTCCACATTGTCCAGTGTAGGCAGCAGAGGCATAGGCTATCCCTCATATCACATTAATATAGTAATGTATCGCCGACGTTAACAAGCCTCTGATCTCACAGCCACGCACCTGAAGAACTCCATTGAC
Organism: Oncorhynchus mykiss; assembly: GCF_013265735.2. NCBI lineage: Eukaryota > Metazoa > Chordata > Actinopteri > Salmoniformes > Salmonidae > Oncorhynchus > Oncorhynchus mykiss. The sequence continues at coordinate 73,896,578 of NC_048572.1, forward strand.
ATTGGCTGATTCAGCCGGGTTTGAATCAATTCACTTAACATCTTTACGCCAGGGGTCACATACAGTAGTCATGGATGCGGAGGGAGAGAGCGAGAGAGGGAAAACAAGATGAGGAGAAGTAGGGTAATGTGAGGGAAAGAAGAAATGAGACACTCACACTGTCACATGAGGGAGCTCAAACTGTTAATGAACAAGATGGTGCCGGAAGGGAGGGCTGCCGTCTTATTGGTTCTTAACCAACCATGCTATTTTGTTTGTTTTTTTGAGTTGTTCGTAACACGTTTTGTACATAATGTTGCTGCTACTGTCTCTTATGACCGGAAATAGCTTCTGGACATCAGAACTGGGATTACTCACCTCAAATTGGACGAGGAGTTCTTCTTCACTGAGTCGGACGCGAGGGATATACTACAGACACTCGACCAGGCCCAGATCCCCGTGATTCACTGGAAAAGGTAACAGGTTTTGCGGAAAGAGATCAGGATGCCTTGTGAGGATCAGGAGATGAGTGGCTAATCTGCCCTTTCCTTCCATTCTGCAAGCTAACGTTCAATGGCTGGATAATAAATGTGACGAACTGAAAGCACGTATATCCTACCAACGGGACATTAAAAACTGTAATATCTTATGTTTCACCACGTCGTGGCTGAATGACGACATTAAGAACATACAGCTGGCGGGTTATACATTCTATCAGCAGGACAGAACAGCAGCCTCTGGTAAGACACGGGGCGGGGACCTATGCATATTTGTAAACAATAGCTGGTGTCTCAAGGTTTTGCTCGCCTGAGGTAGAGAATCTCATGATAAGCTATAGACCACACTATCTACCTAGAGTTGTCATCTGTATTTTTCGTAGCTGTCTACATACCACCACAGACCCAAGGCTGGCACAAAAAACTGCACTCAAGGAGCTGTATTCCGCCATGAGCAAACAGGAAAACGCTCATCCAGAGGCAGCGCTCCTAGTGGCCGGGGACTTTAATGCAGAGAAACTTAAATCAGGTTTACCCAATTTCTATCAACATGTTAAATGTGCAACCAAATGGAAAACAATTCTAAGCTTCTAAGACAAAGCTCTTCCTCGCCCTCCATTTGGCAAATCTGACCATAACTCTATCCTCCTGTTTCCTGCTTACAAGCAAAAATTAAAGCAGGAAGCACCAGTAACTTGGTCTATAAAAAAAAGTGGTCAGATGAAGCAGATGCTAAACTACAGGACTGTTTTGCTATCACAGACTGGAATATGTTCCGGGATTCTTCCGATGGCATTGAGGAGTACACCGCATCAGTCACTGGCTTTATTAATAAGTGCATCGAGGAAGTCGTCCCCACAGTGACTGTACGTACATACCAACCAGAAGCCAAGGATTACAGGCAACATTCACACTGAGCTAAAGGGTAGAGCTGCCACATTCAAGGAAGCTGGACTCTAACCCGGAAGCTTACAAGAAATCTTGCTATGCCCTCCGACGAACCATTAAACAGGTAAAGTGTCAATACAGGACTAAGATCAAATCGTACTACACCGGATCCGATCGTCAGATGTGGCAGGTGTTGCAAACTATTACACACTACAAAGGGAAGCACAGCCGAGAGCTGCCCAGCGACACAAGCCTACCAGACGAGCTAAATAACTTCTATAATCGCTTTGAGGCAAGTAACACTGAAACATGCATGAGAGCATCAGCTGTTCCGGGCGTTTGTGTGATCACGCTCTCCGCAGCCGATGTGAGTAAGACCTTTAAACAGGTCAACATTCACAAGGCCGCTGGCCCAGATGGATTACCAGTATGTGTACTCCGAGCAAACACTGACCAACTGGCAAGTGTCTTCACTGACATTTTCAACCTCTCCCTGGCCGAGTCTGTAATACCAACATGTTTTAGCAGACCACCATAATCCCTGTGCCCAAGAACACTAAGGTAACCTGCCTAAATGACTACCGGCCCGTAGCACTCACGTCTGTAGCCATGAAATACTTTGAAAGGCTGGTCATGGATCACATCAACACCATTATCCCAGAAACCCTAGACCCACCCCAATTTGCATAAGTAAGCATTTCACTGTTGTATTCGGCGCATGTGACTAAGAGGCAGGAACATTACAGCAGAGGAGCCACTTACTATGTGACCTATAGTATAGAATAGAATAGAATAGGCTCTTCCAGGTCGCAGTGACACTCTCAAGTTGAGGTAACTTGGTGCAGGTGAGAAACGAAGAACAGGAAGTGTACTTCTCCTGTGGGGTTTTATAAGCAAATGTAATAACTATTAATGGAACATGCTGTGTTGTACCAGCTGCATCCATAATGTCATTGACTTTAGATCTGTCTGGGAATCAAGCAGCTTATGTTCCATAAATCACATAACTCATGGTCCTACCACCTTCACTCTAACTCTATGTAGTGACTGGTGGTTATGTCAGTTGACTTTAATCAAGTATATTCTGTTCTGTTAACCGAATGTTCTGTAACACTTTGTTTTAGTGTTCAATTTTTCTGAAATGGCCTAAAATATTTATTTAGGCTATTGGAAGAAAACCCTACATCAGATTAGCCCTACACTTTAATAAAGTGTAGTCATTCAGCAGACACTCTTATCCAGAGCATTTATGATTAAGTGCCTTGCTCAAGAGTACATCAAGAAATGTTTCACCTACTCGTCCCCGGGATTTGAACAAGTGACCTTTCGGTTACTGGGCCAACGCGCTTAACCGTTAGGCTACCTGCCTCCTCACACTGCCTGACACAGTCATATTTCATAGGGTCAAACTTGAAAGGTTGGAGTAGTATCCTGAATTACACTCCTCTTCTTGCACAGTTTGAATATTGTACAGTATGCATATTCCACATGGTCATATGTATGTACTGTCATGACATCACCAGTCCAAAGGGTCACACAAAAGTCAACATCAATTGAACACTAACGACATCATGGAGTCTTCCATGACGCATTTTCCACCCAACGGCCTTCCTACAGGTCAATCCCAGTAAATGACGCAGAAAGTGAGTTAAGTCATTACTCTTAAGTGAGTTAAGTCATTACTGATTTACTTAGACTAGTCATTACTAGTGTTGCGTCTGGATTGTTTGTACTGGAGACCCATGTAATCTCCTGTACTGTCTATCCTCTTGTTGTTAAGGCTGCAGCATCAGCCCCCTAACTCCCTAAGACATGTTTAAACAACTTCCTAAGGCAGGGTTTCCCAAACTCGGTCCTGGGGCCCCCTCTGAGTGCATGTTTTGTTTTTTGCCCTAGCGCTACACAGCTGATTGGGAAATCCTATCCTAAGGTATAGGATGTAATTCATGTATTTGTGTGTGTGTGTATGCGTGTGCGTGTGTGCACATGCCCTATTTTGTCAGCAAAATGTCAAACCATCTTTGCAGAGTTATTCCATAGGATCTCTCCAAATACACAGGGCCTGGAAAACCATCTGGTTGGCTGTTGTCAAACATACCACTACCAACAGTACCATGGGACCACCATTTGTTAAGAATCCTAGAGAATGCGGGAGAAGGATGTCCACTGTACTATAGTACCCAGTCCCAATTCGCTCCCTCCCCCACCCCTTTGGCTCTATCCCTCACCATCAGTGTCTGCAGATACAGTATAAAGGGTCTGAAAAGTTAGAAAACATAAAGTAATGGAGCTTCCACCATATTGCTTCCACCTTACAGATCTGCAAACATGTTCGAGTTAGGGCCTAAAAGGGAAGTGGTAGGAAGTGAATTGGGAGCGGCTGTAGACAGAGTTAGAGCTAGTTTGGCACCCGTGCCCAGCACTGTGGGCCAAGGCTCATGTTGCGTGCTAACTGGCTCCCTCCCCCATCCTCACACGCTATCCCGCTCTGCAATTATACGCTGCTGCTCCCACCCAAACATGCAAGAATAGGTCTCCTCAGTCAACAGACAGACCATTTCATTCTGTCCTCAAACCATGACATCATGACCGTTTGGCTAAGCCCGAGGATTCAGGCTTAATTTAACTTAGACAGGAAAGCTAGTGACTGTGTCACACGACATACACCACAATGTGATGGGGTGAACAGTGATATTCTACAATGTTGACAGAGATACTAACACATCTTAAACATCACACTAATAGAGAACACTATTATCTTTGGCCAATACACTAATGTGAACTTTTCAGGTTGGAATGCCAACCACAATAGATTAAGGATTTTTAAACACCCCTGTGTGTGTGTGTGTGTGTGTGTGTGTGTGTGTGTGTGTGTGTGTGTGTGTGTGTGTGTGTGTGTGTGTGTGAGTGAGAGCTAATAGGTGCTGATATCATGGTTATATGCGGCTGGGCTGCATCTATTAAACAGCAGGCGACTACTGTGAAACATTTTCTTCTTCCAGTGTGTGTGTGTGTGTGTGTGTGTGTGTGTGTGTGTGTGACAGACAGACAGAAGTGATGGCAGCAGCAGCACCTCAGCCTTCTAACAAAGACCTATGGGTCTCTCTCTCTCTCTCTCTCTCTCTCTCTCTCTCTCTCTCCCACACACTCATAAAAAACCACACAGAGTGGCAAGCCAAGAGGGGAGAAATGGAGAGAAAAGAGCCTATTTAGACCAACCCTCTCATGTCTTCCAACTGACCTGTTCAATGGGTCAATCCTACTACACTCCCCTCCTTCCCACCAACTTGAATCATCTCCAACACCAGGGATATAGCGTTAGAGAGAAGTCACTTATCAGACCCCAAGTCCTTGTAATGGAGGGGTTTCAGGCCTGTGGGGATAGGGGAGGGGTTTCAGGCCTGTGGGGATAGGGGAGGGGTTTCAGGCCTGTGGGGATAGTGGAGGGGTTTCAGGCCTGTGGGGATAGTGGAGGGGTTTCAGGCCTGTGGGGATAGGGGAGGGATTTCAGGCCTGTGGGGATAGGGGAGGGATTTCAGGCCTGTGGAGATAGGGGAGGGGTTTCAGGCCTGTGGGGATAGGGGAGGTGTTTCAGGCCTGTGGGGATATGGGAGGGGTTTCAGGCCTGTGGAGATAGGGGAGGGGTTTCAGGCTTGTGGGGATAGGGGAGGGGTTTCAGGCCTGGGGGGATAGGGGAGGGGTTTCAGGCCTGTGGGGATAGGGGAGGGGTTTCAGGCCTGTGGGGATAGGGGAGGGGTTTCAGGCCTGTGGAGATAGGGGAGGGGTTTCAGGCCTGTGGGTATAGTGGAGGGGTTTCAGGCCTGTGGGGATAGGGGAGGGATTTCAGGCCTGTGGGGATAGGGGAGGGATTTCAGGCCTGTGTAGATAGGGGAGGGGTTTCAGGCCTGTGGGGATAGGGGAGGTGTTTCAGGCCTGTGGGGATAGGGGAGGGGTTGCAGGCCTGTGGAGATAGGGGAGGGGTTTCAGGCCTGTGGGGATAGGGGAGGGGTTTCAGGCCTGGGGGGATAGGGGAGGGGTTTCAGGCCTGTGGGGATAGGGGAGGGGTTTCAGGCCTGTGGGGATAGGGGAGGGGTTTCAGGCCTGCGGAGATAGGGGAGGGGTTTCAGGCCTGTGGGGATGGTGGAGGGGTTTCATGCCTGTGGGAATAGGGGAGGGGTTTCAGGCCTGTGGGAATAGGGGAGGGGTCGTTTCAGAGTGTGTGAAATGGCAAAGAGAGAGGTCAGAGGTGAAGGTCACTCACAACACAGGGGGTTAATAAATCCTGTAACCGTGGCGACAATGGTCGCTCTCCCCCTGACAATGGTGCCATTGTGAGGGGAACTGCAGAGTGTATGGTGGAGCTAAAGCCCTAATTGAAGTTATAGAGGGGTGATGGCTGCTGTGTTGCAAAGAGATAATCATGCTTTATCCTGGCTGCTAGTTCTTCCAGTCAAAGTGTGTGTGTGTGTGTGTGTGTGTGTGTGTGTGTGTGTGTGTGTGTGTGTGTGTGTGTGTGTGTGTGTGTGTGTGTGTGTGTGTGTGTGTGTGTGTGTGTGTGTGTGTGCTTCAAGCATGAGTGCGTGTAAGAAAGAACAAACAAAATGGCCAGTGATGACCTCAAATCAGATCATCTGTCCAGTCAAGCAGACACTCAGCTGGTACATGTTACAGTGTTGAAATACCATGACTGTCTCAGTGTCACCTCTGGTAGTTAGATTACGGTCCTCTGGACTGGAGTGACAAGTGATGGGTAGATAAGGTGGTGTGGGGGGAGACAGACAAATACAGACAGGCAGACAGACACATACAGACAGACAGAAAAATACAGACAGACAGACAAATGCAGACAGAAAGACAGGCAAATACAGACAGACAGGCAGACAGACAAATATAGACAAACAGACAGGAAGGAGAGGTTGAGTGGAAGAGAAAAAGAGGGAGAAAAAGCGAGAGAGAATGGGGAACATAATGTGCTGTATATGTACTGTATGTATGTCATTCCTGCTGAAATATACTGTTAATGTAGTCATTCTCCAATACAGTTGGTCCTTTTCTTCTCTACATTGGTTTTTCCTTTTGGCTTGTTTCAGTTATTTTGTGACCTCCTTAGAGAACAAGCTATGTTCCCAGGCCCAGCTATTTGAAGCTCATAGTTTTGGTCATCCAACATTTCATTCTGTTCCAACTCAAGCAGCTCAGACACTGTCCCCACTCATACACTGTCCCCATTTCCACAATGGTAGGGTCCTAAGGACCAGACCATAGCCATCCTACACTCTGCCCGCAGTCCAGTTGCCTCTGGCATCATCACTGCATGCTTTGTGAGCTGGTCTGGCAGCAGATCAGGGAAACCCCACAGCTACTCGGTGGATAATGCAGAAAGAACACCCTATCAAGTATGTTACAGACCGTTCTGCATCGCTTCAATTGCGGTAAATAGGTCTACACACACATACACACAAACACACACAGCAGACTTGAGACATGCTGCATTTATGTTTTGATCACGCGGACTGGGATATGTTCCAGGTTGCCTCTGAGAATAACATTGACATATACACTGACACTGAGTTCATCAGGAAGTGTATAGAGGATGTTGTTCCCACTGTGATGATTAAAACCTATCCAAACCAAAAACTGTGGATAGATGGCAGCAGTCATACAAATCTGAAAACGGGAACCATGTTTAACCACGGCAAGGTGACTGGAAATATGGTTGAATACAAACAGTCCAGTTATGCCCTCCGTAAACCAATCAAACAGGCAAAATGATCAGTACAGAGACAAAGTGGAGTCGCAATTCAACGGCTCAGACACGAGATGTATGTGGCAAGGCCTCCAGACAATCACGGACAAGCAAAACACCCTCGCCTGCTTTTGAGGATAACACAGTGCCACCGACGTGGGCCGCTCCTGAGGACTGTGAGCTCTCGTTTTCATGGCCGACATGAGTAAGACATTTAAGCATGTTAACCCTAGCTAGGCTACCGGCCCAGACGGCAACCCTAGCCACATCCTCAGAGCATTATCAGACCAGCTGGCTGGAGTGTTTATGGACATATTCAATCTCTCCCTATCCCAGTTGGCTGTCCCCACTTGCTTCAAGATGTCCACCATTGTTCCTGTACCCAATAAAGTGAAGGTAACTGAATTAAATGACTATCGCCTTGTAGCACTCACTTCTGTCATCATGAAGCGCTTTGAGAGACTAGTTAAGGATCATATCGCCCCAATAGCTCCATGGGAGATGCAATCGCACTGCACATTGCCCTATCCCATCTGGTGAAGAGGAATACCTACGTAAGAATGCTGTTAAGGATCATATCACCTCCACTTTAACGCCCCAATAGCTCCACAGGAGATGCAATCGCACTGCATAATGCCCTATCCCATCTGGACAAGAGGAATACCTATGTAAGAATGCTGCTCATTGATTACAGCTCAGCCTTCAACCCCATAGTACCCCCCAAGCTCATCATTAAGCTCGGGCCCCGGGTCTGAACTCCGCCTTGTGCAACTGGGTCCTGGACTTCCTGATGGACCTCCCCCAGGTGGTGAAGGTAGGCAACAACACCTACACTGCGCTGATCCTCAACAAAGGGGCCCCACAAGGGTGCATGCTCAGCCCACTCCTGTACTCCCTGTTCACCCATGACTGCGTGGCCACGCACGCCTCCAACTCAATCATCAAGTTTGCAGACACACAACAGTGGTAGGCCTGATTACCAACAGCGATGAGACATCCTACAGGGAGGAGGTGAGGGCCCTGGCGGAGTGGTGCCAGGAAAATAATCTCTCCCTCAACGTCAACAAAATGAAGGAGCTGATCATGGACTTCAGAGAGCGCACGCCCCCATCCACGTCAACGGGGCTGCAGTGGAGAAGGTGAAAAGCTTCCAGGTCCTCAGCGTCACTGACCATCTGAAATGGTCCACCCACACAAATAGTATGGTGAAGAAGGCGCAACCACGCCTCTTCAACCTCAGGAGGCTGAAGAAATTCAGCCTCCTAAGACCCTCACAACTTTTTACAGATGCACCATGGAGAGCATCCTGTCGGGGTGTATCACCGCCTGGTACGGCGGAGAAACAAGATTCTCTGGTCTGATGAAACCAAGATGGGACACTTTGGCCTGAATGCCAAGTGTCACGTCTGGTAGAAACCGGGCACCATCCCTACGGTGAAGCATGGTGGTGGCAGCATCATGCTGTGGGGATGTTTTTCAGCGGCAGGGACTGGGAGACTAGTCAGGATTAAGGGAAAGATGAACAGAGCAAAGTATAGAGAGATCCTTGATGAAAACTTGCTCCAGAGCACTCAGGACCTCAGACTGGGGTGAAGGTTCACCTTCCAACAGGACAACAACCCTAAGCACACAACCAAGACAACGCAAGAGTGGCTTCGGGACAAGTCTCTGAATGTCCTTGAGTGGCCCAGCCAGAGCCAGGAATTGAACCGGATTTAAAATCTCTGGAGAGACCTGAAAATAGCTATGCAGCAACGCTCCACATCCAACCTGACAGAGCTTGAGAGGATCTGCAGAGAAGAGTCTTTCCAATGTACCTCGTACCCCTGCACATCGACATGTAAAAAAGAAAAGTTAGTATTTTTTAACTTTTTTTATTAGGTGGTAGATCAGCTTTACTATTGAAGATAGATTGTAGCTTCCATCAATGTAATTGTCTGAATCACTTCCTATCCCCCATATATATTTTGCAAATATATACATATACATATGGATACATACATACATACATACACACATAAATACATACAGCGTCATTTTGCGTATAAATTCATAAATATGTGACATGGTATCGGTACATCGTAAATCTCATCCCGACTATTTTGCAATCTGTATGGCACAGCTGTATATTTTTTGGTCCTTAAACGAAACTGCAATACTTTTTTATTACTCACAATTTTCTTTAACCAATTATGGTCTTTAATGCAGGGCCGACAAGTTCCCTACTTTTACCCATTACACTTTCCTCGTCCATTTTTGCGGTAATGCTGCAATTAGTTGGTAGCCACGTTATTTTTCCTCTTTATTGTTATTCGTTATTCACTGTGTATTTATTCTACGAGTCACTGTTTACATTTTTTATCATTATCTTTAACTCTGCATTTTTGGAAAAAGACCAGTAAGCATTTCACTGTTAGTCTACACCTGTTGTTTATGAAGTATCTGACAAATAAAATTTGTTTTGATCTGAAAAGTGAGATTTTCACTGTACAGTTGCAGTAACAGCCTATCCCATTAAGGCTTTCAGTATCAACCTATCAACCTGTAAGCCTGTGATTAGCCTCCACTGATCTCATCAGGGCTGCCTAAATCTGAGGACCAGAGCCCACAGGAGCCCACTGGTTTATCCCTGCCAGAGTTATACACACTTCTCACTCACACTGATGATACACTTAAGCATAAGCAGGAGGCAGGTAGCCTAGCGGTTAAGAGCGTTGGACCAGTAACTGAAAGGTCGCTGGTTCAAATCCCAAAGCCAGCAAAGTGAAACATCTGCTCTTGAGCAAAGCAGTTAACCCCCAACAACAACTTCTCCCTAGACATTGATCAAGCCAGCCCCTCACACCTCTCTGATTCAGAGGGGTTGGGTTAAATGCGGAGGACATTCTGGTTGCATTCAGTTGTGCAACTACCTAGGTATCCCCTTCCATACAAACACACACTGAGTAAGCATTTCACTGTTAGTCTACACCTGTTGTTTACAAAGCATGTGATGAATAAGATTTGACATGTTAACACACAAAATCATATAAAATGTCACTGTAGTCCCCTTTTACATTGTCTTGATGTTTGCACACCACAGACACATTCAGGGGCTAGCCATCTCTCCTCCTATACAGATCCAGCACTGATGCTAGTGTTAGCAGGGCAGGGCACTAGAAGTGAAACATGATGTCACAAAGGTCAGGCCATGAGGCCACATTCTGTGTACTGATTGACATGAGGAGTTTGCAGGGTGAGTGGTGGGGGATGGGCAGCCACTGACAAGCCCTGACAGACTAGCACTAAGAACTCTCAAAGAGTACACACATGCACATACGCACCAACACACGCACACATGAACAAACATAGACACACACACAAACTTGGACACATACACATCTGTCAACTGGAGGTTGAATGCTTCACAAGCCCTCTGCCTGGCGTGGGTGGCATTTTTCTGCTATAAGTAATAGTTTGCATAAGGAATGCAAATTCCACAAAGAAAATGCAAATAATTCAAATACAGTACATCTAGAGGGTGTAGTACTATACTATACACGTGTGTGTGTGTGTGTGTGTGTGTGTGTGTGTGTGTGTGTGTGTGTGTGTGTGTGTGTGTGTGTGTGTGTGTGTGTGTGTGTGTGTGTGTGTGTGTGAGCGTGTGTGGCAATGTGCGTACCTTTGTCAGCGAGCATGAACGTGTATGGGTGTGTGCATGCATGTGTTGTGTTTCTATGACAGAGATGGTTAAAGTAGATGCAGGCTCAGAGGGACTCGTGGACCCTGGAAAGACTCAGAAGCACACTGTAAAGACTCGGAGGGACTCGTGGACACTGGAAAGACTCAAAAGGAATAGTGAACACTGGAAAGACTCAGAGGGACAAGTGGACACTGGAAATACTAGGAGGGACTGGTGGACACTGGAAAGACTAGGAGGGACTAGTGGACACTGGAAAGACTAGGAGGGACTAGTGGACACTGGAAAGACTCGGAGGTACTCGTGGACACTGGAAAGACTCAGAGGGACTCGTGGACCCTGGAAAGACTCAGAAGCACACTGGAAAGACTCGGAGGGACTCGTGGACACTGGAAAGACTCAAAAGGAATAGTGAACACTGGAAAGACTCAGAGGGACAAGTGGACACTGGAAATACTAGGAGGGACTAGTGGACACTGGAAAGACTAGGAGAGACTAGTGGACACTGGAAAGACTAGGAGGGACTAGTGGACACTGGAAAGACTAGGAGGGACTAGTGGACACTGGAAAGACTAGGAGGGACTAGTGGACACTGGAAAGACTAGGAGGGACTAGTGGACACTGGAAAGACTAGGAGGGACTAGTGGACACTGGAAAGACTCGGAGGGACTAGTGGACACAGGAAAGACTAGGAGGGACTAGTGGACACTGGAAATACTAGGAGGGACTAGTGGACACTGGAAAGACTAGGAGGGACTAGTGGACACTGGAAAGACTCGGAGGGACTAGTGGACACTGGAAAGACTAGGAGGGACTAGTGGACACAGGAAAGACTAGGAGGGACTAGTGGACACTGGAAAGACTAGGAGGGACTAGTGGACACTGGAAAGACTAGGAGGGACTAGTGGACACTGGAAAGACTCGGAGGGACTAGTGGACACAGGAAAGACTAGGAGGGACTAGTGGACACTGGAAAGACTAGGAGGGACTAGTGGACACTGGAAAGACTCGGAGGGACTAGTGGACACTGGAAAGACTAGGAGGGACTAGTGGACACTGGAAAGACTCGGAGGGACTAGTGGACACAGGAAAGACTAGGAGGGACTAGTGGACACAGGAAAGACTAGGAGGGACTAGTGGACACTGGAAAGACTAGGAGGGACTAGTGGACACTGGAAAGACTAGGAGGGACTAGTGGACACTGGAAAGACTCGGAGGGACTAGTGGACACAGGAAAGACTAGGAGGGACTAGTGGACACTGGAAAGACTAGGAGGGACTAGTGGACACTGGAAAGACTAGGAGGGACTAGTGAACACTGGAAAGACTAGGAGGGACTAGTGGACACTGGAAAGACTAGGAGGGACTAGTGGACACTGGAAAGACTCGGAGGGACTAGTGGACACAGGAAAGACTCAGATGGACTTGTGAACACTGAAAAGACCCAGAGGGGCTAGAGGACACTGGAAAAGCTCTGTTCTCTCCTTCCTGGTGGGAAAACGGGGTGCTGAGGTTCATCACCTTCTCCACTATGGAGTAGAGGTCAAAAGATGCCTGCCATAAACCACTGGCCACCAACAGAGAAAGGCCTCTGTCCAACACAGGCCTTGTTCAACTAGGCTATATTCACTGCCACAAAGTTTCAAGGCTAGATGGCCCTTTGGATTATAGCCTGGACAGAATGTATATGCCTTACAATGCTTTTCTGTTCTTTAAAATGACAGAAATACACATATTTGTGTCAATTGTGTGTGTTTATCATGATCTTAGATGTACATTATAAGGTCAATGTAATAGTACTGTAGTAATAGTGGTAGGCCTATACCTGCATATTAAAGATGATCTCATTTCAATTAACAGCATATTACACCACATATTACCGCTAGGTCCAATTTATATAACTGATCGGCTAGTAGTATCTTATAACATTTAAACAGCACTTGGAAAGCCATTCATATTCGTTATTGTTGTTCATCTACTCATCGATCAGGATCTGCCTGTCCATGCCTTTGCAATGCTGAGAATAATTATTGAAAATAAACAATTTATCTGTGTGCATGGTAGTTCCTTCCATTCGTGTCGTCAAATAAATCAGCAAATTACCTTGCATTGAGATCCTTCAATGAAATGATAGGGCAGGGAAGGTACCACTTTCAATGTATGGGAGCGGTTATCACACAATACACCCACTAATAATATTCTGTCTAAATAATCTTCGGTCTATAAGGCTTTATAGGCTACAATCACTCAAATACAAGACAACATGATACTATTTCAGATTTACATCAGAAATGTATACTATTTTCTGTCTGTCTGCTTTAAGCAATCCGCCTTGTGGGGGCAGCCCTCCCTCTGAAAGTGATGTATTTTGGTTTCTCCCAAGATGATGTTCCAGATCCCTTTAAAATCTCCTGACTGCTACCTCTGCGCGATGAAGTTTGGAGCGGCGCCGACCGGCCATACTGACAGACGTGGCTGGAAATTACTATATTTTTTTTGCAGAACATTTTCTGTGAGTAAATGTATTGAACCAATTACGAGGTTGGCGCAAATGATTTTCTCCGAAGTTGGACTAATGGACAATCCTGCTACTGGCTGTCTAATCTGAAATCGACCACATATGTTCCTAAAACGACTCGCCATTATGATCCTTTCACTCTGGTGCAAGTAAAAGTTGTATTTCTCACGCATCGCAAGACAGGGAAAGATACCTCACAACAAGACGGTTTGCAATATAAACGTTTGGAACGGGATGTTTTATCCCTCTGAAGTCTTATTCTACATGGATCAAGCACCTCCAGGTATTTGTTGGATCTGTAATCATTATGCATATTATCATATTAATCATCACTTCCAACGATGATAGAACGTTGACATTTGGCCAGTTGTGCACACACAGGTGTCCGTGCTGGTACATTATTGTGTGTCCCCTCTATGGGCTTTGCCCAGACATGCAAAGTGCAATTCGCTGCTTGCCAATTACGTAATACTTTTCTCGTGGACTTGCTTGACGCGGTGGTTTTGCTCTTTGTCTTGCTTCGTGTTACTAAAGAGATATATCCCAATTAAACATGATATTTTTGGTCGTAGGTTGGTGAAATACGCTGTATCGTATTATTATGTTATAACGCACCTTACCAGCGCGTGAACAATGTTGAGTGGAGTAGAAATTCCGCATGAAACGACTGCTTTGTTCCCCTTTCTCCTCTCGTCTACTGTAGCCGACCATATTTAATTCGTACGCAAGCACTGAAAGCCTACCAACTTGTCGCATGACTTATTTTCAAACTACCAATTCACGTGTAGCCTATGCTACTTGATGTGATATTGTAATAGTTTAGAATATATCACATCGTGTAATATTTTTAATTTAGTAGTCTCTATAAGCGATTACAGTGAATGACATTGTGCATTGGGCTGGTTTGTGTCAAAGAGAGGGACAAGTCCCTGGGTTGCATGAACTGAAATACATAATTCATGTATCTTTACATGGGCTTTTATAAACTATTTTCCTCATAATACGGTATTTGTGTATTAACCCCTAGGCTACTTTACATCATGACACAACCTCCAGAGTGATGGGCACAGTCACACATACACACACCACACATACATACAGTTGAAGTCGGAAGTTTACATACACTTAGGTTGGAGTCATTAAAACTCGTTTTTCAACCACTCCACAAATGTCTTGTTAACAAACTATAGTTTTGGCAAGTCGGTTAGGACATCTACTTTGTGCATGACACAAGTCATTTTTCCAACAATTGTTTACAGACAGATTATTTTACTTATAATTCACTGTATCACAATTCCAGTGGGTCAGAAGTTTACATATACTAAATTGACTGTGCCTTTAAGCAGCTTGGAAAATTCCAGAAAATGATGTCATGGCTTTAGAAGCTTCTGAGAGTCTAATTGACATTATTTGAGTCTAATTGGAGGTGTACCTGTGGATGTATTTCAAGGCCTACCTTCAAACTCAGTGCCTCTTTGCTTGACATCATGGGAAAATCCTAAGAAATCAGCCAAGACCTCAGAAAAAAAATGGCAGACCTCCACAAGTCATGTTAATCCTTGGGAGCAATTTCCAAATGCCTGAAGGTACCACTTTCATCTGTACAAACAATAGTTCGCAAGTATAAACACCATGGGATCACTCAGCCGTCATACCGCTTAGGATGGAGATGCGTTGTGTCTCCTAGAGATTAACGTACTTTGGTGCGAAAAGTGCAAATCAATCCCAGAACAACAGCAAAGGACCTTGTGAAGATGCTGGAGGAAACAGATACAAAAGTATCTATATCCACAGTAAAACGAGTCCTATATCGACATAACCTGAAAGGCCGCTCAGCAAGGAAGAAGCCACTGCCATAAAAAAAACGCCATAAAACTACGGTTTGCAACTGTACATGGGAACAAAGATTGTACTTTTTGGAGAAATGTCCTTTGGTCTGATGAAACAAAAATAGAACTGTTTGGCCATATTAACCATTGTTACGTTTGGAGGAAAAAGGGGGAGGCTTGCAAGCCGAAGAACACCATCCTAACCGTGAAGCACAGGGGTGGCAGCACCATGTTGTGGGTATTTTACTGCAGGAGGGACTGGTGCACTTCACAAAATAGATGCCATCATGAGGATGGAAAATTATGTGGATATATTGAGACAACATCTCAAGACATCATTAACATCCTGATGTTAAAGCTTGGTTGCAAATGGTCTTCCAAATGGACAATGACCCCAAGCATACTTCTAAAGTTGAGGCAAAATGGCTTAAGGACAACTAAGTCAAGGTATTGGAGTGGCCATCACAAAGCCCTGACCTCAATCCTATAGAAAATTTGTGGGCAGAACTGAAAAAGCGTGTGCGAGCAAGGAAGCCTACAAACCTGACTCAGTTACACCAGCTCTGTCAGGAAGAATGGGCCAAAATTCACCCAACTTATTGTGGGAAGCTTGTGGAAGGCAACCTGAAACGTTTGACCCAATTTAAACAATTTAAAGGCGATGCTACCAAATACTAATTGAGTGTATGTAAACTTCTGACCCACTGGGAATGTGATGAAAAAAATTGAAGCTGAAATAAATAATTCTCTCTACTGTTATTCTGACATTTCACCTTCTTAAATTAAAATGGGGATCCTAACTGACCTAAAACAGGGAATTTTTACTGGGATTAAATGCCAGGAATTGTAAAAAATAAAAAATAAAAATAAAAAATAAAAATAAAAAAACGTAGTTTAAATGTATTTGGCGTGTATGTGTATGTAAACTTCCGACTTCAACTGTATGTATGTATGTATGTATGTATGTTGTATGTTTTTCATAACTCCTGACATTTAATCCTAGTAAAAATTCCCTGTCTTAGGTCAGTTAGGATCACCACTTCTTTTTAAGAATGTGAAATGTCAGAATAATAGTAGAGAGAATGTGTCATGCACAAAGTAGATGTCCTAACCAACTTGCCAAAACTATAGTTTGTTAACAGGAAATTTGTGGAGTAGTTGAATACAAGTTTTAATGACTCCAACCTAAGTGTATGTAAACTACCAACTTCAACTGTACATACATACATGCATACATACATACATACATACATACATACATGCATGTATGCATGCATACATACATACATACGTACGTACGTACGTACGTACGTACGTACGTACGTGCGTGCGTGCATGCATGCATGCATGCATACATACAGTAGGTGTGCAGGGTGAATTTGCTGAGTCTAGTAGGAATCCAGGATTTCAGCTTCTTCTGCCTGTCTGCCATTGTGCTTTTGCACCTGTCTTGTGCTTATTTTAAAATTGTTTAAAAAAAGAGAGAGCGGAGGGAGCGAGAAACCATTTTTCCTCCTGACTGAAGTTATGTGCAATTCTGCTACAGGTTCCTGAAAGGCACTTCTGTCCTGTAGTGAAAGATATCGCCTTTCTCTTCCTCTTGATGTGGTTTTCTCCCCCCATCCCCAGCCCCCTCTTGTCATTTTTGGAGAGATCCAGACGTTTTTTGTTGTTAGTTTTAAAATGTATATAGAAAAGTTCAAGCTGCAATATGTAACTTTTCACATATAAATGTGATTCTCTACACTATACTTGCTTGTTTTGTCTCATAAACGGAAATTAGGGGAACTATTAGAATTTTTGCAACCGGGATATAACAGAGCAATTTCTGCATGGTGCACCTTTTAAGAAGGTTTAGAAAGTCTGAAATTAAATTGTTTTGTATATGATCATAACTTTAGAATCCTCCCTGAAGATGGATGGTTTATGGTTTTGGGGCAGTTGCAGTTTGGACACTGGACAAGCAGGGGATGTAAAGTTTACCCCATCCACTTTACTGACAGACCAGTGGAAATGGGCAGCATTTGCAGCATTTACATTTGCCTTAGCTTCATTGGTTTTTCTGACCTGTTGAAAAATATGTAAAATATATTTCCCCTGCAAGAAATAAATTGTAAAAGCATACTGGAGTTAGCCGGCTTTGTGTGTGTGAACCTACCCGCTTTTTCACTGACCGATCTTGTCCTCCGTCTTTGTTTCAGAGCATGTGGCAGTCTGGCATGTTCTCAGTCCTGATATGGTCGATCTGGGCCATTAGGACAGAAACTGTTATCAGCTGGGGACATGCCTAGACTTGTCTGGAGATTTGACAGTGTCTGGAGAGAGTGTGTGTGTATGGGGGGGTTGAATAGAGATGCACCCCCCCACTTGTGCTGAAACAGCTTTTTCTTACAAACTGTCATCCTGATCTGATCTCTTTTTCTTTCAGCTCTCCCTCCCAGGTCAGCCAAACCTATTACCTCCTTCATGAACGACAACTGCCTAAGGGAAGCCCCAGTATATCCCCTGCAGGATGCCGAGTGGTACTGGGGAGACATTTCCAGGGAGGAAGTCAACGAGAAGCTCCGCGACACACCTGATGGTTCCTTCCTGGTTCGTGACGCTTCCACTAAGATACAAGGAGACTTCACGCTAACGCTGAGAAAAGACGGGCACAGCAAGCTGATTAAGATCTACCACCGTGAGGGGAAGTATGGCTTTTCAGAGCCCCTGACCTTCTGCTCTGTAGTGGAGCTCATCTGGCACTACCAGCACCATCCTCTGGTGGAATACAACGCTGTACTGGACGTCATGCTCACACACCCTGTTTCCCGCTTCCAACAGGTAGGCAGTAGGCACCTCTCATCCGCTGTTTCAAGACGGTCTTCAAAGAATGCAAAAGAGTTGAGTTGACATTTGTCAGGGAAGGAAATTTGCCTTTGTCTTCAATTTAGTTACGAAACCACTCATCATGCACAGACAACAAGTTTATGTCTGCTGGACCAGCCGTGAGTTTCATAAATGTATTAAATATGTCTGTCTGTATCCAGGATGAGCAGGTGAAAGTGGACAGTGTTGATGTTGCCGGGAGGAAGCTACAGGAGTACCACAGTCAGTACCAGGAGAAGAGTCAACAGTTTGACTGTCTGTACGAGGCCTACACTAAAACCTCACAGGAGATCCAGATGAAGAGAACTGCGATAGAGGCCTTTAACGAGACCATGCTGATCTTCGAGGAGCAGTGTCGCGAGCAGGAGCGTTATGGGGAGGAGTGTGAGAGGAGCATTCGATCTAAGGGAACAGAGAAGGACTTGGAGAGGTGAGTCTGGTAACTAGTCTGGTTGTATCTTGGTCTATCTCACATGGAATGTGAGACGTATGCTCATAGTGTGGATAGATGGATGTCTTTTTATTGTTTCCTCCCTCTGACTTGCATGCAGCTGTGGTTCAGCTCAGGCCAGTGGCACTACTCCTGACCCTTCTTTTGACCTCTCATGACCTTTGCCCTTTGCTCCCCAGATTCCTGATGAACTATGAGAAGCTAAAGTCTCGGCTGGGGGAGATCTATGACAGTAAGGTCCATCTGGAACAGGACCTGAGGACCCAGGTCCAGGACTACAGAGAGACAGACAGGAGGATCAACAGCCTCAGGCCTGACCTCATAGAGCTACGCAACATCAGAGACGAGTACCTCAAGTACATTACAATACTTCTATTTTATTCTATTCTATTAAAGTCACTATTAATGAAAAGTAGCTTTTTTCAAACACTTGGCACAGACATTCATTCTCTTTGGTTTTCAGTTGGCTGAATCACGAAGGTGTGCAACAGAAACGCATTAACGATTGGCTGGGGTTCCAAGACAATAGCAGTGACAAGTAAGTATTTCACATTATAGACCTAAATTGTAATAATACTTCTTAATTGTATTTAGTTGTGCTAAGAAATGCTTGTAGTGCTTATAACTGTTTAGAACTTATTCAATACCAATGTATACATAGTATGCACACTACTTACTTATCATTTATGATTCTTATCAATTAAAGATTTGTTAAATGTCCTTTCTGGTGTGTGCAGCACCTACGTGTTGAAGGGTGAGAGTGAGAGACTGGCGCACCATGACGAGGGGAGCTGGTTCGTGGGCGAGCTGAGCAGGACCCAGGCTGAGGAGATGCTGATGGACAAACCCACCGGAACCTTCCTGATTCGCGAGAGCAGCAAGCAGGGTTGCTACGCCTGTTCCGTAGTGTGAGTGTCCTCTTCCTGTGAAAGAATAACAATATGTAAATGGTCATGAAGGAATGTGGAGTTGGAAGAATATGGGAATACTGCTACACTGTTTTATAGGCTCTTGTTAAGTTACTTCACTGTGATCCATGTTCCCAAGGCTTAGGGCCACTACACTGGTACTAACCTATATTTTTATTTTGTATCCTTGCAGTGTTAATGTAGAAGTGAAGCATTGCATGATTTATAGCACGCCACGTGGCTATGGCTTTGCTGAGCCCTACGACCTCCACTGCTCTCTGAAGGAGCTCGTTCTGCACTATCGCCTCAACTCCCTGGCACAGCACAACCAGGCCCTGGACGTCCGGCTGGAGCACCCTGTCCACGTCACTCCTGTCTCGTCAGCCTTCCCACACACAGCCACAGAGGACTGCCTGCTACAACAGACGGAGGAACACCACCTTCTACAGACTCAAACTAAACTACCTGCTGGACTCCCTGCAGCCGCTCCGGAGATGTAGATTAGTCAGCTGTGGGACGTGTTTGCGTACTGTAGCTATCCTACGAGGACTACTTGAGGGTGGACTTGTTTGCGTACTGTAGCTATCCTACGAGGACTACTTGAGGGCGGACGTGTTTGTGTACTGTAGCAACTTGAGGGCGGACATGTTTGCGTACTGAAGCTATCCTACGAGGACAACTTGAGGGCGTTCTTTTCTCAAAGAAGAATGTGTGAAATTTGCACTAGGATGATTCCAACGGATTGGTGAATGTAATTTCACTTAATTGGAACTTTGACCGGAACTTGAATGTCAGCTAGGACTTTGTTTTTTATAAGATTCTGTTTGCTATTTGTTTTTTTTTTGTACCCATTTTTCACCTTTTTTTCATGGGATTTGATTTGTTTTAGTGGGCCTGGTCATCCGGGAGATGACTGACTACATATACTATGTCACAATATGTTGGTATTTGTCAGGTGCTGTTTTTTTATTTGGACTTCTAGGGTCCCATTTTGACAACACAAGTACTGGTGCTAATGTAAAATGAGATTGTAATACACCCAATACCTTGGAATTTAGAATTTATTTCAAACATTTTAATTGTTGTGATGTCCATGCACGGAAGATCCTAAAAGTGGAATTAGAATATAATGGTACAGAAAAACGAGATGGCTGACTCAGTGGCATAGCTAGCTGTGGTACACATACCAAACATGTTCTGGGTATTTCAGTACATAGTCATGCAAATATAGGAACTGATGTGGCGCATCGTGTCAGTAGCGCTGTTTTTTTTGTTGTCAAAATATAACCCAGTTACCAGTTGATATGTACTGTATGTAGCATAAACAATTTTCTGGATATCCTTCGAATGACATTTTCCATATTGTATCCAATAACCAAAGCACTTGCTATTAGTGATAAAAGTATATATTCCGACCAGAATATTACATTTATGGTGATGGCGGAAAACACACCACACGTGCTTGATCAAAACATAAATTGAAGTACTGTATATTATATTCTGTTATTCAAAGTATAAGCTTTTTGTATTTTTTGATATGATATATTTTCTGAAATATGCCACAGAAGATGAAAGCTTGAGGAAAGTGCAATCCAACAGTATTTGTAATTTTAGAAATTCATTATTATAATTATGGGGGGTCATCAGCTTTTGCCACAGAAATGCACTAACTTTTAATTGGTGGTGTTATTCATCTGATGACGTGACCTTTTAAGAACATTGTGTGAACTGCCAGAGATGCGGAAGTGTACATTCTGTCTCTATTACTTGAACTGTGGCATTGAGCGGTTAATAAGAGCGATTAATATTTCCTCAAGACATGTAGGCCTACATAGCTTAAGGAAAATAATACATTTTGTTCTTGGCACATATGTCAAGTTTGAGGACAAAAGACACTCTGTATTGAGATACTGTAAAACGTTTGTGGTTGGTTGGATGGAGGGTGTCTTTCTTAAAAACTAGACAGGAGCATTGAGGAAACTCCTGGGACGACTTTAAGCAATGTGAGATTCTTAATTTTTCTTGCTGAAGACAATAAACTGATGAGGGTTTTGTTGAAGTTGTGTTGTCCTTGTTAATGCAATATATATATTTTATTGAATTTTTACCCCTTTTTCTCCCCAATTTCGTGGTATCCAATTGTTGTAGTAGCTACTATCTTGTCTCATTGCTACAACTCGGGCTCGGGAGAGACGAAGGTTGAAAGTCATGCGTCCTCCGATACACAACCCAACCAGCCGTACTGCTTCTTAACACAGTCGCACCAATGTGTCGTGTGGTGGGCCGTGCACCCGGCCCACCACAGGAGTTGCTGGTGCGCGATGAGACAAGGAGATCCCTACCGACCAATCCCTTCCTAACCCGGACGACGCTAGACCAATTGTACGTCGCCCCACGGACCTCGAACCCAGGGACTCTGATGGCACAGCTGTACAGCGCCCTTAATCACTGCGCCACCCGGGAGGCCTTACAATATATATCTTATGAAGACATCACTATGCCTTTCAATTTTGCTGCCAATCCTACACGAGGCGGGCCGAGCAGCTGCTTATGGACAGATCATCTCTAGAAAATCCTCAAAATCCTGGTGTGATGAGAGTGATTGAGAAGGGACATAGGGACATAACACATGAGTCAATCAGAGATAGAGAGAGAGAAAAAACGAGGCGACATGGGTCAAAAGAGAAAGGAGGGATGAGGGTTTCCATTAGATAAGATAGCCACAAAGTCAGATTCTACAAAAAAGCTTTTCGGTGTTAATTTAAGTTTAGGGTTAGGAACAAGGTTAGAAGGGTGGTTAAACTTAGGGTTAAGGTTGGGGTTAGGAATCAGGTTAGAAGGATGGTTAAGGTTAGGGTTAGGAATCAGGTTAGAAGGGTGGTTCAATTTACGGTTAAGGTTAGGGTTAGGAATAAGGTTAGAAGGGTGGTTCAATTTAGGGTTAGGAATAAGGTTAGAAGGGTGGTTCAATTTAGGGTTAAGGTTAGGGTTAGGAATAAGGTTAGAAGGGTGGTTAAATTTAGGGTTAAGGTTAGGGATAGGTTTAAAGTCAAATTTGAAAGCAGCGAAGTTCAACTTTTTGGGAGAAGACAAAATTTGCATAGAAATGCGATAGATCTTTCATTCTCATTGAAAGCACGTTTAAGAAGCCAACCTGGTCTCAGAGCAAGTAAATCCGAGATACCCCATTTAATATATGTTACGTTTGGTATGGTTACATAAGACAGATGGGTACTTGAGGTAAAAACGAAAGGAGAGTGGTTGGTCGAGGTGGGTGTATAACATGAACGTTTAGCAACCCAAAGGTTGTGTGTTCGAATCTCATCACGGACAACCTTAACATTTTCGCTAATGAACTACTTTTAAACTACTTTTTAGCTACTTTGCAACTACTTAGCATGTTAGCTAACCCTTCCCCTAACCCTAACCTTAACCCTTTTAGCTAACCCTTCCCCTAACCCTTTAACCTACCTAACTCCTACCTAACTACCTAACCCTAACCTTAACCCCTAGCCTAGCTAATGTTAACAAGCTACAGTAGCTAACATTAGCCACCTAGCTAGAATTTGTAACATATCATACGGTTTAAAAATTCGTAAACATTTTGTACGTTTTGAATATTAGTAAACATATTGTATATTTTGTAAATTCGTAACATAACATAACATAATCACTCAAAATGAGTGATGAAAATGTATACATACCATACGAAACGTAACATATCATACTAAATGGAGTGTCACAGATATACGTACAGAATAATACAAAATGCTCTGAGACCAGGTTGAAGAAGCAGTAGATCTGTTCTATGCGCACTATTTCTGTCTGCTCCCCGGTTTTGCATACCAGTTTAAAACAGCTGAAAATACTATATTTTTGGTTATCGAAAAGCAATTTCACAGTGGTTTAGATGGTACAATGATTCTCTACACTATAATTGCTTGTTTTGTCACATAAACTGAAGTTTATGTGGCAAACTATTACAATTTTAGCAACCAGGAAATGGAGGTGCAATTTTTGCAGAGTGCATATTTAAGAAGAGAAATTGTAGAAATGGGCAGGGTTTAGAGAGTGGACAGGACAGCCTGCTTGGCGGGAAGGATGGACCAGATGCAGTGGAGTCAGGACAGCCTGTATGTTCTCACTGCAACCGTGCCAGCCACCATGAGCTGCTGCTGACTCACTACCAGGGTGTGTGTCTGTGTGTCAGAGTGTTCCTGATTATAAAGTGGACAGAAGGCAAAGCATCACCGAGACAGATTACACGAGACAGATTGCACAGGTTAATTTAACACTGAGTGACAGAAGGACAGCTCCGATTACACCTCCAATTCAACCCTTAACTTTCGTCCCAACTTCACTTCAACAGTTTGAGCCTAATAATCGATGCTACCTGGTTTGAACTCTGACTGACTTGACCTGAAACTGTCTTCCCGCCATAACCCTCATCTCTTTCTCTCATGGCAATATTTGCACATTTGCATTCTTCCATTGATAATCCACGTACTGTTTTATTTATTTTTTACAATCCCTTGCTCTCTTACTATCACCATTCCCCCTTCGAAATAACTTCAGAGCAAGGAGGGCTTGAGGAGAATGAATTACCTTTATAGTCACACCTAAAATACTGTTTCCACTAGTTACCACAGTCACAAAGTTAAACAAAGGTCTATATCGTAAAAAAAATAATGAAAACAAAATTTTACTTTTTTGTTTTAAATTAAGGTTAGGGTTAGGCATAAGGTTAGCAGTGTGGTTCAGGTTAGGTTTAAAATCAAATTTTGAGCCGAGGAATATAAGAAATAGGCGGGTTTATGACTTTGTGGTTTGGTAACTAGTGACAACCCTAAACTACACCGTCAAACCTGCTCTCAGGCATTGGCAATTGAGCCAATGACGGCCCTCTTCCCTCTGTCTCTGTCTGCCTCTCCGGTTCCACACCAACCTGGTCCACCAATGAAACGGCGAGCTGATCTCTGACTGGCAGCCAATCAGCAGCCAGTTGCTATGTTGGTGGCAGACTGTAGCCCAGTGACTGACACTGACACTTTCCTTTCACCAGCATATATACACTTGGATGGTTTGTGGAAGGCATGAAAAAATGTGGTTAGTTATGCGTACATTGTCTGTTTTGTAATCCTGCAGAATCTTGAAGGTCCCCAAACATTAAACAAAAATGGTCCTAACTGCTTCATGACATCCAGTCAATGCTCACACAATTACAAAGAATAGGCCTATCCTCATTATACAATTTGTTTTAATGTCATTTCAACCCAGTAAAAATATTATTTTATTAACTGTAATTTTATTATATACATGCTTGCTTAGATTTGTACTTGTCTTCTCAATTTTATCCAGGCCTGCTGTGTATTTCATCACTACTGTGCACACATTGTTCCATTGCTGAACCGTTCTTGTCGCCAGTGTTGACTGAATCATTTATCCTATTTATTTGGTAATATAAACTGGGTGGTTCGAGGCCTGAATGCTGATTGGCTGACAGCCGTGGTATATCAGACCGTATACCACAGATACTACAAAACATGTATTTTTACTGCTCTAATTACGTTGGTAACCAGTTTATAATAGCAATAAGGCAACTCTGGGATTTGTGTTATATGGCGTTGCGTCGTGCCTAAGAACAAACCTTAGCCAAGGTATATTGGCTATGTACCACACCACCTCGGGCCTTATTGCTTAATTATATTAGTCAAGTGACTGTCTATCCCAGGGCATTACTACCTCAGGGATCTAATTTACTTATAAAGAAAATCTATAAGCAAACAATTAACTGTTTATAGACTACTTAGAATCCTTTCATTAAGTTTTACCATGAAGTCTTGCATTGTCCCATGTTTATGTAACCTTACATGGTTGTTTTCGGCTTGACCTTTTGGCAAAGGCTACCTCTGGCATCTCTGGTCAGGTAGAGGGTTGAGGCCAGACGTTCTGCTGGTTCAGCAGTTTTAGTAGGCTACTACTGACCGCCCTATGCTTGCTAACAAACCATCCAGGGGGATGCTAATCCAGCAAATAAGATCTGTAGGAGCTAGTTTGGCAGCCAGGGGATCCGTCTTTCACACACTGTCCTCCTCTAATTAAACCTCATAACCCTTCTTCACTCACCCTCATCATATTATAATTATGAATGTATTTATTTATCCAGGAAAATCCACTTACAATTGCCACAGTTTACCCGGGAGTCCTCTTTTCCATCCCAGTTACTCTCACGAGTCTCACCTGATCATTTTGAGTCCACTTGCACTGAGTATGACCTCTGATTTAACTGCGGAACCCAATTGGCCCGGGCCCCCTCATAATCCTAACAAAATTATCTCACCTCTGTCCGTGAACAAGAACCTCCGTCCACCTCGACAGTCAACCGTGTAAAGGTGTTCAGCTCTGAAAGATTAATATGGCCACTGGGGTGGCACAGGGCCAGTGTCACTTGGATGTGGCCTGGGATTGGAAACCATTAGCTACATGCAGATGGCTGGAGGGCCGCTGGGGACTAATCACGGAGGAATTAGAGCTGGAAGTGTAAGGATGGCGAGGTCAGCCAGGAGGAGTAAAAGGATATAAGACCTACAGTCAGGCGAAGATACTCTACTGATGATATCCCCCACAAGGCCACAGAACGGACTGCATTTGACATTAGGGAGATACACGAGATACAAAACCTCACTGAATGGATATCAGGTGTACGCTGCACCTGAATGGATATCAGGTGTACCCTGCACCTGCATGGATATCAGGTGAACCCTTCTACCCTGCATCTTAGAGACTGCTGCCCTATGTCCATAGAGTCATTGAACACTGGTCACTAAATACCGTTTTACCCACTTTATATGTTTAAATTGTATCATGGTTCATCCTATACAACTACTGCTGTACATACCTTTTCTATTCTAATGCTGTCCATACTTTCTATATTCCGTATTCTGGACCGGAAGCTAATTTCCTGCAATTCTGTCCATTTTGCCATGGGGTTTTGTACTGTGCATTTAAATACTGTATTTGCGACATAGCTCATTCTAATATTTCTACTACTGTACATTGCATTTTAGTTACACTGTTAATACACACTGTATATTTATTTATATACTGGATTCTTGACATAGCGCACTCTAATATATCTACTGCTGTACATATCATTCTTGTGTAAATTAATTTGCTGTATATACATGTAGATTGCATTTGGATTACTGTTACAGTGCTATTTGAATTGTTAATTGAATTAGTTCCACCATTTCTTGATTTAATTTATAATTTCAAAAAATTTGACATTTTACTGCATTGTTAGGAGCTAGTAACATAAGCATTTCACTGCACCTACTATAATATCTGCTAAACTGTGTACGCAACCAATAAACTTTGACTGATTTATAGATTCTATTTATAAAGGGCTGACTAGTGGAGAAGAAGAGGGATTTTAAGATCTTCTTTAAATCGAATGAGCTAATTGAACCAATTTCTTGATTGTCTTGATTAATTGAACTTTTTAACCTTAAGGTTAAAGAGGAACAGGTTTCAGACACCGTGAACAGGGTTCCAGACAATCAAATCATCCAAATGTCCCAAAAATGAAAGAAGTAATGGGTTGGTGGGCTATAAATGTCCGCCCTGTGTCGTCAGGCCAAAGAAAGTCTATTTAACGATAGTCAACAGGTTCAGGTTCAAAAAGTAAATTGAATGAATTCACTTTTTGTACAGTTCTACAGTTGTACAGTTTTTGTTCTACAAAAAACATTAACGAGCTTGTTAAAGGCTTACTGTCCTGATTCTGCTCTAATTTACATATCTGATTAGCCAGTTGTTTCACACAGTCAATGGCCATAATGTTAATAGCTTAAGCACGAAGCAGGGGCTACAGGGGGCCATGTAGGGGCCATGTAAAGCCTCGCAAACCGTCTGATCTCGCAAGCTTACATGAATGGTTCACAACCAATAGCGCAGCGGAAATCAGTCTGGTGGATTATATACAAGGCTAGGGTCCATGACCTCTTAAACCCTATTTAAACATTTTAAAAACACTCACTGTGTGCCCTTTCATTTAACAATCAACAGCACTGTGGGCAAATTATAACCAAATTACAGAAAAGATAGAGATATTGCAAACTATGGGCCATGTCTTGCTTTTCCTTACGACCACATGCTACATGCAGAATTCTAGATATAATAATCATGTGGTTTTAACTCAATGACTGTGTCCTTCATTTTGGTAGGCAAGCAGGCAGCAATGTAGGCGTTTGGTCCCAACCCTGGTTATTTTTTGCATGTGCTTCACTTGCACGCCAAGGGCAATGATGCCATCTACTGGTGTTGACTTCATTATACGTTTGGTATTTGCTTAGTTAGACCTAGTATTCCTTCCACTTAAGACCGTACAGTCGATCCAGAAAAAAGATTGACAGATCTGTTTGCGGAAGTTGCCTGCTGGAAATTAACTAACTTGAAAACTTAATGTGGACTAAAAAGCAACTGTACAGGTTGGTGTATTATATTTCCTTTGTGTAGACAAGGTTATATTTGAACATTTTCGATTATCGTAATTTAGCATTCAAATAATAAAATGGTCTGACCCTATCTGTCACATAATTTAGCAGGCGCTAACGTTAGCTAGCTAACGTTAGCTGCAGGTATGTTTGCTTACCAACCAACTGATCTCTAGGGCGACGGTACACTAGTAGCCAGACTAGTGGGACACACCAATCCATCTGATGATGCTGCTATACTTTTTATTTTGGTCTGGTTGCTAGTAAGTGAGGTGAACTAACTTCATTCTTTTTGTATCCAAGATTTAGCTAGCATCCATAGAGCAAAGTCACAGATCAATGGTGGATGAAATGCTGTGTTTTATAGCAAATATGTTGTCATGAGCTGATTGTACAGTTTGAACTAGTCCAGATGGTGGTGGTGATATAAAAACAAGGGACCTTTTTGATAACTGATACATGAACAGTTATATAATGCATCACTTGAACTCAATAGAGGAAAGAATTCACCCCCCTCTATTTCTTGTTTTCACAAACACAGTTGAAGACAAAAGCAACAAACAGAACACCAGCATCAAATATTTTGAAATTTTTCTCAAAATGATGTTATTTTGTATTGTAATGTTATACCAGCTTGTTACAATCTCAAATGTAACATAACATACTGTATCATCTTTCATGTTTCTCGTGCTCTTCTCCCTAGAGTCAGATGATGTGTCCACTTGAAGAGTCCTGCACCATGAAGCTGCAGTAAGGGTAGACCGTGTCTGTGACACCGCCCCCGTCTCTTTCCCTCCCTGTGACTGAGCCACCATGTCCTCGGTGATGTTTCCACCTCGCTCCCCACCTGGGAGCAGTGGCTCTGGCGGCGGTGACATACCTGCAACTAGTGTGACGACCCAGTCCGCTGAGCAGGCTCTGTTTGCATCGGACCGCTACGCCCGACTCATCCTGGCCCAGATGAACAAGATGCGCCTCCGGACAGATTTCTGTGACGTAAGGCTGCGGCTGGGAGGCCGTGTGTTCAGTGTCCACAAGCTGGTCCTGGCTGCAAGCAGCCCCTACTTCTCCGCTCTCTTCTCTGGGGGGATGAGCGAGGCAGACAAGGAAGAGGTCCAGATCCTGGGGGTGGAGGCACCAGTGTTTGAGGTCCTGCTGGAGTTCATATACACAGGTTCGCCCTGTCAGGAAATGTACCATTTACTGAGTGTGTTCATACAAAGAACAGTAATACATGATACAGATTTCTTTGTGTTTCTTTGAACTGAACCTGTCCAGGTATGATTAACGTGACGGTGGAGAACATGCAGGAGCTGATGGTGGCAGCAGACATGCTGCAGCTGAGTGAGGTGGTGTCTATCTGTGGAGAGTTCCTCAAGGGCCACATGGACCCGTCCAACTGTGTGGGGGTATACCAGTTCCTTGAGCAGATCGCCTGCATGGACATGCTGGCGTTCACTGAGAACTACATCCAGGTCCACTTTCTGGAGGTGCTACGCATGGTCTCTTTCTTCCTCCATCTCTGTCTGTCTTCAGATTCTCTCTTCCCGCTTTGCCTCTCTGAGGCTCTTTTCTCCTTTCATCACATTCTAATCTGCTGAGGGTGTGTAACAAAAAGTGAATAACCTGTTACCACTGACATCAAAAAACTAATTCACATTCAAAACATCTGACCTTTAGGTGTGTGTGTCGGACGAGTTCTGGGGCCTGTCCAAGGGCCAGCTGGTGAAGCTGCTGCGGAGCGAGGAGCTGCGAATCGAGGATGAGTACCAGGTGTTCACGGCGGCCATGGACTGGGTCCTACAGGACGTGACCAAAAGGAAGAAGCATGTGGTGGAGGTGCTGGACCCAGTCAGGTTCCCCCTGCTCTCCCCACAGAGACTCTTCAAGTACATCGAAGGTTAGATGGAAAGATGTTTCCTCCTGATTTGTCAGGAAGGAATGTCCTTATTTCTCCTGATTTATCAAGAACTGATTTTCTTAAATCCTTTTTTATTCCTCACACCATTAAAATGTACTCATCCCCAAACCAGTATCTTTCCCCCTGATTTTTATTGTTGTGCTGCTAATCGATGACATCATATAATTTCTCTGTGTAGGCATTTCTGACTTCAGCCTGCGGGTGGCGCTGCAGACACTGCTGAGGGAATACACAGAGGTCAGCAAGTCTCCCAAAGAGAATAAGGTGTACAGCCTGTTACAGCCAGCCAAGATGAGGCCAAGGAGAAAGGCCAGGAAATACCTCTATGCCATAGGTAGGTCAAACCTCAGTTCAGCACCTGGCCACCTTTGCATGATGATGACAACAGAACTGGGGTGATCACTTTTGTTGTAGCATCTTCAGTGTAAACTCAGCAGATTATATGAGTACCAGCTCGATCCAAATGTAATTATTCCATATTCCATTTCATGAAGTGATCCAGGCTTTTGTGTCGCGGTTGGTTTCCCCTGTCTCAGGAGGCTACACTCGGCTGCAGGGCGGCCGTTGGAGTGACAGCCGGGCCCTGAGCTGCGTGGAACGCTTTGACTCATTCAGCCAGTACTGGACCACTGTGTCCTCCCTGCACCAGGCCCGTAGCGGGCTGGGAGTGGCTGTGCTGGAGGGCATGATCTATGTCGTTGGAGGTGAGACTCTCATTTTATTTATTTAACCAGGATAGTCCACTCAGTAATGAGTCCTGTCTGTGTGGTTCTGTGTTTGTTTGTACGGAGAACATGCCATGTATTTCAACCTGTGTCTTCCTCAGGGCAATACAGTTATATGTCTAGTATTCTGTTTCTTGTCATTTCCCAGGGGAGAAGGACTCCATGATATTTGACTGCACAGAGAGATACGACCCGGTGACTAAGCAGTGGGCAGCTGTGGCCTCTCTCAATTTCCCTCGATGTGGTGTCGGGGTCTGCCCCTGTCACGGGGCTCTCTACGCACTGGGTAAACTAACGAATCAAAGGCCTTGATTGGGAATATATGCTTATTTTTTTCCCCTCCTTGAAGTCATCACAGATCTTACATGATTGAACAGGTTAAAGCAAGGTTTCCACTGCATAGCTTTCACCAAAACAGTTATGTCAGATCAGTTATTTTTTTTAAAGAAGGGAATGAAGAAATTAGTGTCCAAGAGTCTGTCACTTGGGTCTATGGGATAAGGTATTAATACCATGTCTCCTCACTGCTGTGTTCCTGCAGGTGGTTGGGTTGGATCAGAGATAGGGAAGACAATGGAGCGCTATGACCCGACAGAGAATAAGTGGGAGATCATTGGAAGCATGGCAGTGCCTCGGTATTACTTTGGATGTTGCGAGTTACAGGGTAATTCAATTCATACATAACAACAATACATAAAACATTTACAACAGAATGTATTGTATCAATATAATTGCTTCCGCTGTCTCAATGTCAGAATTTCTGAATGGCCGCTGATCATTCCCATCTCCCCTATGTCTAGGCTTCATCTATGTGATCGGGGGGATTAGTGATGAGGGGATGGAGCTGCGTTCTGCAGAGGTGTACGACCCCATTTCCCGGCGCTGGAGTGCCCTGCCCGTCATGGTGACCCGGCGGGCCTACGTGGGCGTGGCCTGCCTCAACAACTGCATCTACGCTGTGGGGGGCTGGAACGAGGCACTGGGCTCCCTGGAGACGGTAGAGAAATACTGCCCTGAAGAGGTGAGGGAGTTATGGTGGATTTATACAGTGCATTCGGAAAGTATTCAAACCCTCTTCCCTTTTCCACATTTTGTTACGTTAGCCTTATTCTAAAATAATGAGAAAGAGAGAATAGGTTATAGACAGAATTGTGTCGCTGCACCGCTCTGGAGAAGGGTACCAAAACATTTCTGCAGCATTGATGGTCCCCAAAAACACAGTGGCCCACATCATTCTTAAATGGAAGAAGTTTGGAATCACCAAGACTCTTCCTAGAGCTGGCTGCCTGTCCAAACTGAGCAATCAGGGGAGAAGGGCCATGTTCAGGGAGGTGACCAAGAACCTGATGGTCACTCTGACAGAGCTCCAGAGTTCCTCTGGAGATCGGAGAACCTTACAGATGGACAACTATCTCTCCAGCACTGTACCAATCAGGCCTTTATGGTAGTGGCCAGACAGAAACCACTCCTCAGTAAAATGCACATGACAGCCCACCTGGAGTTTGCCAAAAGGTACCTAAAGGACCATGATAAACAACATTCTCTGGTCTAAAGAAACCAAGATTGAACTATTTGGCCTGAATGCCAAGTGTCACGTCTGGAGGAAACCTGGCACCCTCCCTATGGTGAAGCATAATGGGGACAGCATCATGCTGTGGGGATGTTTTTAAGCAGCAGGGATTGGAAGACTAGTCAGGATCAAGGGAAAGATGAACAGAGCAAAGTACAGAGAGAGATCCTTTATGAAAATCTGCTCCAGAGCTCTCAGGACCTCAGACTGGGACAACAACCCTAAGCACACAGCCAAGACAATGCAGGAGTGACTTTGGGACAAGTCTCTGAATGTCTTTGATTGGCCCAGCCAGAGCCTGGACTTGAACCTGATCTCTGGAGAGACCTGAAAATAGCTGTGCAGCAACGCTCCCCATCCAACCTGACAGGGTTTGAGAGGATCTGCAGAGAAGAATGGGAGAAACTCCCCAAATACAGATGTGCCAAGCGTGTAGCATAATAAAAAAAATTAAATCAATTTTAGAATAAGACTGTAACCTAACAAAATGTGTAAAAAGTCAAGAGATCTGAATACTTTCGGAATGCACTGTAAATACTGCCTTGTTTAAAAAGCCACACGTTGTCACCATACATCATCATAGCTTTATGTACAGTTGAAATCGGAAGTTTACATGCATACGTTGGAGTCATTAAAACTAGTTTTTAAACTACTCCACACATTTCTTGTTAACAAACTATAGTTTTGGCAAGTCGGTTTCGACATCTACTTTGTGCATGACACAAGTCATTTTTCCAACAATTGTTTACAGACAGATTATTTAACTTATAATTCCCTGTATCACAATTCCAGTGTGTCAGAAGTTTACATACACTAAATTGACTGATGTCATGGCTTTAGAAGCTTCTGATAGGCTAATTGACATCATTTGAGTTCATTGGAGGTGTGCCTGTGGATGTACTGTATTTCAAGGCCTACCTTCAAACTCTGTGCCTCTTTGCTTGACATCATGGGAAAATCATTTTAAAAATCAGCCAAGACCTCAGAAAAAAAATTGCAGACCTTCACAAGTCTGGTTCATCTTTGGGAGCAATTTCCAAACGCCTGAAGGTACCACGTTCATCTGTACAAACATTTAGTACGCAAGTATAAACACCATGGGACCACGCAGCCGTCATACTGCTCAGGAAGGAGACGCATTGTGTCTCCTAGAGATGAATGTACTTTGGTGCAAAAAAGTGCAAATCAAACCTAGAACAGCAGCAAAGGACCTTATGAGATGCTGGAGGAAACCGGTACAAAAGTATCTATATCCACAGTAA
This sequence comes from Oncorhynchus mykiss, assembly GCF_013265735.2. Lineage (NCBI taxonomy): Eukaryota > Metazoa > Chordata > Actinopteri > Salmoniformes > Salmonidae > Oncorhynchus > Oncorhynchus mykiss. The sequence goes on from NC_048572.1 coordinate 73,929,913, forward strand.
AACGAGTCCTATAATCGGCAACCTGAAAGGCCGCTCAGCAAGGAAGATGCCACTGCTCCAAAACCGCCATAAAAAAGCCAGACTACGGTTTGAAACTGCACATGGGGACAAAAATCGTACTTTTTGGAGAAATGCCCTCTGGTCTCATGAAACAAAATAGAACTGTTTGGCCATAATGACCATTGTTATGTTTGGAGGAAAAAGGGGGAAGCTTGCAAGCCGAAGAACACCATCCCAACCGTGAAGCACGGAGATGGCAGCATCATGTTGTGGGGGTGCTTTTCTGCAGGAGGGACTGGTGCACTTCACAAAATAGATGGAAAATTATGTGGATATATTGAAGCAACATCAAGACATCAGTCAGGAAGTTAAAGCTTGGTTGCAAATGGGTCTTCCAAATAGACAGTGCCCCAAGCATACTTCCAACATTGTGGCAAAATGCCTTAAGGACAACTAAGTCAAGGTATTGGAGTGGCCATCACAAAGCCCTGACCTCAATCCTATAGAAAATTTGTGGGCAGGACTGAAAAAGCACGTGCGAGCAAGGAGGCCTACAAACCTGACTCAGTTACACCAGCTCTGTCAGGAGGAATGGGCCAAAATTCACCCAACTTATTGTGGAACGCTTGTGGAAGGCTACCCGTAACGTTTGACCCAAGTTAAACAATTTAAAGACAATGTTACCAAATACTCATTGAGTGTATGTAAACTTCTGACCCACTGGGAATGTGATGAAAGAAATAAAAATAAAAACTGAATTCTCTCTACTAATGTTCTGACATTTCACATTCTTAGGATCCCCACTTTATTTTAACTGACCTAAGACAGGGAATTTTTACTAGGATTAAATGTCAGGAATTGTGAAAATCTGAGTTTAAATGTATTTGGTTAAGGTGTATGTAAACTTCCGACTTCAACTGTAGATGGAAACACTACAACGCCTCTGATTTCCCTCAGACGGTCTCTCTCAAATATGTATCCATTACTCCTTCCCTCTAATAGGAGAAATGGGTGGAGGTGGCCCCCATGGCAGTGGCGAGGGCCGGGGTGTCCGTGTCAGCCGTTAACGGACTACTGTACGCCGTGGGGGGACGGGCCTCCAGCAGAGACTTCTCGGCCCCCGTGACGGTGGACTCTGTGGAGATTTACGACCCCCACCTGGACACCTGGACGGAGATTGGCAACATGATCACCAGTCGCTGTGACGGGGGCGTGGCCGTGCTCTGAGATTGAGCCGTAGTAGAACCAAGGGAGGTGGTTCGGTGAACCGCGAAACCTGATGAGTAGCCGTTTTCTTTTTTTCTGGAACAAATCTCATTCTCAGACGAGAATACGGTTTTATGTCTGGCACCGTGAGATTACATGATGAGTAACCTTGCTTGAGATCTGGATACTTGAGTTAGCTACAGAGCTATAAATGCCAAAATGGCTTTCGCTTCGGGGCAATTCCATGGTATCAGAAGACTCAGATTTTTCACTTTAAAATGTATGCCAAACAAATCAAATCATATTGTATTTGTCACATGCGCCAAATACAACAGGTGTAGACCTTCGTGAAATGCTTACTTACGGGCCCTTAACCAACAATGCAGTTTTAAGAAAATACCTATAAACAAAGTGAGAGATAAGAATAACAAATCATTTAAAGAGAAGCAGTAAATAACAATAGCGGGGCTTTATACAGGGCATACCGGTACAGAGTCAATGTGGAGGCTATATACAGGGCATACCGGTACAGAGTCAATGTGGAGGCTATATACAGGGCATACCGGTACAGAGTCAATGTGGGGGCTTTATACAGGGCATACCGGTACAGAGTCAATGTGGAGGCTTTATACAGGGCATACCGGTACAGAGTCAATGTGGAGGCTATATACAGGGCATACCGGTACAGAGTCAATGTGGAGGCTTTATACAGGGCATACCGGTACAGAGTCAATGTGGAGGCTATATACAGGGCATACCGGTACAGAGTCAATGTGGAGGCTTTATACAGGGCATACCGGTACAGAGTCAATGTGGAGGCTTTATACAGGGCATACCGGTACAGAGTCAATGTGGAGGCTTTATACAGGGCATACCGGTACAGAGTCAATGTGGAGGCTTTATACAGGGCATACCGGTACAGAGTCAATGTGGAGGCTATATACAGGGCATACCGGTACAGAGTCAATGTGGAGGCTATATACAGGGCATACCGGTACAGAGTCAATGTGGAGGCTATATACAGGGCATACCGGTACAGAGTCAATGTGGAGGCTTTATACAGGGCATACCGGTACAGAGTCAATGTGGAGGCTTTATACAGGGCATACCGGTACAGAGTCAATGTGGAGGCTATATACAGGGCATACCGGTACAGAGTCAATGTGGAGGCTATATACAGGGCATACCGGTACAGAGTCAATGTGGAGGCTTTATACAGGGCATACCGGTACAGAGTCAATGTGGAGGCTATATACAGGGCATACCGGTACAGAGTCAATGTGGAGGCTTTATACAGGGCATACCGGTACAGAGTCAATGTGGAGGCTATATACAGGGCATACCGGTACAGAGTCAATGTGGAGGCTATATACAGGGCATACCGGTACAGAGTCAATGTGGAGGCTTTATACAGGGCATACCGGTACAGAGTCAATGTGGAGGCTATATACAGGGCATACCGGTACAGAGTCAATGTGGAGGCTTTATACAGGGCATACCGGTACAGAGTCAATGTGGAGGCTATATACAGGGCATACCGGTACAGAGTCAATGTGGAGGCTATATACAGGGCATACCGGTACAGAGTCAATGTGGAGGCTTTATACAGGGCATACCGGTACAGAGTCAATGTGGAGGCTTTATACAGGGCATACCGGTACAGAGTCAATGTGGAGGCTTTATACAGGGCATACCGGTACAGAGTCAATGTGGAGGCTTTATACAGGGCATACCGGTACAGAGTCAATGTGGAGGCTATATACAGGGCATACCGGTACAGAGTCAATGTGGAGGCTTTATACAGGGCATACCGGTACAGAGTCAATGTGGAGGCTTTATACAGGGCATACCGGTACAGAGTCAATGTGGAGGCTATATACAGGGCATACCGGTACAGAGTCAATGTGGAGGCTATATACAGGGCATACCGGTACAGAGTCAATGTGGAGGCTTTATACAGGGCATACCGGTACAGAGTCAATGTGGAGGCTATATACAGGGCATACCGGTACAGAGTCAATGTGGAGGCTATATACAGGGCATACCGGTACAGAGTCAATGTGGAGGCTTTATACAGGGCATACCGGTACAGAGTCAATGTGGAGGCTTTATACAGGGCATACCGGTACAGAGTCAATGTGGAGGCTTTATACAGGGCATACCGGTACAGAGTCAATGTGGAGGCTTTATACAGGGCATACCGGTACAGAGTCAATGTGGAGGCTATATACAGGGCATACCGGTACAGAGTCAATGTGGAGGCTTTATACAGGGCATACCGGTACAGAGTCAATGTGGAGGCTTTATACAGGGCATACCGGTACAGAGTCAATGTGGAGGCTATATACAGGGCATACCGGTACAGAGTCAATGTGGAGGCTATATACAGGGCATACCGGTACAGAGTCAATGTGGAGGCTTTATACAGGGCATACCGGTACAGAGTCAATGTGGAGGCTTTATACAGGGCATACCAGTACAGAGTCAATGTGGAGGCTATATACAGGGCATACCGGTACAGAGTCAATGTGGAGGCTATATACAGGGCATACCGGTACAGAGTCAATGTGGAGGCTATATACAGGGCATACCGGTACAGAGTCAATGTGGAGGCTATATACAGGGCATACCGGTACAGAGTCAATGTGGAGGCTTTATACAGGGCATACCGGTACAGAGTCAATGTGGAGGCTTTATACAGGGCATACCGGTACAGAGTCAATGTGGAGGCTATATACAGGGCATACCGGTACAGAGTCAATGTGGAGGCTATATACAGGGCATACCGGTACAGAGTCAATGTGGAGGCTTTATACAGGGCATACCGGTACAGAGTCAATGTGGAGGCTATATACAGGGCATACCGGTACAGAGTCAATGTGGAGGCTTTATACAGGGCATACCGGTACAGAGTCAATGTGGAGGCTATATACAGGGCATACCGGTACAGAGTCAATGTGGAGGCTATATACAGGGCATACCGGTACAGAGTCAATGTGGAGGCTTTATACAGGGCATACCGGTACAGAGTCAATGTGGAGGCTATATACAGGGCATACCGGTACAGAGTCAATGTGGAGGCTTTATACAGGGCATACCGGTACAGAGTCAATGTGGAGGCTATATACAGGGCATACCGGTACAGAGTCAATGTGGAGGCTATATACAGGGCATACCGGTACAGAGTCAATGTGGAGGCTTTATACAGGGCATACCGGTACAGAGTCAATGTGGAGGCTTTATACAGGGCATACCGGTACAGAGTCAATGTGGAGGCTTTATACAGGGCATACCGGTACAGAGTCAATGTGGAGGCTTTATACAGGGCATACCGGTACAGAGTCAATGTGGAGGCTATATACAGGGCATACCGGTACAGAGTCAATGTGGAGGCTTTATACAGGGCATACCGGTACAGAGTCAATGTGGAGGCTTTATACAGGGCATACCGGTACAGAGTCAATGTGGAGGCTATATACAGGGCATACCGGTACAGAGTCAATGTGGAGGCTATATACAGGGCATACCGGTACAGAGTCAATGTGGAGGCTTTATACAGGGCATACCGGTACAGAGTCAATGTGGAGGCTATATACAGGGCATACCGGTACAGAGTCAATGTGGAGGCTATATACAGGGCATACCGGTACAGAGTCAATGTGGAGGCTTTATACAGGGCATACCGGTACAGAGTCAATGTGGAGGCTTTATACAGGGCATACCGGTACAGAGTCAATGTGGAGGCTTTATACAGGGCATACCGGTACAGAGTCAATGTGGAGGCTTTATACAGGGCATACCGGTACAGAGTCAATGTGGAGGCTATATACAGGGCATACCGGTACAGAGTCAATGTGGAGGCTTTATACAGGGCATACCGGTACAGAGTCAATGTGGAGGCTTTATACAGGGCATACCGGTACAGAGTCAATGTGGAGGCTATATACAGGGCATACCGGTACAGAGTCAATGTGGAGGCTATATACAGGGCATACCGGTACAGAGTCAATGTGGAGGCTTTATACAGGGCATACCGGTACAGAGTCAATGTGGAGGCTATATACAGGGCATACCGGTACAGAGTCAATGTGGAGGCTTTATACAGGGCATACCGGTACAGAGTCAATGTGGAGGCTATATACAGGGCATACCGGTACAGAGTCAATGTGGAGGCTTTATACAGGGCATACCGGTACAGAGTCAATGTGGAGGCTTTATACAGGGCATACCGGTACAGAGTCAATGTGGAGGCTATATACAGGGCATGCCGGTACAGAGTCAATGTGGAGGCTTTATACAGGGCATACCGGTACAGAGTCAATGTGGAGGCTTTATACAGGGCATACCGGTACAGAGTCAATGTGGAGGCTATATACAGGGCATGCCGGTACAGAGTCAATGTGGAGGCTTTATACAGGGCATACCGGTACAGAGTCAATGTGGAGGCTATATACAGGGCATACCGGTACAGAGTCAATGTGGAGGCTATATACAGGGCATACCGGTACAGAGTCAATGTGGAGGCTTTATACAGGGCATACCGGTACAGAGTCAATGTGGAGGCTTTATACAGGGCATACCGGTACAGAGTCAATGTGGAGGCTTTATACAGGGCATACCGGTACAGAGTCAATGTGGAGGCTTTATACAGGGCATACCGGTACAGAGTCAATGTGGAGGCTTTATACAGGGCATGCCGGTACAGAGTCAATGTGGAGGCTATATACAGGGCATACCGGTACAGAGTCAATGTGGAGGCTTTATACAGGGCATACCGGTACAGAGTCAATGTGGAGGCTTTATACAGGGCATACCGGTACAGAGTCAATGTGGAGGCTTTATACAGGGCATACCGGTACAGAGTCAATGTGGAGGCTTTATACAGGGCATACCGGTACAGAGTCAATGTGGAGGCTTTATACAGGGCATACCGGTACAGAGTCAATGTGGAGGCTTTATACAGGGCATACCGGTACAGAGTCAATGTGGAGGCTTTATACAGGGCATACCGGTACAGAGTCAATGTGGAGGCTTTATACAGGGCATACCGGTACAGAGTCAATGTGGAGGCTTTATACAGGGCATACCGGTACAGAGTCAATGTGGAGGCTTTATACAGGGCATACCGGTACAGAGTCAATGTGGAGGCTTTATACAGGGCATACCGGTACAGAGTCAATGTGGAGGCTTTATACAGGGCATACCGGTACAGAGTCAATGTGGAGGCTTTATACAGGGCATACCGGTACAGAGTCAATGTGGAGGCTTTATACAGGGCATACCGGTACAGAGTCAATGTGGAGGCTTTATACAGGGCATACCGGTACAGAGTCAATGTGGAGGCTATATACAGGGCATACCGGTACAGAGTCAATGTGGAGGCTATATACAGGGCATGCCGGTACAGAGTCAATGTGGAGGCTTTATACAGGGCATGCCGGTACAGAGTCAATGTGGAGGCTTTATACAGGGCATGCCGGTACAGAGTCAATGTGGAGGCTTTATACAGGGCATGCCGGTACAGAGTCAATGTGGAGGCTTTATACAGGGCATGCCGGTACAGAGTCAATGTGGAGGCTTTATACAGGGCATGCCGGTACAGAGTCAATGTGGAGGCTTTATACAGGGCATGCCGGTACAGAGTCAATGTACGGGGGCACCGATGTCGAGGTAATTGAGGTAATATGTACATGTAGGGAGAGTTATTAAAGTGACTATGCATAGATAATAAGAGTAGCAGCAGTGTATGTGGGGGGGGGGGGGGGGCAATGCAAATAGTCAGGGTAACCATTTGATTAGCTGTTCAAGAGTCATGGCTTGGGGGTAGAAGCTATTTAGGAGCCTCTTGGACCTAGACTTGGCGCTCCGGTACCACTTGCCGTGCGGTAGCAAAGAGAACAGTCTATGACTAGGGTGGCTGGATTATTTGACAATCTTTTGGGCCTTCCTCTGACACCGCCTTGTATAGAGGTCCTGGATGGCAGGAAGCTTGGCCCCAGTGATGTACTGGGCCGTACGCACTACCCTCTGTAGTGCCTTGCGGTCGGAGGCCGAGCAGTTGCCATACCAGGCAGTGATGCAACCCGTCAGGATGCTCTCAATGGTGCAGCTGTAAAACCTTTTGAGGATCTGAGAACCCATGCCAAATATTTTCAGTCTCCTGAGGGAAATAGGTTTTGTCATGCCCTCTTCACGATTATCTTGGTGTGCTTGGACCATGTTAATTTGTTGTTGATGTGCACGCCAAGGAACTTGAAGCTCTCAACCTGCTCCACTATAGCCCCGTCGATGAGAATGGGGGCGTGCTTGGTCCTCCTTTTCCTGTAGTCCACAATCATCTCCTTTGTCTTGATCACGTTGAGGGAGAGGTTGCTGTCCTTGCACCACACGGTCAGATCTCTGACCTCCTCCTTATAGGCTGTCTCATCGTTGTCGGTGAGCAAACTTAATGATGGTGTTGGAGTCGTGCCTGGCCATGCAGTCATGAGTGAATAAAAAAAACATATTTCTAAGTTTAACAAACCATAGAACTCTATGCACAACTAGTACTTTGAACAATTTACACAGTAACAAAATATACATTTACTAGAAAAACTGTGCAGATGCAAAGTTTCGTAACAGAATTGCAGTAAAATCTCCCTCAGTTTTATTCTGTTACCAAACTTTGTAACTGCACAGTTCTTAATGTAAATGTGTTTTTGTAAAAATTTCCATTGGAAATTGTTCAAAGTAGGCATTGTGCATAGAGTTCTATGGTTTAACTTTAATCATTGGTTTTTGTTTGACATATTTTAAAGTGAGTCTCAGCGTAATTCCGTTATCATGAATTTGCCCTTAGCGGGCTGACTCTGTGGTGCAGCAGGAGACTGGGTTTGCTACCCAGGTTGGACACACTAGACAACTGCATATGATGTTCTTAGCCATATCAAAGACGAGTCCTCAAGTTTATTATCAACATGGCCTTCACCAGCAATGTATTTAACTTTTGAACAGCAGTGGCAGAATGCCGCAGCAGAATCAAATTCCGTTATCTGCTATACCCATGGTCACACATTGTACTCTGTTAGCTAATGGAGGGTGAACTACAGTTGGGATGAGACTTGTAGAATACTATTTTATGCTCTTCACAGAGCATGAACAGACTTTTTTAGCTAGAAGAGTTTGGTGTTTTCTCAAAATACCAGACAAATCACTTTTTGTGGACTTCGAGTGGAATAGATGGATTTCGGAATGTTTGGATTGTTTTGTTGTTCTGGATAGTTTTTTTTATTGCTTTTATGTAACTGAACTAGACGTACATTGAGCCAAACGGATGACTGGGACACTGCCAACCAAGAAACTGTTGATTCAAATGAGCTGGCTAGGCTACAGTACTTACTCCCAGTCAGTCACATGGCAGACCCATCTGTCTCCATCAGTCAGTCACTTCACTGTTCTGTTTCAGAGAAGTGTGCCAGTGTTTCTGGATGATCAATAGCTTTCATTGTTACTGTATTGTCTCAGCTTATTTGTGTGAACTTAAAAACATTTTCACTTTCAGGACCATTATATTCTCCACTGAAGTGTACGAAGGATGTTTGTCTGTTTCTGAGAATGGGATGGCTGGCTGTCACTCTTTGATATCCTATGAATTGTTTCAACCTGTGCACTTTTAATGGACATTTTTATATTCATTTTGCCCAACTTCAATTTCTCAAAATTACCACCAAAACTGTTTAACTTCCATGAGAGTTGTGAGTTATCCAGGTTGACTGACCTCTAGTGCGATGAGCTTCATGTGTTTACACTGAGTTATATTATACCTTGTACTGCACTTACTTGACTGCTGAAGGAAGAAGCTACTATGAGCAAAATGTTACTTATGGCCCCTCATGTGAAACTTTGTTACGGTTGGAAATGGTAAGCTTATGGTATCGTTCTGCTGTGCTCACAGCGTTTGTTAAATGATCACTAAGGTACATTACTCTGTAGTAGAACTGTTGCACTCAGTATTTTTGTTTAATATGTCGCATTGACAAACGCAGCCATTGTGTGTGTATGTGTGTGTGTATATATATATATATATATATATATATATATATATATATATATATATATATATATATATATATATATATATATACAAACACTGTAAATATCAGTGCCTTTTTTAATCAGTACTCACCATTCCAAAAACATTGAGAAATGTCCCTTTGTTTGAAAATACTGTAGCTTGTATCACCTTCATTCAGCAATGGCACTAGATTAAAGTAAATTTATATTTAAATTCTCACCTGTTGAGGAACAGATGTGTCATGAAAATTTCATTTTTTTATTGTTGTTTTAAACAATGTTGCAACACCTCCATTTTCTCCTGTTAAGTCCTACTGAACAAGACCCTGCCTGATCTGTGTTCCACTATTCATTCACTTGTCTTGAGATACTTTAGCTCTCAAGTGTAACCTCTGAGTGAGTATCCCCTAGCCACCATTACCTAGTCAACTGTCTTGATCTTCTTCTCCGGGCACATCTCCTTCAGTGTCAATGTGGCATCCAGGGAGAAGGTAGCCACCAGAGTAAGTATGGTTTCCAAGGCTTTCAACTAGCCGGGGTAGCCAGGCAGCAGAGTTTGATTGTTGTGCAGGGCCAGGCACAGCCCCATGATAACCACCAGGGCTCCTTCTGCGATGTTGTCCCTAGAATGCAGAGCCAGCCAGGCCAGCAGGGAGGGCACCACACTGTTGCCCAGGTTCATCCAGTCGTGCTGGGCAGGGAAAGCCCCAGTAGGCCCCGGCCCAGGAAGGACATTATGGAGGCCCCATAGACCACCTGGGCGTAGGCCACCTCAGGGAGGTAGGACTGGGTCACCGCTATCAGCAGGGGGGCACCCAGGAATGGAAGGAGGGCGGAGAAGCCGAGGCATTGACCAGGGTTTTCATGCTGAGGCGATGTTGGTTCTCTCCTCCCAGGGGTCCTGGGAGCGAAACCTGGAGGTGGCTAGTCTCCAGAACAGTATCGAAGTCACCATGGAAACTTGTGGAGATATCAAGTGGTTGGAACTGGTGTAAAAACATTCCCTCTTCACTGTGCAGCTGGACCCCCAGAGTATCTGTTGCAGAGATCGCCATGTTGGACCCTGAGAGTAAAAAAAAGAGTGTTGCTGAAAGCATTTCTCAGTAGGGTTTAATATGATCTGGCCCACTGTGTCTATCCTGGTCCAGAGAACCCTGATGTTTTGGGCTATTTGTTGCAAGGTCAATTTGACAGATAGACCAATATGATGGTGTCATAGAAGCTGTTTCTACTTACCACACAAGAATTCAATTGTCTATTCAATGCAAATGAGATTTTAAAAAAAATGTAACTAAAAGGGGAAGAGGTGAATGTGCATTTGTGCAGATCAATAATAAAATTAGCCATTGCATAGGCTTGTAAGGTCGATTACTCGATTCACTGTGTCTGACGAAAGTTTGATTTCTGCAACGATCGATTAGTGTGCCTTCCTGGAAAATAGTGTGTCGCATTCAATATCACAAATATGTAGCTAGCTAGTACTTTGTTTTAGTACTAGTTAAACAGGGACGGCAGGTACTGGATCGAATCCCCGAGCTGACAAGGTAAAAATCTGTCGTTCTGCCCCTGAACAAGGCAGTTAACCCCCTGTTCCCCGGTTGGCCATCATTGTAAATAAGAATTTGTTTCTGACTTGCCTAGTTAAATAAAGGTTAAATAAAGAAATAAAGACAATTTTGATCGCAAAATGTTTTGACTCTAATTTATTTCTAATCTGTTTCGACGTTTTTAGTATACAACAAATCCCACTCCTATTCGATTTGAAACAAAATGCTACGCGTCTGAGGTTTCAAAATTATAAGAACTTGAACGTACCCCAGATAAGTAAACTCCGCGAGCGCACCAAAAATCCAAACAAACACCCAATCGACACTTTAATCTGGAGGCACATAGCAGGACGAAAGTATTGCAGTGCTAATGGAATATTAATAGTCAAGATATATTTTTTAAATCATATTTCTTGAAGATATTGCTTGATATAAGTAGGTTTTGGCATCATCCTATAAAATCTAGCAAGCTAACGTTATTAGCTAGCTAGCGCCCGAATCCCCCGACCCGGTGTGGGCTAACGCGGTAGCCATTTTGAAGCCGTGTTGTGCCAACGAAGCGAAGGTCTGTTTACCTTTTATTTGCAGAAATTTGACAGCAATATTAGAAACAACTTCACGTTACTCTGTTGCAAAAATATATTGTATGTGTTTGAGACTGGGTCGTAGTTTTGCGAGTTACTGTATGTTAGCTAGTTGACTTGCTAGCTTTGGTGATAGTCGTGGCTAGCTAGCTTGCTAACAACTTGGTTACAACGAGTTTACAAGGAATATACTGTACATTGCATGGCCAAAAGTATGTGGATACCTACTCGTTGAACATCTCATACCAAAATCATAGCCTATTAGCATTAATATGGAGTTGGTTCCCCCTTTGCTGCAGATGCAGCCTACACTCTTCTGGGAAGGCTTTCCACTAGAGCATTAGTGAGGTCCGGCACTGATGTTGGGTGATTAGGCCTGGCTCGTAGTCGGTGCTCCAATTCTTCCCAAACGTGGTCGATGGGGTTGAGGTCAGGGCTTTGTGCAAGCCAGTCAAGTTCTTCCATACCGATCTCGACAAACCATTTCTCAATGGACCTCGCATTGTGCACAGGAGGAATTGTCCTGATAAAATACCTTCCCCAAACTGTTGCCACAAAGTTGGAAGCACAGAATCATCTAGAATATCAATGTATGCTGTAGCGTTAAGATTTCCCTTTACTGGAACTAAGCCCAAACCATGCAAAACAGCCCCGGACCATTATTCCTCCTCCACTAAACTTTACAGTTGTAAGTATGCATTTGGGTAGGTAGCGTTCTCCTGGCATCCGGCTAACCCTGATTCGGCCGTCGGACCGCCAGATGGTGAAGCGTGATTCATCACTCCAGAGAACATGTTTCCACTGCTCCAGTCCAATGGCGGCGAGCTTTGCACCACTCCAGCTAACGCTTGGCATTGTGCATGGGGATCTTAGGCTTGTGTGTTGCTGCTCGGCAATGTAAACTAATTTCATGAAGCTCCCAACGAACAGTTATTTTTCTGACGTTGCTTCCAGAGGCAGTTTGGAACTCGCTAGTGAGTGTTACAACAGAGGACTGACGGTTTTTACGCACTACAGAGCTCTGCGGTCCCGTTCTGTGAGCTTGTGTGGCCTACCACCCTGTGGCTGAGCCGTTGTTGCCCCTAGACGTTTCCACTTCACCACGTTGAAAGTCACTGAGCTCTTCAGTAAGGCCATACTACTGCCAATGTTTGTCTATGGCGATTGCATGGCTGTGTGCTCAATTTTATACACCTGTCTGCAACAGTTGTGGCTGTAATAGCCGAATCCACTCATTTGAAGGGGTGTCCATACTTTTGTAGCTAGCCAGATAATTAGCTAGCAGTGATTGAAGTTTTTGCTTCCTGAATCTGCTCAAATTATTTCTTAACTTGCTAAGAATTTTGATAGTGCCTTAACTTGTTTGTAAAAGTGAATGTGTCCACAATAACTTGGTCAACTCAATACACAATGGAAGCCATTGGACAGCCTATCACAGTGCTATAAAGGATATTTTAATAAAAATATTTAATTGTACCTTTTAACTAGGCACTAAGCACTACAGCTTTATGATCATGACATGCTGTGAGTGGGTTGCAGTTCTTAGTAGTTTAGAATACAATCACTCTGCCCGATTTAGATCAGGGGCTGGGAGAGAGAGAAACATTTCAGGTCTAGAATATTTTTAGACTGGTATACATATTTGATAAAAGCTTGCAGTTTTATAAGAGAGTATAAAATGTCTTAAGAGCTCTGGTTTTTGATTATGTTTTGCTTCAAAACGTTTCTTTTTACCATTGCAATGTGTTTGCTGTCTTTTGAATGAGAAGCTATATTGTGGGTTCATCAAAGGTGTTCTGGGAGAACTATTCATCAAGTTTGACGTACACTACATATTGTGCTGGAAACATGACTCGGGTATATACCTGCCTAAACTTGTAAGCTAAGGGTCTGTGCATTACAACCTTACCGGTGTGTCTGAGATTCAAAAGTATTTCTGTTTTTGTGTTTGCAGGTCCGGTCTGCATAAGTGCAGATACTACTACATGTGAAAGCAACGCTACAAGAGGACTGAAAATACTAGGAGTAACTGCACAGCACCTGCCTGTCCTTCTGACACATGCTCCATATGTTCCTACACTTTCTTTGCTTTGAAGAAAGGAAGATATTTGCCTTTCAGAGGTTCCCTCTTTTATGGACAAGTTTATTTTTTGTCTTTCAACAAAGTGTCCCAGGTGTGTTGTGACACACAGAACACTGATTGTAAGCAATTGCTGTTATACTGTTTAAAAACCTTTGCACTCTCATCCTTCAACCACACAACTACAGCTAATTATACCAGCAAATATAATAGAACAGATGAAGAAAGCAACCAATCTAATCAGCCGTTGAAACACCATTGTCCTTAGCATGCATTGAAAAGCTGCATTATAATGCGTTGTTCTGCAGTATCAACATTTCACTGACCGGAATTGAAGATGTCAGAAATGTAACAGTGGATTCTACTGCCTTTACTGTCATGTGACTGTAATACTAGACACCCTTTTTTCCCTTCAACCCCAGACAGCCTTTTCACCAGTTTAATGAGGTGAGCTGTGGTTTTCAGTGACCTCCATTGGCATAAAAAGAGGTCTCTGAATTTATTTATTTTCTGCATGTGTTTGGGTAGAGCCTAAAATGACTAAGAGCTGGCACTCATAGTGGCAGGAGAAGAGCCAGAACCTCCTTCCAGCACACTTCTGATGTCATAGTGAAACTGTCCCGTTCACACTGACAGGGCTCGATGCCCCAGAGCTTCCAATCTCAGCAGACAACCTGCACCTGCCTCTCCCATTGGGCAATTCACTTGCCTGTCTACTGAGCCCACCAATCAGAACCTTCTGTTTCACAAAACGGATCAAGCAGGTTCCATGTGTCTCTTCCCCTGACAAAGAATCCTACCTGCTTCGGTAGAGTGATCAGGACGAATTTGGGGGTAACAACGCGCCTCTGGATCACCATTCCAGATAATCCCAGAATCCTGTGACCCGACTCCCAACTTTTCACCCTGGACGACGGGGTCTGCCTCTGGGGAAAGGGGCTGTTCTGTCCTGGAGGAGGAGGAGGGCTCGGCAGTGAGGTGCTGCTCTCCATCACACACTCTGAGTCAATCCCACAGAGGAGGCAGAGACCGAGAGGAAGAGGAGAGGACTTCAGAGCCAAAGACTCTGGGGTAATAATGACAAGTCTTATGTAACAATGTGTTTCTTTTGTCCCAAAATCCAAGATTTCTCATTCATTTTACTCTGTGTCAGATCCTTGCCATGAGGTTTGATGCCTCGATCAACTGACAGGAGACACTGGACCTAAATGGCGCAGCATGACTTTGTTCCTGCCTGGCTTAACTTCTCCACGCCCCAGCCTGCCAAGGTGAGACCGTGTTTGTGTGGGTATTTACGTATGTTTGTGTGTGCGCACAAGCAGGGGCAAGCTTATTGGGGGCAGACTGACTGCAATCAGCACAGGAAAAATAGTCTGTATGAAGGGAAACAGACAGGAGAAAAACAAGGAAGTCATATTGAATGAATGTAGACTGTAATGGAGAGAGGATGAAGAAACTGACAGGGAGTGAAGGGGATTTTGCTTGTTATATTATCATTCCTCATAGAGTTGCTATCTTCCAGGCTCTGTATGATTGATTTGTAATGTGTTTTTTCTGTGGTAAGTGAAAGAAGTAGAATACATTTGATTTTTTATTTAACTAGAAAGGGAAGGTGAATGGACAGAGACAGAAGTGTAAAAAGCAGGAGAGCCTGTTGGGGTGTTGTCTTGCTCATGGGACTACTAGACATGGGATTGAGATTCAGCTAAATGAGAACCGTGGTCGTCAGAGTGTAGCCTATACCAGGTGATTTTTTTTTCAGGTTGTACACCAGCCAAATTAGTTGTGGATACCGATCTCAACATTGGCAGTCCAGTAAGATCAAGCTGATAGTAGTGACTGATGGACAACACAAAGTTATTACATAAACACCAAACCTAAGCTGCTTAATGTCCACATGACTGTATATTACATAGATACACTACATGACCAAAGGTATGTGGACACCTGCTCGTCAAACATCTCATTCCAAAATCATGGGCATTAATATGGAGTTGCTTTGCTGCTATAACAGTCTCTACTCTTCTGGGGAAGGTCTTCCACTAGATGTTGGAAAATTGCTGCAGGGACTTGCTTCCATTCAGCCACGAGCATTAATGAGGTCGAGCACTGATGTTGGGTGATTAGGCCTGGCTCGCAGTCGGCGTTCCAATTAATCTGAAAGGTGTTCGATGGGGTTGAGGTCAGTCCCATCGAGTTGTACGAGCTGCGCGCTTCAGCACTCGGTGGTCCCGTTCTGTAACTTGTGTGGCCCACCACTTCGCAGCTGAGCCGTTTTTGCTCCTAGACGTTGCCACTTCACAATTACAGCATTTACAGTTGACTAGGGCAGCTCTAGCGGGGCAGTATTTGATGAACTGACTTGTTGGAAAGGTGGCATCCTATGACGGTGCTACTTTGAACATCACTGAGCTCTTCAATAAGGCCATTCTACTGGCAATGTTTGTCTATGGAGATTGCATGGCGGTGTGCTCTATGTTATAAATCTGTCAGCAACTTGTGTGGCTGAAATGGCTGAATCCACTCATTTGAAAAGATGTCCACATACTTTGTATATATAGTGTATGTGTATTATGTATCTGTGTGACATTGTATTGCTAAATAAATCGGATGACAAATGTTGAGTTTGTTGTGAGAGAATTCGTTCCTGTTTCATAATTGTGTGTGTGGAGGTACTAGAAGACTAGGGGTATGATCTGGGAGCACGTGGTTTCACTTCACTGGCCTTTTTTTTTGTGTTGACAATGATGACGTCGTACTCTATGGCTGCAGTCTTGCGAGCTCCGAGGCAACTTTTTTGTGATTCTTTTGGTGTTTTTCTTCGACTTTTTTTTTACCCTGTACATGGCTTACTTACTTTCTAGTGTTATTTCTATTGTGTTTTTGTTATATTTATAATACTATTGATTACTGCATTGTTGGGAATGAGGTTACAAGAAAGGCATTACACTGTACTTGTGCATGTGACAAAAATATAAGCGTTTTATTTTTGTATCCAGTCCCCTGCAGCCAGCCTAGAGAAGCATGGCGACCCCCATCACCACCGGAACAGCCGTGCTGCCGTGAGCCGTCGCCGACACAACTCCTCCGATGGCTTCTTTAACAACGGGCCCCTGCATGCCCCCGCAGGTAACACTGACAATCAGAACCCCCTGCGCGCCCCCCCAAAAACGTTGACAGCCTGCTTGAAAGAGCGGTGTTTGTTTCGTTACATAGTATTAAACTTACTGTCCTGTGTGTGTCTGCAGGTGATGGGTGGCAGCAGCCCTCTCTCCTCCTGAGACATGACTCTGTGGACTCTGGGGTGGCGAAGGGGGGGCACGGTGGTCTAGCGGGGGGGTCCTGCTGGAAGGAGGCTCATCCCACCTGGCACGGGGCAGCACAGGACAGGCACCACCACCCGGGGCGCCAACCCAAACGCCATGGGACGGGAGGAGGGGACAGGCAGGGGGGACACCGGCAGCGCAACGGCAACTTCCATCCCCGCAAGAGCGCCCCTGGGACCCTCTACCAGGACAAATTCCCCAATGATGAACACAGCAGGGAGGACAATCTGAAGTTTGTGGAAGAGGACTTTGTAAGTAATAATCTCATCCTCCATTCCTTGAAACCTCTTGACAACTTCTTGTCACATTTTACAGTCTTGAGGTACTGTGCCATTTGTCACATATTAGTCAATGGGCATAGTGACATTAAGACCTAACGGAAAATACCTGGATTGGTACAGCAAAACATAAAACATCATAGGAAATATACTGTATATACAAACTTGTGAAATAAAGTCAATGTTTTCCTACCAGCCCTCCCTTAACCCTGAAACAACTGGAAAGCCTGGGAACCAGATGAGGCCAGTGGCTCCTCACGCTGGAGTATGGGGTAATCCCTCTAATAGATGAATTGATCTATTGACATTACAAAGTTGACACCAGTAACATCTTCACAAAGTTCAGCCCACTCCCTTTGTCTCCATGTCATTACACCCCTCCTAACTAGTTGTTCCCATCTCTCCAGAGAACCCGCCTAGTGGCAAGCAGATGGTGTCTAAGATGCTGGTGATCAAGAAGGTTTCCAAGGAGGACCCAGGATGCACTGCGTTCTCTACTGGCTTCGCCAGCTCCGGAGCCCCGCCCATCAATGGCAGCAAAGCCCTGCCCACCATCACTAGCTCTACCCACTCAGTCTATAAGAACCTGGTGCCTAAGTCTGCCATGGTGCCCACCAAGCCCCCTCAGTGGAAGCCGAGTGGGAGAGACTCCACCAAGCCTGGCCTCCACCTGTCAGGACGAGACTCTGTCTTCACCAGCCCTGTGTCTGCAGCCAAACCCACCACCCAGCTACATAGCCACAACACCCCCAAAGAGGTGAGGACAGCTCTCCAGACCCCTTACACAGGCCAAAGGGGTTCATAGAGAGCATATAGCAGGCCATACAAATCCAGCCCCGAGGAACAAAATAAAGGGAGAAAAGGTTTACGTAACTGTTAGAAACCACAAGCAAGGGCTCAACATTTTTCCTCCCTCTCTTTTCTATCAGCGTCCTTTCAGTACGACTCCTCCCATAGACATCGCCTCGTCGTCACGGCTGAAGCTGATGCGGCGCGGACCAGACCGGAAGAGTGACTTCCTGCGGACGCTGAAGGACGAGGTCACCGGTGACCTGACCTCCAGCAGCAGCCCTGGGACACCTGGAGAGGTACATAACACCCCTAGAAAATGTCCTAGTGGGACGCAAAGGCCCTCCAAAACAACATCCAAAATGTTACATTCAAACCAATTGAAGGTAAATTCACAGTCTGACCGAACGAAAATAAACCAGAGGCATGTCAAATGTGGAGCGTTACATGGCTCACCACATATGTAAGCAGAAGTGACCTGTTTTATTTTGGAGTCTATTCTTTGGTGTAAATGACTCCTCAGGGCGAGAGCAGCACCCCAGAGCCCAAAGCCTACAGCCAGGGAGTCTGCAATGAGAACGGCCTGTCTCACTCCCTCAGCGACTCAGACACTGATCACTTGTCTAGCTCACTGGAGGCAGAACATCGGTATGACTGACATATATACACACACACACACACACACACACACACACACACCATCACTCTATTAAGCAGTGTTCACTGTTTCGTTGCAGGTTACTGAAGGCCATGGGCTGGCAGGAATACCCAGAAAACGATGACAGCTTCCTGCCCCTGACTCAGGAAGAGCTCAGAGAGTTCCAGACTAAAACTGAACATGTACGTCTGAGTTTGTGACACGATCTTACAATAATACCATTAATGTTATGAGCATCTTCGGTGACTGCTTTAAACCTCATAGGAAGAGACATGTTTAAATATAATGAAAATGGCTAGTGCTTAGGTAGCCTAGTGTATGTGCTGTTGCCAACTCTTCCATTGATGTCATGCTGTACGGTAGAGTTGTCTCAAGCACATAGTGTGGGACCAGGCTTGTGTCTGGAGACCCGTTTATACCTGGGTCTAACATATGTCCTTTGTCCACATTCTGATTGTGCCCAAATCTTTTGACCGGTGTAGATTATTAAAAGACTCCTTGTGATCTGACTGATCTGCATGGTCAAACCATTTAAATCATCATCATACTGGCCTCTAAAATCATTGACATTTAGTACAATGGACTTATGGCATCAATACTTGGAAAATTAAAATACTGGGAGTTTTTATACATCTATACAATACCAGTCAAAAGTTTGGACATTCAAGGGTTTTTCTTAATTTTTACTATTTTCTACATTGTAGAATAATAGTGAAGATGTCAACACTATGAAATGACACATATTGAATCATGTAGGAACCAAAAAAAGTGTTTTTAAAAAGTCTATATTTTAGATTCTTCAAAGTAGCCATGCTTTGCCTAGATGACAGCCTTGCACAATCTTGGCATTCTCTCAACCAGCTTCATGAGGAATGCTTTTCCAACAGTCTTGAAGGAATTCCCACATATGCTGAGCACTTGTTGGCTGCTTTTCCTTCACTCTGCAGTCCGCCTCATCCCAGACCATCTCAATTGGGTTGAGGTCGGGTGATTTTGGAGGCCAGGTAATCTGATGCAGCACTCCATCACTCTCCTTGGTTAAATAGCCCTTACACAGCCTGGAGGTGTGTTGGGTCATTGTCCTGTTGAAAAACAATGAGTCCCATTAAGTGCAAACCAGATGGGATGGTGTATCGCTATAGAATGCTGGTTAAGTGTGCCTTGAATTCTAAATAAATTACGACAGTGTCACCAGCAAAGCACCATCACACCACCTCCTCCATGCTTCACGGTGGGAACCACAATTGAGATCATCCGTTCGCCTACTCTGCATCTCACAAAGACACGGCGGTTGGAACCAGAAATGTCAAATTTGGACTCATCAGACCAAAAGAGAGATTTCCAAAATGTCCATTGCTTGTGTTTCTCGGCCCAAGCAAGTCTCTTCTTATTATTGGTGTCCTTTAGTAGTGGTTTCTTTGCAGCAATTCGACCATGAAGGCCTGATTCACGCAGTCTCCTCTGAACAGTTGATGTTGAGATGTGTCTGTTACTTGAACTCTGAAGCATTTATTTGGGCTGCAATTTCTGAGGCTGGTAACTAATGAACTTCTCTACAGCACAGGTAACTCTGGGTTTTCCATTCCTGTGGTGGGAGCCAGTATCATCATAGCAATTGATGGTTTTTGCGACTGCACTTGAAGAAATGTTCAAAGTTATTGAAATTTTCCTAATTGACTGACCATGTCTTAAAGTAATGGACTGTTGTTTGTCTTTGCTTATTTGAGCTGTTCTTGCCATAATATGGACTTGTTATTTTACCCAATAGGGCTATCTTCTGTATACCACCCCTACCTTGTCACAACACAACTGATTGGTCAAATGCATTAAGGAAAGACATTCCACATTCACTTTTAAGAAGGCACACTTGTTAATGGGAATGCAATTTTAGGTGACTACCTCATGAAGCTGGTTGAAAGAATACCAAGAGTGTGCAAAGCTGTCATCAAGGCAAAGGGTGGCTACTTTGAAGAACCTCAAATCAAAAATATATTTTGAGGGACCAGGCTTGGTCTAATACTTTTGGTTACTACAGGATTCCATGTGTCATTTCATAGTTTGGATGTCTTCACTATTATTCTACGATGTAGAAAATAGTACAAATAAATGGTGTCCAAACTTTTGACTGGTACTGGTACTCTTTTTATAGCTTACAATCAATACTTGTTTTAAATTAAATACATTCATATTTTGAAAGATTCTGTAAAATAATTTCTGTACAGGGCGTAACCGGCAAATCTGGTCACAATGTGGACACAGACGGATATGAGAGACACACAATACGTAGAAGCAACGGCTAGTGAGCACCATCAGAATGTGGATAAGATCAGGACAAAGGACGCATGTTAACACCAGGTATAAACAAGGCTTAGGTTTGTGTTTTCACTTAGGTTATTGTTCTTCCTAGCTGAAGAGGAATGGGATCATCCCCCTCCACTTCACCCACTGGAGGTGTGTTGCCGAGGCCCACTTAGAAAAGGACGAGGGCTCAGAGTCTGAAACCAGCAGCCAGACCTCAGATGATGATGATGTCAACTTGACGAAGTGGCTTTAAAGAACACACACCCCTCGTCTTCAGAACACCTGTTTGACTTATTCTTGCACAAGGGGAAATTCCAGTGGAAGTTCCTGCTCAGCCATGCAGATGTATTTTTCCTGCGTTGCACCTCTTCCCTCGCTTTGTGGAACTGAGTGTTCGTCAAGAAAAGGGCAATGCACATCTGATTTAAGAGACTAACAATATTAAAATGGTATCCTGACATGTTTCAATAGGAATCAGGCCTTGGTGTTCTGATTGTGTCTATGAATGAGTTGGATTGCGATCATGGTTAATCAATGACATGTGGATTCAGTCACCATAGACAACTGTCTAATAGTGTTAACCGTGCTGGGTGGTCTAGCAGTTAGGGCTGGATTCAATTTGTATCCAAGTTGTGTTACACCTCAATTTAAAGGCGAAGTTCACGGTGAACGCTGCATGTCAGCTCAATCGGAGAGAACCTTCATTTTAACAAATCTACTGCTATACGGATTGAATCCAGCTGCTTAACAGTACACAAACCTGACAGTCAATAGTTCCCAGTTTCGACAAACCATGCAGACTTGTTACCACTAAGCCAGAGACTTAAGCCTAGATTCAATCAGTGCGGTTGAAATTTAAAGGTAATATCCCTGCGTTCGGAGCCTGCACTCACAGTAAACCCTGCATGTCGGCTCAACCGGAATTTACCTTCATTTCAACCACACTGTACTTCAGCGATAGGGATTGAAATGAGTTTAGCATTGTGCATCCGACACTAGTGTGACCTTCTGCTCCTTTGCCAAAGTGTCTCACTAACCCAGTCATCAGTGAATTCAGCTGGGATGACCACAGCCAGGATATCTATTCTATAAGCATACATGTTTAGAGTACTCCACTGATCAATGCGAGGAGGAACTGGGACAGTAGTTTGTTTTTCCAAGAGGCGAGTCTTCTTGAAGTCTCTTTACACAAATCAAAGCTGACAAATTGATCAAGTAGGTAGTCTTTAATGATCTGGTACAAAACCTTACATATATGAAAAAAAATCAAGAGGCACACAGTAGGAAGATGACACATTTACAACTTGATCTGCAGTAGGACGATGTGATGACAATCAGGAATTGGCATAAGTCACCAGGGCTTCACTGGCTGCAGGGGGAAACATGAGAATAATCACAATGAATGCATCTCTGAAGTCACAAAAGGCCACACATGCTATTGAATGTGAAACGAGCAGAGGGTGATCTACTTCATACATGTAAAAAAATAAAAAGTTGAGTAGTACATGTAGGTATTCCATGACAACCTTACAGGTTGTCTTGGGCTCCTGAGTGGCGCAGCGGTCTCAGTGCTAGAGGCATCACTACAGACCCTGGTTCGCTTCCAGGCTGTATCACAACTGGCTGTGATTTGGAGTCCCATAGGACGGTGCACAATTGGCCCAGCATGGTTAGGGTTTGGCCAGGGTTGGCCATCATTGTAAATCAGACTGTTCTAAACTGACTTGCCTAGTTAAAGGATAAATAAATAGTCACCTACTTACAGTGGAAAACACATACTCCATACATACCGTTCAACCTCCATTTTGTCTTTGACACCGTTGTCTCTGTTGCTGTTAACTTCAGTCTCCTGTTTAACCTTTTTAGAGTCGTTCTCCTTTACTGGACTGTCTTCCGGTTTCCTCTGTTAAACAATACAAAAATGTGTTTGTGGATACTGGTGGGGTGGATCTGGACGCAAATACTTTCACTTCACTGACCTTTTTTCTGACCAGGTGTGAGATGTCAGAGGCAGGAGACTTTGAGGGGGCGTTTCCGTATGTGGATCTGACTTGAATCTGAGTGAGGGGAGGACACACCGACATATCCCTTAGAATACGTTGTTTAAAGGACAACAAATAAAGCTGACTAAAATCATGAGGCGCAGGCTTACTATAGATGCTGACGCCCCTCCGTTTTGAGAACTTCCACTCGGAGTTGGAAACGCTGAACCACCTGCCTGAAAAATAAACCAAAAACAACGAAGTGGAATCAAACTTCAAGCTCGACGTATTGCATAAATTCAAACCTTAATTAAGAGAGCCTAAAAAAGTAAGTGGGCTAGGACTGGGTCAATCACTGGTTAGAGCCACCATCTCAATCCCCTTCTCACCAGTGTCTCCTGCACCACAGCCTCTGCTGCAATAGCGGCAGCCATTTTCTGTCCCACGGTGGCGTCCTCAACCTTCTCCTGGATCTCTGGCAGCAGAGCCTTCAGCTCCTCCATCTCCTTTCTCTCCTCAGGGGCCACCTCTGCCCCCCCTGCCTTCTCCAGCACCTTGGCTGGGAGACAAACGATACAAGGGTGTTACAAGGTAGAAGAGTAACATTTTCCAAGAATAACACCAGCAGCCACCAACCGACCGTCTTTTGCTGTTGGAGGTAGGTGCACTTGATTCAGAAGTGTTCCCATTTTTAACCATTGCATTTGTCGAGGAGAGCGGTGGCTAAATCAACTATGTCTTCTGCCCTGGCCAATCGAATAGCTCAAATCACCATTCCTACTGCTTCCATGACTGTACAGCAAAGTTTGAAACTAGCCTATGTGAGATTTCATAACTTTTGAAACCATGACCAGAGAGAGACAGAATACCGCAAAGAGCTGAACTTTCAAATTAATAACACGCTTCACCTTACTTCCACTCACGCTGTAGCTGCAATGAATGAGTAGCCAACTACCGATAAGCCTGCATCGTGTCCATTTTAATATCCAGGAATATTTCACTTTCTCTGGTCATAGGAACATGAATTTGTGCATGAGGCAGAAATAATGAGGTGCCACTCAAGCTTCGCCATCAGGTGGAAGACTATCCCCTCTGGTCAGTCTCACCGGAGGAAAGGAGAGAACAGGGACCGGGAGAGGTGAACCCTCCGCTGTTCCCTCCCTCCGTAGACTGACCATCAGATTTCAATTTATGCTCAGTTGTGCCTCGCAAGTTATACAACTGATCTATTTTGTTATCAAAGCTAGAGTTGTGAAATATATGATCTGAGAATAACATTGGCAGGCCAGGCATATAGCTAATATGCTGTGATAATATATTAGGCCTACTGCACACATCTCATTCCTACAGAACTGGTTTTATTAGATGAATGTTGCATAGACTTTTTAAATCCTATTTATACATACACATATAGAGACACACTACCACCGTTCAAAAGTTTGGGATCACTTAGAAACAGTGAAGAGGCGACTCCAGGATGCTGGCCTTCTAGGCAGAGTTGCAAAGAAAAATACATCGCAGGCCAATAAAAATAAAAGATTAAGATGGGCAAAAGAAGACAGACAGACACTGGACTGAAGAACTCTGCCTAGAAGGCCAGCATCCCAGAGTCACCTCTTCACTGTTGACATTGAGACTGGTGTTTTGCAGTAACTACTTAATGAAGCTGCCAGTTGAGGACTTGTGAGGCGTCGGCTTCTCCCAAAAAAGGTCCAGTTGCAAGGACCACGAATATAAATTCCATCTAGACACCATTGCCCTAGAGCACACAAAAAAACTACACATTCCTTGGCCTAAACATCAGCGCCACAGGTACAGTTGAAGTCAGAAGTTTACATACACTTAGGTTGGCGTCATTAAAACACGTTTTGCAACCATTTCACACATTTCTTGTTAACAAACTATAGTTTTGGCAAGTCGGTTACGACATCTACTTTGTGCATGACAAGTCATTTTTCAACAATTGTTTACAGGCAGTTTATTTCAAGTGGGTCAGAAGTTTACACACAAAGTTGACTGTGCCTTTAATTAAACAGCTTGGAAAATTCCAGACAATTATGTCATGGCTTTAGAAGCTTCTGATAGGCTAATTGACAATTTGAGTCAATTGGAGGTGTACCTGTGGATGTATTTCAAGGCCTACCTTCAAACTCAGTGCCTCTTTGCTTGACATCATGGGAAAATCAAAAGAAATCAACCAAGACCTCAGAAAACAAAATTGTACACCTCCACAAGTCTGGTTCATCCTTGGGAGCAATTTCCAAACGCCTGAAGGTACCACAGTCATCTGTACAAACAATAGTACGTAAGTTTAAACACCATGGGACCACGCAGCCGTCATACCGCTCCGGAAGGAGACACGTTCGTTCTCCTAGAGATTAACGTACTTTGTTCTGGGATTAATTTCCACTTTTCGCACCAACAGCAAAGGACCTTGTGAAGATTCTGGAGGAAACAGGGACAAAAGTATCTATATCCACAGTAAACGAGTCCTATATTGACAAGCTAAAAGGCCGCTCAGCAAGGAAGAAGCCACTGCTCCAAAACCGCCATAAAAAAGCCAGACTACGGTTTGAAACTGCACATGGGGACAAAGATTGGAGAAATGTCCTCTGATCTGATGAAACAAAAATAGAACTGTTTGGCCATTATGACCATCGCTATGGTTGGAGGAAAAAGGGAGAGGCTTGCAAGCCAAAGAACACCATCCCAACCGTGAAGCACAGGGTGGCAGCATCATGTTGTGGGGGTGCTTTGCTGCAGGAGAGACTGGTGCACTTCACAAAATAGATGGCATCATGAGGCAGGAAAATTGTGTGGATATATTGAAGCAACATCTCAAGACATCAGTCAGGAAGTTAAAGCTTGGTCGCAAATGGGTCTTCCAAAAGGACAATGAACTAGACACTGGGGCCTCCCCTCCCACTCCTCATATTCTGGTTAGAACCAGTTTGTGCTGTTCTGTGAAGGGAGTAGTACACAGCTTTGTATGAGATCTTGGCAATTTCTCGCATGGAATAGCATTCATTTCTCAGAACAAGAATAGACTGACAAGTTACAGAATAAAGTTCTTTGTTTCTGGACTTTTGGAGCCTGTAATCAAACCCACAAATGCTGATGCTTCAGATACTCAACTAGTCTAAAGAAGGCCAGTGTTATTGCTTTCTTTAATTAGCACAAGTTTTCAGCTGTGCTAACAATTGCAAAAGGCTTTTCTAATGATCAATTAGCCTTTTAAAATTATAAACTTGGATTAGCTAACACAACATGCCATTGGAACACAGGAGTGATGGTTGCTGATAATGGGCCTCTGTACGCCTATGTAGACATTACATAAAAAATCTGCCGTTTCCAACAACAATAGTAATTTACAAAACTAACCACGTCTACACTATTTCTGATCAATATGTTATTTTAAATGAACAAAAGTGCTTTTCTTTCAAAAGCAAGGAAACTTCTAAATGACCCTAAACTTTTGAACGGTATTAAACAATTAATGAACATGCACTTGTGGAACGGTCGATAAGACACCAACAGCTTAGACGGTAGGCAATTAAGGTCACAGTTATGAAAACTTAGGACACTAAAGATGCCTTTCAAAAGAAAGATGCCCAGGGTTCCTGTTTGAGGTTGACTGATGATTTTTCAACACCGATACAGATTGGAGGACCAAAAAAAGCCGATACAGATTAATCGGCCGAGATTATTTATATATACACTGCTCAAAAAATAAAGGGAACACTAAAATAACACATCCTAGATCTGAATGAAATATTCTTATTAAATACTTGTCTTTCCATAGTTGAATGTGCTGACAACAAAATCACACAAAAATGAATCAATGGAAATCAACTGCATCAACCCATGGAGGTCTGGATTTGGAGTCACACTCAAAATTAAAGTGGAAAACCACACTACAGGCTGATCCAACTTTGATGTAATGTCCTTAAAACAAGTCAAAATGAGGCTCAGTAGTGTGTATGGCCTCCACGTGCCTGTATGACCTCCCTACAATGCCTGGGCATGCTCCTGATGAGGTGGCGGATGGTCTCCTGAGGGATCTCCTCCCAGACCTGGACTAAAGCATCCGCCAACTCCTGGACAGTCTGTGGTGCAGTCTGACAGTCTGGTGGATGGAGCGAGACATGATGTCCCAGATGTGCTCAATTGAATTCAGGTCTGGGGAACGGGCGGGCCAGTCCATAGCATCAATGCCTTCCTCTTGCAGGAACTGCTGACACTCCAGCCACATGAGGTCTAGCATTAGGAGGAACCCAGGGCCAACCGCACCAGCATATGGTCTCACAAGGGGTCTGAGAATCTCATCTCGGTACCTAATGGCAGTCAGGCTACCTCTGGCGAGCACATGGAGGGCTGTGCGGCCCCCCAAAGAAATGCCACCCCACACCATGACTGACCCACCACCAAACCGGTCATGCTGGAGGATGTTGCAGGCAGCAGAACGTTCTCCACGGCGTCTCCAGACTGTCACGTCTGTCACATGTGCTCAGTGTGAACCTGCTTTCATCTGTGAAGAGCACAGGGCGCCAGTGGCGAATTTTCCAATCTTGGTGTTCTCTGGCAAATGCCAAACATCCTGCACGGTGTTGGGCTGTAAGCACAACCCCCACCTGTGGACATCGGGCCCTCATACCACCCTCATGGAGTCTGTTTCTGACCGTTTGAGCAGACACATGCACATTTGTGGCCTGCTGGAGGTCATTTTGCAGGGCTCTGGCAGTGCTCCTCCTTACAAAGGCGGAGGTAGCGGTCCTGCTGCTGGGTTGTTACCCGCCTACGGCCTCCTCCACGTCTCCTGATGTACTGGCCTGTCTCCTGGTAGCGCCTCCATGCTCTGGACACTACGCTGACAGACACAGCAAACCTTGCCACAGCTCGCATTGATGTGCCATCCTGGATGACCTGCACTACCTGAGCCACTTGTGTGGGTTGTAGACTCCGTCTCATGCTACCACTAGAGTGAAAGCACCGCCAGCATTCAAAAGTGACCAAAACATCAGCCAGGAAGCATAGGAACTGAGAAGTGGTCTGTGGTCCCCATCTGCAGAACCACTCCTTTGTTGGGGGTGTCTTACTAATTGCCTATAATTTCCACCTGTTGTCTATTCCATTTGCACAACAGCATATGAAATGTATTGTCAATCAGTGTTGCTTCCTAAGTGGACAGTTTGATTTCACAGAAGTGTGATTGACTTGGAGTTACATTGTGTTGTTTAAGTGTTCCCTTTATTTTTTTGTGCAGTGTATATGACAATTACAACAATACTGAATGAACACTTATTTTAACTTAATATAATACATTAATAAAATCAATTTAGTCTCAAATAAATAATGAAACATGTTCAATTTGGTTTAAATAATGCAAAAACAAAGTGTTAGAAGTTAAAGTGCAATATGTGCCATGTAAAAAAGCTAACGTTTAAGTTCCTTGCTCAGAATATGAGAACATATGAAAGCTGGTGGTTCCTTTTAACACGAGTCTTCAATATTTCCAGGTAAGACGTTTTAGGTCGTAGTTATTATAGGACTATTTCTCTCTATACCATTTGTATTTCATATACCTTTGACTATTGGATGTTCTAATAGGTACTTTAGTATTGCCAGCCTAATCTCGGGAGTTGATAGGCTTGAAGTCATAAACAGTGCAATGCTTGAAGCGTTATGAAGAGCTGCTGGCAAACACAGTAAAGTGCTGTTTGAATGAATGCTTCTGAGCCTGCTGCTGCCTACCACCGCTTAGTCAGACTGCTCTATCAAATCATAGACTTAATTATAATATAATAACACACAGAAATACGAGCCTTAGGTCATTAATATGGTAAAATCCGGAAACTATCATTTCGAAAACAAAGTGTTTATTCTTTCACAGTGCAATACGGAACCGTTCCGCATTTCATCTAACCGGTGGCATTCACAAGTCCAAATAATGCTGTTACATTGCCCAACCTTCAATGTTATATCATAATTATGTAAAATCCTGGCAAATGAATTACGGTCTGTTAGGAAGAAATGGTCTTCACACAGTTTGCAACGAGCCAGGCGGCTCAAACTGCTGCATATACCCTGACTCTGCTTGCAGAGAACGCAAGAGAAGTGACACAAGTTCCCTAGTTAAAAGAAATTCATGTTAGCAGGCAATATTAACTAAATATGCAGGTTTAAAAATATATAATTGTGTATTGATTTTAAGAAAGGCATTGATGTTTATGTACGCATTGGTGCATCGACAGTGCTTTTTTCGCAAATGTGCTTGTTAAATCACCCGTTTGGCAAAGTAGGCTGTGATTCAATGATAAAAGAACAGGCACCGCATCAATTATATGCAACGCAGGACAAGCTAGATAAACTAGTAATAGTCCATGTGTAGTTAACTAGTGATTATGTTTAGTTTTTTTATAAGATAAGTCTAATGCTAGTTAGCACCTTACCTTGGCTCCTTGCTACACTCGCATAACAGGTAGTCAGCCTGCCACGGAGTCTCCTCACAGAGTGCAATGTAATCAGCCATAATCGGTGTTCAAAAATGCCTATTACCGATTGTTATGAAAATTTGGAAATCTGCCCTAATTAATCAGCCACTCCGATTAGTCGGTCGACCTCTAGTTCCTGCTCATCTGAGTGAACAAGTCTTAGGCATGCTGCAAGGAGGCATGAGGACTGCAGATGAGGCCAAGACAATAAATTGCAACGTCCGTACTGTGAGACGCCTAAGACAGCGCTACAGGGAAACAGGACAGACAGATGATCGTCCTCGCAGTGGCAGACCACGTGTAACAACACCTGCACAGGTTCAGTACATCCGAACATCACACCTGCGGGACAGATACAAGATGGCAACAACTGCCGAGTTACACCAGGAACGCACAATCGCTCCATCAGTGCTCAGACCGTCCCCAATAAGCTGAGAGAGGCTGGACTGAAGGCTTGTAGGCCTGTTGTAAGGCAGGTCCTCACCAGACATCACCGGCAACAATGTCGCCTATGGTCACAAACCCACCGTTGCTGGGCCAGAGGACCAGACAGGACTGGCAAAAGTGCTCTTCACTGACGAGTCCCGGTTTTGTCTCACCAGGGGTGATGGTCGGATTCGCATTTATCGTCGAAGGAATGAGCGTTACACCGAGGTCTGTACTCTGGAGCGGGATCGATTTGGAGGTGGAGGGTCCGTCATGGTCTGGGGCGGTGTGTCAGAGCATCATCGGACTGAGCTTGTTGTCATTGCAGGCAATCTCAACGCTGTGCGTTACAGGAAGATATCCATCTCCCTGACGTGGTACCCTTCCTACAGGCTCATCCTGACATGACCCTCCAGCATGACAATGCCATACTGCTCGTTCTGTGAGTGATTTCCTGCAAGACAGGAATGTTAGTGTTCTGCCATAGCCAGCAAAGAGCCCGGTCTCAATCCCATTGAGCGCGTCTGGGACCTGTTAGATCGGAGGGTGAGGGCTAGGGCCAGAGTGGGGTAACATCTCACAGCAAGAACTCGCTAATCTGATGCAGTCCATGAAGAAGAGATGCACTGCATTACTTAATGCAGCTGGTGGCCACCAGATATTGACTGTTACTTTTTATTTTGACCCCCCTTTTGTTCAGGGACACATTATTCCATTTCTGTTAGTCACATGTCTGTGGAACTTGTTCAGTTTGTCTCAGTTGTTCAATTATGTACATACAAATATTTGCATATGTTAAGTTTGCTGAAAATAAACGCAGTTGACAGTGAGGACGTTCCTTTTTTTGCTTAGATATAGTAGATCTTTGCTTGCTTTTTGACTGCGAAAGTAATCTCTACTCAGAAAAGGTTGGTTACCACTGATCTAAACAATTCATTTCGAAATGAGAATCTCACTGATCACATTCACCTCCTCACCTAGTCTGCTCTTGATAACCCTAGCAGAGTGGTTGAAGTGTTCGATGGCCTGGCTGTACTGGCAGTCAGAGCAGAGGGTGAGGCCCAGCTGGTAGTGAGTCTCGGCCAGCAGGCGGCTGTCTGAGGCCAGGTGCTTCAGCTGTAGGGACAGGCACTCCTGGAAGTCATCCACCGCCTGGCTGTAATTGCCTGGGGAGGAAATCGAACAGGTAGTTAGGAACACACCTCACAGAAGCACAATGTAGGAGCCAACCCCATATCAATCCATACAAAAATGGGCCAACCCAAAGTACCAGCGGTGGTTGAGAAAGTACCTGATTCAGCCGCTACTTCTCCCAGATTCAGATGGGCCTGGGCTGCCAGGAGCTGGTCCTCCTTACCCTCTTTCCTTCAATAGAACACAAACAAACTGAGGCTCTCAAACTGTTAAGTCTGTCTCATATGCATCAATCCAACGGCTCAAATTGATTTGTTGGAATAGACTTGAGCACGTACACAACAACTGGAGGATAGCAGGGTAAAACAGGGACGAGTGGGTATTTATTTCCTACCGTACCTTTTGTAGATGACCTTCGCCACCTCCAGCATCTCCCAGGCTAACTGCAGGTTGCCCACTTCTTCATCATCACTGTCCTCCGGTATGTCCTCCTGAGGTCAAACGGTAATCGAATGTTAACTTACTGACTTTACAACAGCTAAACCATCGGCAGGAATACATAGGTCAGTAGTAGATGAAGTATCACCTTTTCTTCCCCATCCTCACCATCTGAAACATTGACAGAAGTGTGTGTGAGTGCATGACATTTATTTTCTCGCATCAAAGATATTGTGTAAACATTATGACGGGTTTGCCTCAAACCTCCATCCTCCTCTTCTGGGTTGTCTGATGATTCTTTAGTCTCATTTTTGTCACCCTTCTTCTCTCCGATAACTTCGCCGTTCGTGGTGTCAGAACCGTTAACATGGCCATTCATAGTCTGTCCCTCCTCGCCTCCTCCAGTCTCCTCCACTGTGTTCTTATCTGAATCCTTGCCGTTCTTCTCTTCTTCTGCCATGGCATCATAGACCTGAACTCTGAGGTCATCCCTGGTCTTCTCTGTGATAATAACAAAAAGGTATATTGAGAAGCGTGTAATATATATATTTTTTAAACAGGTAAATGTGACTACCACATTATACCGCATTATCTGATATACAGCATTATCTGCATTATCAGAGAGATCAACAACCACTAGGCCAAATTGTATACTTTTTTTCAACATGACCGCTGTACCTTTAGGCAAGCATCAACTACATGTGGCTTAACAATGCAAAATGCTTACCATCAACATTGTCTGTGCTTTCAATGTTGGAGTCTTTGGGCTTCTCCTCTTCCTCTTCTTCTGGAACCCCTGTCAGAGCGTTCCCCAAGACACCATTCTCCATCCTGCGACACAATGACAACATTACATTTAAGTCTTAGTTACAACTGTAACAGCAGTGGTTCTGAGACCAAAATACTGTTTACGACCAGCATTCAGTGGGGTACATCACTAAAATATGTGAAGGACAGTGAACACCTACCTAGCAAGCGCTAAGAGAGCTTTACCACACAGGAAGAAAGCCTCCCCACACTCATCTGCTGTGTCGCCATACCTTTTGGCTCTGGGAGAAAAAAAAAGGTAAAGTTATTTATTAATAAATGAATAAGTAATCGCGAATAATTTTACAGACCAATTCTTTCAGTGTGTCACTTGACTTCCACCCCTACTCACAACATCCCGCAGGCTTCTTGAAGGTAGTTGACCGCTGATACCACGTCCCCCATGACAAGATGTCTCTTCCCTGTGCCAATGAGTTTGTTTGCCTCCTCCATAACCATTTTGCAACTAGAAGAAAACATTGATAACCAAGTCATTTTTGCTGTCTGTTAATGTCGGCACTAACAAAGTGGCTATCTAGCTACATTGGAAACAATATTCAACTGACTTGAATAAAGACCCGTAGCGAGCTAACGAATCGTGCATTCGTTTACGAACGCAATAACTAACGTTAAGCGGTGAAATTTGGTGGTTGCAACTCCACTTCTAGCTTCTCATCTCAGTAACGTTAGCGAGTTTTCGCAAACCCTGTTCAGTGATACTTTCCTGGCCATGATCATTAAACACATCTTATGGTAAACATGTACATACCGTGGATGCGAGTAGCTATAAAAGTATATCAGAAGAAACAAGGAAAAACAAGCACAGCTCTCTCGGTCTAATTGTTCCAAAAATGGCGCCAAATTTGCTAATAATTTCCTGTCAACTTCTTCTTGGAGAAGACGCGGGAGAAAAATTAAAGTTGCAGTGACACATTTTTATATCCGTCGAATACTGGGGGGGACTCAGTCCAACTGGAAGGGAGGTCCGGATTGAAAACGTTTGGTAACCCCTGGTTTAATTTACATGGGAGAAAGTATGGTGACAAAAGCCAGTAGCAAAGCAAATGATTTGTGCATTTACCAGTAAGAAAGTATCAGTGTGATACTGTTCTACTTTGCCTACAAGTGGGGATTTAGAAGTCTCTCCATCTCACATCACCTCTGATCAAAGGAACCCTCAATGAGACTGCCTCTTTGAGCCCTTCACAATGGCACCTGTCATGCAATAATTTGATTGAACTCCAGTATGCATGAGATGCAAGCCTCGGGTCTTAATCAAGGACGTAGAGATCAGAGCAGATGAAGGTTCAAAACAACTCAGAAGTGTTCTTTCACCACACCACACATTTCTCTCAAGATGCATTTAGTCAGCTCGGTTCACTTCACAAAATGTTAATACTAGTTGTCCTAATGGAACCAATAAAGTTGTATTGAATTGAATTAAATCAGAGACATCAGCTCTGTCAGGCCTGTATGCGCCTGTCCAAGATCCACCCAGAGAGAGCTGACAGGTGTGAAGGCCCTTGTAAATAACTTGCTGCTCTTGCTCTGTCCAGGGAGATGAGAGAGAGCAGCCCTGCTGTCAGTGCCTGCTGTGAGGTGAGCTCTAGTATCAACCCCCTCACTGAAGAACCCCTGCTAGCTCCCCTGTTACAGCCTTGTCAAGGCAGGCCTGGACATGACAGCCAATCACAGGGCAGGCCTGGAAATAACAACCAATCACAGGGCAGGCCTGGACATGACACCGCCAATCAGGCTCACAGTGAGACCCATCACACCAATTTGGTCATACATCTTCATCAACACAATACTTCTATTCTAATACCCTGTGTCCTATGAATTGTAGAATGCAAATGTGTATGGTGAATTGTAAATGTAATTGAAATGTAAATGTGTATTGTTAATTGTAAATGTAATTGAAATGAAAATGTGTATTGTTAATTGTAAATGTAAATGTAATTGAAATGTAAATGTGAATTATGTGTCCTATGGTCACCTGTGCTAGATAGTGTGGGGGTAGACAGTGCCTGGGAAGTCTTTAAATGTAGATTCCTTGATGTGGTGAATGTGATGGCTCCCATTAGACGGGCCAGGGTAAAGCAGAGATCTAGCCCTTGGTTTAATCATGAGATTCTAGAATCTATCCAAGCAAGGAATAAGGCCTTTAAAAAATGTAAGAACTCTGAAGAGCCGCCTGATTTTGTCCTATATAAACGCCACAGAAATTAAGCACAGAGCAGGATGGATGAAGCTAAGAGGGGTTACTTTGCTGAGAAAATAATTGAGAACAAAAATGACCCTAAAAAGCTTTGGAAATCATTTAAGAAACTAGGCTGTAGTAGTATTACCAAAAACAAACTAAACAGTATTGGATTGAACATCAGGGGGGGAGATGATATATGAAAAAGCAGAGGTTGCCAATGAATTCAACTATTTTTTTACTTATGTTGCCAGCAAGCTGGTTAGCAAGCTGCCCACCAGTTCTGGTTTGTATGGAAGCAAAGGAGTCAATAAGTATTATGTAGGCCTCCCGGGTGGTGCAGTGGTTAAGGGCGCTGTACTGCAGCGCCAGCTGTGCCATCAGAGTCCCTGGGTTTGCGCCCAGGCTCTGTCGTAACCGGCCGCGACCGGGAGGTCCGTGGGGCGACGCACAATTGGCCTAGTGTCGTCTGGGTTAGGGAGGGCTTGGTCGGTAGGGATGTCCTTGTCTCATCGTGCACCAGCAACTCCTGTGGTGCGCGCTAACCAAGGTTGCCAGGTGCACAGTGTAGCTTCCGACACATTGGTGCGGCTGGCTTCCGGGTTGGATGCGCGCTGTGTTAAGAAGCAGTGCGGCTGGTTGGGTTGTGTATCGGAGGACGCATGACTTTCAACTTTCGTCTCTCCCGAGCCTGTACGGGAGTTGTAGCGATGAGACAAGATAGTAGCTACTACAAAAAAAAAAAAAAAGAAAAAAAGAAGTATGTAGAGTTAGGGGTTCAGCCAAACTCTTTTTCTTTTGCAAAGGTAGCAACAGCCAAAATAGTCAGTATGCTGGCAGAGCTTAAATGCTCCAAAACCACAGACCTGGATAATATTCCTGCAAGGTTTCTTATAGATTCTGCTGAGCAAATTGGCCCTTGTAGTACGCATATCGTTAATCTCTCTCTTGAACAATGTACCTTTTCCAGGGACATGAAACAAGCCAAAGTTATACTTCTGTATAAGAAGGGGATAAAGTCTGACCCTGGGAATTATAGGCCTGTATCTATCCTCTGTGTAACATCAAAGATCCTGGAGAGAGTTGTACATGAGCAAATGTATGAATATGTTAACAAACAGGGTCTAATGTATGATTTTCAGTCGGGTTTTAGAAAAACATACTCCACTGATTCATGTCTACTTTACTTGACTAACTTCATCAGGAAAGATGAAGGAAATCTCTGTGGAATGGTACTGCTTGACCTACAGAAGGCCTTTGATACAGTTAACCACTGTCTCCTAATCTCCAAACTGGAGGCACTGGGGTTAAGCAGTATCCCTCTAGGAAGGGTAAAGTCTTATTTATCAGGAAGGGAGCAAGTAGTAGAGGCTAATGGTTCACTGTCTCAGGCAAAAGCAATGAGTTGTGGCGTTCCACAGGGGAGCGTGTATGGGCCTCTGCTGTTTTTATTGTATATTAACAATACGAAAGATGCTTGTTCTTGCAGTCTTTTTCTTTATACGGATGACTCTACACTTCTGGTGTCTCACAAAAGTAAAAATGTTGGAGAGCATACTTAGCACAGAGCTGCCTAACATTAGCAAATGGCTTGGAGATAATAAGCTATCTCTGCACTTTGGGAAAACTGAGGCAATTATTTTTGGATCCAGACCTAAATTGAGTAGGTCCTCTGAAATCAGTGTGGAATAATGGGGTGGGGTGCTGACTACGAAAACCTCTGTTAGCTACTTGGGATGTATCCTTGATGGAAGCTTGGGAGGTGTGAGCATGGCCAATAAAGTGCTAGGGAAGGTTAATGCCAGGACTAAGTTTTTGGCTAGAAAGTCCAAGCTGATTGATAAGGACTCCATGAAAGTGCTTGCTACTGCCCTCATTCAATGCCATTTTGACTATGCTAGTACTTCCTGGTTTGGGGGTGTATCTAAACTAATAAAGGGGAAGATCCAGATAGCCAAGAATAAGCTGATCAGGGTAGTATTGAAGGTGGCAGGAGCTAGGCAGGAGCTGATGTCAGGGCTGACATAGGCAGGAGCTGCTTTCAGGAACTTAACTGGCTGCCTGTTGAGGCTAGGGTGTCCCAGATTAGACTAGGTTTGGTTTACAGGAGTATTTATGGTCCTGCGCCCAGATATCTAAGTGACTTTTTCCTCGTGTTAGGTATGCACACAATCACAACACCAGATCAGGTGTTGCTGATGTGTGCTTATACAGGTTCAGGAGTAATGCTGGGAAAGGTACTTTCTTGTATACTGGAGCCTCAGAATGGAATGAGTTGCCTCATCCCATAAAATAAACGTCCTCTCTGGGCAGCTTTAAAAATAAAGTAAAAATATGGTGGATGTCTTCTGTACCCATATGAATAACCCCTATGATGTAACTGGAATGATGAGATAGATGTTCTTCTTCTATGTTTTTGTTTTATTATTTCACTGCCATACTGTGTTCGATCTTGTCTCAAGAGGACCACAATGGAAATAAGTGTCACGCCCTGACCATAGAGAGCCTTGTTTATTCTCTATTTGGTTAGGTCAGGGTGTGACTTGGGTGGGCAAATCTATGTTTCTATTTCTTTGTTGGCCTAGTATGGTTTCCAATCAGAGGCAGCTGTTTATCATTGTCTCTAATTGGGGATCATACTTAGGCAGCCCTTTTTCCCACCTTAGATTGTGGGATCTTGTTTTTTGCATAGTTGCTATCTAGCCCTGCAGAACTTTACGTTCGGTTTTGTATTTTGTTATTTTGTCAGAGTGCAGTATTAAAAATCATGAACACTTTCCATGCGCTTTGGTCTCATTCATCTAACGACGGACGTAACAGAAGATCCCACCACAAACGGACCAAGCAGCATGGTCAGGAGGAGAGGACACAAAGGAAACCCGAGAGGCAGCCCCCAATTTGTTTTTTGGGGGGGCAGATGATGTGGGTGTCGGAGCTGATGGGTGAGTCCGAGACCGAGGAAGAATTCTTGGACCGTTTGAGCGAGGAGTGGTTGGCAGTGGAGAGGGACGAAAGAGTTTGGAGGGGTTGGAGTCTGGAGCAAGACAGTCGCTTTGAGGAGCGTGTGACCCTTCAGGCACCATGCTTTGCGGTTACACATACTGTGTCTCCGGTACGCATCCACAGCCCGGTGCGCTCTGTGCCAGCTCCCCGCATTTGCCGTGCTAGAGTGGGCATTCTGCCAGGACGGATTGTGCCGGCTCAGTGCTCCTGGTCTCCGGTGCGTCTCTTCAGCCCAGGATATCCTGTGCCGGCTCTGCGCACTGTGTTTCCGGTGCGCCTTCACAGCCCAGTGCGTCCTGTGCCAGCGCCCCGCAGTTGCCGGGCTAGGGTGAGCATCCAGCCAGGGCAGGTTGTTCCAGCTCTGCACTCCAGACCTCCGGTGCGTCTCCACGGCCCAGTATATCTTGGGCCAGCTCCACGCACCCGGTCTCCTGTGCGTCTGCCCAGCCTGGTGAGCCCTGTGCCAGCTCCATGCACCAGGCCTCCAGTGCGTCTCCCCAGCCTGGTAAGCCCTGTGCCAGCTCCAGTGATGATCCATGGCACGAATCCTCCAGTGATGATCCATGGCACGAAGCCTCCAGTGATGATCCATGTGCCGGAGTCTCAGGTGGTGATCCATGGCCCGGAGCCTCCAGTGGTGATCCATGGCCCGGAGCCTCCAGTGATGATCCATGGCCCGGAGCCTCCAGTGATGATCCATGGCCCGATGCCTCCAGTGATGATCCATGGCCCGATGCCTCCAGTGATGATCCATGGCCCGATGCCTCCAGTGATGATCCATGGCCCGAAGCCTCCAGTGATGATCCATGGCCCGAAGCCACGCCCTGACCATAGAGAGCCTTGTTTATTCTCTATTTGGTTAGGTCAGGGTATGACTTGGGTGGGCAAATCTATGTTTCTATTTCTTTGTTGGCCTAGTATGGTTCCCAATCAGAGGCAGCTGTTTATCGTTGTCTCTGATTGGGGATCATACTTAGGCAGCCCTTTTTCCCACCTTAGATTGTGGAATCTTGTTTTTGCATAGTTGCTGTCTAGCCCTGCAGAACTTTACGTTCGGTTTTGTAATTTGTTGTTTCATTAAAAATCATGAACACTTTCCATGCTGCGCTTTGGTCTCATTCATCTAACGACGGACGTAACAATAAGTCCCAGACTTTGTGTGTTATCCTCAATGATTTTACTCATGTGCATGTATGGCTTTTTCATGTTTTATGTGTGCTTGTTTTTTTAAATGATCGAATTAATAAACTAAAATCTATTGCACTCAAGTAAAACAGGTCTTAGAAAGCTGACCATTTTGATCTACTATGGTGAAAATTAATCATCCCGACCTGTCTTCATTCACAAGAGGGGCTGTTGAGCACCACGAGGCTCTTGTTGTTGTGAGGAAAATAGTCAGCTGATGGGCTCAATTATATAAGTCTGGATGACATAGTGTGTAATATCCTGTTTACATGTACATGGCAGTATATAAGTTGCTTCATACTCCCATAATATAACATTTTATCTCTATAGGTCCCTAGCAACAGCAGAAGGAACACATTTGCATTGGAAGTCGGTATATGAGAATAGAGAACAGATTAAGGTCTAGTGCGCTTCAAACAGTCAAATAATATGTAATTAGTATTTTGATGATGCTGATATAGGTAGGTACTATTTATGTCTGTATTAATGTGTTTTTGAAAGCTGAACAGGCCTCTTTTTGATCTGTAGCCCACCGATTGCTGCCTGCAGGTTTAATTTAATAAGAGTTTATTGTGTTGGTCCCCTCCTATCTGGCCCTTCATGTGGTGTCCATGGCAACGGCATGTAAAGACATCATCCCAGTGACAGCAGCAGAAGGGTGAGGTGAAGGAGAGCGGAGGGGAGGCACTGGGCCCTTCAGATTGCACACAATAATCTCTGTAGCATCTTTTCATCTGAGGACAGAAAATGACTAGCCTGGTCCCATTGGCCTTAGGAGCTGACATCACAAATATATCTGGGATCAGGCTACATGACCACTGTGGAGACATATGATTTCTTAGTGTAGTTGTGTAATAGCTGGACAAAAAATGAGAGTGGTCGTTAAAACCTCTTTGGGCTAGGTATTCCGCTAGCGTCCCACCTCGACAACATCCGGTGAAATTGCAGAGCGTGAAATTCAAAATGCAAAAATCATAATATTAAACATTCATGAAAATACAAGTGTTTTACATCGTTTAAAAGCTTAACTTCTTGTTAATCCAACCGCGTTGTCAGATTTCAAAAAGGCTTTATGGCGAAAGCATACAATGCGATTATCTGAGGACAGCACCCCGCATACACCAGCATTAAAAACATTTTTCAAACAGGCAGAGGCGTCACAAAACTCAGAAATAGCGATAAAATAAATCACTTAACTTTGAAGATCTTCCTCTGTTTGCAATCCCAATGGTCCCAGCTACACAACAAATGGTTGATTTGTTCGATAAAGTCCTTTTTTATATCCCAAAAAAAGTATGTTTAGTTGGCGCGTTTGATTCAGTAATCCATCGTTCCACTCGTTCAACATGCAGACGAAGGAATCCCAAAAGTTACCGGTAAACTTCGTCCAAACAAGTCAAACAATGTTTGTAATCAATCCACAGGTACCCTAATATGTAAATAAACAATAACATTTAAGACTGCATGTAGTATGTTCAATACCGGAGATAAATAATGAAGTGCGCGCCCTCATCCATGCGCGCCACAAGACTAGAGTCCTAATGAGAGACACCTTGAAAAACTACAACTACTTGCTCATATTTCAAAACACAAGCCTGAAACCCTTTCTAAAGACTGTTGACATCTAGTGGAAGCCATAGGAACTGCAATCTGGGAGTAATTCCTTTGAATATCCCACAGACAAGCACTGAAATGGCCTGTGACCCCCCCCCCCCCCCCCCCCCCCAAAAAACAATCTGGATGGATTCTCCTCTGAATTTTGCCTGCCATATCAGTTCTGTTATACTCACAGACATTATTTTAACAGTTTCAGAAACTTCAGAGTGTTACCAATTACATGCATATCCTAGCTTCTGGGCCTGAGTAACAGGCAGTTTACTTTGGGCACATCGGTCATCCGAACTTCCGAATACTGCCCCCTTCAATAAAGTAAATTACAAGTTGCAACAGGGAGACACCTCCAGCACAGAAGCAGAGCAAATGACTAACTCGCCTTCTCTAAGCAGGTCCTTATATTCAAATTTCACCCCACTGGGCACATACTGGTTGAATCAACGTTGTTCCACGTCATTTCAATGAAAGTTGAGTTGATGTCTGCCCAATGGGACAGCACCAATGTTCTGTAAACACCCAATGAGAGGCTTGTAGGAAGTCACAAGATCAGCTGCTACAGAATCACAGTGTCACAGAATACAATATCAATCAGTGTCCTTGGTCCTTGTACCTCCAGTCTGGCGTCAATCACTATCAACAGATAGTCCTTAACAATCATGAACATTCAGTATCAAGTCTAGCATCAAGTCTAGTGTCCATCAACCCATCATACCCATTGGGCTCCCGAGTGGCGCAGCGGTCTAAGGCACTGCATCTCACTGAAAGAGGCGTCATTACAGTCCCTGGTTTGAATCCAGGCTGAATCTGGCTGTGATTGGGAGTCCCATAGGGCAGCGCACAATTGGCCCAGTGTTGTCCGGAGTAGGCCGTCATTGTAAATAATATTTTTTTCTTAATTAACTGAA
Organism: Oncorhynchus mykiss; assembly: GCF_013265735.2. Taxonomy (NCBI): domain Eukaryota; kingdom Metazoa; phylum Chordata; class Actinopteri; order Salmoniformes; family Salmonidae; genus Oncorhynchus; species Oncorhynchus mykiss. The sequence continues at coordinate 73,970,919 of NC_048572.1, forward strand.
TTGCCTAGTTAAATAATGGTTAAAAAAAAATAAAAAATACTGAATAGCCACCACTCGTCAGCAATCTGCTCCCCCTGTCCTCCCTTCTTCTCCCCAAATGTACATTTACACACAGCCCCCCCCCCCCTCAACTGACATTTACCCTGCCCCACCCCACAGTTGTTAATATGTACACTATATATTATTATTTACATTTGCATTATATTTGTATTGTTTTATTTCACTTTGTCCTGCTTTGTTGGTGCTCGGCGCTAAAGAATTTCACTGTACCATGTAATTACATCTGCAACCCTGTACAAGTGACTGTTAAACTCTCTAATCTAACCCGTACACAAATTAGTGTCTCAAATAGAACACAGAAAATGACTCTTAACCGAATATGAACTTTATTAATCTTAAAATGTCTCCATTACAAGGTGCTGCCACCATTAAGGTATTTGATATTGTAACGGACTATGCACCTAGGTGTGTTCCTTCGAGATCTTTTACTACTAAGCCAACATAGGCAACACTAGTAGAGGGGGTGAAGAGGAAGTAAAACTGAGAAAAATCCTTCTGTGGTTAAGTACAGAATGTTGTTACGATTAACCACAACCCTAAACGCCATCACAGATCTAACATATATATTCCATGTGCAAGGTAAATTCCCTCTCCAGAGCATATAAAGTTATCTTCTAGTCTAGTCCATTCTATTCTAACAACAGTAACCTCGTAAAACCATACAGAATTATTTGGAGCTTACATTCTGTAATCAGTCTGGTAATACGAGGCTATTCTAACAGATCCTTACTGGAATTCTCAGAGTAAGTATGCTAAGGTGGTCAATGGTCTTCCACCACCCCATCTATGGCATTGTTAGTGTGACCCCATACACTAGTAGTACTAGTAGTAGTAGAAGAAGGTCAATAGACTAAACAATCCGAGGTTGAAGATGAGGGAATAAAGTGGATGTCATAAAGTGTCATTTCAACGTGAGGTAATAAAGTTGGGTAGTAATTGGACACCCTCTGCTGTATAATGTGGATTATATATATGTGTGTGTGTGTGTGTGTGTGTGTGTGTGTGTGTGTGTGTGTGTGTGTGTGTGTGTGTGTGTGTGCGTGTGCGTGTGCGTGTGTGTGTGGATTATAGGGGTGTCCGTGTTAGGTCACATGCAGTGGTGTAAGAAGGGGAGTGTACATTATTTATAATAAGGGTTACATGGATGTAATCGTCATGCAATTCTACATCAATTTACATGACTGCAGACCTTAGCAGAATATTTTTTAATACCACACACCATTACAGGCTAAGAAGGACAGAGTCTGAGAGATAGGCCAAGGCATTCATCTTATCATATTTCTGCAATGCCAAATCAGTGAGTCTTGTTTGCAATGAAAATGTCCCTGTTTGTAAATAATTAAATCTGAGAGGTCATTATGCAGCTAAGCATAGTACTTTCAAAAGTTAGGCCTACATTTCCACCCCAGACAGAGTACCGACGCAGAAAAATGTACACTTTAACTGCTGGCTACTCTTCTTATACTGAACAACAATATAAACACAACAATTTCAAAGATTTTACAGAGTTACAGTTCAGGAAATCAGTCAATTGAAATAAATGAATTAGGCCCTAATCTATGGATTTCACATGACTGGGCAGGGGTGCAGCCATGGGTGGGCCTGGGTGGGCCTGGAAGGGCATAGGCCCACCCAGTTGGCAGCCAGGCCCACCCATTGGGGATCCACGCCCAGCCAATCAGAATGAGTTATTCCACACGAAAGGCTTTATTACAGACAGAAATATTTCTCAGCACTCCCCTCCACCCCCCCTCAGACGATCCTGCAGGTGAAGAAGCCAGATGTGGAGGTCCAGCACCAAACCAGTGTCTACATATGTGAAAACAACGCATTTCTACATTTCAAACATTATGAGATATGCAGTGACATGAGGAGCAAGAAAATACTCTCCCTCTAGGTAGAAACACATTGCAGGTTTAGAAAATCACTGTTTTTCTTACTTTTAATCCTACACTGTGATGTTCCAGAGAAGCATTTTTAGGACCTTTTATCTTATCTTTTTAACCACAGGTCATAGAAACGCGCCATGGTTTGGTGCTGGAGATAATGAATATGTCAAACAGGCAGGCCTACCTCTTACTTCTTAAATAGGAAGAAATGGGCTCCAACACAAAGCCCTCTTGTTGTTAATATACATTTTAATTAAGATGAAGACAGTTGCCTACTTTCAGCACTATGAGCTGTATATTTCCGATTGATTGTGCCACTTCAAGTTTCAGCACCACAATGCAATTTACTTGAATCTGGCTTATTGTGAGGTCAATGACACTGATAAATAGCTTTGTCATGGGAAAGAAACATATTATTTTTATTAAAGTCAATTATAGTAGTAGTAAGCTATCAAAAATTACCTCCGGTCCACCTTCTCATCTTCTCATTCTCCCTCTCAGACTATAGCAGCCTATTGGACTTTTTACTCCCATACATTTTCCCTGACACCCAAAAGTACTCATTACATTTTGAATACTCAGGCAGGATAGCAATATGGTCCAATTTACACACTTATCAATACAATGTGTTGTCATCCCCACTGCTTCTGATCTGACGGACTCAACACCAGTACTGTGTTTGTAAATTATGTCCTGGCTGTTCGTAATGAAAATAACAAGAAAATCATGCCATCTGGTTTGCTTAATATAAAGAATTTGATTTATAGCATTTATTTTTACTCAAGTATGACAATTGAGTACTTTTACCACCACAAAACGTAAGTACACCTGAAACCAGATACTTTTAGATTTATACTCAAGTAGTATTTTACTGAGTGACTTTCACTTTTACCTGAGTCATTTTCTAATAAGGTATCTTTACTTTTACTCAAGTATGACAATTGAGTAGTTTTTCCACCACATGATGGGAGCTTCCTGACTGTGTGACGCAGGGTGGGCACCTACAGTCCTCGGGGCCCTGACTGGTGTCACAGTTTTGCCTCAGCCCCTGCTAACACACCTGACTCCAATAATCTTCAGTTTAGAATGCAATTTGATGAAATCAGCTGTGTTTGCTAGGGATGGAGAAAAAGTGTGACACCAATCAGGCCCCCTGAACATATTGACCCCAGCATGACTGTTCACTTGCATTAGGATAGGGGCTCGTAGGAGGGGGCTGATGTGGGCTTCTGCTGCTCTCCCTGAGAATCACTGAGAAACATACAGTATCTTTGAAGATGACAAGATCAATTTTTTGATTGTAGGGTTATAAGAATTTAGATATCAAAAGATCAAATAGGGGGTGCTTGTACATGTGTGATATGGAAAAATGTTTTATGCATATCCCAACTCCCTCTGAGATACCCTCAGGAGAGATCAGCCATTATTGACCACAATATGTTATGCAATAACTGTCACTTATGTTATGTAGGCTTAACATACGTTTTAACATAAGTTTTGCATGTTGTGAAGAATAGAAATTAGAAAAGATGATAAGAGAAGACAAGGGTGGGGTGCATAATTTATTTACTACTGTGTTTTAGTCCTTACTCATCCTTACTCATACAAGTTTTTAATCGCAGGTTACTGGAATGAGGAAGAAAATGTGCAAAGTCATGGTGCAGTGTGAGGTAGTCAAATACTCATAACAACTAAATGACTGCGCTGTGGCCATTGCCGGTGTTATAACATCGCGAGAATTTGAGCTGCCGTATATATTTTCAAGCGATTCTTCTCATTCTTTGCACTCCTCCTCTCAAGCTGCCGCAGTGGGACCGAAGTAGAGGTTTGTGTATTGTACGCTTTTAATTTAACTTGAAAAGTAGGCAAAATAATTATTTCTGTTATTTCGGTTACGGAAAAAAGAAAGTCAAAACGTAGTTATATGTTTAGTTACACTTTTATTGCCTTCTCATTTTCTTTGTGTGCAATTTTATGTGTTTCAATATATTGTACATTTCCATTGACGACAGAATAAATGCTGTTTAGCTTTTACAATCGTTTTTTGGGGGAGGATGTCAAAGTGGCCTACACCATTTGTTCAATGGAATATTGGACAACAAAATCAGATGAGGAAAATCACTGTCGAGAAAAAACTCAGATCATTGTGAAACAATCGTGTTTTGCTTTCACTTTTAGTTAGTTCAGTAATAAATATTTTTTATGAAATAAGTTAAAGCAAACGACACATTTTCATATAGGATTTAATTAATGTATACTACAATCAAATTCCTATTAAAAAGAGGACTGTCACAGGCCTACGCGGCTAAATCGCGGTGCGTTTATTGGCTGAGTAAATTCCAAAGTGCGCCAGAGCGTCAGTTCACCTTGAACAGTGAACTCAAGTATTCAAATGCCCTGTTCGAGAACATTGTCTGCACTAGAGAAAGTTTGCCTATATGCACGTTGAGGAAAAATGACTGCGTGCGTGATAGTGAAGTGAAGTTTTGTCAGGCAAGAACAACCAGTTGAACTCTTTGATTGATGCGTAAAATAAAGCCATAAATGCTCATTGAGGAAACACCTGTTGATTAGGTGTTGGAAATGAAAGAAGTGAGTTCTTCATTTGAATCTATGTCTTCCTTGTATTGCTTTCAGTTCTGTACACATTATATTTATAGCTTCAATGCTGAAAATGTCTGCAGATGTACGATCTGTAACAGCAGTAAAAAAATCTTGTAGCAAAAAAATCATCTTGCATACTTATTATGTGGATTATAATTACTTTTGACCTTTATTTTTATAAGGGTTGTTACAGAAAGTTTTCCTGCAGCAGGGGGATCAAGTTTAAATCGTACATATGTATAGAGAAAGAGGATGCAGCGAGCTTTCCAGTTCATCTTTCATGTCCAGTTATTTTACAGAGTGTTTTTGTGTACTGCCATTTAGTAGTTAATGTTGCTATACTGTACATTTGATGCATACATATTTGTTATTTTATTAGGATCCCCATTAGCTATTGCAAAGGCTGCAGCTAACTTTCCTGGGGTCTACATAAAACATGACATAATAAAGAACAATAATAGACAATGAACAGCTCAAGGACAGAGCTACATACATTTAAAATAAACAGTAGGAAACAAGTAAAGTGTTTTTTTCCCCCAGGCAAAGTGAAGATGGCTGCAGGTAAAGCACGCATCGGGCATCTGGCCCCTGGCTTCACGGCCAAAGCAGTGATGCCAGACGGCCAGTTCAAAGACATCAGCATGTCTGATTACAGAGGTTGGTAGGCATACTACAACGCTTCATACTATTCTGAACCTGAACTGGATTTTTTTGGCTCTGTGTGCTAGGATTTGTGGCTGGTTTCATGATTTTACAGTTTATTATTACAGTAATGACCTATTAGTTACCTTGAATGCACACTGAATGCATTCATTGCTTCCAGGCTCCATTGAAATTCAATAAGTGTCTAATAGTGTGTCTATCTTGTGTTTGTGTCCTGTGCTGCCTGCCTGCAGGGAAGTATGTGGTGTTCTTCTTCTACCCGCTGGACTTCACCTTTGTGTGCCCCACTGAGATCATCGCCTTCAGTGACGCTGCCGAGGAGTTTAGGAAGATCGGTTGTGAGGTCATTGGTGCCTCTGTCGATTCCCACTTCTGCCATCTTGCTTGGTACTTGGGGCTTTTTCACTTTACATTTGTTTTTTGCCCCCCGAAAATGAAGCCCTAGGTGACACAGAATAAGTTACAGTGCAGCTAGTGCAGTTCTGTTATTCCCCATGCTCACAGAAACCCCTTTCCTACTATCCCTGTCCCGTCTGCATACCATGACTTGCAGGGATGCTTGGTCTCAGACAAAACAAAAAGACAGTCTCTTATGCTCTCTGTGTGTTTTTTTAAAGGACCAACACACCTCGTAAGCACGGTGGTCTGGGTGCCATGAAGATTCCTCTGGTAGCCGACACACTGCGTTCCATCTCCACGGACTATGGGGTGTTGAAGGAGGATGAGGGCATCGCCTACAGGTGGGTTCACAACAGAAAAAGTTCAAGGGTCAAACTTCAGTGTCTCTGACCGACAAGGTCCAAACCCGGGTAACGTGCACAACACAAGACTGTGTTAATAGCCTGCTAAGCTAAAGCCTAGGCATTGGTTTGGGTAGCTAACACAAGTCATCAGGTTTCAGGCAAGGTTACATATCACGCAAGCATTGTTCACCGAACCACTTCTGTTACGTATGTCTGATCCTGTAGGTTTAGAAAAAAATCACTCCATTTATTCCCTGTTTGCTTTTTCAGGGGCCTCTTCATCATTGACGACAAGGGCGTCTTGAGGCAGATCACCATCAACGATCTGCCGGTGGGACGCTCCGTTGACGAGACCCTGCGTCTGGTGCAGGCCTTTCAGTTCACTGACAAACACGGAGAAGGTACATGACTACCCCTGCTGACTTTTTTTTCTCCAAAAACCATGCCACCTTATCCAGCATGGAATTAGCCCAGCTTGTTGCAGTGCCATATTTCAGCCTGGTCTCATAGACTAGATGTAACACAGTAAACAAAAATCTGAGACACCCAAGTTAGTATGATATGTTATGTCTGGTATGGTTACATGAGACAAAAGGTTATTTGAGGCAAAAACGAAAGGAGGGTGATTGGTCGGGGAGGATGGGTAGGCGTATAAATAGGGCCGTAACGATACCAGTATCATAATACTCGTTAGTATCGTGGTCAGGGGGACCACATGTCCCGGATTGTGCGGGACAGTCCCGCATTTCCAAACAATCATGTCCTGCATTTTATCAACAAATTCAACGACAACTCATTAGGGGAAAAAAGGTTTATTTGTCCCGTATTTCAGTCAAACATTCCAACCGGTCTTGCAGTCACATTGTGCTTATGAAAATATATACAGTATATCATAAGCATTTGGTAGCCTACTGGAGATGTTAAACACTTCTCCAATCTCATATTCTGCGCAAGACAAGATGATAGCCTTGCGACTTACAGAAAGTGTGTGTCTGATGAAGGAAGTAAATAGCCGTATTAGATTGAAAGATAAGGTCATTTCGTCAAACCTGTGAGGCTCTCCATACTCATTAGTTGCTCATTCAACATATTTGCTACTACTAAACTCACCAAACAGAAATGTTTCCCAGATTTTCATAAAACAGCCACACATGTGATTTCTCGTTTCCGCATCACCAAAATTTGTGCGAGGCAATAGAGTAGGCTGGGTGCGCTTCAATTGCTTGTTCGATTCAGAGCGCACCGGAGTTTCTCCACCACTTCTCACAATGGTTCTTGTTTAGTAAAGTTACATCAAATCTGAATCAATGTCTTGGAAGATCACATAATGATTAATTAGTATTCTTCATAACATAACCAAATATAATAGCATTGTATAACTTCACTATTACACCAAAAACACCACCTAATTTCTGATGAGATGGTTAGTTGAATAGTCCCAAAAAATAGGCAGAATTAGCTTTGATTGGAACAAAGTACAGGAAGGCTAAATTGTTTGTTAATTAACACCATCTGCTGTAATTTGCTTACGAAACAGTAATTCAAGAAGATCTTGAATGCATATTCCCATGAAACTGATTGAGATCAAATGATTGGCATGCAGACAAAGTTTTGGAGATTTCACTGTTAAAACGTGAATAATTATTATTGACAATGACAATGTCCTATTTTGAAATGAGGTATGCCTAACTTGGTGTTTGAGGGTATTAAAAATATATTTTTTACATTTAGACAATATGTGTGGGCATAGGCAGATTGGAGAATGCATTTTCTGCATATTCTATAAGGATATTCAATAGGCTAAATCTGTCGGTACAAACTGAGAAACGATGACGTCATTTTAATTGCTCTCCTGGAACATAAAACATTTGTACTGCTCCTTGCGTGGGATTTGTGTGTGTGTGTCTGGGGGTGGCGGCTGTCACATGTTTTTTTGCACGTAGGCTACACTGTCCCGCGAATGTCCCGCAAAACTATCATGTTATCTCACATTTGGGTATTTTAAATATGGTCACTCTAATCGTGGCAAGGAAACAAAACACAAAGTGTATTTAATTTCTTTAGGAAAACAGCCCTAATGTAGGAAACAAAATCATTATGTTGACATCTAGAGTCACATTGATTTATTTTCCAAGCTATAGCACACAACATTTTACATACTGCAGGTTTTTAAAGGACCAGAGTTTGGTGTGCATTGTGTTTTCATTTTTGCCATGGAAAACATCATGATACTGGTATCATCACAGCCCTATGTATAACGCAAACATCTACCATCCCAAAGGTTGCGTGATCGAATCTCATCATGGACAACTTTAGCAACTTTGCAACTACTTACTACTTTTTTGGTACTTTGTGACTACTTAGCATGTTAGATAACCCTTCCTCTAACCAAAACCATTTAACCTACGTAACTCTTAACCCTGACCCTAGTGGCGAAGTGGTCTAAGGCACTGCATCTCAGTACCTGGTTCAAATCCAGGCTGTATCACATCCTGGCTGTGATTGGGAGTCCCATAGGGCAGTGCACAATTGGCCCAGCATCATCCTGGTTTAGCTGGAGTAGGCTGTCATTGTAAATAAGAATTTGTTCTTAATTGACTTTCCTTTCCTTTTATTTTTTATTTTATTTCACCTTTATTTAACCAGGTAGGCTAGTTGAGAACAAGTTCTCATTTACAACTGCGACCTGGCCAAGATAAAGCATAGCAGTGTGAACAGACAACACAGAGTTACACATGGAGTAAACAATTAACAAGTCAATAACACAGTAGAGAAAAAAAAAGAGAGTCTATATACATTGTGTGCAAAAGGCATGAGGAGGTAGGCAAATAATTACAATTTTGCAGATTAACACTGGAGTGATAAATGATCAGATGGTCATGTACAGGTAGAGATACTGGTGTGCAAAAGAGCAGAAAAGTAAATAAATATAAACAGTATGGGGATGAGGTATGTAAATTGGGTGGGCTATTTACCGATAGACTATGTACAGCTGCAGCGATCGGTTAGCTGCTCAGATAGCAGATGTTTGAAGTTGGTGAGGGAGATAAAAGTCTCCAACTTCAGCGATTTTTGCAATTCGTTCCAGTCACAGGCAGCAGAGAACTGGAACGAAAGGCGGCCAAATGAGGTGTTGGCTTTAGGGATGATCAGTGAGATACACCTGCTGGAGCGCGTGCTATGGGTGGGTGTTGCCATCGTGACCAGTGAACTGAGATAACTGAGACTTGTAGATGACCTTGAGCCAGTGGGTCTGGCGACAAATATGTAGCGAGGGCCAGCCGACTAGAGCATACAGGTCGCAGTGGTGGGTGGTATAAGGTGCTTTAGTAACAAAACGGATGGCACTGTGTTAAACTGCATCCAGTTTGCTGAGTAGAGTATTGGAAGCTATTTTGTAGATGACATCGCCGAAGTCGAGGATCGGTAGGATAGTCAGTTTTACTAGGGTAAGTACCTTGTGAAATAAAGGTTCAATTTAAAAATTTAAAATATATATGTTACCTGAGTCCAGGTTGCATATTTCACTATGTACCATCAGCAGTCACATACACTATGTGAATAGCAATTAGGTCACTATTGCCACTCTCCCTTTTGGAGGTAACATCCCAGTTTTGTATGGACTGTGAATGATAGGCTGATAGTAGATATCATCAGAGGGTATAAAAGTTAGAAGCTCAGATTCAAAGTGTGTTTTGCTTATCATGCTGCACTGTTCTGAGACTCACACTTCTTCTCTGGTGTTTCCTCTCAGTCTGTCCTGCCGGCTGGAAACCAGGAAGTGACACCATCAAGCCCGACGTGCAGAAGAGCAAAGACTTCTTCTCCAAGCAGCAGTAAGACGACACATGTCTGAAGCCTGCTGTAGGACAGCTAGAATTACAGTACATTTCAAGAGAACAATGGTGAAGAGCAGTAGCCTACCTCTGTGCCTGAGAACTGTAGAACAACATCTTCAGCATCCCCTTATCTCATGTGTTTGGGTAGAGTGGAAATTATTATGACCAAACTATGAAGATTATATTAACGTATAGCTTGGAGATGTTTTATATTGTAGTCATTTAGCAGACACTCTTATCTTAGTGTCATTGATGTCGGCCTATTTTATTCTTCTGTATCATTTTTGTAACATCTGAGGTGGACATTCGTTTTTGCCTTTAGGCCACAGATGGGATAGTCTGAAATGAGGAACAGAAGCTTTACAGGACAAAACATGTGGCGAAAACTCAGTTAGCTTTTTGTCTCTTTATTTACAACTCAATGTCATTTCATCTTCTAAATAAACACTAATACAAAGGCAAAGAACGCTAACGTTTTTTTATTGCCATGCTTTATAATAATAATACACTAAACACGTTTTTTAATTACGTGCTGTATTACTTTTTATGATGAAAATGAAATATAATATGGATGAATTGAAAAATGTGTAAAACAGTCGTAAGAAAACTGCGTCCAAGATGTCCGACCGTTGATTTCAAGGTAATCTACTCATGTTCACATACTGTACGTATATTCATATGTGGGTTCCTTCCGGTTTAATCATGTAGGATTTATTGCGGCCAGCACTAGCCAAATGAACGACTAAAATGAACAAGTCACTCAGAAAAATGAATCATGACTCGAGTCAGTAAAAAGAGTCGTTCAAAAAGAACAAATCGTTCGAGAACTGCACATCACAACTGTGCAGTTAACGTGGCCTCAATTTGATGTTACTTTGTAAATATAACATTGATAAGATTCCTGCAAAATTATCTGCATTTCATAGACAAGTATTCTTAGCGTGGTCATTAATATATAAACATAATTTCCCCCACATAGGTATTTCATTTGGAACAATAAGGACATTTTGTATAGAAACAAGTCTTTAATTTTTAAGAACTGGTTCAATAATCATATCCTCCTGGTGAGTCAACTTTTTAATGCAGAAGGATTGTTACTCAATTATGAGGAATTTTTATCTCGTTAAAATATCCCTGTAACACCTAGAGTTCGCCATAGTCTTTGATGCTATTCCATCTGGAACTCTCGTGTTATTTAGAGGTGTAGCCAGACCTCACCTTCTTGACCTACCCTCGCCTAATCCAGTTGACTCTCCAATAGGGAAAATATGTTTCTCCTTGCTCCCTCAGAACAACAGATCTATACGTGCTTTTTTCAAAGGGATATTATATCAATTCCTTATGTCACAAGTTACTGGAATACATTGGTCACTAATATCTGTTGGGGAAAAGTCTGGTTATTACCACATATGCTTGCTTGTTAACAAGGTCAAAGAGGTCTCTTTCAGAATGATCCATAAGTATTACCCTGCGAATCATTCATTACCTGAAGAAAATCAAAAAAGACATTGATTGTACATTGATTGTACTTTTTGTGTTGAGCATCCAGAAACAGTTTTGCATTTATTTTGCCATTGTCTACATGTAAAACAATTATGGAAAGATATTCAGTTTTATATTTGTTAATATTCTTGATGACTTTTGTTTTTTTATGGGAGAATGTGCTGCTCTGTCTCCTTAACCAAAGATAAAGAAAAACTATTTTACATCGTAAATGTAAGTGTGCTAATGTAAAAATGTAATATTCAAAAATGTAAATTCACTGATAAAAAACACCCTTCCGTGTTTTCTATAAGGAATTCGAGCAGTACATTAAGACCATTCAACATTCTTCTAATAAGAAAGCTGTTAAAACAATAAATATGTGTGTGTTTTTTGGACTTTGTATAATCTGTAATTTGTTGTACCCCCTAGCATATGTTATCATTGTCTAATTGTGTACTTGTATGTATACACACTATTCTACATTAGGAAAAAAAAGAGTGCAGTTAAACTCGGTCTCGCGGTACTTTTTACCTCAGGTTGAACAAGGGGGTAGGTACGCTAGCTACCTAGTGGTTTTGTCTATGACAAAAGTATATCAGATGAACGTTAGCTACCTATAAACACTTATTTTAACAATATATAAATACTTTTAAAATAATTGACAGTACTGTAAAGTTAGGCCGCTAGCTACTGGAAATTAGCTAACGACAAACCAACAACGTTCACGATGGCAGCTGGAAAGATGTGTAGTAGGCCAAAAAAACAGGAGACAGCAGAGGTATGACAACGAAACACTTGATTAATATGAGCTTGTGTAAATGTATATAGAAACTAATATACGTTTCACTCGGTGAAACGGAGAAAACGTACTTTCAATCTGCAATGATATTAGCTGGCATAGTTAGCTATTTAACGTCAGTTCTGTCATCAGTCAGTCATCTGGCGTACTCAAGTGGTCTTGCATGAGAACTGCACTGTCATTGAACATCCCACCAGATTCGGAAACGATTTTTCCCCTCTGTAGTGGACCAGCTTATTTCAAAACGAACTGAAAACTGAAGAAAAGTCCCTGGTCTTTGTGAAGCGAATGATGGCCCTCGCCGTTTCTTCCATCACATATCTCAGAGGAATATTCCCTGAGGACGCCTACAGATCTCGATATCTAGAAGGTGATGTGAGGGCAGTTAAGGTTATTTTTCAAATACATGTTGTTTAAAAATGTTGTAAACAAGCACATGCATAACGTTAATTGTGTCACCACTCACCACACAACCAAAAATAATATTGTCTTTATCATAGTGTCTTTTTCAGCAACTGTTTTTATGTATCCACCAGATTTATGCATCAAAGTTTTACGAGAAGACTGCACAACACCTGGTGTCTGCAAAATTGTAAAGTGGTAAGTACATTATTTTGCAGGACAGACATATTTCAAGTTCATACAAAACAGCAGCTTCCCACGTCAGACAACACTCAAATTACATTTGATGGTGGTCATATTCTGACATTAAATTATTATTTTAAAGGCTGATGGGGTGCTTCGACGCATTAGAGAGAGGATATGTAAGTACAGGACCTTATGGTTCTTTTGAATGTGTTTCATCATTTTGTTTTGTTTTAACAGACAATTTGTGGCTATTTTCTTATCTTTTTACAGCTTCAGGTTGTGTTTATTGGGGTAGGTGAATCTAGGCAACAATGTGTCTTTTCTAAATACATATTTTGTCCTCAACTGTTGTATTTAAAAATGGTCTCACTATTTCAATGAAATGGAAGCTTTATAATTTGTATAATATGATATGCAGGTCTGCACCAATCCAGATAATCCCAACGTAAGTTCTCACTCCTTAAAACCCTTCACACACACACAGAGACCTAAGTTCCCTGAAGTTCCATTGCTTCTAAAATGTTAATGGTTGCTTCTCCCTCCATTAGTGCATCATCGAGTCATACCAGTTCAAGTTCACATACACAGACAAAGGACCACAGATGGACATTCTGAGGTGAATTTGTGGCTTCAATCTACTCATTTAAGCTTTGATTCAGCCTAAGGTAAATATCTGATCTCCTTTTGAATCCCCAGAAACCAGAATGTGGAGATGCAGATCACGATGGAGGATACCAAGAAGGCCTCTGTCCTCTTGATCAGGAAGCTGTTTCTCCTCATGCAGAACTTGGACGTGCTCCCCAATGATGTCTGCCTCACCATGAAGCTCTACTACTTTGACGACAGTAAGGCAAATCCCTTTGTTTTTGTTGACAGTAAGGGTTACTGCTGTATATGTCTACAGCTGTTACGGTGACCGTATTACCGCCACACCGGCAGTCAGGAGTCATGATTGCAGTCAAATTCCATGTGACCATGAGTCACAGTAACTAGGTTTCTCCAAAACTGCGCTCTGATGGTCATTAGTAGCCTACCAAACTTGCTAACGGCCAGTTGTTAATATTCGGTACTCAGCATTCTAGTGTCCCACTAATCACTCTGACATCAATGCAAATGCATTCGAAAATCGAAACAAAACTTAATCAAATAACATTTTACTGGTCACATACACATATTTAGCAGATGTTCTTGTGGGTGTAGCAAAATGCTTGTCTGCGGGTGTAGTGAAATGCTTGTCTGCGGGTGTAGTGAAATGCTTGTAATGTAGCGAAATGCTTCTCATGAGAGCCCTGGCATTGAGTTTGAGCGGAAAAGGATCACCTGTTGCGCAGTGAGCGCCAGCGCCTCATAGTTGGTTGATGCATGGAATAAAATAAATGTTCTTTTTTTTTTTTTTTTTTTTTTTGAATTTTACCCCTTTTTTCTCCCCAATTTCATAGTATCCAATTGTTGTAGTAGCTACTATCTTGTCTCATCGCTACAACTCCCGTACGGGCTCGGGAGAGACGAAGGTTGAAAGTCATGCGTCCTCCGATACACAACCAACGAAGCCGCTGCTTCTTTAACACAGCGCACATCCAACCCGGAAGCCAGCCGCACCAATGCGCCGGAGGAAACACCGTGCACCTGGCCACCTTGGCTAGCGTACACTGCGCCCAGCCCGCCACAGGAGTCGCTGGTGCGCGATGAGACAAGGACACCCCTACCGACCAAGCCCTCCCTAACCCGGGCGACGCTAGGCCAATTGTGCGTCGCCCCACAGACCTCCCGGTCGCGGCCGGTTACGACAAAGCCTGGGCGCAAACCCAGGACTCTGATGGCACAGCTGGCGCTGCAGTACAGCGCCCTTAACCACTGCGCCACCCGGGAGGCCCTAAAATAAATGTTCTTGTTGCGCAACATTTGTATAGGCAATGCAATTGCGTGAGAAAACAGAGTTGTGATGGCCTCTATTATTAAAAAAAGGAAGATCTCATGAGCTTTCTATAGGCTTGGCCTACTGTATGTATTTCCCAACTTTCCTAATATTAAGCACATTACTTCGCTTTACGATAAAAGTAGCCTACCTGGCTGGCCTGAAAATTAACCACTGGAAAAGCGTACTCCCATTTGCTTTTCAAGTGCATACGGATGACATGTATTTTTTTATTTTTTTTTACCTTGCTCCTGTTCCGACAGGTGCATGATAATGGCACATTCTAAATCAAAACTACTTTTACACACATTATTTAGTATATGTAAAGACAAGATTAAATTGAAAATAGTCTGAATGGTAAGAATATTATCACTTGTGAATGATGCACAGCGCATGCATGTTTCTTGTGGCTTTTTCAAATCATAGTTGTATGCACCCTGTAGCCTAGCCCATAGGCTTATACAGTGCCTTCAGAAAGTATTCAGACCCCTTGACGTTTTCTACATTTTGTTTACGTTACAGCCTTATTCTTAAATTGATTAAACTTTTTCTTTAAAAAAAAACGTTTTTGCTAATTTATAACTGAAATATCACAAAAGTATTCAGACCCTTTACTCAGTGCTTTGTTGAAGCACCTTTGGCAGTGATTACAGTCTCAAGTCTTCTTGGGTATGACACTACAAGCTTGGCACACCTGTATTTAGGGGAGTTTCTCCCAATCTTCTCTGCAGATCCTCTCAAGCTCTATCGGGTTAGATGGGGAGTGTTGCTGCACAGCTAATTTCAGGTCTCTCCAGAGATGTTCGATCAGGTTCAAGTCCGGGCTCTGGCTGCACTCAAGGACATTCCGAGACTTGTCCCGAAGCCACTCCTGCATTGTCTTGGCTGTGTGCTTAGGGCCGTTGTCCTGTTGGAAGGTGAGCTGGAGCAGGTTTTCATCAAGGATCTCTCTGTACTTGGCTCTATTTATCTTTGCCTCAATATTGACTAGTCTCCCAGTCCCTGCAGCTGAAAAACATCCCCACAGCATGATGCTGCCACCATCATGCTTCACCGTAGGGATGGTACCAGGTTTTATCCAGACGTGACGCTTGGCATTCAGTCCAAAGAGTTCAATCTTGGTTTCGCTAGACCAGCGCATCTTATTTCTCATGGTCTGAGAGTCTTTAGGTGCCTTTTACTGAGGAGTGGCTTCCGTCTGGCCACTCTACCACAAAGGCCTGATTGGTGGAGTGCTGCAGAGATAGTTTTCCTTCTGGAAAGTTCTCCCATCTCCACAGAGGAACTCTAGAGCTCTGTCTGAGAGACCATCAGGTTTTTGGTCACCTCCCTGACCAAGGCCCTTCTACCCCTATTGCTCAATTTGGCCGGGCGGGCCAGCTCTAGGAAGAGTCTTGGTGGTTCAAAACTTCTTCCATTTAAGAATGATAGAGGCCACTGTGTTCTTGGGAACCTTCAATGCTGTAGACATTTTTTGGTACCCTTCCCCAGATCTATGCCTCGACACAATCTGTATCGGAGCTCTACGGACAATTCCTTCAACCCAATGGTTTGGTTTTTGCTCTGACATGGACTGTCAACTGTGGGACCTTATATAGACAGGTGTGTGCCTTTCCAAATCATGTCCAATTGAATTTACCACAGGTGGACTCCAATCAAGTTGTAGAAACATGTCAAGGATGGTCAATAGAAACAGGATGCACCTGAGCTCAATTTGTAAAAACCTGTTTTCGCATTGTGTAGATTCCAGAGGGAAAGGCTGTAATTTAAAAATATTTAACAAAATGTGGAAAAAGTCAAGGGGTCTGAATACTTTCCCGAAGGAACTGTATGTTTTGCTAAGTTTTGTATCACAACTGAAGTGGCCAAATAACTCCAAACATAGCTTATATAGGCCCAAGACCCCTGGAACATGATTGGAGAGCCAGCCCATAGACTACAGAGCCTCTATTTAACCTTTATTTAACTAGGCAAGTCAGTTATGAACAAATGCTTATTTACAATGATGGCCTACCCCGGCTAAACCCTGACAACGCTGGAATGAAAGACTGATGAGAGACTGATGAAGTGTGTGCTGCCTGCGCAAGAAACAGAGCAGAGCACTTCCCTTTCATGCAACTTTTTTCAAATAATAATTTGTTGCATCATGCAGCCTTACATGCTGACCAAACCACTTGCTTGCGCGCATGTTGATATTGTCCACCCCACACCAGACGTGATCAGGACACAGGTTGAAATATAAAAACAAACTCTGAACCAACTGTATTAATTTGGGGATAGGTCGAAAAGCATTAAACATTTATGTCAATTTAGCTAGCTAGCTGTTTCTAACTAATTTGTCCTGGGATATAAACATTGGGTTGTTATTTTACCTGAAATGCACAAGTTACTCTACTTCAACAATTAATCCACAGATAAAAGGTTAAACAGAGTTCATTTCTAGTAATTTCCTCCTTCAGGATTCTTCTTCTTTGGACTTTATATGGCAGTTGGCAACCAACTTTAAGGTGCATTACCACCAACAACTGGACTGGAGTGTTGACCTCAGTTTGTCTTTCAATCACCCACGTGGGAATATGCTCCTTAAAACCAATGAGGAGATGGGAGAGGCGGGACTTGCAGTGCGTCACACGTCACAAATAGAACCAAGTTCTATTTTAGCGCCTGGCTAAGGAGACGCTCGTTGACATACGCGAGCAGTCTGGGTGCAATGATTGAATAACATGTATGTGTACATTTATTTTGCAATACGCGCACGACGCAAGCGGTGTGGTCAGCATGCTAGAATGTATTAGAAATCAAACATATAGCCTAAGGTTTGTATAACAACTAAAGTTGCATAAATAACTTTTAAGCATATAGGAGGACCTGTTTCTTTAACTGCTCAACACAGAATGGCCGCATGTGCGCACTCCCTCAAATTGTTTGGGGAAAAATATCCTTTCCATTTTAATCAGCTATGTTCAATTGTATTGATAGTACTATAAAATAATGCCACTGGAATTATAAGCAAATCTTGCCTGCTAAATGAACTAGTGTAGCCCACAGCCAGATGGCATAGCCAGATCAGGGCCTAACATAACTCAGAATATGCTCTTATGATTTTCTTCATATCACATCTTTCTTTAGACCTATCTAAAAGAATGGATTTATTGTGATGCTGTAGGCTATATTATATGGATTTATTAGACGTTTTAAAATGTAGATGTTCCAAAGGTCCACATCAGTGGCTTGTAGGCTATGAGTGGAAGCCAGAGCTGCTAAACGAGACCGGCAGTTATTTGAATGACAATCACCGGCTGACAAAATTTCATGATCTCCACAGCCCTTTAGTATGTCTGTATTGGAAGCTCAAGACAGAAATTAATTATTGGGACACGTCTTTCGAAATTGACGAAAGCAAATGCTTCTCATTAAATTCATTGTAGTTTTAGTCAAATACGATGTCTCTTGGTTGTATTACATTATGCAGTTGTTTAATAGGACTTAGAAAGCTCACAAAGCATGATGTTCAGTTAGTCAGTCAATCAATCATTAATTATTCTGTTTTTTCCCCTTCCTCTCTACCCAGTCACCCCTGCTGACTATGAGCCTCCAGGTTTCAAGGAGGGGGTGAACGACAACCTGTGGTTCGAGGGCATGGCAGTGCACTTCAGAGTGGGTGAGGTGCACACCCCTTTCCACGCCCTGAAGGTGAGGGTGGCGGCGGAGCAGGGCCGTGTGGAGAAGCTGCAAGAGGGGAACTACCTGAAGGAGAGTCAGGTCTCCACGGCTACGCAGAGCACTCTGCCAGGGCTGGCGCCAACCGGTGCACAGGTGGGCTGTTCTTAACTAAAGCACAAATAAAATGGCTAACTTGAACATGTTTGATCTGAAGACAGGAGTCTTCTTTCCACACACTTAGATCAATGCAAATAATGAAATGTGCTAACTGCCATGGTTTCAGTCACAGTAGATTGCTGATATTTACTGTCTTGTTTGATTATTCACAGGATCCTGACAATGAGAGATACAAAGAAGATGACTTTCCCTCTGAAGATGGTAATAAGGAATGATAATCACATCAATCTCTTTTACTTTCTTCGTATGAAACCTGGATGCGTTTTCTGGTATAAATAAATTAACTAATTTAACATATCGATAATAGCTTCTTTTTTTATCTCTAAGAGTCTGCACAGTTCAAGAAACCCAAGAAACCTGTGGCAAAGGTAAGTGAGTTTGTGGGCAGTTGGTTGGTTGTGGTCAACAATGGTTTGCGTGTTGTGTTTTTGGAGGAAGAGAAGATAGAGCTACATGAACAACAGCTCAATGGTGTAAAAACTATTCTTTCAAACAGAGTAAAGGTGATGCCAATAAACTGGCAACGAAAAAAGGAAGAAAAGAGCAATAAAAATGTTTTGATGAAGACAGCAATGAAGACCCTGCTTTTTCAGCTTCCTGTCAGACATAGTAAACATGAATGTGGATCGAGGATGTAACTTTCTCATTAGATTACAAGGATTTTACTCACCAAACATGTTTACATTAATGTTTAATTTCTATGCCTGTTTGAACATTTTTAAAACCCGAGTAGTAAAGCCAGCCTTACGGTATTTATTTTGCAGTTCATTGCCTGTACAACACATAATATATAGCTACAATATCTTAGACATTTCTAATATATTTTCCCATTCATAGGAAAATCAATTCCATTTGTTTTATTGTAGCTGTATATATATTGTTCTTTAACTTTTATTTTTTATGAAATTAATAAAAAAACTTATGACATGCTGGTTCCATATGTGATGCCTGAAATATACAATATTGTAAGTATGATATTTATGGAATTGAAGCTTTACTTCAAAGCCCATTTATAAACTTGTCATGCATATTAGTGAAGAAATGAAAAAGGGTGATATGAAAATACATGCACACAGCTTTGAAATGGTAAACATTGATTTGGTGATACATACAAAGTACAAGTAAAAATACAATTGTACAAAGAAATGGGGCAGCAGGTAGCCTAGCAGTTAAGAGGTTGGGACAGTAACCGAAAGGTTGCTGGGTCGAATCCCCGAGCTGACTAGATTTTTTAAAAACTGGCGATGTGCACTTGAGCAAGGCACTTAACCCTAATTGCTCCTGTAAGTCGCTCTGGATAAGAGCGTCTAAGTGACCAAAAAGTTACAGAAATGGCAAACGTCTGACAGGTGACTGCACCACAGTTACCCTGTTGTAACCTACATCCATTGGCAAACAGTGAAAGTGTGACAAAAGGTGCAACATGCTGCATAATGTCAAGTACTTTTTTTATGTAAGGCATCCATAGTTATGAGAATCAATTTAATAAATATTTTATTACAAAATATCAAGGCACGGCTTTCCATTTATCCATTTGGCTCAGAACGGAGATCTTATCACACAATTTTCTTTTTTTTATGGAGGATAACTAACTAAGCTAAACTCTTATCAGAGATGGATGGCAATATTACTGTATATCCTTCATTCAACTATCTACGTACCGGAGACCTTTTTCTGAGACAGAAAAAGCGTCCTGAGACCTTTTTCTGTCTCAGGATGCTGGTATTTCATCCCCCAGAACATCTCTGAGTTGCATGACTCCATTGGTCTGGCTTGACGTTTAAAAGAGACTGTCAACGTCCCCCATCTCCACAAACACAGTCTTCATTTGTGTGTAGTGCTCTACAGTCACCTGACCGTTCTCTCGCCCAATGCCTGTGGAGAGACAACAGCAAATGTTTATTCTTCTTGACACATGCTATTACTATTGTTGACAGCAGTCTACCGAACACAAAATACTGTGGAAAATGTTTATGAAAAAGGCATTCAAACAAACCAACGTGATTACTACACTACAAATAACCCCTACGTGTTTAAATTCTGATACTCTCATAGAGGAAAAGGACAGGTATCTGGTGTGAATACGGTAGGACTGTACCTGACATCTTGAACCCTCCGAAGGGCACCTCCACAGGGGTGATGTTATAGTTGTTGATGAAGCAGGATCCAGCCTTCAGGTGTTCCACTACACGGTGTGCTCGCTTGACGTCACTACAGGCCAGACACATGGCAAGAAACAGGTCAAACACTGAAGTGGGATTAAATGTGTACCTCAAGCTGAAGGATGGTGCTCATGGTATAATGTAGCAAAACGTTTTGAAACTCAAAAAGGAACACTGACTGTTCTTATTGGACAACTCCAGGAAGTACTGTCCTGTTTCACTCGGTTTCAAAAATGTTCTCTCTACAGAACACAACCCTGATAACTGTGTTATATGACATCATCACCTGGTGAAGACCCCCGCAGCCAGGCCCAGGGCGGAGTTGTTGGCCCTCAGCAAAGCTTCCTCCTCTGTTTCAAAGGACAACACAGACATCACAGGCCCAAAGATCTCCTCCTTCACACATGTCATGTCGTCCGTGCAGTCGCCTATGGCCAAGAGATGCAGGGACAAGAGGGAGAGAAAGAAAGAGGTATATAAATAGTAAACCAGTACAATGAGTATTGACTAAAGAGACTATAAATACTCCCTTATGTATGTATTGGGACAGTGATGAACATTTTTGAAATTTGTCTGTACTCCAGCATTTGGATTTGATATATGTTGCATGTGAGGTGACAGTACAGAATGTCACCTTTTATTTGAGGGTATTTTCATACATATCGGATTTAGAAATGAAAGCACTTTATAGATCTACTCCCCCCATTTGAAGATTTGACAAATTTCACTTAGTGTATTAAAGTAGTCAAAAGTTTAGTATTTGGTACCATATTTCTTGCACACAATGACTACATCAAACTTGTGACTAGAGGTCTTCATCCACCTGTACCCCAATACCCGAGACGGGGCCCACGTGGCTCCGAATCCAGAATAATGCCACGGGTCTGGGTCGGCTCTGATATGATGATTGTCACGGGTCTCAGGTATGTGCAATTTTAAATAACTTATCCGGAAGGACCCTTACAGATCTGAATGTGACTGCTGCAGTATAGAGATAAATTCTATAATTTATGCTGCTGATCTTGCTTTTCACGAGAGTGGAGTCTGAAGCGTGTAGTTTGTTGTCGTCGACAAATCACAAGTCATCAAAGAGCCAATAGGCTTCAGTCATAAAGCCTCCTCGTGTGGCAACAGTTCAGAGATATCTAATCAATGGAAGATGGAATTAAAATGACAGAATTAAAAGTTAAAGGACAAGGACAGGCTTAAATGACCAAGAGCCAACAGGTAGGCTGCTACTTAATATTCTGAATGGAGTTGTTGTTATTTGTAACTGTAGGATGAGAAAGCGCATGCACAGTAGCCTCATTTAGCCTAACTAGCTTCTCCCGGTTATTTAATTTAAATTAAAAATGTCATTTCACCTTTATTTAACCAGGTAGGCCAGTTGAGAACAAATTCTCATTTTCAACTGCAACCTGGCCAAGATAAAGCAAAGCAGTGGGACAAAAACAACACAGAGTTACACATGGGATAAACAAACATACAGTCAATAACACAATAGAAGAATCTATACACAGTGTAAGCAAATGAGGTAGGATTTGGGGGGAAAGGCAATAAATAGCCCGTAGTGGCAAAATAATTAAAATGTAGCATTAACACTGGAGTAATAGATGTGCAGATGATGATGTGCAAGTAGAGCTACTAGGATGCAAAAGAGCAAAAACAAATAACAGTTTGGGTATGAGGTAGTTGGGTGGGCTATTTACAGATGGGCTGTGTATAGGTGCAATGATCGGTAAGCTGCTTTGACAGCTGACGCTTAAAGTTAATGAGGGAGATATAAGTCTCCAGCTCCAGTGATTTTTGCAATTCGTTCCAGTCATTGGCAGCAAAGAAATGTAAGGACAAACGGCCAAAGGAGGAGTTGGCTTTGGGGATGACCAGTGAAATATACAGGCTGGAGCGCGTGCTACAGGTGGGTGTTGTTATGGTGAGATTAGGCAGGGCTTTACCTAGCAAAGAATTATACAGTTGAAGTCAGAAGTTTACATACACCTTCACCAAATACATTTAAACTCAGTTTTTCACAATTCCTGACATTTAATCCTCGTAAAAATGCCCTGTCTTAGGTCAGTTAGGGTCACCACTTTATTTTAAGAATGTGAAATGTCAGAATAACAGTAGAGAGAATGATTTATTTCAGCTTTTATTTCTTTCATCACATTCCCATTGGGTCAGAAGTTTACATACACTCAATTAGTATTTGGTAGCATTGCCTTTAAATTGTTTAACTTGGGTCAAACGTTTAGGGTAGCCTTCCACAAGCTTCCCACAATAAGTTGGGTGAATTTTGGCCGATTCCTCCTGACAGAGCTGGTGTAACTGAGTCAGGTTTGTAGGCCTTCTTGCTCGCACACACCTTTTCAGACCTGCCCATACATTTTCAATAGGATTGAGGTCAGGGCTGTGATGGCCACTCCAATACCTTGACTTGGTTGTCTTTAAGCCATTTTGCCACAACTTTGGAAGTATGCTTGGGGTCATTGTCCATTTGGAAGACCAATTTGCAACCAAGCTTTAACTTCCTGACTGATGTCTTGAGATGTTGCTTCAATATATCCACACAATTTTCCTGCCTCATGATGCCATCTATTTTGTGAAGTGCACCAGTCACTCTTGCAGCAAAGCACCCCCACAACATGATGCTGCCACCCCCGTGCTTCACTGTTGGGATGGTGTTCTTCGGCTTGCAAGCCTCCCCCCTTTTCCTCCAAACATAACGATGGTCATTATGGCCAAACAGTTCTATTTTTGTCTCATCAGATCAGAGGACATTTCTCCAAAAAGAGCAATCTTTGTCCCCATGTGCAGCTGCAAACCGTAGTCTGGCTTTTTTAATGGAGGTTTTGGAACAGTGGCTTCTTCCTTGCTGAGTGACCTTTCAGGTTATGTCGATATAGGACTCGTTTTACTGTGGATATAGATACTTTTGTACCTGTTTCCTCCAGCATCTTCACAAGGTCTTTTGCTTATGTTCTGGGATTGATTTGCACTTTTCACACCAAAGTACGTTCATCTCCAGGAGACAGAACGAGTCTCCTGCCAGAGCAGTATGATGGCTGCGTGGTCCCATGGTGTTTATACTTGCGTACTATTGTTTGTACAGATGAACGTGGTACCTTCAGGCATTTGGAAATTGCTCCCAAGGATGAACCAGACTTGTGGAGGTCTACAATTTATTTTCTGAGGTCTTCGCAGATTTCTTATGATTTTCCCATGATGTCAAGCAAAAAGGCACTGAGTTTGAGGGTCGGCCTTGAAATAAATCCACAGCTACTCCTCAAATTGACTCAAATTATGTCAATTAGCCTATCAGAAGCTTCTAAAGCCATGACATAATTTTCTGTAATTTTCCAAGCTGTTTAAAGGCATAGTCAACTTAGTATATGTAAACTTCTGACCCACTTGAATTGTGATACAGTGAATTATAAGTCAAGTAATCTGTTTGTAAAGAATTGTTGGAAAAATGACTTGTGTCATGCACAAAGTAGATGCCCTAACCGACTTGCCAAAACTATAGTTTGTTAACAACACATTTGTGGAGTGGTTGAAAAATGAGTTTTAATGACTCCAACCTAAGTGTACGTACACTTTTGACTTCAACTGTATATGACCTGGAGCCAGTGGGTTTGGCGACGAATATGAAGCGAGGGCCAGCCAACGGGAGCTTACAGGTCGCAGTGGTGGGTAGTATATGGGGCTTTGGTGACAAAACACATGTCACTGTGATAGACTACATCCAATTTGCTGAGTAGAGTGTTGGAGGCTATTTTGTAAATGACATTGCCGATGTCAAGGATCGGTAGGATAATCAGTTTTACGAGGGTATGTTTAGCAGCATAAGTGAAGGAGGCCGATTCTAGATTTAATTTTGGATTGGAGATGCTTAATGTGAGTCTGGAAGGAGAGTTTACAGTCTAACCAGTCACCTAGGTATTTGTCGTTGTCCACATATTCTAAGTCAGAACCGTTCAGAGTAGTGATGCTAGTCGGGCGGGCAGTGATCGGTTGAAGAGCATGTATTTAGTTTTACTTGCATTTAAGAGCAGGTGGAGGCCACAGAAGGAGTGTTGTATGGCATTGAAGTTTGTCTGTAGATTTGTTAACACAGTGTCCAAAGAAGGGCCAGAAGTATATAGAATGGTGTCGTCTGCGTAGAGGTGGATCAGAGAATCACCAGCAGCAAGAGCGACATCATTGATATATGCAGAGAAAAGAGTCGGCCCGAGAATTGAACCCTGTGGCACCCCCATAAAGACTGCCAGAAGTCCGGACAACAGGCCCTCCGATTTGACACACTGAACTCTATCTGAGGAGTAGTTGGTGAACCAGGCGAGGCAGACATTTGAGAAACCAAGGCTGTTGAGTCTGGCGATAAGAATGCGGTGATTGACAGAGTCGAAAGCCTTGGCCAGGTCGATGAAGACGGTCGATGAAGATGGCGGTTATGATATCGTTTAGGACCTTGAGAGTGGCTGAGGTGCACCCATGACCAGCTCGAAAACCAGATTGCATAGCGGAGAAGGTACGGTGGGATTCGAAATGGTCGGTGATCTGTTTGTTAACATGGCTTTCGAAGACTTTAGAAAGGCATGGCAGGATAGATATAGGTCTGTAACAGTTTGGGTCTAGAGTGTCACCCCCTTTGAAAATGGGAATGACCGCGGCAGCTTTTCTCATATCTCAGACGATATGCGGTGGATAATTTTAAAAAGAGAGGGTCCAGATTGTCTAGCCCAGCTGATTTGTAGTGATCCAGATTCTGCAGCTCTTTCAGAACATCAGCTTTCTGGATTTGGGTGAAGTTGAAGCGGGGGCGCTTGGGCAAGTTGCTGTGGGGAGTGCAGAGCTGTTGGCCCGGGATAGGGGTAGCCAGGTGGAAAGCATGGAAACCAAGAGCTATATCTGTTCTTAGTTCTACATTTTTTTGAATGGGGCATGCTTTTAAGATGGTGAGGAAAGCACTTTTAAAGAATTACCAGGCATCCTCTACTGACGGGATGAGGTCAATATCCTTCCAGGATACCCGGGCCAGGTCGATTAGAAAGGCCTGCTTACTGAAGTGTTTTACGGGGGCGTTTGACAGTGATGAGGGGTAGTCGTTTGACTGCGGACCCATTACGGACGCAGGCAATGAGGCAGTGATCGCTGAGATCCTGGTTGAAGACAGCAGAGGTGTATTTAAATGGCAGGTGGTCAGGATGATATCTATGAGGGTGCCTGTGTTTACGGATGTAGGGTTGTACCTGGTAGGTTCCTTGATCATTTGTGTGAGGTTGAGGGCATCTAGCTTAGATTGTAGGACGGCCGGGGTGTTAAGCATATCCTAGTTTAGGTCACCTAACAGTAGGAATTCTGAAGATAAATGGGGGGCAATCAGTTCACATATGGTGTCCAGGGCACAGCTGGTGGCTGATATAACAAGCGGCACAGACCTGGATAACAAGCGGCACAGACCTGGATAGCATGACAGAACTCTGCAGACTATCTCTGCAGTAGATTGCAACTCCGCCCCCTTTGGCAGTTCTATCTTTGTGGAAAATGTTGTAGTTGGGGATGAAAATGTCAGAATTTTTGATGTCCTTCCTAAGGCAGGATTCAGACACGGCTAAGACATCTGGGTTGGCGTAATGTGCTAAAGCAGTGAATAAAACAAACTTAGGGAGGAGGCTTCTGATGCTAACATTCATGAAACCAAGACTTTTAAGGTTACAGAAGTCAACAAATGATAGCGCCTGGGGAATAGGAGTGGAACTTGGGGCTACAGGGCCTGGGTTAACCTCTACATCACCAGAGGAACAGAGGAGGAGTAGGACAAGGGTACGGCAAAAGGCTATAAGAACTGGTCATCTAGTGCGTTGGGAACAATAAAAAGGAGAAGATTTCTGGGCGTAGTAGAATAGATTCAGGGCATAATGTACAAACAAGGGTATGGTGGGATGTGAGTACAGTGGAGGTAAACCTAGGCGTTGAGTGATGGACGATGAGAGAGGTTTCATCTCTGGAGGCACCAGTTAAGCCAGGTGAGGTCTCTGCATGTGTGTGGGGTGGGACAAAAGAGTTATCTAAGGCATGTTGAGCGGGACTGAGGGCTACAGTGAAACAAAACACTAAGAACTAGCCGAGACAGCAGTAGACAAGGCATATTGACAATAGAGAGAGGCATCACAGGTGTTGATCGGGAGAGCTAAGACAACAACGGGTAAATGGCGAATGGGCAGAGTGGGTCAGTTAGGTACATACAGGGCCTGAGTTCGAGGCTGGGGCCGACAGATAAACAAAATTAGGTACTGTATTTTTGAAACAGTCCAGGGGGCATCAGCTGTGTAGCCAAGTGATCATAGGGTCCAATGAACAGCAATAGGTGAGTCAGGGGGCCATTTGGTAGTCACTACTATGCTAGGCGAGCGGGGAACACAGCGTTCAGAAGGCTAGCGGGCCGGGGCTAGCAGATGGTTCTTCGGCGACATCGTAACGGAATAGCCTGTTGAGACCACGTCGGGCAATTACATCGGCAGACCATTCGTGATGGATCGGCGGGGCTCCGTGTCGACAATAAAGGGTCTAGGCCAATTGGCAAAAGAGGTATTGTAGCCCTAGAATTAGCTGGTATATGGACCTAGCTCAAGGCTAACTGGTGCTTGCTTCGGGACAGAGGCGTTAGCTAACAGTAGCCACTCGTTTGCAGCTAGCTAGCTGCGATGATCCGGTGTAATGATCCAGAGTGGCAGGAATCCGGTGAAGTGGTAGAGAGAGGCAGTCCGATATGCTCTGGGTTGATATCGCGCTGTGCAGACTGGCAGGTATTGTTCGGGCAAAGGCTGGTTGGTATCCGAGCTAAAGGTGAAGACCGCTAGCCGTGGCTAACAAAGACTAGTAGCTAGTTAGCTGACTAGCTCCTGATGGAAGTTCCGGTTATAAAAATATCAATATTGACTGCTACACCATCTTGGTTTAACACAGTCAAGACAGGTACTACATAATCATATTTGAGGATAAATAACCTAGCTATGGCAGCTATTAGTCTACTATAGTAATAGGCTTGGTTGGTTGCAGTCTCTCCCTCCCTGCACCTGTGTCACTGGCTCACAGTATGGCCCCTCCCACGCCTGCGAGAGCAGCACCTCTCTCTCCCTCCTCTCACAAGTTATCAGCTCTGGTTAATAAAGTAGCTTTAAAAATAAAAAAAAATTCTGCCGCTTCCCTCACTCGGACCCAACCAGGTCTATACGGCACGGGTTCTAGTTGTCCTCGGGTCCATTCAGAACGGGTTTTAAAAATGTATTTATGCATATCAGGTCTGGGTGGGAAAGCCCCAGGTCCAACTTTTTGGACCCGTGAAGTCCTGTACTTGTGGCTCTACTTGTTGAATGCATTTACAGCTTGTTTTGATTGTGTCACAGATTATGTTTTGTCCAATAGGAAGTAAATGGTGAATAATGTATTGTCTCATTTTGGAGACACTTTTATTGTAAGTAAGAATAGAAGATGTTTGTGAACATTTCTACGTGAATGTAGATGCTACCATGATTATGGATAATCATGAATGAATCGTGAATGATGATGAGTGAAAAAGTTAGAGGGAGAAAGATGATAGCCCCCCCAAAAAATGCTAATCTCTTCATTATTGGTAATGGGTGAGAGGTTAGCATGATTTGTTATAGCCTCTAACTTTCTCACTCATCATTGTTCATTCATGATTTTTCTTAATCATGGCATTATTAAGATTTAATTAGAAGTGTTCAGAAACATTTTATCTACTCACTTAGAAAGTAAATTACTCCAGTCTTCATTCAGTTCCTATTGGGCAAACCATAACCCAAAACTCAACCAAAACAAACTACAAATGCACAAGCGTGATGTAGTCATTACGTGCTAGAAATATGGGACCAAATATTCAACTTTTTGACTACTTTGGTAAACTATAAGTGAAATTTGTCAGAATACTCACATCTTCAAACGGGGGAGTCTAGATCTATGAAGTGCTTTAATTTCTAAATGAGATATGTATGAAAATACCCTCAAATAAAAGGTGACATTCCATACAGTCCCCTCAAATAAAATATTTGATCTCAAATCCAAAATGCTCGAGTATAGAGCGTCCAAATACATACAGTGCCTTGCGAAAGTATTCGGCCCCCTTGAACTTTGCGACCTTTTGCCACATTTCAGGCTTCAAACATAAAGATATAAAACTGTATTTTTTTGTGAAGAATCAACAACAAGTGGGACACAATCATGAAGTGGAACGACATTTATTGGATATTTCAAACTTCAAACTTGGAATGATCCAATGTTGACCTAAATGACTAATGATGATAAATACAATCCACCTGTGTGTAATCAAGTCTCCGTATAAATGCACCTGCACTGTGATAGTCTCAGAGGTCCGTTAAAAGCGCAGAGAGCATCATGAAGAACAAGGAAAACACCAGGCAGGTCCGAGATACTGTTGTGAAGAAGTTTAAAGCCGGATTTGGATACAAAAGATTTCCCAAGCTTTAAACATCCCAAGGAGCACTGTGCAAGCGATAATATTGAAATGGAAGGAGTATCAGACCACTGCAAATCTACCAAGACCTGGCCGTCCCTCTAAACTTTCAGCTCATACAAGGAGAAGACTGATCAGAGATGCAGCCAAGAGGCCCATGATCACTCTGGATGAACTGCAGAGATCTACAGCTGAGGTGGGAGACTCTGTCCATAGGACAACAATCAGTCGTATATTGCACAAATCTGGCAATATATATATCTTTATGGAAGAGTGGCAAGAAGAAAGCCATTTCTTAAAGATATCCATAAAAAGTGTTGTTTAAAGTTTGCCACAAGCCACCTGGGAGACACACCAAACATGTGGAAGAAGGTGCTCTGGTCAGATGAAACCAAAATTGAACTTTTTGGCAACAATGCAAAACGTTATGTTTGGCGTAAAAGCAACACAGCTGAACACACCATCCCCACTGTCAAACATGGTGGTGGCAGCATCATGGTTTGGGCCTGCTTTTCTTCAGCAGGGACAGGGAAGATGGTTAAAATTGATGGGAAGATGGATGGAGCCAAATACAGGACCATTCTGGAAGAAAACCTGATGGAGTCTGCAAAAGACCTGAGACTGGGACGGAGATTTGTCTTCCAACAAGACAATGATCCAAAACATAAAGCAAAATCTACAATGGAATGGTTCAAAAATAAACATATCCAGGTGTTAGAATGGCAAAGTCAAAGTCCAGACCTGAATCCAATCGAGAATCTGTGGAAAGAACTGAAAACTGCTGTTCACAAATGCTCTCCATCCAACCTCACTGAGCTCGAGCTGTTTTGCAAGGAGGAATGGGAAAAAATGTCAGTCTCTCGATGTGCAAAACTGATAGAGACATACCCCAAGCGACTTACAGCTGTAATCGCAGCAAAAGGTGGCGCTACAAAGTATTAACTTAAGGGGGCTGAATAATTTTGCACGCCCAATTTTTCAGTTTTTGATTTGTTAAAAAAGTTTGAAATATCCAATAAATGTCGTTCCACTTCATGATTGTGTCCCACTTGTTGTTGATTCTTCACAAAAAAATACAGTTTTATATCTTTATGTTTGAAGCCTGAAATGTGGCAAAAGGTCGCAAAGTTCAAGGGGGCCGAATACTTTCGCAAGGCACTGTAGGTAGGGGAGTGTACTTCCAATAGTCCATAATAATAAAAACTAGGCTCACCCAATACACATGGTGTCATGTAGTATCCACCTCTGAGTTTGGGATCTAAAGGAACGAAGGGTTCCCCTCCACACAACACCTTGGCACCCTAGAGTCAGAGTAAAATGGTCTTCAATTTACTTGTCAGTGACATCATTTTTGCCCCTTATTATTGGTCTGATCTGATTCTTACGGCTTACCAGGAACTTAAGATAGTATTATTGAAAAGAGGTACTTTTAGTCTCTTTGAATTGTACCTCTTTCCTGGCCTGTTCGACGTAGCCCAGGACTCTGTCAAGGTGTGGCCGGCTGACCAGTGCTCCCATACGAGTGCTCTCCAGTAGTGGGTCCCCTATCTCAATGTCCTTGGTCCTCCTCACAACCTCCTCCAGGAACTCAGGCAACATCTGCCTCTGAACAAACACCCGGGTCCCATTGCTGCAAACCTGGGTTGAACAAAAACACACAAGGAAAAAAAAAAAAAGTACATTCATAGAGGAGCTGGTGTTAAGGACTGTGTCACCGCGTTGAAAGAGCTGAAACTTGGGATCAAAAGCACTGAAACTTGTAAAACCCCACACCCTACCTGGCCCTGGGATAGGAAGTTGGCCATGAGAGCCCCCTTCACTGCGTTCCCCAGGTCACTGTCCTCAAAGATGAGCAGAGGAGACTTCCCACCAAGTTCCAGAGTCACTTGCTTTACCCCCTTGGAGCACATCTCCATAATCTGAGGGTTAAGAGTGATTTGTTATGTGTTAATGCCAAAGACTACTTTTCCCACAATTACAATGGACATTGTATGAATTATAGTCTCAACACAAAAAAACTTAAGTTGCGATTTTATTCTGGGATTTTTAGATTTACCTTCTTGCCTGTGGGCACACTGCCGGTGAAGGAGACCTTAGCCACGTCCGGGTGGTGGCAGAGCAGGTTGCCTGTCTCCTGCCCACCCTGAACTATGTTGAACAGCCCCTCTGGGGCCCCGGCCTTGGCATAAATCTCCGCCAGCATCACCGCCGTCACTGGAGTCACAGGTGAAGGCTTGAACACCATGGAGTTGCCTGATGGGGTGAGCGCAAGACAGAGGGAAAAGGAATGTTTGTGTATTATCGATTTTTTTTTCTCTCTATCAATTGTGTTTGTGTCAATGTAAATTGAGCAAGTTTAAAAGATTACTGTTGCATTGTTTTGCATAGTAACAATTATGGCAATAAAGTGTGTCTTTGACTTTATACTGTAACTTAAAAAAGAGTGTGTGGTCATACCACAGGCCAGGGCTGGGGCCGACTTCCAGGCTGCTATCTGAAAGGGGTAGTTCCATGCACCGATCCCCACACAGACGCCTAGAGGCTCCCGCCGTGTGTAGGCAAAGGAGCCTCCGGGTAGCTGGATATGCTGGCCTAGATGGACAGAACGGGAAAACAGTGTCAATCAACACCATTAGTGGTCAGCGGCATACCTAGTCATCTTGATATCTTTACTACACACTAATGCCAACAATCAAATCAAATGTATTTATATAGCCCTTCTTACATCAGCTGATATCTCAAAGTGCTGTACAGAAACCCAGCCTAAAACTCCAAACAGCAAGCAATGCAGGTGTAGAAGCACAGTGGCTAGGAAAAACTCCCTAGAAAGGCCAAAACCTAGGAAGAAACCTAGAGAGGAACCAGGCTGAGGGGTGGCCAGTCCTCTTCTGGCTATCCTTCCCCCAACTGCATCAGAATTCCTATTATGACCCAGTGTAACCCCCCCCTATCCATCGTCATGCCAACCTGCCAGAGTGCTGGCCACTCCAGCGTAATACTCTATACACAGTCTGGCAGAGTCCACGTCCATTCGGGCTTCTGTGATGGACTTCCCGTTGTTCACCACCTCGATCTCCGCAATGTCCTCTCTCCTGTTCTGTCCACAACAGGAGAGCAAGTTTAATAGTCAGAGACTTCAATCCAAAAACTCAATTGAACTGACTTTTGAGTGCATTCCAAATTAGTACACTCAAGTTAACCTACAGCATGTGCAAACAGTATAATCTTGAGCAATGAGATGGATTCTGTTTTCAGTTCTGACTATGTGGGGGGCAGAATAGACTGTGAATTTGGAGTGACTGATCATCAAAATCTGGTATCAAAAAGAGATGCATTCTGGGATGGATACCTCAATGATACGGGCAGCTTCTATCATGATGTGTGCCCTCTCCATCCCTGACATCCGGCTCCAGGCCTGGTAGGCAGACTGGGCTGCCTGCACTGCCTGGTTCACCTCCACAGACCCACAGAGCTCTAGCTCACACAGGACCCGACCTGCCAGCACAAAACAGCAGCGCTTGTCATATTTTATTTATTTATTTTATTTCACCTTTTATTTTATACACACACACACACTGGACAAACTATCTGACATGCTATGAGAAACATGACAGAAGTTATATCAACGTAGTACAAGGAAATTGTGTATTCCTCCACTCCAGTGTAGGGTATATACGCATCAACTATGCCTATACCCATTCAGCTTAGTGTGACCATAACAAGGAAACAAAGTTTATGACAGGATACATGACCTGTGAAAAAAACAATTGGTTTTCAGACAGCTTAATAAAAAGACAATGACTTCAGATCAAAGCCCAACAGTGGAGATGAATCAATATAAGAAAGCATTTGGGGTTAACATCAATTAATATAGACCTAAGATCAATTTCAGTTGTTCATTAACCCTTAGTGGGACTTTGACCTCCACAGTCCACAATGAGGCGCAACCATAGAGATAAAGGACTCATCTTCGTATCTGTGCCATTATAGCACTAGTCATATACACACACACACACACACACACACACACACACACACACACACACACACACACACACACACACACACTATCTGACATGCTATGAGAAACATGACAAGTTATATCAACAAGTAAATTGTGTATTTCTCCAATTCTGATGTGGGCACACCCATCAACTATATACCCATTCCACCGAGTGTGACTGTAACAAGGAAACAGTGAAACGTTTATTACAGGATACATGATGTGTCATGTGACAAAACAAATGGTTTTCAGCCAGCTGAATAAAATTACAGTGACTTCATATCTAAGTCCAACAGTGGAGGTTGATCAATAAAAGAAAAAGCACTTTGGGTGTATGAACATGTAAAAATCAAGTTCTGATCAAATAAATCGTTATAAAAGTCGACAGCTTTCAGAGAGTACTCTTTAGAAATAGCTACCAGTTGCAGGTTCGTAAACAGGCTCAGTGGTTGACACATCCTTGATCTTTACTCTGTCTCCGCACCAGAAGTTCAGCGGGACTTTGACGTCCACGGTCCCCGATGAGGCACAACGTAGAGCTGCAGAGAGTAGAGCAGCAGGTCGGAGAAACCGGAACAAAACAAGCTTTTGAAGCATCTTTCTGACAGTCGGACTTCGGACAGTGGACACCTAGCTACAACGGCAAAAAACAGTAGTTAAGTCAAAAACAACAGTGAACAAAACCCTCAAGCAATAATCATGCATTTATGTTACAAAATGTAGCAGGCTAACGTTAGCTGGCAGTCGAACTAAGTTCACCTGTGGCAACAATTAAACTATCCGTAAACAAATATAGCGATTTACTGACAGTTGTAACAAAATATCAGTTCCACATGTCGTTGCATTGAACTTACACAAACATGTCCTTGTAGAAATGTTAAAGATGTTTACAATGCGATCATCAAATGTAAACTTTATATTTAACCCCAAAATGCACGACCACGAACTGCAGCTACGAGAAATGCTGCTACGGAAATTAACCGTAACTACAGGAGAACACGCGCAAAGCAATTCAATCCATGCAGCTGTTTTGCTCTTGAGGCAAAGAAAAAATGACACTAAAAAGAGGTTCAACACCTTAAATAGTTGATTAATTATGTAGAAACCAATGACATGTTGGAAATCTAAACCTGCTAATCTCAGTACAGTTGAATGGCTCAACAATTAGCACAAACAGTTCATTAACTGTATAATGCTGAGAAACTGAACAACATGCAATCTTACATTGGCAAATTTACATTTATGTTTTTGGTGTAGTTTGAGGTTACAGATAACTGGAAAACTTTTACCACACTGCATACAACTAAATGGCCCCTGTCCACTGTGAAATCTCTCATGTCTTTGGCAGTTGTCCTGCCTTGTAAACATTTTGCCACAGAGTCTGCAACTGAAAGGTATCTCACCCATGTGACCACTGATGTGACCTAAGTCTATTTTTCTGAGTAAAACTTTTCCCACACTCAAGACATATGTATGGCTTGACTCCAACATGAGAGTGTTGGTGTGCTTCAAGTTGACAATGGCGGTGGAAGCTCTTTCCACACAATGAGCAGATTAACACTTTTTGGTTTGGTACAGCTCTCCAAGGCACAGGATGCCTCTCAGGCTCCACTTTCAGTGGGACAGTGCTGAATATGTCATCCAGTGGTTTCCCTACAATGGACAAAGAGTTACAGGAAGGATGGGATGGGATGGGAGTGGGATATTGATCTGCCTGAGATGAGAACATCTGTAAGCATCTCCCTGTAGAGTAAGACCCATCTGGGTGGCCAGAATTATTCCCACTTAGTCCTTGTGTAACAGAGGACCACAGCTGACTATCTCTCTCGTCCATTCTAAAGTCCACACTGTCTGTGATTCCTGGATCTTGTATGGTTCCCTGGGCTACATGTTCTTCCACCTGCTCTGCTTTCACCAGAAACTCCAGTCCACCCCTCGCCTCTTCAAGGTGTCCAGAACGCTGCAGCTCATTGAAGCTCTCTACTGGGTCCTCTACAGGAATGGCTTGGCCTTTCTGTTCCTCTTCATCACCTGTAAGTAGAGTAATTGTGAAGTCAAATAAGCAATCAAACAAAAGCTTGAACAGTGCAAAATAACTTGGCTTTCATAGCTCTAAGAGTCAGTTTGCGTCTTACCTTTTTGTGGAGTCCCACTCCCAACTTGAATTTCCTCAGCAATGGCATGTCATTTGCCACTCGTGCTGTTACTTTCCTTTGACCTTTCCATCAGCTGTAAACTATTTTGAAGGCCTTCTCTCATTTTCTTCCCGACACATTTCAACCCGAAGCACGACGGTGCACTCATCTATACATTTGGTTATTTCTGCAAAAGCCTCCTTTGATAGCACATCCATGATTGCAGCTATTTGTGTACTGAATGAAAGTGTTAGACATTGTTCTTCTAATAAAATCCCCGTTGTTACACAAAAACGAATATGCAGTGCTAGCGCCTCTGTGAAATGTTTATAACAATTGTATTTACTATCGTACAGCTTGTCGAAGCTGGCAAGCAGCATTGTTGTTTAATGTCAGTAAATTAGGGCAGAAGGGGTTACCGTAAACGTTCTAATACACGCCCTTATTGGTTTATGGAATAGAAACATACAGTATGACCAAAACTATGGGGACACCTGCTCGTCGAACATCTCATTCCAAAATCATGGGCATTGGCATGGAGTTGGTCCCCCTTTAATGCTATAACAGCCTCCACTCTTCTGGGAAGGCTTTCCACTAGATGCACTAGAACATTGCTGCGGGGACATTCGGTCACAAGAGCATTAGTGATGTCGGGCACTGATGTTGGGCGATTAGGTCTGACTCGCAGTCGGCATTCCAATTCATCCCAAAGGTGTTCGATGGAGTTGAGGTCAGGGCTCTGTGCAGGCCAGTCAAGTTCTTCCACACCGATCTCAACAAACCATTTCTGTATGGACCTCACTTTGTGAACAGGGGCATTGTCATGCTGAAACAGGAAAGGTCCTTCCCTAAACGGTTGCCACAAAGTTGGAAGCACAGAATCGTCTAGAATATCATTGTACGTTGTAAGATTTAAGATTTAACTTCACTGTAACTAAGGAGCCTAGCCCGAACCATGAAAAACTGCCCCAGACCATTATTCCTCCACCAAACTTTATAGTTTGCACTTTGCATTCGGGCTGTCAGACTGCCAGATGGTGAAGCTTGATTCATCATTTAGGTAGGGTTATATCCTTCTTGTTTGGCCCTGTCCAGGGGTATCATCGGATGGGGCCACAGTGTCTCCTGACCCCTCCTGTCTTAGCCTCCAGTATTTATGCTGCAATAGTTTGTGTCGGGGGGGCTAGGGTCAGTTTGTTATATCTGGAGTACTTCTCCTGTCTTATCCGGTGTCCTGTGTGAATTTAAGTATGCTCTCTCTAATTCTCTCTTTCTTTCTCTCTCTCAGAGGACCTGAGCCCTAGGACCATGCCTCAGGACTACCTGGCATGATGACTCCTTGCTGTCCCCAGTCCACCTGGCCATGCTGCTGCTCCAGTTTAAACTGTTCTGCCTGCGGCTATGGAACCATAACCTGGTCACAGGAAGTGCTACCTGTCCCAGACCTGCTGTTTTCAACTCTCTAGAGACAGCAGGAGCGGTAGAGATACTCTTAATGATCGGCGATGAAAAGCCAACTGACATTTACTCCTGAGGTGCTGACTTGCTGCACCCTCGACAACTACTGTGATTGTTATTATTTGACCATGCTGGTCATTTATGAACATTTGAACATCTTGGCCATGTTCTGTTATAATCTCCACCCGGCACAGCCAGAAGAGGACTGGCCATCCCTCATAGCCTGGTTCCTCTATAGGTTATTCTTCCTAGGTTTTGGCTTTTCTAGGGAGTTTTTCCTAGCCACCGTGCTTCTATACCTGCATTGCTTGCTGTTTGGGGTTTTAGGCTGGGTTTCTGTACAGTACTTTGAGATATCAACTGATGTAAGAAGGGCTATATGCAGAATATCACAAAAGTGAGTACACCCCTCACATTTTTGTAAATATTTTAGTATATATTTTTTCATGTGACAACACTGAAGAAATGATACTTTGCTACAATGTAAAGTAGTGAGTGTCCAGCTTGCATAACAGTGTACATTTGCTGTCCCCTCAAAATAACTCAACACACAGCCATTAATATCTAAACCGCTGGCAACAAAAGTGAGTACACTCCTAAGTGAAAATGTCCAAATTGGGCCCAGAGTGTCAATATTTTGTGTGGCCACCATCATTTTCCAGCACTGCCTTAACCCTCTTGGGCATGGAGTTCACCAGAGCTTCACAGGTTGCCACTGGAGTCCTCTTCCACTCCTCCATGACGACATCGCGGAGCTGAAGGATGTTAGAGACCTTGCACTCCTCCACCTTCCGTTTGAGGATGCCCCACAGATGCTCAATAGGGTTTAGGTCTGGAGACATGCTTGGCCAGTCCATCACCTTTACCCTCAGCTTCTTTAGCAAGGCAGTGCTCGTCTTGGAGGTGTGTTTGGGGTCGTTATCATGTTGGAATACTGCCCTGAGGCCCAGTCTCCGAAGGGAGGGGATCATGCTCTGCTTCAGTATGTCAGAGTACATGTTGGCATTCATGGTTCCCTCAATGAACTGTAGCTCCCCATTGGACATTTTCACTTAGGGGTGTACTCACTTTTGTTGCCAGCGAATTAGACATTAATGGCTGTGTGTTGAGTTATTTTGAGGGGACAGCAAATTTACACTGTTATACAAGCTGTACACTCACTACTTTACATTGTAGCAATGTGTCATTTCTTCAGTGTTGACACATGAAAAGATATACTCATATTTACAAAAATGTGAGGGGTGTACTCACTTTTGTGATATACTGTAAATAAATTTGATTTGAATTTGATTTGATCACTTCAGAGAACGCGTTTCCCCTGCTCCAAAGTCCAATGGCGGCAAGCTTTACACCACTCCAGCCGACACTTGGTATTGTGCCTGGTAATCTTAGGCTTGTGTGCGGCTGCTTGGTCATGGAAAGCCATTTCATGAAGCTCCCGACGAACAGTTCTTGTGCTGATGTTGCTTCCAAAGGCCGTTTGGAACTCGGTAGTGAGTATTGCAACTGAGGACAGACAATTTATACGCGCTATGCGCTTCAGCACTCGGTGGTCCCGTTCTGTGAGTTTGTGTGGCCTACCACTTTGCGGCTGAGCCGTTGTTGCTCCTATACGTTTTCACTTAACAATAACAGCCCTTACAGTTGACCAGGGCAGCTCTAGCAGGGCAGAAATTTGACAAACTTAGTTGTTGGAAAGGTGGCTTCCTATGACGGTGCCACGTTGAAAGTCACTGAACTCTTCAGTAAGGCTATTCTACTGCCAATGTTTGTCTATGTTGATTGCATGGCTGTGTGCTTGATTTCATACACCTGTCAGCAACAGGTGTGGCTGAAATAGCTATATCCACTAATTTGTAGCGGTGTCCACATACTTTTGTATATATAGTGTATCTAGACAATGCTCCGAAGAAGTTATTACGTTTGCTTGCTCACCCTTATTACCCATAGTTATGCATGATATGTGATACCTGAGATGTCCATACTAGGGTGTAAATTGACATCTCTTTGTAGATTGATTAAAACCAAGTAAAAATTGATAATTGAGTTAATGGGTAGAAAATAACAAGTGGAGCTGTGGCTTTCTTGCTGAGGCAAAGAAAAATAACATGAAAAAGAGGATTAACATCTTTAATACTTCATTCATAATGTAGAAACCAATGACAATTTGGAAACCTAAATCTGCTAATCTCAGTACAGTTCAACAATCAACATATGTAAACAGTTCATTAACTGTACAACGCTGAGGAAAACACTATACAACATGCCATCTTAAATTCTGACATTGGCAAATTTACATTGATGTTTTTGATGTAGTTTGAGGTTACGGAGAACCGTGAAACTTTTACCACACTGAACACAACTAAATGGCTTTTGTCCACTGTGAAATCGCTCATGTCTTTGGCAGTTGTCCTGCCTTGTAAACATCTTGCCACAGAGTCTGCAACTGAAAGGTCTCTCACCCGTGTGAACACTCTGATGTGACTTAAGTCTATTTTTCTGAGTAAAACTTTTCCCACACTCAAGACATCTGTATGGCTTGACTCCAGCATGAGAGTGCTGGTGTGCTTCAAGTTGACAATGGCGGTGGAAGCTCTTTCCACACAATGAGCAGATGAACACTTTTTGGTTTGGCGCAGCTCTCCAAACATTTACCATCCTCTTTGTTTTCAATCTGTTCTTATTAAGAATATGCTCTTGGTTGTGTGAGTGTGACTCTGATGTAATCTCAGTTGCTCTGAAGAGCCCTTGTGAAGAAGGTCCTGGCTGCTGCATTCTGGGCTGTAAAATCAAGCCCTCCCTCACAACAGGATGCAGAGTATCTCTGTAATGCCCCTGCACAGCTTGTATGGACTCAGACATGGCATCATCATGATACACAGGATGCCTCTCAGGCTCCACTTTCAGTGGGACATTGCTGAATATGTCATCCAGTGGTTTCCCTACAATGGACAAAGAGTTACAGGAAGGATGGGATGGGATGGGAGTGGGATATTGATCTGCCTGAGATGAGAACATCTGTAAGCATCTCCCTGTAGAGTAAGACCCATCTGGGTGGCCAGAATTATTCCCACTTAGTCCTTGTGTAACAGAGGACCACAGCTGACTATCTCTCTCGTCCATTCTAAAGTCCACACTGTCTGTGATTCCTGGATCTTGTATGGTTCCCTGGGCTACATGTTCTTCCACCTGCTCTGCTTTCACCAGAAACTCCAGTCCACTCCTCGCACCTGCAAGGTGTCCAGACCGCTGCAGCTCATTGAAGCACTCTACTGGATCCTCTATGGGCATAGTTTGGGATTTCTGGTCCTCTTCATCACCTGGAAGTAGACAGTTTGTCATTTTGAGAAATTATAAAGTCAAATAAGCAATAAAACACTGAACAATGCAAAATAACCTGACTTGTACCACTAAGAGTAAGTTTGCCTCTCACCTTTTTGTGGAGTCCCACTCCCAACCTGAATTCCCTCGGCATGTTGCCTGTCATTTGTCACTCGTGTTGTTGCTTCCCTTTGAGCTTTCCTCAGTTCTCTTTCCATCAGCTGTAAACTATTTTGAAGGCCTTCTATCTCATTTTCTTTCCGACACATTTCAAGCCGTAGCACTACAGTGCCCTCGTCTACAAGTTTGGTTATTTCTGCAACAGCTGACTTAGTTAGCACGTCCATGATGGCAGCTATTTGTGTACTGAAAGAAACAGACATTGTTTTTTAAAATAAACGTTGTTACACAAAAACGAATATGTAGTGCTTCTGTGAAACGTTTATAACAATCGTTTCTACTATTGTACAGTTCCTTGAAGCTGGCTAGAAGCATTGTTTGTGGAAAAAAAGTTCTTCCGGAAAGCTTGATAACGGAAACGACGACAGAAAGGGTTACCATAAACTTTCTAATAAATGCCCTTTTATGTGGATATTTCTGTGAAATCAGTCAAACAGCTACTTATAAAATTGAAAACACAAATAAGAGAATCCGTTCTCTGCAGAAGAAGTTAATTCCCCAAAACAATTAAAAAAATAATTGGTTTATGGAATTGATACAAATTATGACAAAACAGCTCTAGACAATGCTCCTAATAAGTTATTAAATGTGGTTGCTCATCCTTAAATCCATGGTTATGCATGAGATGTGATACCTGACATTTCCATACTTGAGTGTAAATTGACAACCCTTTGCAGATTGATTGAAACCAAATTAAAATTGTAAGTTAGGTTAACTTAATAGGTTGAAAATAGCAACAAAAGGGAGGACATTTACAGAGAGAAAATCCGTTTTCTGAGTAGCCCTGAATCTAAGTGGGACGGTTCTAGGCCCAGACTGAATTATACAGGTAGTATCATTAATAGTCAGACTTTAATCCAAACTTCATCCAAAGACTGGTTCACCTCCAGACCCACAGGGTTCCAGCTCGCACAGAACCCAACCTGCCAGCACAAAACAGCAGCGCTAGTCATATAAAACACACACATACTGGACAAACTATCTGACATGCTATGAGAAACATGACAAGTTATATCAACAAGTAAATTGTGTATTCCTCCAATTCTGATGTAGGTTATAATACCCAACAACTAGGCCTAATAGTCATTCAGCTTGGTGTGGCCATGAGAAAACATGATACATGATGTGTGCATGTGACAAACAAGTGGTTTTCAGCCAGCTGAATAAATTGACAGTGACTTTTAATCAAAATCCAACAGTGGAGCTTAATCAATAAAATAAAGCATTTGGGGTTGTCATAATTGAATATAGGCCTAAAATCAATATATGTTTGAATAAACCCTTATAAAAGTGGAGAGCTTTGAGACTACACTTTAGAAACCAGGTAGCTCGTAAATTGGCTCAGTGGTTTACATCTTTGATTTTCACTCTGTCGCTGCACCAGAAGTTCAGCGGGACTTTGCAGTCCACGATGAGGCGCAATGTAGAGCCGCAGAGAGTAGGGACTGGTGTCCGTTGCATCGTAGTCACTTGCATTACCCAAAATACCACATAGAGAAAACGTTCACTAAGTGTGTCGTTGGCGCATGTGTTGATACTGATGGGATCGAAAGAAAGGCAGTGCTGCTCTCAGATCAGCTTTATCCATTCAAATCTTACCTTAATTATCAGAATTATTTAACGTGGTCTCTGGACAATTTGTATTATTCTGTAGGTAAATATGTAACACTACATCAAATACAACTAGTATTGACCTTCCCGTGAAATGCTTACAAGCCCATAACTCTTCTTGAACTGCACTGTTGGTTAAGAAAATATTTACCAAATAGACTAAAGTAAGGGGGTACAGGTTAGTTGAGGTAATGTTTACATGTAGGTAGGGTTGAAGTGACAATGCACTGATAATAAACAGAGAGTAGCAGCAGTGTAAATAGTTTGGTGGCGATTTTATTAATTGTTCAGCAGTCTTATGGCTTTGGGGGGGGGGGGGGGGGGGGGGGGGGGTAGAAGCTGTTGAGAAGCCTTTTGGTCCTAGACTTGGTGCTCCAGTACTGCTTGCCCTGCAGTAGCAGAGAAAACAATCTACAACTTAGGTGATTAGAGTCTCTGACAATTTTATGGACTTTTCTCTGACACCGCCTATTATGTAGGTCCTGGATGGCAGGAATCTTGGCCCCAGTGATGTACTGGACCGTACGCACTACCCCTCTGTAGCGCCTTACAGTCAGATGATGAGCAGTTGCCATACCAGGCAGTGATACAACCGGTCAGGATGCTCGATGGTGCAGCTGTAGAACCTTTAGAGGATCTGGGGACCCATGCCAAATATTTTCAGTCTCCTGAGGGGGAAAAAGGTTTTGCTGTGTTCTCTTCACGACTGTCTTGGTATGTTTGAACCACTGAGGCTAGGTAACACAGTCACCACTGATAAATCCATGATAATCTAAAATTTCAATAAGCATTTCTCAACGGCTGGCCATGCCTTCCTCCTGGCTACTACTTTGCAGACAGAGTTCAGTGTGTCAAATCGGAGGGCATGTTGTCCGGACCTCTGGCAGTCTATATGGGGGTACCACAGGGTTCAATTCTCAGACCGACTCTTTTCTCTGTATATACCAATGATGTCGCTCTTGCTGCGGGCGATTCCCTGATCCACCTTTACGCAGACGACACCATTCTGTATACTTCTGGCCCTTCATTGGACACTGTGCTAACTAATCTCCAAACGAGCTTCAATGCCATACGACACTCTTTCCGTGGCCTCCAAATGCTCTTAAACGCTAGTAAAACCAAATGCATGCTTTTCAACCGTTCGCTGCCCGCACCCGCCCGCCCAACTAGCATCACCACCCTGGACGTTCCGACCTAGAATATGTGGACAACTATAAATACCTACAGTGGGGCAAAAAAGTATTTAGTCAGTAACCAATTGTGCACGTTCTCCCACTTAAAAAGATGAGAGAGGCCTGTAATTTTCATCATAGGTACACTTCAACTATGACAGATAAAATTAGGAAAAGAAATCCAGAAAATCACATTGTAGGATTTTTTATGAATTTATTTGCAAATTATGGTGGAAAATAAGTATTTGGTCACCTACAAACAAGCAAGATTTCTGGCTCTCACAGACCTGTAACTTCTTCTTTAAGAGGCTCCTCTGTCCTCCACTCGTTACCTGTATTAATGGCACCTGTTTGAACTTGTTATCAGTATAAAAGACACCTGTCCACAACCTCAAACAGTCACACTCCAAACTCCACTATGGCCAAGACCAAAGAGCTGTCAAAGGACACCAGAAACAAAATTGTAGACCTGCACCAGGCTGGGAAGACTGCATCTGCAATAGGTAAGCAGCTTGGTTTGAAGAAATCAACTGTGGGAGCAATTATTAGGAAATGGAAAATCATCACAAGAACGGTGAGCAAAAATCCCAGAACCACACGGGGGGACCTAGTGAATGACCTGCAGAGCTGGGAACAAAGTAACAAAGCCTACCATCAGTAACACACTACGCCGCCAGGGACTCAAATCCTGCAGTGCCAGACGTGTCCCCCTGCTTAAGCCAGTACATGTCCAGGCCCGTCTGAAGTTTGCTAGAGAGCATTTGGATGATCCAGAAGAAGATTGGGAGAATGTCATATGGTCAGATGAAACCAAAACATAACTTTTTGGTAAAAACTCAACTCGTCGTGTTTGGAGGACAAAGAATGCTGAGTTGCATCCAAAGAACACCA
This sequence comes from Oncorhynchus mykiss, assembly GCF_013265735.2. NCBI lineage: Eukaryota > Metazoa > Chordata > Actinopteri > Salmoniformes > Salmonidae > Oncorhynchus > Oncorhynchus mykiss. The sequence continues at coordinate 74,014,771 of NC_048572.1, forward strand.
TACCTACTGTGAAGCATGGGGGTGGAAACATCATGCTTTGGGGCTGCTTTTCTGCAAAAGGACCAGGACGACTGATCCGTGTAAAGGAAAGAATGAATGGGGCCATGTATCGTGAGATTTTGAGTGAAAACCTCCTTCCATCAGCAAGGGCATTGACGATGAAACGTGGCTGGGTCTTTCAGCATGACAATGATCCCAAACACACCGCCCGGGCAACGAAGGAGTGGCTTCGTAAGAAGCATTTCAAGGTCCTGGAGTGGCCTAGCCAGTCTCCAGACCTCAACCCTATAGAACATCTTTGGAGGGAGTTGAAAGTCTGTGTTGCCCAGCAACAGCCCCAAAACATCACTGCTCTAGAGGAGATCTGCATGGAGGAATGGGCCAAAATACCAGCAACAGTGTGAAAACCTTGTGAAGACTTACAGAAAATGTTTGACCTCTGTCATTGCCAACAAAGGGTATATAACAAAGTATTGAGATAAACTTTTGTAGGTGACCAAATACTTATTTTCCACCATAATTTGCAAAAAAATTCATTAAAAATCCTACAATGTGATTTTCTGGATTTTTTTCCCTCATTTTGTCTGTCATAGTTGAAGTGTACCTATGATGAAAATTACAGGCCTCTCTCATCTTTTTAAGTGGGAGAACTTGCACAATTGGTGGCTGACTAAATATTTTTTTGCTCCACTGTACATGTGATATGAGTAATGTGAGATGTAACATTATTAAAGTCGGATTATTTAAAATGGCATTGTTTAAAGTGACTAGTGATCCATTTATTAAATTGTCCAGTGATTGGGTCTCAGTGTAGGCAGCAGCCTCACTGAGTTAGTGATGGCTATTTAACAGTCTGATAGCCTTGAGATTGAAAAATTGCTTCTATCTCTCAGTCCCAGCTTTGATGCATCTGTACTGACCTCGCCTTCTGGATTATAGCGGTGTGAACAGGCAGTGGCTCGGGTGGTTGTCCTTGCTGATCTTTTTGGCCTTCCTGTGACATCGGGTGCTGTAGGTGTCATGGAGGGCAGGTAGTTTGCCCCCGGTGATGCGTTGTGCAGACCGCACCACCCTCTGGAGAGCCTTGCGGTTGAAGGTGTCGTGGAGGATCGTTTCAAAATATAACACTTACAAGACCTTGTGAATTCAATATAGGCTTTTAATACAAACATATCAGAAGCCTAGATGGTCCGCGGAACACACACTTTCCCAGAGCACTGGCTCTGTATTTATACACACACAGTATATGAGTCCATTCCATATGTTAATGAAGTTACTTCCCTCAGGTCATCGGCCATCATTATCTTTCAGTCCAGGCTTCCAGCTTGTTCATGCCTAATAACGCCTGTATCCGCTCTTGATTAGATTACAATGGTGGCAGGACCCTCTCGTGTCCTAAAATGAATATATGTCTATCTTACCCTAAGCACTTACGGCCTTTAACCTAAGCACTTATGTCCTTTACCCTAAGCACTTATGGCCTTTACCCTAAGCACTTATGTTTGTTCCTCTCTATCTAATCTTTATAATGGTGTCCTGCTCTTTCCATAATAGATAATGTATTTAAGGGTCACCTCCTCCTCTTTGCCCTAAGCCCTTATGCACTTTAAGGCACGTATGGCTTCGGCCATTACACTTATGTCTGTTTAATCTTTGGTTTCCTGTCCGCTTTCTGTTTGTGGTCTAATGTATACCTATCTTTGCTCAATAGTGTCATATCTGTCTCTATATGTAACAATAACTACAACAAATGCGGTGTAGTTGCCGTACCAGGCTGTGATACAGCCCGATAGGATGCTCTCAATTGTGCATCTGTAAAAGTTTGTCAGGGAATTGGGTGACAGAATAAATTTATTCAGCCTCCTGAGGTTGAAGAGGCGCTGTTGTACCTTCTTCACCACACTGTCAGTGTGGGTGGGACATTTCAGTTTGTCTGTGATGTGTACGCCTAGGAACTTAACTTTCCACCTCCACATTTCAACGATTAAAAGGCCAAAATGTTCACCCCAAAAAAGTCAAGAGTAGTAAATTGGGTTAGATTCCAAATGAAATGTTACAAAATGAACACAGTGGGGGAGGTGTTGGTCAAGTATTAATAGTAAATTGTTTGCCCTGGATCGGCGCACCAAGAAAACGCGTCTTCACATGTTGCCGGTCACCACCTAATATATTTTTTTAAACATGTTTTTTTGGTGGTTAGACACTTTTTTTCAGACAATAATGAAATTGGGAAAAACAGTGGGAAGATTGGAAGCAGGGATTAAACTCTGGTCTCAGGTGGAAAGTGTAATCACTACACCAAGGCCCTGCACAGGAAATAGTTATATTAATGGTTGATGACAGTGGGTAACCAAATCATAGATTGCAGTTTCCTTTAACATAGACTGCTTTCAAGGTAAGGACACAAACATTTTGTATTTTGGTTATTCTCTCTTTAAAATAGGGATGGGAAAAAAATCCTGCTTGCTCTCCAGGAGGGTTAGCCACCCCTGATCGATGTTTCCCAAGTGCTGGGTGTTTGAACATTTTCTGGTTATAACAATATATTTCTCAAAATCATCCAACCTTCAAGAAAAATCTAATGAATATCAATATTCAGGTGGTTTATGCCTACTAGTTGAAGATACTTGCCATAATTCTACTCTGCATAGACAAAATATACATTTATTAGGTGTGAGTCCCCCAATCATCTCTGCCTAACGTGCACAATACTCACATGTCAAAGTATTATATGAGAGGCCTGGAGCATTTCATATCCAATGCTTATCTGTATGACTTATTCAAAACTGTAAATGAATGGCTGAAAAAATACATAGCCTCCTATAATTCATTTTGAAAGACAATTAGCCATATCAGATTTCAAATATGTGATTACACTGGCAAAATTGTGATGAAGCGGGATAAAACAAGTTTTTTGGGAATAATAGTAGTGTTCTTGGTGACAAGTATATCAATTACCCTATATTTTAGCCCATTGTTAAGAATGAGAATTGTTCCACTGACCTGGTGAATGAAGTAAATATAAAATGCCCTTTAGACGACCCTACACTCCAACCAAATAATTGTTATATTTATTTCCCCCCTAGAATCAGGTCACCCTACCAAACTTCTATGCTAAAATATACTGTCGGTCTCTATCTGCTGCTTTTCGATGTCACAGCCTACATGCCAATCACAAAACGAGGGGACTAATGCAAGTGTGGATTAAATCAACTTTAGTACATGCTGTCAAAAGGCTGTATTCTGCAATAGAGTTGGGAGTAACAAACTAATTTTGTTGACAACATTGTACATAAAACAGAGCTACCGTGTTGCTCTTTTTACAGTTTTATAAACTCCGCGGAGAACGTTCTCTCTCCCCATTCAGCACCCCATTAATATTGTGTTTTTTCTTTAAAACGTGCATCCAATCATCTTGATCCATTACATAACTAGACCAATCATATGCTTTAATGTGCCACAGTTCAGTGCCGTGGCAAGACAGGCCAATAATGATAGAGGTTCCGCTTGTGATGTTATTAAATTGCAGGTGCAGATGCTCCGATATCAAAACCATTTGGATCACAGTTGAAAATGACTCATTTGAAAAATAAATTCAAAAAATAAAACCAGTACTTTTCGATGTGTGAGAAGAGGCTCAAATGAGTGTCTCACGGCCAATGCGTTAAGAGTTGGCAGCTCTGGGCAAGGTAAACAGTTCAGAGATTTAACGATGCTCCTACGAAGGATCTAACAATGAGCTTAACCTTAAACCAGGCCTGGAGCAGCAAGTCTCAGCCTCTGGGCCAAAACAATATTTTAAGCATCTTTCTGACAGTCGCACTTGGGAGAGTGGACACCTAGTTACAACGGGAAGAAACAATTAGGCTATTAATATCAGTCATGTCAAAACCAACAGGGTACAAAATCTTCAAGCAGTAACGTTAATCATGCAACTTATGTTACAAAAGGCTCTGCACATCCAGTAAGCCTAGCTGGCAGTCGAACAACAATTCAACTATCCGTAAACAAATAGTGGTTGATTGACAGTTTCACATTTCGTTGCATTGCACTGCAAACTCCTTGTAGAAATGTTAGATGTTTTACAATGCAATCATCAAATGTAAACTTTATTTCAACCCCAAAATGTACTAACTCGAACTGCTGCTACGATCAGGCAACAAAGTAACACTATCGGACGTGCTACGGAAATGAATGATAAATACAAGAGAATATGCACAAAGCAATTTAAGCTAGCATGCAGCTGTTGCTCTCTTGATGAGGCAAATATAAATCACATTAAGAAGAGGTTCAACATTTTAAAGTGGCACTCCAGTCTCCTTTTCACCTCATTTTACGCCCAATTTACTTAACTATGTATACTAAATACGTACACACACACATATATATATATATATATATATACACATACACACTACATACTTATATATGTGTAACTACATACTTGACTGTATGTTTGTTTATTCCATGTGTAACTCTGTGTTTGTGTCGTACTGCTTTGCTTTATCTTGGCCAGGTCGCAGTTGTAAATGAGAACTTGTTCTCAACTGGTTAAATAAAGGTGAAATAAAAACATTAAAACTAAAGGCACATCTCAATAGGTGGTCCAGGAAAGTCATGACAAAGCACAAGGAAAAATGTTTTACCCTTTAGTTTGTGGTGTACTTTACTGTACTTATACATCACTGGATGACATCTTGAAATACTTGATTGGAAACTTAATCCTGCTAATCTCAGTACAGTTGAACAGTTGAACAATCAATATGAACAGGTCATTAAGTGTACAATGCTGAGGAAAACACAGAACATGCAATCATACATTCTGACATTGGCAAATTTACTTACATTGATGTTTTTGATGTAGTTTGAGGTTACAGAGAACTGTGAAACTTTTACCACACAGCACACAACTAAATGGCTTTTGTCCACTGTGAAATCGCTCATGTGTTTGGCAGTTGTCCTGCCTTGCAAACCTCTTGCCACAGAGTCTGCAACTGAAAGGTCTCTCACCCGTGTGAACACTCTGATGTGACTTAAGTCTTTGTTTCTGAGTAAAACTTTTCCCACACTCAAGACATCTGTATGGCTTGACTCCAGCATGAGAGTGTTGGTGTGCTTCAAGTTGACAATGGCGGTGGAAGCTCTTTCCACACAATGAGCAGATTAACACTTTTTGGTTTGGTACAGCTCTCCAAACATTTACCAACCTCTTTGTTTTCAATCTGTTCTTATTAAGAATATGCTCTTGGTTGTGTGAGTGTGTGACTGATGTAATCTCAGTTGCTCTCAAGAGCCCTTGTGAAGAAGGTCCTGGCTGCGGCATTCTGGGCTGTAAAATCAAGCCCTCCCTCACAACAGGATGCAGAGTATCTCTGTAATGCCCCTGCACAGCTTGTATGGACTCAGACATGGCATCATCATGATACACAGGATGCCTCTCAGGCTCCACTTTCAGTGGGACAGTGCTGAATATGTCATCCAGTGGTTTCCCTACAATGGACAAAGAGTTACAGGAAGGATGGGATGGGATGGGAGTGGGATATTGATCTGCCTGAGATGAGAACATCTGTAAGCATCTCCCTGTAGAGTAAGACCCATCTGGGTGGCCAGAATTATTCCCACTTAGTCCTTGTGTAACAGAGGACCACAGCTGACTATCTCTCTCGTCCATTCTAAAGTCCACACTGTCTGTGATTCCTGGATCTTGTATGGTTCCCTGGGCTACATGTTCTTCCACCTGCTCTGCTTTCACCAGAAACTCCAGTCCACCCCTCGCCTCTTCAAGGTGTCCAGAACGCTGCAGCTCATTGAAGCTCTCTACTGGGTCCTCTACAGGCATGGCTTGGCCTTTTTGGTTCTCTTCATCACCTGGAAGTAGAGTAATTGTAAAGTCAAATAAGCAATAAAACAACACCTTGAACAATGCAAAATAACCTGACTTGATAGCACCAAATGTCAGCATGCCTCGGGTGTATTTACAACAAGGGGTGTGGTCCTTTGTAGCTCAGTTGGTAGAGCATGGTGCTTGTAGCGTCAGGGTAGTGGGTTCGATTCCCAGACACCCATGCAAAAAAATATATGCATGCATGACTAAGCTGCTTTGGATAAGAGTCTTCTAAATGGCGCATATATATATATATATATATATATATACACAGCATTATATATATATATATATATAAAATTACATACTGCATATTGCTTTCAATTGTATCTGTGGGAAGCCAGAAGTTACAACAGACCTGTTTAACCTAATGCTTGCTGTTGCTAGCTAATTTGTCCCGGGATATAAACATTGAGTTGTTATTTTACCTGAAATGCACAAGGACCTCTACTCCGACAATGATTCCACACATAAAACGGCCAACCAAATCGTTTCTAGTCATCTCTCCTTCTTCCAGGCTTTTTCATGTTTAACTTATATGGTGATTGCATTTAAACTTTCACTGTGTTACCACAACTACCCGTAAAACAGTTTGTCTTTCAGTCACCCACGTGGGTATAACCAATGAGGAGATGGCACGTGGGTACCTGCTTCTATAAACCAATGAGAAGATGGGAGAGGCAGGACTTTCAGCGCGATCTGCCATCAGAAACAGGAATGAGTTCTATTTTAGTCCTTGGTTGCGCAGACGCTCGTTGGCGCGCGCGAGCAGTGTGGGTGCAATAATTGAATAACATGGATTTCTAAATGTAATTTGCGACGCTCGCGCACGCGACGTGTCTGGTCTGGTCAGCATGTTAGACCCTCACCAAAACACACGTAACATTTTTCACAAGCTACACAAGTTGTTAGATGCTAAGGGGTTATTCTACATAGAAGATCATAGGAAATCTCAGGACATAGTGTCTAATACTTTAACAAGCTCACAACTACAGTTTTCACTGCCTAGTTGGATATTCATTTCCCAGTGAGAAAACACATGTCTGTACTTACAGCATTAATATCAATTAATTTTTAAATCAGGATTTGCTTTGGCGGACCTTTTATTGACATTAGTCAATAAAACTCACGGATGCAACTATTCGTCAAATTGTTTTATGTTCTACTTATACAACGGGTTGGTCTTATCCTGAATGCTGAATGATTAAAACCGCATTCTGCCTGTGTCTATTACACAAGTTACCACCAGCTAAATCAATGACGTTAAAATGCCTATTTACTCTGTTCCATCTGACTGTGCAATCAATCCGCTGTCTCATCAACCTAGCCAGGCAATTTATAAACTTAATATCCACTATAAAAAGCATCTAGACATTATCTCACATTTCTTTTAGACTATCATTTAGATTTCAACAGCAGAGATTTGTCTGTCGATTGTATCCATATTCAAATTCTATCTCCAGCTGTCCCATAGTAATGAACGAGTCGGGACGAGACAGTGTTTCTCAGGCAGTCGAAATAATGAATCAGCTGGCATCCTTTTTATGGATACAATGGAAAGCAACGATAGTGTATGTAAATTTACCCGCGTTGCTAAAAGCACATACTCTTACCTTTTTGTGGAGTCCCACTCCCAACCTGAATTCCCTCGGCATGTTGCCTGTCATTTGTCACTCGTGTTGTTGCTTCCCTTTGAGCTTTCCTCAGTTCTCTTTCCATCAGCTGTAAACTATTTTGAAGGCCTTCTATCTCATTTTCTTTCCGACACATTTCAAGCCGTAGCACGACGGTGCCCTCGTCTACAAGTTTGGTTATTTCTGCAACTGCTGCCTTTGATAGCACATCCATGATTGCAGCTATTTGTGTACTGAAAGAAACAGTGTTAGACATTGTTCTTCAAATAAAATCACTGCTGTTATACAATAACGAATATGTAGTGCTAGTGCCTCTGGGAAATGTTTATAACAGAATCGTTTCGACAACTGTACAGCTTATCGAAACTGGCAAGCCACATTGTTTGGTAAAAAAAGAAGTCTGGAAAGATGGATAACGGAAATGACGACAAAGGTTTTCCCTAAACTTCTTCTTCGGTGAGGTTTAACGGAGGTTGGCATCCAATACATTACATTACCGCATCCAACTGAACTATTTTTTTATGTAACTAGGCAAGTCAATCCTGAAGAACAAGTTCGTATTTACAATGACGGCCTACGGGGGAACAATGACAGATTTAACCTTGTCAGCTTGGAGATTCGATCCGGGCAACCTTTTAGTTACTGGCACAATGCTCTAACCACCAGTCTACCTGCCACCCACTACACTTTGTGATACAAAATGTGCAAGGGGAACCAGAAAAAAATAGTATACATTTTTAATTACCCTACCAACTAACCAACTACTCATCTAAACCCAACACCTTATTCCACTACTTTAACCCAATCTGAATCAGGTCAACAGCCTGAGGCAGTGGCGATTTTAGGATGTAAAAATGGGTGGGGGAAAAAAACAAAAGTGGGATGGATGCATGCCAGCAATGCCACAACACTAAACAATACATTAATTGCACTATAACGGTGACAAATGGTGCCCACAAACAGCCTACATAAAGCTGACCCAACAGCAGTCTCAACATCTTACCACTGCTACACCTGGCTATCAGCAGAGTCTTGTCTGGCAGCAAAACAGTTAATTCAGCCTCATTTACTGCCTTTAAAAAAAACATAGCTGATATGGCTGACTTGCTTAAACAAATGTGGTTTCTAATGACAATTAAGATGTACAAACTATGGCATAAAGTGGACGAGAAGCAGATAAGAGGCAATCCGTAATTTCAAGTAAGACATTAATGAGCAAGCTAGGACGGACGTAGGCAATATTTGTTTAGCACCTTTTAAACGTACAGCGAGAAACTTCAGAACATAGGCCGTTCTTACAGTGTTCTCCCTGTACACCAAGTCAGAACTGTAAGATAAATAAAGGAGGCATATAAACAGACAATGAAAGTTCTTACAATATTCAATGATTACATTTCTCTAAAACGGGTTATAGACTACATGTGCACTACCAAGTCAGAACAGTAGGTGAAATTAAGAGGGGTAAATAGACCAAATGATTAGGTTGAGGCACACTAACATCTTCCTACACAACATACACTTAGTATTACTTTCTTAGCTACAGTATACATATCTCCCTGGCACATTACATAATTTATGCAGCAGCATACAATACATTTTTTTGACTCACCTAGTTGTGCTGTGCTCACTTGAAGAGGAGGGTGGTGTGGTGGTCCTTCGAGGGCAAATTTTGTCCTCAAAGTCTGGCATTCTCTGGATTTATGTTGCTTTCAAAACAACTGGGAACTCAGGTCGAATCATGATGACGTCATTGATCTTCAGGTCGTAGCTCTAGAAAGAGCCTGGATATACAATTCAGAGTTGGATGATTGTTCAAAACTTATTTTCCCAGTTGGAGCTTATTTATTTCCTGACTTCCCAGTTGTCTTGGACTCGCTGAGGTCAAGTTTTTGCAGTTCCAAGTTAATAGTTGTTTTGAGCGCGGCACAAATCATGCTTCATTGACAGCATGGCCAATGTTGAATGACTATCATTTTACATTTGGAAAAGAGCCCCTTAATCCCAGATTTGGCACCACACAGCCACTCCACTGAATAACAGGCTAATGTTTGCTTTGCAATGCTTGCAGTTAATGTTAGCCACTGTCACTGATTCCTTCCAAACCACTCATTGTTGAATTTGTGATTTCCAACTTGTTGTTTAAAGTTTAAGATTTTGAAAGTATAATGTTGACATGATCAGTCCAATCAAAGCTACTGTACATATAACGTGATTTGACGTCATTTTATCTGTGGCCAATGACCTTGAGCCTTCTTGGATGGGTACTTCTAATGTAACTCTATGGCAGCACCCAAGGGGCTAGGATTTTGTAGCTCTCCCCTTAGACTTGGCAGTGCTGTAGTGTCCCCATGAGTGACAGAACACTGAGCCAATCACGGCGCAACACTCCGTATTTTCTACTTGCTTGCCCCACCACAGAACACACTGAGCTCAAACTCGGCATTGCCCACCTCCTTGCTTGTTCTGCCCACTATGCTTAATTTTCTCCCACTGTAAACTACACAGATTAACTTTCTTGGGTTAGTTATACACATATTTTCTACCACTCAATACATGCTGTAACAAATGTTCCCTCAAATCTTTTGTTGCACGGAGTAAATTTTAGGTCTTGTGAGCGAAAATTTTAACATTGGGAGAATTCTGTGCAACTTCCGGCACGTTTTTACAGTGTACCCTTACAGTTTTAGACAGTAGCAAATAGGCTTTTGTGGCCTTTTGACCATAATGTAGGCCTACCAACAAATCAAATGGAGCAAATCCCATACCATTCACATGAAATAGCTTTTGATTTCTATGATATAGCTTACAGTATGAGGTGTTCAATGCAGGCCTAAATTGCTTGAGACTTATAAAAACGTTTTTACCATATGAAGGTCTTGACATTAATTCATTTTTTTTTTTACATGGTCTGTAACACCATGGGCCAAATAGGTGACTGTGCATTGCATTGTATTGTGTTGCATGACGCAAGAAACCACTTTAGAAAATAAAATGTATTTTTATTACCAACCAGAGATTTAGACAATATAGGCTACCCCTCTGTCTATTGGCGTATTTGCATATTCAAACCTGTCTCAAAATACAACACTGCCCCTTTAATTAATTAAGACGTAAGCTTTTTACCTGACTGGCTTTTCAAAGACTGCTTTTTTTAATTGAACCTTTATTTAACTAGGCAAGGCAGCTTGAAATGTAGCCTACACATTTTGTGCTCATGTAGGAAGCAGTAACTCCTCATTGTTATTCTTACCTATAACTGGACGTATAACTCGCTAACTAGCAAAGGACATCCACAAATGTCCACAAGCGCGGCTTTGTGCTCTAATCGGAATTTATCAATTTTGCATAGGATGGCAGGCCTGTCAACTCCTGGACACTCTTGTCATCGTTCTTGAAACTTGCTTGATTAATGGACAGCCGATCTACCTTTATTTTGCAGGACATTTTCTCTCTCTCTTAGATGATCGATCTCGGTCAGCAGAGATGTACGTTCAACAGCCGATATGTACTAAACTTAATATTCTCTCAGGTCATCACCAGGCATTTTAGCGTTTTCTTGCAGATTCGCTGATCGCAAGTGCCCTCCTCTTTACCCCCTTTATCTCCATCTCCTGTCTGGTTTAAAATGTATTTAGTTTGTAGTGACAGGTTTCTTTATGACTGGATGTAAGGCGGGCGAAGACAGATGGCATGTAGTCTGAGCTCAGGAGTTGGCATCAACTAAACCAGGTATTCCCAAACTGGGGTACGTGTACCCCCAATGCCGTCGGAGCTACGCCATATAAAAATGTGATTCACATAAAAAAAAATGTTTTAATTAGTCACATTTTCAAACAGTCCATTTATATTTTACAACAGGGCTATACATTTGGGTGAGTTTTTTTTATTCGCCTGAGTAGCCTCTTCTCACTGCCAAAAATAAAATTAAACCATCTAGTGTTCAGCAAAATAACACAATGTCAAATACAGTTAGCCTAGTTAAATAATAAACATCCAATCACATAAACCGTTACTCTCTCGCGGGAATTCCACTAACGGTCCGTATGTAGCCAAACGCAGCAGCTGCTCATTCCGTTTGGTCGAAAGTGGATAAATTGTTAAAAAAAGTAAGGCCTGCGTCCATAGAGATTCATACCAACTCTACTGGTAGTACTGCTACAACCAGTAGTACTACACCTGCAGCTGTCGACGACACACGTTGTTCTGCTTCCAGGAGCACATCCAGTGCTAGCATCAGTAATTCTACATTTGTTGTTAACCCAGCTAGCATGGACACTGACAGTTGTGAATCTGATGCAGCCGAAGACCTACTTTCCCCTTACCCGGGACAGCACCGAACAACAGACAGGGACATTGGACCATCGAAGAGGTGCAAATATGATAACTACATTGATTTGGGGTTAACTTATATTGGGAGTCGTGCCTTTCCTCAGCCACAGTGTGTTATATGTGAAAAAGTACTATCTCACAACTTGATGAAACCTTCACTCTTGCACAGACATTTAGAAACACAACATGCCAATTTGAAAAATATTGAGTGAGAATTAAGACGACTTTCAGAGTAGTAAGACATGTATAACAGCAACAGATACCATTAATAAGAAGGGGCTAGAAGCATCTTATACGGTGAGCTACTGAGTGGCTAGGACAGGCAAGCCCCATACCATTGTGGAGGACTTAATTCTTCCTGCTGCCATAGATATGGCTGAGACAATGTGGGGGGGAAAGGCCCCCAAAAAACTATACAGACAAATGCCTTCATCAAACAACACCGTTTAACGACGCATCAGTGACATGGCAGGAGATGTTTTGAAACAATTACTGCGTCGCATACAAGCCAGTGAATTCTATGTGTTACAGCTGGATGAGTCAACAGATGTGGCGGGCCTGGCACAGCTCCTGGTATATGTCCGTTACGTTTATGGGGGGTCAATTAAAGAATACATCCTCTTCTGGAAACCAGGACAACAGGAGCGGGCGGATATGTTTAATGTACTGGACAGCTTTGTGACATCAAATGTACTTTGGTGGTCAAGATTTGTTGGGACATAGTGGAGTGGTAATGCACATGCAAGCAGTTGCTCCCGACGCCACTTAGGTCCACTGCAGCATCCACCGAGAGGGTCTTGCTGCCACGGGAATGCCTGACAGTTTGAAAGACATTTTGGACACAACAGTGAAATGTTTAACTTTGTTAAGGCAAGGCCCCTGAACTCTCGTATTTTCTGCACTATGCAATGATATGGGCAGCGACCATGTAACGCTTTTACAACATACAGAAGTGCGCTGGTTATTAAGGGTCAAAGTATTGACACATTTTTTAAAAATTGAGAGACAAGCTTAAAGTTCTTTACTGACCATCATTTTCACTTGTCTGACCACTTGCATGATGACGAGTTTCTCACACGACTGGCCCATCTGGGTGATGGGACATTTTTTTAGCTTCTAGGAATTGTGTACAGATCCTTGCAACATGTGGCTGTGTATTATCATGTTGAAGCGATCAGGATCGTCACGGTATCTCTGTGCATTCAAATTGCCATCGATAAAATGCAATTTTTTTTGTCCATAGCTTATGCCTGTGGAACCATTGTGAAATGGCTAGCAAGTTAGCGGGGTGCGCTCTAATAGCGTTTCAATCAGTGACGTTACTCGCTCTGAGACCTTGAAGTAGTTGTTCCCCTTGCTCTGCAAGGGCTGCTGCTTTTGTTGAGCGATGTGTGTGCAGAGGGTCTGTGGTTCAAGACCAGGTAGGGGCGAGGAGAGGGACAGAAGCTATACTGTTACACCTGCCCATACCATAACCGCAGGAAGAATCTCTTTTACAAGAGAGCCCTGTACACATTACAATAAAAACTGAATATTGAAACATCAACCGATATAAAACGATATAATATAAGTTACAAATCACATAGCCAGATAGCAGCTGCCTAATTACATTGATATGCTATGAAATATCTCGCAAGCGTATTATGAAAGCTAGCTAACTAGATTTTGGTTTAGATAAACAAATGTATACTTTACAAAAATATAAACTCAACATGTAAAGTGTTGATCCCATGTTTCATGAGCTGAAATAAGGGTGCTGAAAAATTTCCATTTCCACAGAAAGTGTATCTCTCAAATTCTGTGCACAAAATTGGTTACATCCCTGTTAGTGAGCATTTCTCATTTTCCAATATATTCTATCCACCTGACAGGTGTGGCATATCAAGAAGCTGATTAAACAGCATGATCATTACACAGGTGCACCTTTTGCTGGGGACAATAAAAGGACACTAAAATGTAGAGTTGTCACAACACAATGCCACAGATGTCTCAAGTTGATCGAGCATTCAATTGGCATGATGACTGCAGGAATGACCACCAGAGCTGTTGACAGATAATTGAGTGTTAATTTCTCTACCATAAGCCACCTTCAATGTCGTTTTAGAGAATTTGGCAGTACATCCAACCTGCCTCACAACTGCAGTCCATGTGTATAATGTTCTGTGGGCGAGTGGTTCGCTGATTTTAATGTTGTGAACAGACTGCCCCATGGTGGTGGTGGGGTTATGGTATGGGCAGGCATAAGCTACGGACAACGAACACGATTGCATTTTATAAATGGCAATTTGAATGCACAGAGATACCCTGACGATATCCTGATCGCTTCAGCATGATAATACACCGCCACATGTTGCAAGGAACTGTACACAATTCCTAGAAGCTAAAAACGTCCCAGTTCTTCCATGTTCTGCATACTCACCAGGCACGTCACCCATTGAGCATGTTTGGGATGCTTTGGATCATTGTGTACCACATCGTGTTCCAGTTTCCGCCAATGTCCAGCAACATCCCACAACCATTACCCCAGATTGACTTAATTTCTGCTGTGCTGATGTTGGCTGACCCTCTTTGAAGTGAAGGGGAAAACCAATAGAATGGCATCACTTTTCAACGTTCGATGACCTGGCAACCATATAAATTGAGACTTCAAGGCTGTTTTCAAAATCCTCGGGCTTAAAGTGCTGGCTAAAAACACAGACATTTGGATATTTCTCACACCTCCATGGGGAGGTCCTTCACCTCCCGAAATCACCATGAATTCTGGATATTAGGGTTTGATTACAACCAGGGTAATGTAGCTGGCCCGTTTCTACCGGTGAGATGCAGAAACGCTCGTAGTGGCATGTATTGAGGAAATTCACAACTTTTTTCTCAGAGAGTATTCAGACCCCGTATTCAGACCCCTTCACAATTTCCACATTTTGTTATGTTACAGCCTTATTCTAAAATGTATTACTTTTTTTTATATATATAAACTGAAATTACATTTACATAAGCATTCAGACCCTTTACTCAGTACTTTGTTAAAGCACCTTTGGCAGTGATTATAACCTCGACTCTTCTTGGGTATGACACTACAATCTTGGCACACCTGTATTGGGGGAGGGGTTCTCCCATTTTTTTTTCTGCAGATCCTATTTTCTGGTCTCTCCAGAGATGTTCGATCAGGCTCAAGTCCAGGCTTTTGCTGGGCCACTCAAGGACATTCAGGTGAATCTTCACCCCAGTCTGAGGTCCTGAGCGCTTTGGAGCAGGTTTTCATCAAGGATCTTCCTGTACTTAGCTCTCTTCTTCTTTCCCTCGATCCTGACTAGTCTCAGTCTCTACTGCAGAAAAACATCCCCTCAGCATGATGCTGCCACCACCATGCTTTACCGTAGGGATGGTGCCAGGTTTCCTCCAGACGTGACGCTTGGCATTCAGAGGCCAAAGAGTTCAATCTTGGTTTCATCCGACCAGAGAATATTGTTTCTCATGGTCTGAGTTCTTTAGGTGGCTTTTGGAAAACTCCAAGTGGGCTGTCATCTGCCTTTTACTGAGGAGTGGCTTCCATCTGGGCAGTCTACCATAAAGGGCTGATAGGTGGAGTGCTGCAGAGATGGTTGTCCTTCTGAAAGGTTATTCCATCTCCAAAGAGGAACTTTGGAGCTCTGTCTGAGAGACCATCGGGTTCTTGGTCACCTCCCTGACCAAGGCCCTTCTCCCCCAATTGCTCAGTTTGCCGGGCGACCAGCTCTAGGAAGAGTCTTGGTGGTTCCAAACTTCTTCCATTTAAGAATGATGGAGGCCACTGTGTTCTTGGGGACCTTCAATGCTGCATAATTTTTTTGGTACCCTTCCCCAGATCTGTGCCTCGACAATCCTGTCTCAGAGTTCTACGGACAATTCCTTCGACCTCATGGATTGTTTTTTTCTCTGACATCCACTGTCAACTATGGGACCTTATACAGACAGATATGTGCCTTTCCAAATCATGTCAAATCAATGGAATTTTCCAGAGGTGGACTCCAAGTTCTAGAAACATATCAAGGATGATCAATGGAAACAGGATGCACCTGAAATCACCTGAGTCTCTTAACAAAGGATCTGAATACTTATGTAAATAAGGCATCTGTTTATTTTACTTTGCAAAATCTAAAACCCCTTTTTTCTTTGTCATTATGAGGTATTGTGTATAGATTGAGGAAAACTTTATTTGATCTATTTAAATTAACAAAATGTGGATAAAGTCAAGGGGTCTGAATACTTTACGAATGCACTGTGTTAACATATGAATGGAAATATATAGTGAAAGAGCAGTGGTGAATGTCAGAATTTTTCAACATGGACTCAGGGGAATTTGTATTATTCAGTATGATGTTACATTATGAATATAATAGTGGTTGTACAGTATCATACAAATTAGAGGATGTATAATAATCATACGTCTTACCCGGAAGTACCGAATTGGATGATGTAACTTGTTATACATTATGGGGCCTACTGGTTAGAGCGTTGGGCTAGTAAACGAAAGGTTGCTGGATCGAATCCCCAAGCTGACAATGTAAAAATCTGTCGTTCTGCCCCTGAACAAGGCAGTTAACCCACTGTTTCCCGGTAGGCCGTCATTGTAAATAAGAATTTGTTCTTAACTGACTTGCTTAGTTTAATAAAAGGTATAAAAAAAATACATATTGGAGGACGTATTTATCTGAAACCAGGTTGCTTGTTGCGCTGTAACAACAAAGAATAATTATGGGAAGAATCTACTTAGGCAGTTACGGGAAATATAAAGATAATGATTAGGTGAATTAGCGTAGGTTAGGAGAAATGGGTTACGTGTAGAATAAAACGAACATGCAACCTTTGTATTGCTAGACCAGCAATTCGGGGTGTTCCTGCAGTAGCCATCATCTTGGAGGTGCTCAGAAATGCGTAAAGTATATGATTGATGCCAAAATACTGATGATGGGTCAACTCCTAGAGATCTGTTATAACCCATGACTGCAAATAGAGTCGGCTTAGCCTTAGCTAAATCACATTTGGCACATCATTGTGCACCTGTTATTACAGATAATGTAATATATTGAGGCAAAAATGACAGACAGTAGCTCAATTGAGTGAACATGTATAAAATGTAATTTAGCAAACGCATTTATCCAAAGTGATTTACAGTCATGTGTGCATTCGAGTGGAGGCTGGTAGGAGGAGCTATAGGAGGACGGCTCATTGTAATGGCTGGAATGGAATTATTGGAAAGAGTCAAACATGCGTGCTTGATACCACTCCATTTGTTCCATTTCAGCCAGTACAATGAGCCGTCCTATAGTTCCTCCCACCAGCCTCCAATGGTGCATACATTTTTAGTATGGGTGGTCCCAGGAATTTAACTAAAGCCTATAATCCTACTGTATTTATCTTTTAATGCAGTCATCGGTTTTCATTTGAAGCATCTTTTCGACTTTCGCTTATTTGCAACAATTGAAAAGACATTGGCAACTTAGTATGTGTGGTCGATTTCGTTCTGAAGTTATCGGTCACAGAGATAAACATCTTGATTCTATGTTTTGCAGAGATATTCAGTGTATAAAGTGACACAGAATGGGGAGGGAGAAGCATCTAATGACGCACTTAGCTGTTCTACCAGTGGTCTGAGGCAGTCGGTAAATAATGAGCATTTTCAAGTGCAACTTTAGTTAACGATGGTTTTGGGAAACAGCGCAGAAGTTTAATGATGCTCCTATGAAGGTTTTAACGATGAACTTAGCCTTAAGAGACTTTTGGGAAATCAGACCTAGAGCAGACGCCAAAGTCAAAATAGGCCTTTAATGCATCCTTCTGACAGTCGCACTTGGGAGTGGACACCTACAGTGGCTACAACAGGAAGAAACAATTTGGCTATTATTAGTCATGTCAAAACCAACACGATACAAAATTCTTAAGCAATAATGTTAATCATGCAGTTTAAGTTACATAGTCAGCCTAGCTTACTGTCGAACTGTGTGGCAACAATTCAACTATCTGTAAACAAAAATAGGGGTTAATTGACAGTTTCACATTCAAAGCACAGTTTCACATTTTGTTGCATTGTACTTACACTGAAGTCATTGAAGAAGTTTTAAAGATGTTTTACAATGCAATCAAATGTCAAATTTATTTTTAACCCCAAAATGCACTAGCTCAAACTGCTGCTATGATCACAAAAATTAACCGTAACTACAGGAGCATATGCGCAAGTAAATTCAAGCTATCGTGCAACTGTTGCTCTCTTGGTGAGGCAAAGAAAATACTTAATTCATAATGTAGAAACCAGTGTCATGTTGGAAACCTAAACCTGCTAATCTCAGTGCACGGCTCAACAATCGATATTAACAGTTCATTAAGTGTACAACGCTGAGAAATACACTTTGCATGTTGTAATCTTACATTCTGACATTGGCAAATTTACATTGATGTTTTTGATGTAGTTTGAGATTACTGAGAACTGTGAAACTTTTACCACACTGAACACAATTAAATGGCTTTTGTCCACTGTGAAATCGCTCATGTCTTTGGCAGTTGTCCTGCCTTGTAAACATCTTGCCACAGAGTCTGCAACTGAAAGGTCTCTCACCCGTGTGAACACTCTGATGTGACTTAAGTCTTTTTTTCTGAGTAAAACTTTTCCCACACTCAAGACATCTGTATGGCTTGACTCCAGCATGAGAGTGCTGGTGTGCTTCAAGTTGACAATGGCGGTGGAAGCTCTTTCCACACAATGAGCAGATGAACAGTTTTTGGTTTGGTACAGCTCTCCAAACATTTACCAACCTCTTTGTTTTCAATCTGTTCTTATTAAGAATATGCTCTTGGTTGCGTGAGTGAGACTCTGATGTAATCTCAGTTGCTCTCAAGAGCCCTTGTGAAGAAGGTCCTGGCTGCTGCAGTCTGGGATGTAAAATCAAGCCCTCCCTCACAACAGAATGCAGAGTATCTCTGTACTGCCCCTGCACAACATGTATGGACTCAGACATGGCATCGTCATGATACACAGGATGCCTCTCAGGCTCCACTTTCAGTGGGACAGTGCTGAATATGTCATCCAGTGGTTTCCCTACAATGGACAAAGAGTTACAGGAAGGATGGGATGGGATGGGAGTGGGATATTGATCTGCCTGAGATGAGAACATCTGTAAGCATCTCCCTGTAGAGTAAGACCCATCTGGGTGGCCAGAATTATTCCCACTTAGTCCTTGTGTAACAGAGGACCACAGCTGACTATCTCTCTCGTCCATTCTAAAGTCCACACTGTCTGTGATTCCTGGATCTTGTATGGTTCCCTGGGCTACATGTTCTTCCACCTGCTCTGCTTTCACCAGAAACTCCAGTTCACCCCTCGCCTCTTCAAGGTGTCCAGAACGCTGCAGCTCATTGAAGCTCTCTACTGGGTCCTCTACAGGCATGGCTTGGCCTTTTTGGTTCTCTTCATCACCTGGAAGTAGAGTAGACAGTTTATATAATTATTAGAAATTATAAAGTTAATAAAATATTGCTGCGAGCAACAATGAATGGAGTTCACAGGATGACAGAAAGGACACAAGTTCATTTGGATAACAAACCAAGTAGTACAGCTGTGAGAGTATTGAAGTATTTTGGAACACTAATGTGGAGTGTACCAACTGAGATTTAAATAATTTACACAGACAGACATAATAAAAGTCCCAGAAATCAAAGATGACCTCAATATACCAATACACTAATGCTGAAAATATTTCACAAAAGTTAACATAAACCAGTCAAACTGACCTCCTAATTGGTATATAAACTCAAAACATTAAGTAATGACTTAAGAATGATTACCTGCTGCATTCAAACGTACAGCATTAAACTAAAGTTCACTTGCGTCATCCTTGTGATATTGAGAGATAAACATGGTAATGCTTTCACTGATTGCACTTAAAGATAGTCGCAGACTGCGTAAACAGCAGTACTTAAGGTTTTACATTATCCAGAAAAAAAGGTCCACTTTTCAATACATTCAGACCACATAATAGCGCAACAATGTGATTATACCGTTATTCTAAAAACAATATTTCACATTGTTTGTCTGCATTATATAAATCAGCAACGAATCATTCTCAAATTCATTAGATGCTAATTCAATGACTAAATACAAAATCTGGACTGAATCTGACATGTGATTCATGAGATTATTGCAGATGATTTTGAGCATTAGCATTACATATGTAAATAATTAGTTAATAGTGTTCTTTGAGATATCAATACCAAATTCAGTGTGGTTCATCTTAGGGACGTACATGATAAGGATGAACAGTGTTAAGTTGATAGGCCACTGTGGAGTGAATTTACAGTGGTTTTATAACTGAACACGTAAAATCTGATTATAGATTTGTCAATAACTCAGCCATCTTTTGACCAATCCTTTGTCTTAGTTTGAGAAAAGCTCATGTTAAGAGATGTACCATGGGCCTATTTTTATTTGGTCCGATGGTTCACGAGAAAAATATTTGAATAAATTGCATTTAATTATTACATTTTATTTAATCAGGGGCGCCCATAGGGTTATTGAGACCAGGGTTATTTTCAAATGGTTCCCTGAGGACAAAAAATAAAAAATACAACTAGAAGATACAAGATAGAATAACAAGAACATTACATTAGAAAGTCAAACTTCACCCACAAATTATTGAAGTGAATCAAAACAATTGCACACCTCAGTGATCTAATTTATCATCAGGGTTTTAAACTGCTCTAGTGGCACCAGGGAATCCAAATGTAATTCATTTGGTAAGTGATTCCAAAAATGTCAAGCTTTAAAACTAAAAGTGGATTTACCTAGTTCAGTGGAGACCCAATGAATGTCAAGAGTTAACCAACCCTGTGAACAGGTTTGGTATCATGTTTTTATACTTTTAACAATGAAGTTAAGTCAGAAGCTTGTAAAGTAGAGCTTTCTAAACAAAAAGGGAGTAATGAAGTGATCTACAGGACTTTAATGAGTACCAGTAAACCCTTTGATGCATATTAGTATATTAGCGTATGTGCTAATATGCATCTACTGGTATAGAGTGGCACAGCAGTCTAAGGCACTGCATCTCAGTGCTTAGAGGCGACACTGCAGTCCCTGGTACGAATCCAGGCTGAACCACATCCGGCTGTGATTGGTAGTCCCATAGGGCAGCGCACAATTGGACCAGCGTCGTGCGGGTTTGGCCGGGGTATACCGTCATTGTAAATAAGAATTTGTTCTAAACTGACTTGGGGGGGGGGGGGTTGTGATTAGTCCAAGGACCACATTTGGAGTGAATCTGACTTTTAGACCATGAGAAGTCAATTTTTTATGATTATATTAAGCATTAGTGTTGCGTAATCAAAAAAGTGAATTGTTAGTTTACTTATTTAAAATACAGTATCAATGCCCAACTTAACATGGTTATTCATGGTAAAGTCTTTGTGGAGTGGATTTACAAAAGGTTGTAAATTAACAAGTAAAATCGAATTTCCTGTTTTATCAATAACTCAACCATGTCTTAACGTAGTTTGAGAAAAGCTAAGGGTTAGTTAATATATGTAGCATGGGCCTATACATTGTTTTATTTGAGAAGTACACTTTTTTTTTTTTAATTGAGTAAAATCTATCCTGAAGGACCTTAAGGGTCCTTGAGGCAAATCTGTTCAGCACGAGGAATGACATCTGCCTAAAAAAATCTTAAGTATCTAGTTCAAAGGGACTCCCTAAAAACACACCAGCTATGACCGTAGCAGGTTAAGAGAGCATTTTTAGCTAACCCTAACTTAATTCTCTTAACCTTCTACATTTATGCTCCTAACCAGCTACGAATACGTCACTTCTGGTTGTAACTGTATGAAGGTGGTGTGTTCTAAGGGAATCTCATAGGTCTAACGGGGCAAGAGATATGTTTTAAGTGAGGCTGGTTATAATAATATGGCAATTGTGTCATTTCTTTAGACCATGGATTTTAGTTTCGATGTGGCAAATTAGGGGGAAAAAAGTTAACTCAAGCATAAATGATTTGATCAAAAAATTAGAATAACAATAGATTGCAAAGCTGTGAACCCATTATAAGGTATCAAACAAAACCGTGAACAGTGACAAAATAAGCTGACTTGATAGCACTAAGTCGAGTCAGCTCGCCTCACCTTTTTGTGGAGTCCCACTCCCAACCCGAATTCCCTCAGCATGTTGCCTGTCATTTGCCACTCGTGCTGATACTTCGCTTTGAGCTTTCCGCAATTCTCTTTCCATCAGCTGTAAACTATTTTGAAGCCCTTCTATCTCATTTTCTTTCCGACACATTTCAAGCCGTAGCACGACGGTGCCCTCGTCTACAAGTTTGGTTATTTCTGCGACAGCTGCCTTTGCTAGCACATCCATTATTGCAGCTATTTGTGTACTGAAAGAAACAGTGTTAGACATTGTTTTCAAATAAAATCACCGTTGTTGCACCAAACGAATATGCAATGCTAGTGCCTCTGTGAAATGTTTATAACATAAATGTTTCTACTACTGTACAGCTTGTCGAAGCTGGCAAGCAGCATTGTCTGTGAAAAAATATGTTCTCTTTCCAAACGCCGGATAACGGAAATGACGACAGAAAGGGTAACCGTAAACGTTCCAATAAATGCCCACATATGGGGCTATTTCTGTGAAATGAATCAGAAAACACAAAAAAGACAATTAGTTCTATGCCTATGAAGTTTATTCACATAAACGAATTAAAAACAGAAAATGCATTGGTTTTTGGAATTTATATAAATAATGGCACAAAACATCTCTAGACAATGCTCATAAGTTATTACATTTGCTTGCACATCCTTAACAACACCATGGGTTGCATGAGATGTGATACCTGAGATTTCCATACTTGAGTGTAAATTGACAACTCTTTGCAGATTTATTAAAAGTAATTTGAGGGAGAGAGCGTGTGCGAGAGAGGAAGAGAAAGCGAGAGATCAGTTTTCTGAGTAGCCCTGAATCTTAGTGGGACGGTTATAGTCTCAGGCTGATTTATTCACACAGTATAATTAATAATCAGATTAATAGTCAATAGTCAGAGACTTCAATCCAAAGACTGAAATGAACAGACTTTTAATGCATTCCAGACTAGTACACTCAAGTTAACCAACAGAATGTGCATACAGTATGTAGATGGAAGAATGGCCCTGGAAGGAATGGTGTCCGTTTTATGGTCTCCTGACCAATTGTGCAATTTTGTGTATTTTTTGGTGCTTCCGCCATCGTTTCCTATGACCAAAAAGAGCTTCTGGACATCAGAACCTCGATTTAGACGAGGACTCCTACTTCAATGAGTCGGAGGTGAAAGACATATTGATTATCCCGGACCAGGCCATAATCCCCAACACGTGAAGCAGGCGAAGACGGTGCTATAGAGGCCGGCGCGCAGGCACCCTGATGAGACTACGGTTTCAAATTAATAAACCGCTTCTACCCTCTGTTCTATTGGCGAATGTGCGATCGCTGGAGAATAAACTGGACGAGCTCCATTCGAGACTATCTTATCAACGGGATATTAAGAACTGTAATATACTATTCTTCTCTGAGTCATGGCTGAACAAGGACATGGGTAATATACACTATATATATAAAAGTATGTGGACACCCTTTCAAATGAGTGGATTTGTCTATTTCAGCAATTCCCGTTGCTGACAGGTGTATAAAATCAAACACAGAGCAATGCAATCTCTATAGACAAACATTGGCAGTAGAATAGGCTTACTGAATAGCTCAGTTACTTTCAACGTGGCACTGACATAGGATGCCACCTTTCCAACAACTCAGTTTGTAAAATTTCTGCCCTGCTAGAGCTGCCCCGGGCAACTGTAAGGGCTCTTATTGTGAAGTGGAAACGTCTAGGAGCAACAATGCCTCAACTAGGAAGTGATAGGCCAAACAAGCTCACAGAACGGGACCGCCGAGTGCTGAAATATTGTCTGTCCTCAGTTAAAACACTCACTACCGAGTTCCAAACTGCCTCTGGAAGCAATGTCAGCACAAGAACTGTTCGTCGAGAGCTTCATGAAATGGGTTTCCATGGCCGAGCAGCCACACACAAGCCTAAGATTACCATGCGCAATGCCAAGCGTCGTCTGGAGTGGTGTAAAGCTCGCCACCTTTGGACTCTGGAGCAGTGGAAAAGCGTTCTCTGGAGTGATGATTCACACTTCACCATCTGGCAGTCTGACAGATGAATCTGGGTTTGGTGGATGTCAGGAGAACGCTACCTGCCCGAATGCATATTGCCAACTGTAAAGCTTGGTGGAGGAGGAATAATGCTCTGGGGTTGTTTTTCATGGTTCGGGCTAGGTCCCAGTGAAGGGAAATCTTAACGCTACAGCATACAATGACATTCTAGACGATTCGGTGCTTCCAACTTTGTGGCAACAGTTTGGGGAAGGCCCTTTCCTGTTTCAGTATGACAATGCCCCCGTGCCCAAAGCGAGGACCATACAGAAATTGTTTTTCGAGATCGGTGTGTTAGAATTTCTTCACTGGCCTGCACAAAGCCCTCACCTCAACTCCATTGGACATCTTTGTGATGAATTGGAATGCTGACTGAGAGCCAGGCCTACTCGGCCAACATCAGTGCCCGACCTCACTAATGCTCTTGTGGCTGAATGGAAGCAAGTCCCCGCAGCAATATTCCAACGTCTATTGGAAAGCTTTCCCAGAGGAGTGGAGGCTGTTATAAAAACAAAAGGGGACCAACTCCATATTAATGCACATGATTTTGGAATGAGATGTTCGACGAGCATACTCTTGGTCATATGTTCAGCCTCCTGTGAATTGAAGGAAAATTATGAAAACACAGAGTGACGAAAGATACATTTTCTTTTTTTTCTTGGTCAATTTTTGGGAAGCCTGGCTTCCCTTGGCATCCATGAATACACACCATTGCTTATGTTTCAAAAGGCTCTGTACATAGTCAGCCTTGACCATGACTCTCAGTTCCATTACATTACACTTAAGTCATTGTTCGAAGGCGTCTTCTGCAGGGGGGAGTTTTGTTAAAAGCCGCCCCGCTCAGTCTGAACATTAACACGCATCACTTGCAGTATGGTTTTGGATGCATAAGGACATTATCTTTCATATAGACAAAAAAAAAAAAAACATTGTTAAAACCAGTTAAAACAGTGTACAGTAAATATTGCTTTTTGCATTTGTGAAATTATTTTGATGTGATATGAAAGTAGAGGGATTTATGTTTCTACACTGAACAAAAATATAAACGCAACATGGAACTGGGAATACAAATATGCATCTGATAGTCACAGATAAAAAAAAATGTAAAGTAGGGGCGTGGATCAGAAAACCAGTTTAAACCGGGATTTATCCGTGAAGAGCATACATCTCCAGCATGCCCAGTGACCATCACAGTTAAGAATTTGTCCACTGAAGTTGGTTACTATGCCAAACTGCAGTCAGGTCAAGACCCTGGAGAGGACGACGAGCACGCACATGAGTTTCTCCGAGACGGTTTCTGACAGTTTATGCAGAAATTCTTTGGTTGTGCAAACCCACAGTTTTATCAGCTGGTGAAGAAGCCAAATGCGGAGGTCCTTGGCTGGAGTGGGTACATGTGGTCTGCGTTTGTGAGGTCAGTTGGACGTACTGACAAATTCTCTAAAATTATGTTGGAGGCGGCTTATGGTAGAGAAATAAACATTCAATTATTTGGCAACAGCTCTGGTGGACATTCCTACAGTCAGCATGCCAATTGCACACTCCCTCAAAACTTGAGACATCTGTGGCATTGTGTTGTGTGACAAAACTTCACATTTTAGAGTGGTCTTTTATTGTCCTCAGCATAAGGTGCATCTGTGTAAGGATCATGCTGTTTAATCAGCTTCTTGAAATGCCAAACCTGTTAGGTGGATGGATCATCCTGGTAAAGGAGAACTGCTCACTAACAGGTATGTAAACAAATGTGTGCAAAACATTTAAGAGAAATAAGTTGCAAACTATTTTGAAGGCCTTCCATCTCATTTTCTTTCCAGCACATTTCAAGCCGTAGCACTACAGTGCCCTCGTCTACAAGTTTGGTTATTTCTGCAACAGCTGCCTTTACTAGCACATCCATGATTGCAGCTATTTGTGTACTGAAAGAAACAATGTTAGACATTGTTCTTCAAATAAAATCACCCTTGTTACACAAAAACGAATATGCAGTGCTAGTGCCTCTGTGAAATGTTTACAACATAATCAGTTCTACTATTGTACAGCTTGTCGAAGCTGGCAAGCAGCAGTGTTTGTGAATTTTTTTTTAAAGAATAATAATACAAAATACATACACACTACCATTCAAAAGTTTGGAGGTCACTTAGAAATGCCCTTGTATTTTAAAGAAAAGTGAATTTTTTGTTGATTAAAATAACATCAAATTGATCAGAAATACAGTGTAGACCTTGTTAATGTTGTAAATGACTATTGAGACTGGAAACTGCAGATTTTTTATAATTTTAAAAGGCTAATTGATCATTAGAAAACCCTTTTGCAATTATGTTAGCACAGCTGAAAACTGTTGTTCTGATTAAAGAAGCAATAAAACTGACCTTCTTTAGATTAGTTGAGCATCTGGAGCATCAGCATTTGTGGGTTTGATTACAGGCAGCAAAATGGCCAGAAACAAAGGACTTTCTTCTGAAACTCATCAGTCTATTCTTGTTCTGAGAAATAAAGGCTATTCCATGTGAGAAATTGCCAAGAAACTGAAGATCTCGTACAATGCTGTGTACTACTCCCTTCATAGAACAGGGCAAACTGGCGCTAACCAGAATAGAAAAAGGAGTGGGAGGCCCCGGTGCACAACTGAGCAAGAGAACAAGTACAATAGAGTGTCTAGTTTGAGAAACAGACACCTCACAAGTCCTCAACTAGCAGCTTCATTAAATAGTACCCGCAAAACACCAGTCTCAACATCGACAGTGAAGAGGCGACTCCGGGATGCTGGCCTTCTAGGCAGAGTTGCAAAGAAAAAGCCATATCTCAGACTGGACAATAAAAAGAAAAGATTAAGATGGGAAAAAGAACACAGACACTGGACAGAGGAACTCTCCCTAGGAGGCCAGCATCCCGGAGACGCCTCTTCACTGTTGATGTTGAGACTGGTGATAAGGTACAATACCAGTCAAAAGTTTGAACACCTACTCATTCAAGGGTTTTTCTTTATTTTTACTATTTTCTACATAGTAGAAATATAGTGAAGATATCAAAACTATGAAATAACACATATGGAATCATGTAGTAACCAAAAAAGTGTTAAACAAATCAAAATAGTAGCCACCCTGTGCCTTAATGACAGCTTTGCACACTTTTGGCATTCTCTCAATCAGCTTCACCTGGAATGCTTTTTCAACAGTCTTGAAGGAGTTCATACATATGCTGAGCACTTGTTAGCTGCTTTTTCTTCACTCTGTGGTCCAACTCATCCCAAACCATCGCAATTGGGTTGAGATTGGGTGATTGTGGAGGCCAGGTCATCTGATGCAGTATTCCATCACTCTCCTTCTTGGTCAAATAGCTTACACAGCCTGGAGGTGTGTTTTAGGTCATTGTCCTGTTGAAGAACAAATGATATTCCCCACTAAGCCCAAGCCAGATTGGATGGCGTATCGCTGCAGAATGCTGTTGTGGCCATGCTGGTTAAGTGTGCCTTGAATTCTAAATAAATCACAACAGTGTCACCAGCAAAGCACCCCCACACTATCATACCTCCTCCTCCATGCTTCACGGTGGGAACCACACATGCGGAGATCATCCGTTCACCTACTCTATGTCTCACAAAGACACTGCGGTTGAAACCAAAAAACTCACATTTGGATTTATCAGACCAAAGGACAGATTTCCACCAGTCTAATGTCCATTGCTCGTGTTTCTTGGCCCAAGCAAGTCCCTTCTTCTTATTGGTGTCCTTTAGTAGTGGTTTCTTTGCAGCAATTTGACCACGAAGGCCTGATTCACTCAGTCTCCTCTGAACAGTTGATGTTGAGATGTGTCTGTTACTTGAACTCTGTGAAGCATATATTTGGGCTGCAATCTGAGATGCAGTTAACTCTAATGAATTTATCCTCTGCAGCAGAGGTAACTCTGGGTCTTCTTTTCCTGTGGCTGTCCTCATGAGTGCCAATTTAATCATAGCGCTTGATGTTTTTTGCGACTGCACTTGAAGAAACTTTCAAAGTTCTTGAAATTTTCCGGTTCGACTGACCTTCATGTCTTAAAGTAATGATGGACTGTTGTTTCTCTTTGCTTATTTGAGCTGTTCTTGCCATAATATGGACTTGGTCTTTTACCAAATTGGGTTATCTTCTGTACAGCACCCCTACACTGCACCCCTATGTCCTTATATTGTGATATTTCTGTGAAATCAGTCAGGACAACTACTTGTAAAATTATTTCTGAAAATACAAATAAGACAATCATTTTTGTCTGCAGAATAAATTTATTCACAAAAATGAATTAAAAACAGAAAATGCATTGGTTTATGGAATTGGTACAAATAATGACATCTCTAGCCATTGCTCATAAGAAGTTATACCATTTTCTTGCTCACAATACCTATGGTTATGCATGAGATGTGATACCTGAGATTGACATACTTGGGTGTAAATTTACAACTCTTTGTAGATTGAAACCAAGTTAAAATTGCAAGTTAGTTTAATAGGTTGAAAATAGCAACAAAAAAGGAGGACATTTACAGATGGAGGGGAGGGGGGAGTCTGCGGAGGATCAGTTTTTTGAGTATCCCTGAATATTAGTGGGACGGGGTTCTAGGCCCAGGCTGAATAATACAGGCAGTATGGAAAATATAACTATATATAAATGATACGTTTGTATACTAACCATCCAGACAGAGTCAATGGCTATAACATTTACTGGCTTTTATGTCCACCTCTTTCTCTTTATTGTACTTCATATCCTCTCTCTTTTTTTTTCTCCCTTTCACTGCCCTCTTTCTCTCTCCCTCTCTTGATTCCCATGGCAACAGCTTCATCAAAACACATACTGACTGGACTGTTCTTCATCATGTCTTTCACTCCCCCCTCATCCACATCTCTCCTCCTCTCCCTCACCCCCCCACTCTGTGCCTCCTTTTTGCCTGTGCCCTCATCTTCCCCATCCTCATTCCACCCTCGTTCTGTCTCGCTGATTTTGTCATGCTCTGGCTTTCCTTCCATCTTTCTCTCCTTATCTTGCTGTCCCAAAGTCATGTGTACCTTTCCCTTTCCACTGTCTCTGTCTGTCTCTCTCCTCTCCCTCTGGTGCTGCTGTTGTCTGAGGTTCAGTGCAGTTATTCGGCAGTGATGGGGCTTGGGTGGTACCACTGGCACTGATCTTGCTTGATACACTTTAGGGGGTGTTTGTTGTTTAGACACGACCAGCACTCTCCCCGCCCCTTTTTCAGACCCCACTTTACTATCCATCGCTTCGTTTTCTCCCTCATATTTTTTGTTGTTGTTTATCTGGATCTCTTTCAGTTCTTCTTCTCTTTCCTCTATTGTTGGTGTCTTTAGTTGATCTTTCGTCTCTCCTTTCTTCTTATCTGTCTCCTGTTGGACCACACGTATACTATCTCCTTCTTCCATGTCTTTCTCTCCCTCCTCATATCCCTCTCCCACAACATCCTTTATAAGATCTATATCTCTTTGTCTTCTCTCTAAAACGTGCTGTGCCTCTAGATCCTGTTTCTCATTATCAATCGACATCTTTTCTACCCTCTCTTCAGCTGCCTCTTCCTCAGTCTCTCCCATGGTATCCACTCCTTCAGCTGCCTCTTCCTCAGTCTCTCCCATGGTATCCACTCCTTCAGCTGCCTCTTCCTCAGTCTCTCCCATGGTATCCACTCCTTCAGCTGCCTCTTCCTCAGTCTCTCCCATGGTATCCACTCCTTCAGCTGCCTCTTCCTCAGTCTCTCCCATGATATCCACTCCTTCAGCTGCCTCTTCCTCAGTCTCTCCCATGGTATCCACTCCTTCAGCTGCCTCTTCCTCAGTCTCTCCCATAGGATCTACTCCTTCCACCGCTTTCTTCGCCTCTTCTTTTGCACTCATCTCTTCACTTGCCTTACTCTCATCTATCTCTTTCATGATCTCTTTCTGTTGTACTCCAATCATCTCTCCATCTTCTTTGGTTTCTATCACCTCCTCTATAAATGTACTTCCCTCAGTCTCTCCTTCCCTATCCTTCCTCTCTCCACTTTCCATCATGTCATCCCTCACTACTATGCTCATCATCTCTTCATAAATGACCTCTTCCTGCTTTGTGTCCTCTTCTCCAACTTCCCTTTCATCACCTGCTATCCTGTCATCCTCTTCTTCAATCATTCCTCCTTGTTCCTTCTCCTCCACTCCCACCCTAACCCCCACATAATTTTCTTCAGTTTTTTCCAATTCCTTTAATACCTCTCTCTCCTCTCTTTTGCCCATATCTCCCTCGCTCTCACATGCTGTTTCTTCTCCCTCTTGTTTGTCCCATCCTCCCCCGTTTCTATCATCTCTTTCCTCCATCACTTCCTCTACCTTCTTCTCCTCTCCATTTTCCTTCTCTCCCGCTCTCTCCCTCTTAGCACTTTTTTCAGAATGCTCTTTTACATTCCCAGCTGAATCTCTAGAAACCTCCTCTGATCGCTCATTGACTATGTTCTCTGGCTCTTCAGCACAGGAAACAATAAGACAAGCCGTGAGTAAATGCTCTTGTGGGTTTTCTGCCTCGGCTTCGCTCACTGTATCACCATTATAACCCTCTGAAATCACACCTTCTTCAGGACATTGACTCTTCAGGACCTCTTCCTCGTCTTTGAGCTTCAGATGAACTCTAGTGGTCTGCAGTGAGGCCTCCTCACAGTCAGTTGATGTGGATGCTGAAGCGTGGCTCTTCTCAATGTCATCTGGAGTTTCCTCTTCCTCCATGATGCTGGTTTCAACCAAGTGACAACTTTCTTCTATGTCAGTGCTGCAGAGTGAAGGCGATCTATGATGACAAGTAACATTTATCAAGTACATTTATCCTGATCTGCTGTTCTTCACTTTATAAATAACCTGCCTCTGCTTACCTTTCTGTGCAAGTATTGGTCAGGGTGTCTGCCTGGTTTTTCTCCTGGCTGTCTCGATCCTGTTCTGCATCCTCCTCCTCCACCAGTTTCATCGCTTCCAGACTATTATTTTCTTCAGCTTTGCTATTCCTCAAAACCTCCACTGATTGGTGACAGCAGTCAGGGGAATCAATGTCCAAGTGCTCAGGGGGAATTCTGGCCTCAGAACTAGGAATTGGTCCGTCATCAGAGGCACCGTCCAGTGGTTGTGAGGGCACAGGGGCTGGGGACAAACTGTTCTCCAAGTCAGTCTGAGGTCCACTCCATGTCAGTCTGTTGAACACCAAACTAGATGGTAGACTTTTACAGAACATGTCATCATCATCCTCCTCATCTTCTTTGTCGTAATCATCACCTTCTTCATCCTCCTCTTCTTCTTCAGAGGAGGAGGAAGACAGAGCAGGCAGGAAGGGCCGGGACATGTAAGGCAGACTCATTGACTTGTTGGCTCGCCCATACTGATCTATGCTTAGAGGCCTGTGTATGGGCGTTTGTGTCTGTATTTGTGTCTGTGCTTCTACAGGTGGCCGTGTGACAGGGTCTGGTCTGTCATATGCGAGTCCTGGGGATCTATGCTCCACCTCGTCTTCATACTCATCATCCCCATGATGAGGCTCCACTGAGAACTCTTGGAACATCTGGGAGGAGAGAGGATGGAAAAGAGAGGTTAGGATCATAACTAAATGATTAAACACACAGACACACACAAAGAAACAGACAGACACAGACACATACACACCTGGCTGGAGACACTGCTGTCCATAAGGTCAAGGAATCCAAAAGTATCCTGAAAGTCCAGTGGACAGTCCTGGTCTTGTTCATCGTCCTCCTCCATCAGAGGAAATGGCAAATCTATGGCAACTACTTCATTTCTGACACCTGACATGTCTGGGGCATCCAGGGCAGTCTGCACAGAGCCTTTCATATCTGAGGAGTAAAGGCAAATGTTACAGATTGACACAAATGTCCTATCCAAGTGAATTTCACTCCAGCCGGTATCTATAAACCTACTACCATGACTATTGTACTTCCCTTATTACGCAAATTATGTTTATTTAAACACATAAATGATTAGACATACCCATGTATTCTCCCTCTTCATCCTCATCGTTGTCATGGTTTTTTGCAACCCCTTCTCCACTCTCACCCTGAACCTGACTCTCTTCAATGCTCTCTTCTGATGGCTTAGATACACAGTCCCCATTCACTTCCTCTTCTCTCTCCTCTTCTCCTCTTCCCCATTTTTCTTCAACTTTATCTTCCTCTGCCTCACCTCTCCTCTCCCCTGTTACCTCTTCATCTCTTCTCTTGCCTAGGTCAGTCTTGTCCTCCCTCTTAACTTCTACTCGGATGTGCCTTTCCCCTTCCCCTCCCTCCTGTCTGTCACCTTCCCTTGCCTCCTGTCTGTCACCCTCCCTTGCCTTCTGTCTCTCCCCCTCCCTTCCCTTCCGTCTGTCACCCTCCCCACCCTCTCCTTTATCTCCACTCTCCTGTCCTCCTCTATGGTTGCCCCTGTCCGCTCCACCCCCCTGCAGCACCCCAAAGGCCAGGCCTGATGTGATGTGAAGGGGTACTGTGACCGAGAAAGGTCCGGAGATGTGGATCCCTGCCCGCCGGTCGGCTTTGCTGGAGAGTCCTGGGGATCTGGATGGGGGTTGCAGAGCCTCAGTGCTGTTGCCCCCACCACAGTGACTGTCCAGTCGACTGTATATGCCCTGTGTTCCCCCGCCCCCGCTCACTACACTCACACTAGCCCCCTGACCCCTCCGGTAGGTCACAGCATACCCGCTGCCCATATCACCACCACTACTGGATGCCCCTCCCTCCGCACCCCCCTGGGTACAGGGAGAGGGCTGAGCCAAGGGGGACATCACAGTGGAAGGGGGTCGTTGTCTGGAACCTGAGAGGTATTATAAACATTCACATTAGTCTACACAAAACTGTCATAATTGTAAGACTATAGTACTACTGAACACAGAAAATAAATGATTCCTTAGCCTTACCAGTATGCATTCATTTAATTACTATAAAAACATATTCACCAACATCTATACAATAAGATAAAGACTGGGTAAACAAGTAAGGAGATGCACCTTCATGCGGATAGGGCACAGAGCTCAGGGAATCCATGCTCTTCGCTGGCCTCAAGACAGTTCTCTCTTTTTCTACAGATGGAAGGATGATTGTCAAACTCAAAATAATAATTATTACCTTTGCAAAGCCATGCATTGAATTAAAGATAACATCAGTGTGTCACTCACCTTTGGCCGAGTTCTTGTTCCTCCGTCTCGGATCATGGAGTCTGCCTCCTAAATTGAAGATGGATTTCCACTTCCTGCCCTTAAGAGATCCCTTCCTCCTGAAGTAGAGAATGTTACTTCTGTTACTCTGGCCAGGATTTTTCTACACCACGTGACCTGGCCATGTAGGAAAAACTATATGCCCTATTACTAACCTATCTATTACCATTACGAACACTAAACCTCTTCCAACCTCAACCACTATACTGCTACTATCTTGATGATAAATTGGCATAAACTGTCCATGTTTTTTTTGTGTGTGTGAATTTGCTTACTTGTCTGTCCCGTCTATGATGGCGTGGTAGGAACGCATGGCAGGGGGACCGTCCCCTGGGCTGATGTTACCTAACTGGAATGGAATGGCCCGGAAGAAAGGTTCCTCTGGATTGTGTATAGAGGGAGATGGGAGTGACTTCCGGCGCTCCGTAATACCTTTAATAAGGAGGTGAAGAAGAGAGGGAGGAGATATGAGTGTTGTGAGTGAGTATCTATTCTCTATGACTGAGAAAGAGAGAGACAGGGAGAGAGGAAAAGTGATGTACCTGAGTCAGGAAACAGCTGGGGCACGTGGGTGAGGATGAATTCCACCACGATAGACTGGACCCTCACCTCCATAAAGGCTGCTGTACCGTTAAACCCTGACGCCTCAATGTCCTTTGACCTGCAAACAAACTCAGAGGATTAAACAACATTAAACAATGCAAACACCCTGTTTTAACTATATCTTCACGTCTTTCTCTCTCATGTACACTACCATTCAAAACTTTGGGGTCACTTAGAAATGTCCTTGTTTTCCATGAAAACATACATGAAATGAGTTGCAAAATGAATAGGAAATATAGACAAGACAATATTATAAATAATGACAAGATTATAAATTGACAATATTATAAATAATGATTTTTAATTGAAATAATAATTGTGTACTTCAAACTTTGCTTTCGTCAAAGAATCCTCCCTTTGCAGCAATTACAGCCTTGCAGACCTTTGGCATTTTAGCTGTCAATTTGTTGAGGTAAACTGAAGAGATTTCACCCCATGCTTCCTGAAGCACCTCCCACAAGTTGGATTGGCTTGATGGGCACTTCTTACGTACCATACGGTCAAGCTGCTCTTACAGCTCAATAGGGTTGAGATCCGGTGACTGTGCTGGCCACTCCATTATAGACAGAATACCAGCTGACTGATTCTTCCCTAAATAGTTCTTGCATAGTTTGGAGCTGTGCTTTGTCCTGTTGTAGGAGGAAATTGGCTCCAATTAAGCGCCGTCCACAGGGTATGGCATGGCGTTGCAAAATGGAGTGATAGCCTTCCTTCTTCCAAGATCCTTTTTTACAATCTTCCTCTGTCCAGTGTCTGTGTTCTTTCGCCCATCTTAATATTTTATTTTTATTGGCCAGTCTGAGATATGGCTTTTTCTTTGCAACTCTGCCTAGAAGGCCAGCATCCCGGAGTCGCCTCTTCACTGTTGACGTGGAGACTGGTGTTTTGCGGGTACTATTTAATGAAGCTGCCAGTTGAGGACTTGTGAGGTGTCTGTTTCTCAAACTAGACACTCTAATGTACTTGTTCTCTTGCTCAGTTGTGCACCGGGGCCTCCCATTTGTCTTTCTATTCTGGTCAGCCAGTTTGCGCTGTTCTGTGAAGGGAGTAGTAC
Source organism: Oncorhynchus mykiss (assembly GCF_013265735.2). Lineage (NCBI taxonomy): Eukaryota > Metazoa > Chordata > Actinopteri > Salmoniformes > Salmonidae > Oncorhynchus > Oncorhynchus mykiss. The sequence goes on from NC_048572.1 coordinate 74,049,684, forward strand.
ACAGCGTTGTACCAGATCTTCAGTTTCTTGGCAATGTCTCACATGGAATAGCCTTCATTTCTCAGAACAAGAATAGACTGACGATTTTCAGAAGAAAGGACTTTGTTTCTGGCCATTTTGCGCCTGTAATCGAACCCACAAATGCTGATGCTTCAGATACTCAACTAGCCTAAAGGCCAGTTTTATTGCTTCTTTAATCAGAACAACAGTTTTCAGCTGTGCTAACATAATTGCAAAAGGGTTTTCTAATGATCAATTAGTCTTTTAAAATGATAAACTTGGATTAGCTAACACAACATGCCATTGGATCACAGGAGTGATGGTTGCTGATAATGGGCCTCTGTACGCCTATGTAGATATTCCATAAAAAATCTTCCGTTTCCAGCTACAATAGTCCTTTACAACATTAACAATGTCTATACTGTATTTCTGATCAATGTTATGTTATTTTAATGAACAAAAAACATGCTTTCTTTCAAAAACAAGGACATTTCTAAGTGACCCCAAACTTTTGAACGGTAGTGTACACACAAACCCACACACCTGAGAAGGTTCGGAGCCCAAACAATGGCGAGGTTCCGGGAATGCATATTGGTGTGTGAGGAGTGAGAAGCCATCTTGACAAGGTGGCGCATCAGGAACTCCAGAGTTCTGAGAAACCAGTGGGAGGGAGAAGGGGCAGAAAGAGATGGAAGTGGGATAGTTAATTTAAAAACTGTTTAAAAACATTTGAAACTGTTTGAGAATAACTATGCATGGCTAGAAAAGCAGTGCGCAGCCTGAAATATACTAGTAAGTTCAAGAGATATGGTATGAAGAAAAGCAGAATTTACCTCTAGTTATAAACAGACGGTTGCAGGCCATGTAATATATGAAAACATACAGCAGTCATTTACACTTTCTATATCTATAGTGAAAGAGATAGTTAAATAGTAGAGGTTTACTTGTAATGGGGAGCGGGTAACTCTTTCAGCACATCCTTAATCTTAACCAGCCTCTCCTCCTCCAACTGAATCGCCACAGCTTCCTGATGGGTAAAGAGGTGAGGTTGATACAAAAAGGCATATGCCATCTTTATGCTGGGTCCCATTTAGTAGGTATGAAATGGGAGTAAATGTTTTCTAATCCGAACTTAATAAAACAAGAATTATCAATTTTAAAACGCTTTCTCCTTTTTGTTCTTACTGAATGCAACCCTGGTGTCTGTCCATGTCTCTGAATGACTATCAAGACAGGTACTCACAGCATATTTGTCATAGAGCTGGTATGTGAGGAGGGGATTGGGTAACTCTCTGAAGTAGGCCTTGCAGACAGAGCTGACACAGTGAATGTCCTGCAGGTACACATCCTTATTGAGATCCGGGGTCCCCTCACTGTCAAACTCACCCCTGTTTGGAGACAAACACAACATTTCACTGCTGTACACAGGCACACAAACGCAAGCACACAAACTCACACACCCCACTTACCTTAGTTTCTGTGTGTTGGATGACACCCCAGATAGCCTGTAGATCCCATCTACCACCCCATGCTCCTCAATGAATTCACTGCAGCTTCGCAGAACCTGGGGAACTGAGAGGGAGACAAGACCATGGTATTCAAGCTAATATTTAACATGTTCTAGTCAATTGTCTGGGGAAACTTGGGACTTACTCTCCTGACAGGTAGTGGACAAGTGGTCCAACAGGTCACAGCCAAACACCTTCTCATTGTTCCCTCCTTTTCTCCGGAGTCTCCGCATCTCTTCTTTTCTCCTGCCTCAACCTCTTGCACATCCAGCCCTGTGTGTTTGTGTGTCTGATATATGTATTTTCTGTATAACTTGGTTAATGGTAACGTGACCATGAGGTGCTCATATACATTTACAATATACTGTTAATATGCAACAATGTGTTTTCTTCATTGCATTTGATTAAGTTTTATTGTTCCACTCTGTGATGTGCAGTGCTATACTGTGTGCTATACTGTGTGCTATACAGTGCTATACTGTGTGCTATACTGTGTGCTATACTGTGATATAATGAGCTGTGTTTTAAGGCATTGTGCTAGGTCATGCTGTCTTTGTGGCACTCTGCAAAGTAAGAAACCAGCTAAATCATCTTCTCAATATACGTATACCAACACAACACTTAATGTGATCATTTGTGAGCATCGCTCACAATCTACAGCATGCATCAGTCTTCACTTCCCCTTAATGTCTTCTTCACAAAATAAACAGGCCACACCCTTTACCCCAATACTCCTAGACTCCCTCTCAGTGCTGTGATTTGGGGAGACTTTAAAGTAAATAACGCCTAGTCTTCCTATGCTAATGGAACACTGACACCCCTAACACCAGCTCTGGCTGTTCTCCGTGACCGATAAAGGCCTTCTCCTCCCTGCCTCTCGCAGCCATTGTGGCCCTCTCACTGCAGCGGAAGTCAATTGAATAGTATGTCGTTCTGACTGCAGGCCTGTCGAAGAACATGAAGCCTCTGAGCCTGACCCCACCTCTCCATCCCCCTGACCCCTACCATTCCACCCCTAACACACTGTCACTGCTACTCCTCTCAAGTTTCGGGTGACATTGAGGTAAAAACAAGAATAAAAAAGCGTAATAAAAAGTTGACTGTTCCTACCTTCACTCTACACCGGCACAACCAAGCAGCAGCAAGCAATGACGCAAGAAACCACTAAACTTCCCCTGTCGACTTCCTGAGTCTCTTTCTCGCTCGCGTTCTCTTTCTGTATATCTCCTCCATTAGCTCTGCCTCTGTTGATCGGCAAATCAATGAAAGAGTAAATCATTCAAACTACCAATCTATTTCTCTTATCTAATGATCTTTGATTCAGATGACCAGTTTTATTCAGAATCAGTGGTCAGTTTAGACAATGCAAAATGTTTCAGTATAAACACATATAGCCTATTACACTGAAACATATTTTATTGCCTCATTTTGAGATGACATACAGTAACTCAACATTTTAAGGCAGCAGAGTAATTTCCAAACCTAACTGAAAATCAAGTTGAATTGAGTTATTAACCTGACCTGATATGAGACTGTCCCTTGTGGCAAGACGTGACATCCCAGATAGTCAGACACTTCCTAGACAATACAGACTAAATGGCTCCTACATATTATTCATCTAAAAGCACAGATTGACTCTTTCATTAAATACATTTTATTGAAAATACCATGTTTTTTTTTACAGTTTTGTAGTACAAAATACATTGTTACCAGTTGTAAATTAGTTGTTTAAAATAAAAGTGAAGAGCCGTCAACAGTCAAACATCAAAACCAATTCACAAATCAATTAGGAGGAAAAGCTTGTCAAATTGTCTCAAAACAAAGTTCCAGAAAAACTATGAACTATTTGTTCCATCTGTTCTGAGGCAACATTAAACCTGTGTGTGGATCCCCAGGGTATGCGGGTGCCACGTATTGAGACACTGGACTCTCTCCTATGTGAGTTCTCTGATGTGACTTCATACCAGAGCGCTGAGTGAAGCATTTCCCACACTGTGTGCACTTGTAGGGCTTCTCTCCGCTGTGGACCACAGCATGTCTGATCAGGTTGCACTGCTTGGTAAAACTCCTGCCACACTGTTCACAGGTGTACGGTTTCTCTCCGGTGTGACTCCGGAGGTGTTCTTTTAGCTGCCAGAAACGTGGGAAGCTCTTCCCACAGAAGGTGCAGCTGAAACGCCTCTCGGTGGTGCCGCCTGATCTCCACTGAGTCCTCATTCTCTTCACCATGTTAAAACTACTGCGACTCAGGCTATATCCTGAGAAGGTGGAGGTGGTGGCCATGTTTGACCCTGTCATGCACTCACTCAATCTCACTGTTGCTTCTGAAGCCCTGTACTGATGCTGCCTTGACTGTAGAGCTAAACTATTTCCTTCATTATTTGAGTTCAGCATCTCACTGCTCTGTCCATCTGGCATCTGTTGTCTAGTCTCATCAGCCAATGTTCTGACATGTCCTTTACTGTGTTTTTCTGCAATGAACATGTTAGCATGTGGTTTTCCTATAGAAGAGTGAAGTGATGGCCCTACTTCATCTGTCATAGTAGGAACAGATGACAGTCCACTATGAGATGGGTAAATTGAGATATTCTGAGAGTACTTTTCTGTGGAATGAAAGGAGAAATCTGGGTGGCCATCAGGGTTAGTGTCTCTGCCTGGATCCACAGAGGTCCACAACTGCCCATCAGACTCATCCATGACAAACTGGTCAGGTCCTGCCAGGTTTGTGGTCTGATCCAGCTCCTCCTCTTTCACCATCACAAGTTCTAGTGAGTCCTCGTCTGGCCGGTGCTGCTCTGTGTTGAACACCTCTGTAGATGATAGCCGGGGTGTTCCTGGTTCCTCTGGACGATCAGAATTGGGGTAATGTTCCACTGAGTCTCTGGGAGATATGCTGGGTTGTGTGATGAAGTCCTCATCACAGAGCTGTTGCTCAAAGGATGGTGGTTTCCCAGGCTTGGAACCAGATTCTAATGATTTGGGGATCAACATAAAATAAACATTACAAAAGACCCTTAACAGTTGCAAAACATGACTGCTTTAGAACCGTGCACTCTATATGCCAGAACACAAAACACTAATGTAATTTGGAACGTGCATACCACCACTCCCTCACAGTCTTCCATAGATAGACAGAGCAGTACCCTTTATGGTCACACCCACCCTCTCCAGTGATCCTGAGCTCTTCCTGAGGGTCAGTCTTCCACACGTCCTCTGCTGTCTCCTCATCTTTGATCAGTATGGGTTCAGTCTCCACTCTCTGCTCCACATCAGTAGGCTGTAACAGGGAACTGCAATTATTCCTCTGGGCGCACACCATGTCTAACACTTTTCATAAAAGGTGATTTATCACACCTGGCACGGAGAGTCCTCTCTGCCTCTCCACTGTGAGCTACTCCTTTCCTTGTTCAAAACAATCTTGACAGGATATGACAATCTCTCTGTTGACATGGGGTAAAGAACTGGAAAATAATTGTATTCAGTGAAATATTAGGGTTATTCACACATTTGGGATTTTCTTCAGTTGTTCATGCAATCAAATTACTACCTTTTCTCCTATCTCGTCCTTGTGTCTTCTTCAGCTCGCTCTCCATCATTCGACACTTTCTTTTCAGTACATCAATATCTCGTTGGCTTTGGGTAATTTCCAAACGTATAACTGCACAGCTATCATCTACACGATTGTTTATTTCTGCTACAGCGGCTTTAGCTAATACCTCCATAATCGATACCAATTGCGACTGAAAACTGCAGCTGGCCATCTTGTAAAACCCTAAATACAGATTTGTATTATCTGTTGGAAGTCAATAGTCTACAATTTCCAAGCTAATGTGCAAAAACAATCCGTAGACCTTGATAAATAGCAACAATGTACGAAGTGGGAGATACGTGCGCAATTTCAATCGCACTTCCGTTCAACTCGTGACGTAAATATTTATTACCGTAAATATGAGACTGCAACAGCCCTGCAAAATTGGTAGAATTAGCACTGGCAAGGCAGGTATACTGATCAATAATATAGTGGGTGCCAGGCCCAGACGATCCTGCAGGTAAAGAAGCCGGATGTCCTGGGCTGGCATCCTTAAACCCAGTCTGTTGTTGTGAGCCCGGTCAGACTTAATGCAAAATTCTCTAAAACAATGTTGGTGGTGGCTTACGGTAGAGAAATTAACATTAAATTATCTGACAATAGCTCCGTTGGACATTCCTGCAGTCAGAATGACAATTGCATACTCCCTGTTATGTGACAAAACTGGACAATTTAGAGTGGCCTTTTATTATCCCCAGCACAAGGTGCACAGCTGTTATGCCTGCGGCTATGGAACCTTGACCTGTTCACCGGACGTGCTACCTGTCCCAGACCTGTTGTTTTCAACTCTCTAGAGACTGCAGGAGCCGTAGAGCTACTCTTAATGATCGGCTATGAAAAGCCAACTGACATTTACTCCTGAGGTGCTGACTTGCTGCACCCTCGACAACTACTGTGATTATTATTATTTGACCATGCTGGTCATTTATGAACATTTGAACATCCTGGCCATTTTCTGTTATAATCTCCACCCAGCACAGCCTGAAGAGGACTGGCCACCCCTCATAGCCTGGTTCCTCTCTAGGTTTCTTCCTAGGTTTTGGCCTTTCTAGGGAGTTTTTCCTAGCCACCGTGCTTCTACACCTGCATTGCTTGCTGTTTGGGGTTTTAGGCTGGGTTTCTGTACAGCACTTTGAGATATCAGCTGATGTAAGAAGGGCTATATAAATACATTTGATTTGATGTGTAATGATCATGCTGTTTAATCAGCTTATTGATATGCTACACCTGTCAAGTGGATGGATTAACTTGGCAAACGAGAAACAGGGATGTAAACAAATTTGTGCCCAAAATTTGAGAAAAATAAGCTTTTTTTTTTATATGGAACATTTCAGGGATCTTTTATTTCTGCTCATGAAACATGGGACTAACACTCTACACATTGTGCTTATATTTTTGTTCAGTATACAGTTGAAGTTGGAAGTTTACATACACTTAGGTTGGAGTCATTCGAACTCGTTTTTCAACCACTCCACACATTTCTTGTTAACAAACTATAGTTTTGGCAAGTCGTTTAGGACATCTACTTTGTGTTTGACACAAGTCATTTTTTCTAACAATTGTTTACATACAGATTATTTCACTTATAATTCACTGTATCACAATTCCAGTGGGTCAGAAGTTTACATACACTAAGTTGACTGTGCCTTTAAACAGCTTGGAAAATTCCAGAAAATGATGTCATGGCTTTAGAAGCTTCTGATAGGCTAATTGACATAATTTGAGTCAATTGGAGGTGTACCTGTGGATGTATTTCAAGGCCTACCTTCAAACTCAGTGCCTCTTTGCTTGACATCATGGGAAAATCATAAGAAATCAGCCAAGACCTCAGCAAAAAATGGTAGACCTCCACAAGCCTGGTTCATCCTTGGGAGCAATTTCCAAATGCCTGAAGGTACCACGTTCATGTGTACAAACAATAGTACGCAAGTATAAACACCATGGGACCACGCAGCCATCATACTGCTCTGGCAGGAGACTCGTTCTGTTTCCTAGAGATGAACGTACTTTGGTGCGAAAGTGCAAATCAATCCCAGAACAACAGCAAAAGGACCTTGTGAAGATGCTGGAGGAAACAGGTACAAAAGTATCTGTATCCACAGTAAAACGAGTCCTATATCGACATTACCTGAAAGGCCGCTCAGCAAGGAAGAAGCCACTGCTCCAAAACCGCCATAAAAAAGCCAGACTATGGTTTGCAACTGCACATGGGGACAAAGTTTATACTTTCTGGAGAAATATCCTCTGGTCTGATGAAACAAAAATAGAACTGTTTGGCCATAATGACCATCGTTGTGTTTGGAGGAAAAAGGGGGAGGCTTGCAAGCTGAAGAAAACCATCCCAACCGTGAAGCACGGGGGTGGCAGCTTCATGTTGTGGGGGTGCTTTGCTATAGGAGGGACTGGTGCACTTCACAAAATAGATGGCATCATGAGGATGGAACATGATGTGGACTTATTGAAGCAACATCTCAAGACATCACTCAGGAAGTTAAAGCTTGGTCGCAAATGGGTCTTCCAAATGGACAATGACCCCAAGCATATTTCCAAAGTTGTGGCAAAATGGCTTAAGGACAACAGAGTCAAGGTATTGGAGTGGCCATCACAAAGCCCTGACCTCAATCCTATACAAAATTTGTGGGCAGAACTGAAAAAGTGTGTGCGAGCAAGGAGGCCTACAAACCTGACTCAGTAACACCAGCTCTGTCAGGAGGAATGGGCCAAAATTCACCCAACTTATTGTGGGAAGCTTGTGGAAGGCTACCTGAAACATTTGACCCAAGTTAATCAATTTAAAGGCAATGCTACCAAATACTCATTGAGTGTATGTAAACTTCTGACCCACTGGGAATGTGACATAATAAATAAAAGCTGAAATAAATAATTTTCTCTGTGCTATTATTCTGACATTTCACATTCTTATAATAAAGTGGTGATCCTAACTGACCTAAAACAGGGACTTTTAACTAGGATTAAATGTCAGGAATTGTGAAAAACGTAGTTTAAATGTATTTGGCTAAGATGTATGTAAACTTCCGACTTCAACTGTATATACCTGGTATTTTCTTGTCTGCATGTAGGGTAGCCCATTCATAGACCTAACTAGCTACTTTTCGTCGCCCATTGACAATAGTATCTTCTTCCTGTGGGGACTTTTGTTAAGCTCCCCGATGCTCGGTCTGAACATTAACACGCATCTCTTGTGGAGCGGTTTTGGAAACATTAGAAACGTATCTTCCATATGAGCAATAAATAAATTTCCAAAAACAAAAGGATAAATTACAACACACCTTTATAGCACTACAGTTAGTGTTTCTACACGGCCATATCGCCATGTTATAGCGCGTTTTACAGAAGACAGACTGAAGACATTGGCGAGCACTTGTGCTAATTAGCCACCTATCGTGCTCCGAACTCCTGTGTGTAAACGTAACTGGGGAGGAAGTGTAGTTCGTTGGCTGGAGGAACACACAGCATATGGATCTGTATAATCTTCTACAGTAACTGGTTGTTTTTGATTTGAAAGATTAATTCTCGCTGATATTAAAGATGAGGTCCATATGTTCCAAAAACCGTTTAGCAAGTGATGATTATTGATGTTCCTAAACATTAAAACACAAAGTCGGGATTGTAGTTCACAAGGAGCCAGTCATGGGCGAAGCTAACCGCTGAAAACCCTACGGAGAACTACATGTAGAGTAACTATATCTATTGATTAAATAAATTAGTTTTATGATCTAAAAGAATTCAGATCGTAAAACTTGTCTTTTTCAATAGCTTTGGCTACATGTAGGCAAAAAGACTGTAATGCAATGGCTCACATGGTTGTTAATGCATTAAAAGGCTATAGATGCATAATGCACGACACACTGGTGAAACGTAAAATACTAAAACACTTTCTTCAACCATTCATAAAAACGAATGGTTTATACATCATCAAATATTGTCATCTCCATTCTCACCCACACAACCTAATGAAACCGGTCTGAAGATGTGGTATGGTATTTCATCAAGGAAAAGGGATATATTTGTTTGACACATAGCTGGGACGATGAAACTAGTTTCATGTAAACTTCAAATAAACTGAATTTCATTACATATTTCCAATAACTATTGTATACTACATGTGTTATAGCTAATTAACATTCAGAGGTTCTTAATGTTTTTAAGGCATATACATACACTCCCCGACGTATTTATTTGGACAGTGAAGTAAATATTTTTCATTTGGCTCTATAATCCAGCATTTTGAATTTGAGATCACATGTCTTATGAGGCGACATAACAGAACATCACCCTTTACTTTGAGGGTATTTTTATACATTTGTTTTACATTTTAGAAATGAATGCACTTCATGCATCTACTCCCCCCATTTGAAGGTGTCATTAGTATTACATTTAGTCAAAAGTTAAGTATTTGGTCCCATATTCCTAGCATGCAATGACTACATCAAGCTCATGACTCTACAAACTTGTTGGATGCATTTGTAGTTTGTTTTAGTTGTGTTTCAGATTATTTTGTGCCCAATAGAAATGAATGGTAAATAATGTATTGTGTCATTTTGGAGTCACTTTTATTGTGAATAAGAATAGAATAAGAACACTTCTACATTCATGTGGCGGCTACCATGATTACAGATAATCATGAATGAATTTGTGAATAACAAGTGAGAAAGTGACAGATGCGCAAAGATCATGCCCCCAAAACATGCTAACCTCTCACCATTAATAGTAACATGGGAGGTTAGCATTTTTGGGGGGGCATGATATTTATCTCTGTAACTTTCTCACTCATCATTATTCAAGATCAATTTATGATTATCCGTAGTCATGGTAGGGTTTACAATGTAGAAGGGTTCAGAAACAAATTCAATACTTATTTACAATAAAAGTGACTCCAAAATGACGCACCATATTCCAGAACACAACCAAAACTAACTGCAAATGCATCCAACAAGTTTGTAGAGTCACAAGCTTGATGTAGTCATTAGGTGCTAAGAATAAGGGGCGAAGTACTAAACTTCTGACAGATTTTTATACACTAAGTGAAATTGTCCAAATACTTATGCCACCTTCAAATGGGGGAACTAGATACATAAAGTGCCTTAATTTCTAAATGGTAAAACAGATGTATGAAAATACCCTCAAATAAAAGGTGACATTCTGTACTGTCGCCTCATGAAAAACATTTGATCTCAAATCCAAAATCCTGGAGTATAAAGCCAAATTAAAAGTTGTAGCTTCACTGTGCAAATAAATACATAGGGGAGTGTATCAGTAGAGGTATTGGATACAAAAAGAAAGCACATCAGATAGTGTAGAAGATAGCGAGTAGGGATGATTGAGCTACATTTTCACATTGAAATTGTTTCCGAAGCATAATGCAATTATGTTCCTATTTGTTCCATCTGTTCTGAGACTACATTAAACTTTGTGTGGATCCCCAGGGTATGCGGGTGCCACGTATTGAGACACTGGACTCTCTCCTATGTGAGTTCTCTGATGTGACTTCATGCTGGAGCGCTGAGTGAAGCATTTCCCACACTGTGTGCACTTGTAGGGCTTCTCTCCGCTATGGACCACAGCATGTCTGATCAGGTTGCATTGCTTGGTGAAACTCCTGCCACACTGTTCGCAGGTGTACGGTTTCTCTCCGGTGTGACTTCGGAGGTGTTCTTTGAGCTGCCAGAAACGTGGGAAACTCTTACCACAGAAGGTGCAGCTGAAACGCCTCTCGGTGGTGCTGCCAGAACTCCACTGAGTCCTCATTCTCTTCACCATGTTAAAACTACTGCGACTCAGGCTATATCCTGAGAAGGTGGAGGTGGTGGCCATGTTTGACCCTGTCATGCACTCACTCAATCTCACTGTTGCTTCTGAAGCCCTGTATTGATGCTGCCTTGGCTGTAGAGCTAAACTATTTCCATCATTACTTGAGTTCAGCATCTCACTGCTCTGTCCCTCTGGCATCTGTTGTCTAGTCTCATCAGCCAATGTCCTGACATGTCTTGTCATGTGTTTTGCTGCACTGAACATGTTAGCATGTGGTTTCCATATAGAAGAGTGAAGCGATGGCCCTACTTCACCTGTCATAGTAGGAAAAGATGGCAGCCCCCTATGAGATGGGAAAATTGAGATATTCTGAGAGTACTCTTCTGTGGAATGAAAGGAGAAATCTGGGTGGCAGACAGGGTCACTGTCTCCGCCTGGATCCACAGAGGTCCACAGCTGCCCATCAGACTCATCCATGACAAACTGGTCAGGTCCTGCCAGGGCCGTGGTCTGATCTAACTCCTCCTCTTTCTCATCCTTCACCATCACTAGGTCTAGTGAGTCGTCGTCCTCGTCTGGCCGGTGCTGCTCTGTACTGAACACCTCTGTAGATGCGAGCCGGGGTGTTCCTGGTTCCTCTGGACGATCAGAATTGGTGTAATGTTCCACTGAGTCTCTGGGAGATATATTGGGTTGTGTGATGAAGTCCTCATCACGGTGCCGTTGCTCAAAGGATGGTGGTTCTCCAGGCTTGGAACCAGACTCTAAAGATTTGGAGATCAACATAAAATAAACATTACAAAAGACCCTTAACAGTTGCAAAACATGACTGCTTTAGAACCGTGCGCTAAATATGCCAGAACATAAAACACTAATGTAATTTGGAACGTGCATACCACCACACCCTCACAGTCTTCCATAGACAGACTGAGCAGTACCCCTTATGGTCACACCCACCCTCTCCAGTGATCCTGAACTCTTCCTGAGGGTCAGTCTTCCACACATCCTCTGCTGTCTCCTCATCTTTGATCAGTATGGGTTCAGTCTCCACTCTCTGCTCCACATCTGTAGGCTGTAACAGGGAAAGAGGTTATTACTCAGGACACACACCATATCTTACCCTTTTCATGCTCATGAATCACACAAAAGCAGTAAATTCTCCTGATAATCCAATAACATAATTGATCCAAGATGTCAGGTCTCTGTAATTGTAAAAGTTGATGTATCACACATGGGGTTGAGAGTCCCCTTCAACAGACATCTCGCTGTCTCTCCACTGTGAGCTACTCCTCTGCTTGTTCAAAACAATCTTGACTGGATATGGAGATCTCTCTGATGCCATGGGGTAAAAACCTAGAAAATAATTGTATTTGGTCAAATATTATGGCTATTCACACATTTGGATTTTGCATATTCAATCAATTTACCATGAATAATAACACAACTACCCTTTCGTCTGCGCGTCTTCTTCAACTCGCTCTCCATAATTTGACACTTCCTTTTCAATACATCAATATCTCGCTGGCTTTGGGTCATTTCCAAACGTATAACAGCACAGCTATCATCTACACGTTTGTTTATTTCTGCTACAGCTGCTTTAGCCAATACCTCCATAATGGATACAAACTGCTCCTGAAAATTGCAGCTGGCCATCCTGTCCAGCCCAGTATTTATTCGCTGTGACTAAGTAAATATGTTTAAACAATTTTGCTAGCCAATGAGCAATAAATAATCAGTATATTTCCAGTTCTCACGCTATGGCAAATGTTGATATTGGACCAATTCGACATTTGTAAGAGATCTATTTAGGCAAACGATGTTGATAAATGCCACCATGTCTCAAATCGGAGATGCGTGCGCAATCGCGCTTCCGTTTTCTTCTTCTTCATCACCATATTCGGTGTTAAAGAGCGGTTCGTATCCAATATGTTGCATTACCGCCCCCTAATGGACTACAATATACATATATTTACATCCTGATACAAAATTGGAAAAGGGGAAAAGGAAAAAAAAAATTAAAAGTATATATAACATTTAAAAAAACACCCATCCAACTAATTCTAAAAACCCACTAACCCATTCCACTATTTTAACCCTATCTGCTCCTGCACCATGCCAGCGGCCTGGGAGGACAGGGCACCACCACTCAACACACCTTGTAAGTCTTCTGAAGTCAAATCTCATATACCCAAATACTTCTCTGCAGCTGCCACAACAACATCTATTTTCTGTGATTTACATTCTATTTATGCGGTTGATAACCATTGCTATGAAAGCTAAGAAGCCAACCTTACTGAAGGATATATCACTCGTTGGCCTATCGCTCTGTGCTGGCATCAGTAGTGTTAAGTACTTAAGTAAAAATACTTTAAAGTACTACTTAAGTAGTTTTTTAGTGTATCTGTACTTTTACATTCCTAAAGAAAATAATGTACTTTTTACTCCATACATTTTCCCTGACACCCAAAAGTACTTGTTACATTTTGACAGGAAAATGGTCCAATTCACAAACTTATCAAGAGAACATCCCTGGTCATCACTACTGCCTCTGATCTGGAGGACTCACTAAACACAAATGTTTCGTTTGTAAATTATGTGTGAGTGTTGGAGCGTGCCCTGGCTATCCGTCAATAAAAAAAACATATGAAAATTGTCCAGTCTGGTTTGCTTAATATAAGGAAGTTTCAATTATTTATACTTTTACTTTTGATACTTAAGTATATTTTAGCAATTATATTTACTTTTGATATTTAAGTATATTTAAAACCAAATACTTTTACTCAAGTAGTATTTTACTGGGTGACTTTCACTTTTACTTGAGTCATTTTCTATTAAGGCATCTTTACATTTACTCTAGTATGACAATTTAATAATTTTCCACCACTGGCTGGCATAGATCTACTATTCTCAGGGATCCTCTCAGGATCCTTCTCCCTTGACCCATCCTCCTCTACTTACTTCACTGCCTCCGCATGACACCTAATGCACTACTCTGACTCTAGCTACCCCAGAAATCACTCCTTTCAAGAAACATATCTTCACCCAAGTTATTTGACACGGAGCGCCTGCTCCCTCTGCTCAGAAGAAACACAAACAAATATCACAAGTCCACTACAGGTTACCTTCACGGATTCATCTGCAACTCCTTTCCCACCCACCCTGAAACCACAAATGGATCCGCCCAAAGGGCATCCATACATTCTCAAAAAATGTTACTTCTACTGGACCAGATTATTTTTTATTTCCATCGATGCCAGGCTCGGGTTCCGAGCTTTTCACCACACTTTCCACCTCACTTAACTAGCCCTCATTCACTTACACTTTACCTCCAGAACTCTGTCTGGTGCACTCCATTCATATTTTTCTTATTTTTCTCCTGTGGATTTTATATGGTGGTTGGCAAAAAACTTTAAGGCGCATTACTACCACCAAATGGACTGGAGTGTGAAATAGAGACAGGGGTCTAAATCAGGGCAACCCAATCCTGGAGAGCTACCATCCTGTAGGTTTTCACTCCAACCCTAATCTAGTGCACCCGATTCTAATAATTAGCAGGTTGATAAACTGAATCAAATCAGTTACAACTGGGATTAGAGTGAAAACCTACAGGGAAAAAAACTGGCAAACAAATGTCTCCCTTTCCCTCCCATATTGCTGGCACTGAAATTGAACGTGTTCCGCTGTATCCATCTCCTCCTAACAGTGATCACACCTCCCAGTCTGAAGTTTTCTTACCAGTTTTAATGTACTGTTGAGCCTTGTGTGTCCCATTCTCATCCTTGTGATTACACTTTCCTCCTTCTCTCTCGACCTAAGGACCTCCCTGCCTCCACCTTTTCCTGGATCTTATACAGGTCTTCCCTTTCCATCCCTGTTCCACAACTCTTGCATTTTGTTATTAACCACTGTTCCTATCAACCACTTGGCATCTTCTCCTACATGAGCTGGTTCCCAGTGGAACATCACAACTACCCCATCTGTCTCACACCATACAAGCACTGAAAAATCTCATACAATACATCTAGTCTGCTCCGAGACACAAATGCATTTAAGCTCATCAGTGTTGCACAGGAGTCAGAGCAGCTCCTCCACCCACTCTGCAGCCAATAGTATGGCCAGCAACTTCATTGTGTAAACAGATAAATTATCAGTTGCTCTTTTTGTCACTGCCACCTTAAACTCAGGAACACTAAAAGCTGCACTTGTCCTCCCTGTTTTATGGTGCTCAGATCCATCTGTGAATATATTCAAGACAGCATGTTCTTAAATGTTCACTTACAATATTTACTGGATCTACTCCTTTCTCACCCTCTTAAGCAACCCTAGGCATATCATTGGCTGAGGGAGCAACCAGGGAGGGATAGCAGGAAGAACCACTGATGGGCTCTCTCTCGCCATGCCATTACCCATCCACCCCAAACTTGTATTCAGATTTTGTTCATGCTCCCAGCCCTCTAGGAGCACCTTTTTTGTAGGATGTGTAACCCTAAGTCCTTGTAGATTTACCCAATATGTCAAGGCTAGTTGTTGTCTTAACTTTAAGGGCATGTCTCCCCACTCTACCTGCAGAGCTGCCACCGGGGAGGTCCTGATTGCTACACAACATATTCTTAGAGCTTGAGCCTGGATTACATCTAACTTTTTCAAAGATGTCTGAGCTTCTGATCCATATGCTACAGTTCCATTGTCCAGGGATGAACTTGACAGCGCAATTCACCGAGTGTACAAAACATTAGGAACACCTTCCTAATATTGAGTTGCACCCCCTTTTGCCCTCAGAACAGCTTCAATTCGTCAGGGCATGTACTCTATAAGGTGTTGAAAGCGTTCCACAGGGATGCTGGCCCATGTTGACTCCAATGCTTCTCACAGTTGTGTCAAGTTGGCTGGATGTCTTTTGGGTGGTGGACCATTATTGATACACAATGGAAACTGTTGAGCGTGAAAAACCCAGCAGCGTTGCAGTTCTTGACACAATAAAACCGGTTGGCCTCAACTTCGATGATGTCATCTATAAAATAGCCTCCAACACTCTACTCAACAAACTGGATACAGTCTATCACAGTGCCATCCGTTTTGTCACCAAAGCCCCATACACTACCCACCATTGCGACCTGTACGCTCTCGTTGGTTCAAATCAAATCAAAATCAAATCAAATTTATTCATATAGCCCTTCGTACATCAGCTGATATCTCAAAGTGCTGTACAGAAACCCAGCCTAAAACCCCAAACAGCAAGCAATGCAGGTGTAGAAGCACGGTGGCTAGGAAAAACTACCTAGAAAGGCCAAAACCTAGGAAGAAACCTAGAGAGGAACCAGGCTAGGTTGGTTGGCCCTCGCTTCATACTCGTCGCCAAATCCACTGGCTACAGGTTATCTACAAGTCTCTGCTAGGTAAAGCCCCGCCTTATCTCAACTCACTGGTCACCATAGCAGCACCCACTCGTAGCACGCGCTCCAGCAGGTATATCTCACTGGTCACCCCCAAAGCCAATTCCCCCTTTGGTCGTATTTCCTTCCAGTTCTCTGTTGCCCATGACTGGAACAAATTTCAAAAATCTCTGAAGCTGGAGACTCACATCTCCCTCACTAGCTTTAAGCACCAGCTGTCAGAGCAGCTTACAGATCACTGCACCTGTACATAGCCCATCTGTAAAGAGCCCATCTATCTACCTCATCCCCATACTGGTATTTATTTATTTTGCTCCTTTGCACCCCAGTATCTCTATCTGCACATTCATCCTCTGCCGATCTACCATTCCAGTGTTTAATTGCTATATTGTAATTACTTCGCCACTATGGCCTATTTACTTCCTTAATTTACCTAATTTGCACTCACTGTATATAGACTTTTTGTTTTCTTTTGTTCTACTGTATTATTGACTGTATGTTTTGTTTATTCCATGTGTAACTCTGTGTTGTATGTGTCGAATTGCTACGCTTTATCTTGGCCAGGTCGCAGTTGCAAATGAGAACTTGTTCTCAACTAGCCTACCTGGTTAAATAAAGGTGAAATAAATAAATCAAATAAAAAATAAAATAAAAATGTATGGGGAATATTTCAACCTCTCTTCCCCAGCACCCCGTCATCCGCAAACAATGACCTCCTAATATCTGGTCTAAAACTGGGAGAATACATTGTCAATCATAATGGAGAACAAAAGACCAATGACAGTTCCCTGGGGTGGTACCATTATCTACCTCTAACTTTCTGACATAGAAATCCTCACCCTCACTTGTACTGATTGCCCAAAAAGAAAATCCTTTATCCAGTTAAAAACCCTTCCTCCAACCCCCATGATATCCAGTTTGATAAGTAAGCCTTCCTTCCAAATCATAGGCCTTCTCTACATCAAAGAAAACCGCTCCCACCACTTCCTTATTTGCCTGTGCATTCTGTATGACTGACTCTAGGCACAGTAAAGGATCCATCATTCCCCTTCCTTTCCTGAACCCACTTTGATCTGGTGACATTAGGCCTCTGCTCTCCAGGAAGAACATCAGCCTTTCCGTTATCAAATCAAATTTTATTTGTCAAATGCTCCTAATACAACAGGTATTACCTTACCATGAAATGCTTACTTACAAGCCCTTAACCAACAATGCAGTTAAAGAAAGAGTTAAGAAAATATTTACTAAATAAACTAAAGTAAAAATAGTAAAATAAAAATAAAAAGTAACACAAAAATAACAGTAACGAGGCTATATACAGGGGGTACCGGTACCGAGTCAAAGTGCGGGGGTAAGGTTAGTCAAGTTATTTTGTACATGTAGGTAGGGGTAAATTGACTATGCATAGATAAAAAATAAATAGATGCATAGATAAAAAATAGCTACCCTCTGTAGCGCCTTATGCCGAGCAGTTGCCATACCAGGCGGCGATGCAACCGGTCAAGATGATCTCTATGGTGCAGCTGTAGAACCTTTTGAGGATCTGGAGACTCATGCCAAATCTTTTCAGTCTCCTGATGGGGAAAAGATGTTGTCGTGCCCTCTTCGTGACTGTCTTGGTGTGTTTGAACCATGATAGTTTGTTGGTGATGTGGACACCAAGGAACTTGAAACTCTCGACCCGCTCCACGACAGCCCCGGGAATGTTAATGGGGGCCTGTTCGACACGTTTTTTCCTGTAGTTCATGATCAGCTCCTTTGTTTTGCTCACATTGAGGGAGAGGTTGTTGTCCTGGCACCACACTGCCAGGTCTCTGACCTCCTCCCTATAGGCTGTCTAATCGTTGTCGGTTATCAGGCTTACCTCTGTTGTGTCGTCAACAAACTTAATGATGGTGTTGGAGTTGTGTTTGGCCACTCCGTCGTGGGTGAACAGGGAGTACAGGAGGGGACAAAGCACACACCCTTGAGGGACCCCAGTGTTGAGGATCAGCATGGCAGATGTGTTGTTGCCTACCTTTACCACCTGGGGGCGGGCCCGTAAGAAAGTCCAGGATCCAGTTGCAGAGGGAGGTGTTTAGTCCTAGAGTCCTTAGCTTTGTGATGAGCTTTGAGGGCACTATGGTGTTGAACAGTGAGCTAGTAGTCAATGAACAGCATCCTCACATAGGTGTTCCTTTTGTCCAGGTGGGAAAGGGCAGTGTGGAGTGTGATTGAGATTGCATCGTCTGTAGATCTGTTGGGGCGGCATGCAAATTGGAGTGGGTCTAGGATATCCAGGATGATGGTCTTGATGTGAGTCATGAACAGCCTTTCAAAGTGAGTGAGTGCTACGGTGTGGTAATCACTTAGGCAGGTTACCTTTGCTTCCTTGGTCACAGGGACTATGGTGGCCTGCTTGAAACATGTAGGTATTACAGACTCGGCCAGGGACAGGTTGAAAATATCAGTGACACTTGCCAGTTGGTCCGCGCATGCTTGGGTACCCGTCCTAGTAATCTGTCTGGCCCTGTGGCTTTGTGAATGTTGACCTGCTAAATGTCTTGCTCACATCGGCTATGGAGAGAGTGATCACATAGTCGTCCGGAACAGATGGTGCTCTCATGTGTCGTGACTTTGGCTATGCCGGATTAATTGATAAGACATACTATTCTATAAAATAATTGATCCGTAATCAATATCACCTGATTGAGCTAATCATGTAAATGTAATTAACTAGAGAGTCGGGCACCACAAAATAATATTTATAGAGCTGTTATCTTCCGAATAAACTCTTAAAGACCTAGTAATATTTTACATCATTAGCAGTCAATATCAATCGTCATCTTACTTCAGTCTCATCATCTGAAAGTTGTAAATTCTTGGTTATCTGCAATAACCCTGGCTAACAAGTTGAATCAGCAATACAAAATTGGGTTTAATGATTTATTTACTAAATACCTAACTAATCACACAGAATTCACATACACACAATTAATCATAACTTGATTACAAATTACGTCATAAAGGAAAACGTCCCTAGCGGGCGGAACAGATATGACAGCTTGTTACACAAAGGAAAAGGGGCTGGGTTGAGTGAAAGAGCGGGAGACTGAGGAACAAAGGGAAAAAGCTGTGCTATCGTAAATACAGTATCTTATGCATTCTAAATTACCGCCCATTTGGAAAAGGAAAATGCAATAAATATTTACTCTGAGCTGCGCTTCAGTAGGTTGGTGGTAGATGGAAGAACGTGTTGCCAAACCGAGTCCTTTGAAGAATGTCTCTGGTTGTCAATTGGATACGTTGTAGTAACGTCGTTGGGTGATAGACGGGATACTCTGTCTGTTCCTTCCTAAACCTCGTTGCATCTGCTGTTGCTAACTCAATGGCTAGAAGGTATCACTTCTGTAGTGAATAAAAGTTAAAGTTCATACCATTCGCTACCAAAGCTCACGCTGATGTTGGTTTCGTTCTGTAGTTATTATCTAAACCATTCTGATATAGGACCGTCGTCCCCACATCTTCGGAACAGAAAGTTCTATTGTCGTCAATGCTTTATATAGGAAGGGAGAAGAGGGCGTGTTTGAAAAGTTTTATAGCCCATGTCCCTTCACAGAGGCGGGCCACTGAGTGAGCAGCCCTAACTTATGAAAACCCAATTCTCACATTTTAGAAGCTAAAATTAAATTTCATCCCATCACAAATAATTTCATATTCAAACATTTAAATTGAACAACAATGGTCTACAGCTTATCATGAGGTACTCTACCTCAGGCAAGCACGTCACATCGGTCTCGCTAAAGAAAAACATATTTGTCCAGTTTGAGGTGAGTAATTGCTGTTCTGATGTCCAGAAGCTCTTTTCGGTCATAGGAGACGGTAGCGGCAACATTATGTACGAAAAAAGTTTTAAAAATAAGTTACACGCAATAAAACAAACAAAATATCACAGTTGGTTAGGAGCCCGTAAAACGGCAGTCATCCCCTCCGGCGCCATTTTATATCCTTTCCATAAGTTTACATGTATGAAATGCCAATGCTATCGGCCTATAGTTTGGACTAGTAGGGTCATTCTTCCCTGGTTTGTCGGCACTACTAAAGCCTGCTTCAAACTGTCAGGCAGTTTCCTCATTGTAAAAGCCCAATACTTTCCCCATTGTAGTGTCATTGAGATGAGACATCATGATGTAAAACATCTCATCCTTCCCATTTAGATCCTACCCCAGCTTTAGCTATAACTCTCTTAATCTCAGCCAAGGTAAAAGGAGCATTCAATGCATCCTCCACCACTTCTCTCTGTTCCAGGACCCCAGTATGTTCTCCGCTGCCCCTATTCTGTCAGATTACTTGAGCTGTGTACCTTCATAAATGCCTGAGCTAACATTTCTGCCTTCTCCAGATCTCTCACTGCAACAGCCTCCCCGCTTTTCTGCATTGGGAGATCCCAATCTCGTCTGACCCCACTCATCCTCTTAATTGCACTTCTGTTTAACTGGTGAGGTAAGTATTTGTTAGCGTAAATATGAGACTGCAACAGCCCTTCAAATTTGGCAGAGTTTAGCACTGGCAAGGCAAATACCAGGGTGTTTTCTAGGCCAATCGGCCACAAGATGGCAGTATGATTCCTTTTATGTCGTTTGTCACTAGATGTACGACCGACAGGTTAGGAGAGCATTTTAGCTAACCCTAACCCTTTTCCTAACCTTAACCTAGGTGTCCTAAGCTGCCGCGTTAATTATCCTAACCTGCTGTGTAAGTTATCCTAACCTGCTAGGAAAAAGTCACTTCCGGTTGTAGCTGTACTCCCTCTAGTAAGAACCCAGCTATATCTATTGACTAAAAAGAGAAGACCTTAAAGACTTTGGATAGACTGTTTTTAGTAAATATATATGGCTACATGCAGGGGAGAGTGTAATGCAGTGGCTCATATGGTTATCAATGTATAAAAGGCAATATGCATTGATAATGCACAACACACTGTGGTAAAATACAAAAACACTTTCTTCAACCATTTAAAAAAAGTAATGGTGCCTAATGAGTCTAATGATGCCTTCATGAACGATTGAACATAGGCGTCATTTCCACAGCCTAATGAAACCATTCTGAAACTGTGGTATGGTATTTATTAAAGGATTGAAAGGGGATATAACTTATTTGACACACAGTTGGGAAACAAAACTAGTTTCATAGAACCTTCAAATAAACTGAATTTCATTATATATTTCAAGTAACTATTGCATAATACATGAATTATTGCTGATTTACATTGAGGTCCTTCTCTTTGGTTTTTAAATGCAAGTACATATATAAGTGAAGGTATTAGATATAAAGAGTATTGCATATTAGATAGTGTGTAGAAGAAGAGAGCAAGTAGTGTTGATTGAGCTGCACGAGAGAATATGCATAACAGTACAGTAGTACTGATATACAGGTAACTGCCAAAATAAAGGAAGAACCAACATAAAGTGTTGTAATAGGGCGTTGAGCCACTACGAGCTAGAACAGCTTCAATGCACTTTGGCATAGATTCTGCAGTCTTGAACTCTATTGGAGGGATGTAACACTATTCCTCCATGAGAAATTCCATCATTTGTTGTTTTTATTGATGGTGGTGGAAAAGGCTGCCTCAGGCCCCGCTCCAGAATCTCCCATAATTGAGTTGAGATCTGGTGACTGAGACGGCCATGGCATATGGTTTACATCGTTTTCATGCTCATCAAACATTCCGTGACCATTTGTGCCCTATGGATGGGGTCATTGTCATCCTATGGGGCATAGCCATGGTAGCCAAAACAATGTCCTGTTCAGCATTTTTATACATAACCCTAAGCATGATGGGCTGTTTATTGCTTAATTAACACAGGAACCACACCTGTGTGGAAGCACCTGTTTTCAATATACTTTTGTGTCCCTCATTTACTCAAGTGTTTCCATTACTTTGGCTGTTGCCTGTATCTTTGTGAGAGTAAGTGAATTATGATTGCATGTGTGTGTGTGTGTGTATACAATAGGCAGGATTCCACTGACCCAGGTTTATTCGACAAAAGCAATGTCGCAACATTGTGACGTGTAATGGAAACATAGGAGACATTTCTAAAGACTGACAACATTTTAAACGGTTCAACAGCGGTGGATTTTTATTTAGTCAAACGTCATTTATTGTTTAAGATTATGGTCAAAACAGTTTTGAAAAAAATGATGATTGCCGAATCATTTTTGAAGGTATGCAAGGAGCGAGTTGTCACCTCGTAACTATAAAACTCCATTCACAATATGTATCAAAATGTGTATGAGTATGCTGATGGACACCCCGACACCCCTAACCACGGCTCTGGCTGTTCTCTGTGACTGATAAAGGCCAATTGAATGTTATGTTATTTTGACTACAGGCCTGTTGTAGAACATGAAGCCTCTAAGCCTGACCCCACTGCTTTATTCCCCTGACCCCGACCATCCCACCCCTAACACACTGTCAATGTTACTCCTCACGAGTTCCGGGGTGACTGAGGTAAAAACAAAGAATAAGAAAGAGAGTTAAGACTGTTCCTACCTTCACTCTGCACCAGCACAACCAAGCAGCAGCAAGCGATAATGCAAGAAACACCTAAACTTCCCCTGTTGACTTCCTACTCTCTTTTTCCCCTCTTGCGTTCTCTTTCTATATATCTCCCTAATTATCTCCGCCTCTGCTGATTGTATGATTTACTGGTTCATTGATTTGTCAAACTACCAATCATATCAATCTATTTCTCTTATCTATTTAGCCATCTACAATATGTAATGAGCCTCGATTAAGATGATCAGTTTTATAAAGTATCAGTGGTGTCAGTTTAGACAATGTTCACAGTAAAAGTGTAGTTTCCAGATGTAAAATGTAAAGTTGTACGAACATGTATAGCCTATTTGACTGAAATAAATATTTTATTGCCTAGTTTTGAGACTACATAAGGCATTTTAAGGCAGCATAGTAACTTCAAAATATAACTCAGAAAATCCAAATGAATTTAGTTATTAACTTGACCTGATATGACTGTCCCTTGTGGCAAGAAGTGACATCCCAGATAGTCAAATACTAACTAGACAACACATACTAAATGGCTCCTATATAGAGTGCCTTTGGAAAGTATTCAGACCACTTGACTTTTTCCACATTTTGTTACGTTACAGCCTTGTTCTAAAATGTATTAAATAGTTTTTTCCCTCATCAATCTACACACAATACCCCAAAATGACAAAGCAAAAACAGTTTTTAGAAATTGTAGCTAATTTATAAAATATAAAAAACTGAAATATGACATTTACATAAGGTCTCAGATCCTTTACTCAGTACTTTGTTGAAGCACCTTTGGCAGTGATTTCAGCCTCGAGTCGTCTTGGGTATGCCGCTACAAGCTTGGCACAACTGTATTTGGGGGGTTTCTCCCATTCTTCTCTGCAGATCCATTCAAGCTCGGTCAGGTTGGATGGGGAGTGTTGCATCACAGCTATTTTCAGGTCTCTCCAGAGATTTTTGATTGGGTTCAAGTCCGGGCTCTGGCTGGGCCACTCAAAGACATTCAGAGACTAGTCCCAAAACCTCTCCTTAGTTGTCTTGGCTGTGTGCTTAGGGTCTTTGTCCTAATATAAGTTGACCCTTCACCCCAGTCTGAGGTCCCGAGCGCTCTGGAGCAGGTTTTCATCAAGGATCTCTCTGTACTTTGCTCCGTTCATCTTTGCCTCAATCCTGACTAGTCTCCCAGTCCCTGTTGCTGAAAATCATCCCCACAGCATGCTGCCACCACCATGCTTCACCATAGGGATGGTTCCAGGTTTACTCCAGATGTCACACTTGGCATTCAGGCCAAAGAGTTCAATCTTGGTTCCATCAGACGAGAGAATCTTGTTTCTCATGGTCTGAGAGTCTTTAGGTGCCTTTTGCCAAACTCCAAGCGGGCTGTCATGTGCCTTTTACTGAGGAGTGGCTTCCGTCTGGCCACTCTACCATAAAGGCCTGATTGGTGGAGTGCTGCAGAGATGGTTGTCCTTCTGGAAGGTTCTCCCATCTCCACAGAGGAACTCTAGAACTCTGAGTGACTATCAGGTTCTTGGTCACCTCCCTTTGGCTGGGCGGCAAGCTCTAGGAAGAGTCTTGGTGGTTCCAAACTTCTTCCATTTAAGAATGATGGAGGCCAGTGTGTTCTTGGGCACCTTCAATGCTTTAGAAATGTTTTGGTACCCTTCCCCAGATCTATGCCTCGACACAATCCTGTCTCGGAGCTCTACGGACAATTCCTTCAACCTCGTGGCTTGGTTATTGCACTGGCATGCACTGTCCACTGTGGACATATAGACAGGTGTGTGCCTTTCCAAATCATGTCCAATCAATTGAATTTACCACAGGTGAAATCCAATGAAGTGGTGGAAACATCTCAAGGATGGTCAATGGAAACAGGATGTACTTGAGCTCAATTTCGAGTAACATAGAAAAAGGTCTGAATACTTATAAAAAATAAGGTATCTGTTTTTATTTTTTATTTTACTTCGCAAAATCTAAAAATCTGTTTTCACTTTGTCATTATGGGGTATTTTGTGTAGATTGCTGAGATTTTTTAAAAATGTAATCAATTTTAGAAGAAGGCTGTAACCTAACAAAATGTGGAAAAAGTCAAGGGGTCTGAATACTTTCCAAAGGCACTGTATTATTGATCTAAAAGCACAGATTGACTCGTTCATTAAATCAGTTTGATTGAATAGAATATGGTTTTATGATTTTGTGGTAGAAATACACATTGTTACCAGTTGTAAATAAGTTGTTAAAATGAAAACGAGGAGCAGACAAGAGTCAAACATGAAAATCCTTTCACAAATCAATTGGAAGAAAAAGCTTATCAACATGTCTCAAAATACTTTCTGTACCACATTTTCACATAGAAAGTGTGATGAAATGATATTATGAACTATTTGTTCCATCTGTTCTGAGGCAACATTAAACTTGTTTGTGGATCCGCAGGGTATGTGGGTGCCCCGTATTGAGACACTGGACTCTCCCCTATGTGAGTTCTTTGATGTGACTTCATTTTGGAGCGCTGGGTGAAGCATTTCCCACACTGTGTGCACTTGTAGGGCTTCTCCCCGGTGTGGACCAGAGCATGTCTGATCAAGTTGCACTGCTGGGTAAAACTCCTGCCACACTGTTCACAGGTGTACGGTTTCTCTCCGGTGTGACTCCGGAGGTGTACTTTGAGCTCGCTGAAACGCTGGAAGCTCTTACCACAGAAGGTGCAGCTGAAACGCCTCTCGGTGGTGCCACCTGATCTCCACTGAGTCCTCATTCTCTTCACCATGTTAAAACTACTGTGACTCAGGCTGTATCCAGAGAAGGTGGAGGTGGTGGCCATGTTTGACCCTGTCGTGCACTCACTCAATCTCACTGTTGCTTCTGAAGCCCTGTATTGATGCTGCCTTGGCTGTAGAGCTAAACTATTTCCTTCATTACTTGAGTTCAGCATCTCACTGCTCTGTCCCTCTGGCATCTGTTGTCTAGTCTCATTAGCCAATGTCCTGACATGTCTTGTCATGTGTTTTGCTGCACTGAACATGTTAGCATGTGGTTTCCATATAGAAGAGTGAAGCGATGGCCCTACTTCACCTGTCATAGTAGGAACAGATGGCAGCCCACTATGAGATGGGACCATTGAGATATTCTGAGAGTACTCTTCTGTGGAATGAAAGGAGAAATCTGGGTGGCCATCAGGGTCAGTGTCTCTGCCTGGACCCACAGAGGTCCACAGCTGCCCATCAGTCTCATCCATGACAAACTGGTCAGATCCTGTCAGGACCGTGGTCTGATCTAACTCCTCCTCTTTCTCATCCTTCAC
This sequence comes from Oncorhynchus mykiss, assembly GCF_013265735.2. Classification (NCBI taxonomy): domain Eukaryota; kingdom Metazoa; phylum Chordata; class Actinopteri; order Salmoniformes; family Salmonidae; genus Oncorhynchus; species Oncorhynchus mykiss. The sequence goes on from NC_048572.1 coordinate 74,075,785, forward strand.
CATCACTAGGTCTAATGAGTCGTCGTCCTCGTCTGGCCGGTGCTGCTCTGTACTGAATACCTCTGTAGATGCGAGCCGGGGTGTTCCTGGTTCCTCTGGACGATCAGAATTGGGGTAATGTTCCACTGAGTCTCTGGGAGATATGCTGGGTTGTGTGATGAAGTCCTCACCACAGAGCCGTTGCTCAAAGGATGGTGGTTTCCCAGGCTTGGAACCAGACTCTAAAGATTTGGGGATCAACATAAATTAAACATTATAAAAGACCCATAACAGTTGCAAAACACAACTGCTTTTGAACGGACTGTGTGTCCATGCACTACATATGCCAGAACATAAAACACCCAACCCCAATGCAGCGATTTGGAATGTGCATACCACCACCCTCACACAGTCTTCCATAGACAGACTGAGCAGTACCCCTTATGGTCACACCCACCCTCTCCAGTGATCCTGAGCTCTTCATGAGGGTCAGTCTTCCACACATCCTCTGCTGTCTCCTCATCTTTGATCAGTATGGGTTCAGTCTCCACTCTCTGCTCCACATCTGTAGGCTGTAACAGGGACTGAGGTTATTACTCTGGACACACAGCATATCTAACCCTTTTCATGCTCATGAATCACACAAAAGCAATAACATCTCTTGATAATCCAATATCAGAATTGATCATAGATGTAAAATGTGATGTATCACACCTGGGGTTGAGAGTCTTCTTCAACAGCCAGCTCTTCGTCTCTGCACTGTGAGCTACTCCTCTGCCTGTTCAAAACAATCTTGACTGGATATGAAGATCTCTCTGATGCCATGGGGTAAAAACCTGGAAAATAATTGTATTCAATGAAATATCAGGGATAATCACACATTTTTGTCCCCAGTTGTTCCATGGTGCAATCAAATAGCTCTCGAGAACCCAAGGGGGCATAGCCAGTTTACAGCCAGTCCCCCTTTTGGGTTCTCAGCTGATGGGACGAACCACAGCTGGCTCCATATGAACTACAATTCCGTCCCAACACACTGTCTACGCAAATATGCCTCACTTGCCATACGGTTTTGGAAACCTTCAGAACTTAACTTTTATAAGCGAGAAAGAATCTTTCAACTACGAAAGATACACTTACTATGCGCAGTTTAGCAAAGTTGCACCCGATTGTTTTCACACACCGCCTCAGCTACAACACATCCTCACCTTGCTAGACACCACCGATCCATGTTTCATTTTTGTTTTGTCTTGATTATTTACACACCTGGTTTCCATTCCATTAATTATGTTCATTATTTAACCCTCTGATTTCCTTCTCTGTTTTGTGCGTTATTGTTTGTCATGTGGGTTCTCGTTGTTTGTGCTTTAGTTTATTGTATATGTTCCTTGTTGGAATCTTACCATTTATTGAGTAAATCGTGGATTATTACTCAGAACTGTGTCCTGCGCCTGACTCTGCCTTTATTCAATTTTACCAACGGCCTCACAACTAATGGTTATGATTCATTATTCCTGGTAGATACAAAATGTTATGATTGCAGACAGAACCCAGAGAATGCGATGGTGCAATATTGAATTACTCATATTTTGATAGGGTGCATTCATGGTCAACGTCAGCCAGAGGTATACCCATGCTGTAGATACAGTGGGGCAAAAAAGTATTTAGTCAGCCACCAATTGTGCAAGTTCTCCCACTTAAAAAGATGAGAGAGGCCTGTAATTATTAATTATTAATTATGCACACGCACCCTCACACATAAGGATGGCTCTGTTGTGGAAAGACTGATACATGTTTGATAGTGTCTTGATGCTGTATTGTTTGTCCTTCATGTTCTAATACTTTAATGTTACCCCTTCCTTGTGTTTTTTGTAATAAAAAAAAAAAAAAAATGTAATCTTGTGTTGCAATTCTGATGTACAATAATACCTTTCAGCGTTTTGGCAGTTTCATCTCACCAACAAAAAAACATACAAACGGCTTGTGAGGAGTGCTTGGTGAACAAGCACAACACAGTATTTAAAAAAACCCAGTTAAAAGTCTCCATTCTCTTTTACTCCTCAGTTGAGTTTACTTCACATTTAGGTAGCCAATGTAATGGATTTGTTTGCCAGGGCAAGTTTAGATAGCACTAGCTGTATTATGACGTTTCAGTTCGCTAGGTGTATACAGTGGGGCAAAAAATTATTTAGTCAGCCACCAATTGTGCAAGTTCTCCCACTTAAAAAGATGAGAGAGATGCCATTAATACAGGTAATACATTTTCATCATAGGTACACTTCAACTATGACAGACAAAATTAGAAAAAAAAATCCAGAAAATCACATTGTAGGATTTTTTATGAATTTATTTGTAAATTATGGTGGAAAATAAGTATTTGGTCAATAACAAAAGTTGATCTCAATACTTTGTTATATACCCTTTGTTGGCAATGACAGAGGTCAAACATTTTCTGTAAGTCTTCACAAGGTTTTCACTCACTGTTGCTGGTATTTTGGCCCATTCCTCCATGCAGATCTCCTCTAGAGCAGTGATGTTTTGGGGCTGTTGCTGGGCAACACGGACTTTCAACACCCTCTAAAGATTTTCAGACGGGCCTGGACATGTACTGGCTTAAGCAGGGGGACACGTCTGGCACTGCAGGATTTGAGTCCCTGGCGGCGTAGTGTGTTACTGATGGTAGGCTTTGTTACTTTTGTCCCAGCTCTCTGCAGGTCATTCACTAGGTCCCCCAGTGTGGTTCTAGGATTTTTGCTCACCGTTCTTGTGATCATTTTGACCCCACGGGATGAGATTGCGTGGAGCCCCAGATCGAGGGAGATTATCAGTGTGCTTACCTATTGCAGATTTAGTCTTCCCAGCATGGTGCAGGTCTACAATTTTGTTTCTGGTGTCCTTTGACAGCTCTTTGGTCTTGGCCATAGTGGAGTTTGGAGTGTGACTGTTTGAGGTTGAGGACAGGTGTCTTTTATTCTGATAACAAGTTCAAACAGATGCCATTAATACAGGTAACGAGTGGAGGACAAAGCAGCCTCTTAAAGAAGAAGTTACAGGTCTGTGAGAGCCAGAAATCTTGCTTGTTTGTTATTGACCAAAGACTTATTTTCCACCATAATTTGCAAATAAATTCCTTAAAAAATCCTACAATGTGATTTTCTGGATTTTTTTTCTCATTTTGTCTGTCATAGTTGAAGTGTACCTATGATGAAAATGTATTACCTGTATTAATGGCATCTCTCTCATCTTTTTAAGTGGGAGAACTTGCACAATTGGTGGCTGACTAAATAATTTTTTGCCCCACTGTATACACCTAGCGAACTGAAACGTCATAATACAGCTAGTGCTATCTAAACTTGCCCTGGCAAACAAATCCATTACATTGGCTACCTAAATGTGAAGTAAACTCAACTGAGGAGTAAAAGAGAATGGAGACTTTTAACTGGGTTTTTTTAAATACTGTGTTGTGCTTGTTCACCAAGCACTCCTCACAAGCCGTTTGTATGTTTTTTTGTTGGTGAGATGAAACTGCCAAAACGCTGAAAGGTATTATTGTACATCAGAATTGCAACACAAGATTACATTTTTTATTTTGATTTATTACAAAAAACACAAGGAAGGGGTAACATTAAAGTATTAGAACATGAAGGACAAACAATACAGCATCAAGACACTATCAAACATGTATCAGTCTTTCCACAACAGAGCCATCCTTATGTGTGAGGGTGCGTGTGCATAATAGTGATATAAAATATATGTCATAGTTTCCTTTTTCATGATCACAATCTTGTGAAACCCGAACCCTTCAAGATCCCCCCCCCACAGTTCCCCAATAGCTGTCCCTCAACCATTCAAGACCCCTCCCACAGCCCCCCCCCCCCCCCCCCCCCGGAATATTTTTTTTTAAATTAATTTCATTCCACACCCCCAAGAACATTTAAAACAAAGGGCATCAAGGACAACTGAAATCATAACAGCAATGGCAAATGTATATGTTTGTGTGCATGTCTGGCACTATTACATGTATGTGTGTGTTCTTGTATGTGTTTATTTGAATGAGAGTGTGTGTATATGCATGTGTACAAACACCTACAAGGCATCAGCCTCAGGCAAACCCGGCATTAGTTGTAAAAACACTGCCACTTAGTGTCATTCAAATGTACTTTTATTATGTTTTATTTTTACTTTATCTTTTGACCATCATCCTCTCTCTCACACAGCAACTCACAGCAACTCCACTCCCACTTGTCTCCAATTCCTCAGCTTCCCTCAGCCCATCCCAGCTATCTCTGCTGGTCACCCTCAGCTTCCCTCAGCCCATCCCATCCCAACCCTCAGCTTCCCTCAGCCCATCCCATCTATCTCTGCTGGCCACCCACTTCGTGTTTCTACGCATCACATATCTTTCAACTATGCTATGATGTTTAACGTACAATTTCAATCTATCTAATCGAATAGAATCTACAGATTGCGTGTTGAAGATAAATACTTTTACTAAGAGTATTAGTATATTATTAATTGACTGACCCGGTCTCTCCAGATCGCCTAACAGTACTATTTCTAGGGTCAATTGTAGATCAATGCTAGGTATTTTCAGCCATTCCTGAACCTGAGACCAGAAACAGGCTACCTGAGGGCAATACCAAAATAAATGGTCTATTGATTCTGTGTCCTCACAACAGAATCTGCAGAGCTTCAATGATTTTATGACCCAAATATTCAACATTTTGTTGTTGGCAAGAATTCTATGTAATAATTTTAGCTGAAAAGCACAAAGTTTTGAATCTTGCGTTGTTTTATATATCAACTCATACACCCTGTACCATGGAATCGGTACATCAAAAATCTCTTCCCAACTATTTTGCAATCTGTATGGCACAGTTGTCAACATCCTGGTCCTCAAAAGAAACTGGTATACTTTCCTATTTATGCTATTTTTATTCCTCCGCCAGTTTTGATCCTTTATATTGGGCAGACAGACCATTTTCCTACCTCCTCCCGCTGCCACCCGCCTCCTCCATTTTTGGGGTAATGCTGTAATCAATTGGTTGTACTCTTGGATTGAGCTGACCTTCCCGTACAATTCTGATAACTCCATGAAGGACATAACTCCACCATTCCAATTTACAATATCATTTAAGAACAAAATACCCCTTTCAAACATCTTTCCCATAAAGACAGGTATTTAATCAACCGGCACATTTAATTCAGCCATAATATTTGTTGTAATATTTGTTCTATTGTTTCAGGGGGATGAAATTGAAATTGTAGCCAGCTCTGCAAATCTTGTTTGAAAAAGACAGATACTTTGAAAAAAGTATAATTTTCAATTAATCGAAAATGAGACATGGCAAACTGCACAAAGGCAAAAAGGCAATTTTTAAACAATGGATGAGTTTTCTTATTAATCTACTTGAGAACCATTTAGGGTTCAAATAAAACTTTTGAATGAGTGAAGCTTTTAGAGGGAGGTTTAGTGCTTTTATATTTAATAATCTCAACCCACCCAATTCATATTCATTATATAGATAGGCTTGTTTTATTTTGTCTGTTTTAGCGTCCCAGATAAAGCAAAAACATTTTGCTCATATGATTTGAAAAACGAATCATCAGGACTAGGCAGCGCCAAAAGTGAGTGAGTAAACAGATATGATTAAGGAGTTAATCAGGCCAATTTTTCCATATATAGACAGGTATTTACCTCTCCATGGTTGCAGGATCTTGTCTATTTTTACAAGTTTTCTATTGAAATTCATTGTGGAGAGCTTATTTACATATTTTGTGATATGAATACCAAGTATGTCTACTTCACCATCAGCCCATTTTATAGGTAAACTGCAGGGTAATGTAAAAGTTGTATTTTTTAAGGGTCCAATAGGTTTTAGTCCAGAGAGTACAGAAAAGTTATCTAGATTTTAATGAGACATTGCAGGGATCTAGCTTGCGGACTTAACATAAGACTTGAGTCATCGGCATACATGGACACCTTTGTTTAAGCCTTGGATTTCTAATCCTCTAATATTGTTATTGGATCTGATTTTAATAGCTAGCATTTTGATGGCCATAACGAATAGATATGGTGACAGTGAACACCCTTGTTTAACTCCTCTTGACAATTCAAAACTCTCTGAGAAGGAGCCGTTATTTACTATTTTACACCTGGGGTTGCTATACATTATTTTTACCCATTTTATTTACACTGCTCAAAAAAATTAAGGGAACACTTAAACAACACGACGTAACTCCAAGTCAATCACACTTCTGTGAAATCAAACTGTCCACTTAGGAAGCAACACTGATTGACAATACATTTCACGTGCTGTTGTGCAAATGGAATAGACAACAGGTGGAAATTATAGGCAATTAGCAAGACACCCCCAATTAAGGAGTGGTTCTGCAGGTGGTGACCACAGACCACTTCTTAGTTCCTATGCTTCCTGGCTGATGTTTTGGTCACTTTTGAATGCTGGCGGTGCTTTCACTGTAGTGGTAGCATGAGACGGAGTTTACAACCCACACAAGTGGCTCAGGTAGTGCAGCTCATGCAGGATGGCACATCAATGCGAGCTGTGGCAAGAAGGTTTGCGGTGTCTGTCAGCGCAGTGTCCAGAGCATGTAGGCGCTACCAGGACACATGCCAGTACATCAGGAGACGTGGAGGAGGCCGTAGGAGGGCAACAACCCAGCAGCAGTACCGCTACCTCCGCATTTGTGCAAGGAAGAGCAGGAGGAGCACTGCCAGAGCCCTGAAAAATGACCTCCAGCAGGCCACAAATGTGCATGTGTCTGCTCAAACGGTCAGAAACAGACTCCATGAGGGTGGTATGAGGGCCCGACGTCCAGAGGTGGGGGTTGTGCTTACAGCCCAACACCGTGCAGGACGTTTGGCATTTGCCAGAGAACACCAAGATTGGCAAATTCGCCCCTGGCGCCCTGTGCTCTTCACATATGAAAGCAGGTTCACACTGAGCACATGTGACAGACGTGACAGAGTCTGGAGACGCCGTGGAGAACGTTCTGCTGCCTGCAACATCCTCCAGCATGACTGGTTTGGCGGTGGGTCAGTCATGGTGTGGGGTGGCATTTCTTTGTGCTCCATGTGCTCGCCAGAGGTAGCCTGACTGCCATTAGGTACAGATATGAGATCCTCAGACCCCGTGTGAGACCATTTGCTGGTGCGGTTGGCCCTGGGTTCCTCCTAATGCAAGACAATGCTAGACCTCATGTGGCTGGAGTGTGTCAGCAGTTCCTGCAAGAGGAAGGCATTGATGCTATGGACTGGCCCGCCCGTTCCCCAGACCTGAATCCAATTGAGCACATCTGGGACATCATGTCTCGCTCCATCCGCCACGTTGCACCACAGACTGTCCAGGAGTTGGCGGATGCTTTAGTCCAGATCTGGGAGGAGATCCCTCAGGAGACCATCCGCCACCTCACCAGGAGCATGCCCAGGTGTTGTAAGGAGGTCATACAGGCACGTGGAGGCCACACACACTACTGAGCCTCATTTTGACTTGTTTTAAGGACATTGCATCAAAGTTGGATCAGCCTGTAGTGTGGTTTTCCACTTTAATTTTGAGTGTGACTCCAAATCCAGACCTCCATGGGTTGATAAATTTGATTTACATTGATAATTTTTGTGTGATTTTGTTGTCAGCACATTCAACTATGTAAAGAAAAAAGTATTTAATAAGAATATTTCATTCATTCAGATCTAGGATGTGTTATTTTAGTGTTCCCTTTATTTTTTTGAGCAGTGTATAAGAGAATTACCAAAATTGAAAGAATTCAGGCATTTATAAATAAAATCCTGTCTTACTTTATCAAATGCCTTTTCAAAATCTGCTATAAATACCATTCCTGGCTTCTTATATGTTTCATGATGTTCTATTATTTCTAGTAGTTGTCGTATATTATCTCCAATGTATCGTCCATGTAAAAAACCTGTCTGATCAGGATGAACAATACCTGGTAAAATCCTTTTAATTCTGAGTGCTATGCATTTTGCTAGTATTTTTGCATCACAACATTTGTTCAAGCCTAAAATGTTAGTGCTATGCATTATGTTTCAGGCATGAATTTTCTTACGATACTAACAATTTACATATTGATTTTATTATGATCTTAATGATACTTACGTTCAACCTTTTGGCAGGTATCTTGCTACATAAATGCACCTCAGGTGGCAGACAGCTTCGTGAATAGACCACAATATTTAACATTTCCATCTATCACCTCCTCCCAGCTGCCCACTGCACTGAGGCTAGGAAACACTGTCACCACCGATAAATCCACGATAATTGAGAATTTCAATAAGCATTTTTCTACTGCTGGCCATGCTTTCTACCCGGCTACCCCTAACCCAGTCAACAGCCCTGCACCTCCCACAGCAACTTGCCCAAGCCTCCCCCATTTATCCTTCACCCAAATCCAGATAGCTGATGTTCTGAGAGAGCTGCAAAATCTGGACCCCTACAAATCAGCTGGGCTAGACAATCTGGACCCTCTCTTTCTAAAATGATCTGCCGAAATTGCTGCAACCCCTATTACTAGCCTGTTCAACCTCTCTTTCGTATTGTCTGAGATCCCCAAAGATTGAAAAGCTTCCGCGGTCATCCCCCTCTTCACAGGGGGTGACACTCTAGAACCAAACTGCTACAGACCTATATCTATCCTACCATGCCTTTCTAAGGTCTTCGAAAGCCAAATTTAACAAACAGATCACCGACCATTTCGAATCCCACCGTAACTTCTCCTCTATGCAATCTGGTTTCTGAGCTGGTCATGGGTGCACCTCAGCCACACAAGGTCCTAAACGATATCATAACCGCCATCGATAAGAGACAGTACTGTGCAGCTGTATTCATCAACCTGGCCAAGGCTTTCGACTCTGTCAATCACCACATTCTTATCAGCAGACTTAGCAGCCTTGGTTTCTCAAATGACTGCCTCGCCTAGTTCACCAACTACTTCTCAGACAGAGTTCAATGTGTCAAATCGGAGGGCCTGTTGTCCGGACCTCTGGCAGTCTCTATGGGAGTGCCACAGGGTTCAATTCTCGGGCCAACTCTCTTCTCTGTACAAATCAACGATGTCACTCTTGCTACTGGTGATTGATTCCCTGATCCACCTCTACGCAGATGACACCATTCTGTATACTTCTGGCCCTTCTTTGGACACTGTGTTAACTAACCTCCAGACGAGCTTCAATGCCACACAACTCTCCTCCCGTGGCCTCCATGCTCTTCAACCGATCGCTGCCTACACCTGCCCGCCCGTCCAGCATCATTACTCCGGACGGTTCTGACTTAGAATATGTGGACAACTACAAATACCTAGGTGTCTGGTTAGACTGTAAACTCTCCTTCCAGACTCACATTAAGGATCTCCAATCCAAAATAAAATGTGGAATTGGCTTCCTATTTCGCAACAAAGCATCCTTCACTCATGCTGCCAAACATACCTTGTAAAACTGACCATCCTACCGATCCTCGACTTCGGCGATGTCATTTACAAAATAGCCTCCAACACTCTACTCAACAAATTGGATGCAGTCTATCACAGTGCCATCGTTTTGTCACCAAAGCCCATATACTACCCATTACTGCGACCTGTACGCTCTCGTTGGCTGGCCCTCGCTTCATATTCGTCACCAAACCCACTGGCTCCAGGTCATCTATAAGTCTTTGCTAGGTAAAGCCCCACCTTATCTCAGCTCACTGGTCACCATAGCAGCACCCACTTGTAGCATGCGCTCCAGCAGGTATATTTTACTGGTCACCCCCAAAGCCAATTCCTACTTTGGCCGCCTTTCCTTTCAGTTCTCTGCTGCCAATGACTGGAACGAACTGCAAAAATCACTGAAGCTGGAAACTCATATCTCCCTCAATAACTTTAAGCACCAGCTGTCAGAGCAGCTCAAAGATCACTGCACATGCACATAGCCCATCTGTAAATAGCCCATCCAACTACCTCATCCCCAAACTGTTATTTATTTGGCTCCTTTGCACCCCAGTATCTCTACTGCACATCTATCACTCCAGTGTTTAATTGCTATATTGTAATTATTTTTGCCACCCTGGCCTATTTCTTGCCTTACCTCCCTTATCCTACCTCATTTGCACACACTGTATATATATTTTTTCTATTGTATTATTGACTGTATGTTTGTTTATTCCATGTGTAACTCTGTGTTGTTGTATGTGTCGCACTGCTTTGCTTTTTCTTGGCCAGGGCGCATTTGTAAATAGCCTACCTGGTTAAATAAAGGTGAAATAAATAAAAATAAAATTTTTTTGCCATAGGGTGGAGAGAAATGTTTGCAGTTTTTAATATGATATATGAGCGAGAGTGACTAACAAAAATCAATGCAGATTCCATCGGTAATTCAACCATGATTACTACAAGTTTAGACAGGCTCTTATGGAAAAAGATTGCAGTCAGAGTGCAGTATAACTGTAGTTAGAATGCGGTATAACTGCAGTATGCTGCAAATGCTGTGAACAAAATAGCACTTTTTTTTACTGCAGTAATTTTGCAGTTCAACTGCAGTTATTCTGCAATTACTGCACACAAAATACCACAGTTGACAGCAGTTACTGCACTTTTACTGCAGTTTCAAAACTGCAATCTTCTTTTGTAAGTTGCTGGCTAGACTAATTTACCAGTCTCAAAAAATGTTAGCTGACCTGGGCTGATTGAGTGACTGCTGATGCACAACTCAATTTCACCTTGTATATTCTACTATTCTAACTCTTCAACAGTAAATTGAGACCCCGCTAGTTGCCCATCCCTGGTCTATTGAATGTGCTAGCAATCAAATGACCATGAATAAGACGTCATCAACTACCTTTTCTCCTGACTCGTTGTGTTTTCTTCAGCTCGCTCTCCATCACTTGACACTTCCTTTTCAGTAAATCAATATCTCGCTGGCTTTGGGTCATTTCCAAACGTATAACAGCACAGCTATCATCTACACGTTGGTTTATTTCTGCTACAGCTGCTTTAGCTAAAACCTCCATTAAGGAGACCAACTGCGCCTGAAAATTGCAGCTGGCCATCTTGTTCAGCCAGTATTCTCTTTGATTAAGTAAATAGTCTACAAATCTCGAGCCAATGTGCAATAAACAATCCGTTAATTTCAATTTCTCACACTATGGTAAATGTTATTTGCCCAATTTGGCATTTGTTAAGTGATCGATTGAAGCAATAGATGTTGATCAATTCCAACAATGTTCAAAAGGGAGATCCGTGCGCAATCGCACTTCCGTTCAACTTGTGACGTAAGTATTTATTACCGTAAATATGAGACCGCAAAAGCCCTTCAAAATGGGCAGAGTTTAGCACTGGCAAGTGAAATACCAAAGTGTATAGGACAGCCATATCTATCGACAAAAAAATGATACGTTAAAGTCCAGTGGCTCACATGGTTAGAACTGCATAAAAAGTTATATGCATTTATAATGCACTATTTAAATGTATAATGCACAACACACTGCGATAAAATACAAAAACACTTTATTCAACCATTATTCAAAGTTATGGTTCCTTATGAGTCTAATAATGCCTTTATAAAGAATTGAACACAGGTGTCAGGAAACATTTAAAATATTGCCATCTCTGTTGTCATCCACACAACCTAATGAAACCATTCTGAAAATGTGGTATAGTATTTATTAAAGGGATATAACTTGTTTGACACAGCTGGGGATCAAGGACAATAATCTAGTTTCATGTAAACTTAAAATAATATGCATTATAGCTGATTTACATTGAGGTTCTTCACTTAGGGTTTTTAAGGCACGTACATATATAAGTAGAAGTATTAGATATAAAGAGTATGCATATTAGATAGTGTGTAGAAGATAACATTGATGGAGCTGCCTGAGAGAATATGCATACGATTACAGTAGTACTGACATATCCGTGTGAGAGTTAGTTAATTATGATTGGATGTATATGGAGCAGTGTGTGTATACAATGGACTGTGTGTACACTGGGTGGTTATTCTCTCCAGGAGAGGAAGTAGAGCTCGCCCAGTGCATCGCCACACACCAGTTCACTGGAGCAGTGTGGGTTCAAATCCAAGACCATAACAGGACCCACACACACACCTGTACAGAGTTAGAGAGAGAGGGAGTGTAAGCATATATAAACAAAAAGTGCATTGGTCTGACTTTTCATCCATTCCTCGATGAAATCATTTGAGTGTGTGGAAACTGAAGAGTTGTCATGAACCTGTTTCTTGGTGTTTCTGTCCCACAGTTTTGTCATGGGATGCTGAGATCATTGTGCTGTTGTTGAGTCACAGTACACTGATCCTGTCACTGTGTGCCTAGGGAAAATCAATCTTCAGTTTCATCAGAGGAAAAAGGAGAGCTCTTACAGGTTTCTTGCTGCTCCAGGAGTTGATGTTTGGTGGCTGCTTGAACCACGTTTCCCTTGGAATCTCCACACACCACCAACTCTGGAGACAGGACACAAATTACAGTGCAGTTAATAAATTATTCATATCACAATTTGTTTACAGATGCTTCACAATATGTATCAAAATGTGTATGATTATGCTGATGGTCACCCTGACACCCCAAACCATGGCTCTGGCTGTTATCTGTGACTGATAAGAGCACCTCTCCTCCCTGCATCTCGTGGCTATTTTTGCCTTCTCATGAAAGCGGACGTCAATTGAACTGTACGTCATTCTGACTGCAGGCCTGTCGTAGATCATGAACCTTCTGGAGCCTGACCCCACCACGTCCCCATCCCCCTGACCCCTACCATTCCACCCCTAACACACCGTTACTGTTACTCCTCTCAAATTTCAGAGTGAGTTTGAGGTATAAACAAGAATGAGAAAGAGTAAGAAAAAGAGTTAAACTATTCCTTACCTTCACTCTGCACCGGCACAACCAAGCAGCAGTAAGCGTTGACGTAAGAAACCACTAAACTTCCCCTGTTGACTTCCTGAGTCTCTCTCTTTCTCTTTCTCTCTCCCCCATTATCTCTGCCTCTGGCAAATCAATGAAACAGTAAATCCTTCAAACTACCAATCAATTTCTCTCATCTATTTAGCAATATACAGCATCTAATGACCTTTGATTTGGATTACCAGTTTTATACAGTACCTGTTATGCCCTGACCATAGAGAGCCATTGTTTCTCTATGGTATAGTAGGTCAGGGCGTGAATAGGGGGTGATCTAGTATTTCTATGTCTATGTTGTGTTCTAGTTTCTTTTTCTATGTTGGTGTTTTGTATGATTCCCAATTAGAGGCAGCTGGTAATCTTTGTCTCTAATTGGGGATCATATTTAAGTCGTTTTTTTTCCCACCTGTGTTTGTGGGATCTTGTTTATGTTTAGTTGCCTGTTAGCACTTCATTGACTTCGTTCATTCTTTATTGTTTTGTGCGTTTCACTAGATACAGTGCCTTGCGAAAGTATTCGGCCCCCTTGAACTTTGCGACCTTTTGCCACATTTCAGGCTTCAAACATAAAGATATAAAACTGTATTTTTTTGTGAAGAATCAACAACAAGTGGGACGGAATCATGAAGTGGAACGACATTTATTGGATATTTCAAACTTTTTTAACAAATCAAAAACTGAAAAATTGGGCGTGCAAAATTATTCAGCCCCTTTACTTTCAGTGCAGCAAACTCTCTCCAGAAGTTCAGTGAGGATCTCTGAATGATCCAATGTTGACCTAAATGACTAATGATGATAAATACAATCCACCTGTGTGTAATCAAGTCTCCGTATAAATGCACCTGCACTGTGATAGTCTCAGAGGTCCGTTAAAAGCGCAGAGAGCATCATGAAGAACAAGGAACACACCAGGCAGGTCCGAGATACTGTTGTGAAGAAGTTTAAGGCCGGATTTGGATACAAACAGATTTCCCAAGCTTTTAACATCCCAAGGAGCACTGTGCAAGCGATAATATTGAAATGGAAGGAGTATCAGACCACTGCAAATCTACCAAGACCTGGCCGTCCCTCTAAACTTTCAGCTCATACAAGGAGAAGACTGATCAGAGATGCAGCCAAGAGGCCCATGATCACGCTGGATGAACTGCAGAGATCTACAGCTGAGGTGGGAGACTCTGTCCATAGGACAACAATCAGTCGTATATTGCACAAATCTGGCCTTTATGGAAGAGTGGCAAGAAGAAAGCCATTTCTTAAAGATATCCATAAAAAGTGTTGTTTAAAGTTTGCCACAAGCCACCTGGGAGACACACCAAACATGTGGAAGAAGGTGCTCTGGTCAGATGAAACCAAAATTGAACTTTTTGGCAACAATGCAAAACGTTATGTTTGGCGTAAAAGCAACACAGCTGAACACACCATCCCCACTGTCAAACATGGTGGTGGCAGCATCATGATTTGAGCCTGCTTTTCTTCAGCAGGGACAGGGAAGATGGTTAAAATTGATGGGAAGATGGATGGAGACAAATACAGGACCATTCTGGAAGAACCTGATGGAGTCTGCAAAAGACCTGAGACTGGGACGGAGATTTGTCTTCCAACAAGACAATGATCCAAAACATAAAGCAAAATCTACAATGGAATGGTTCAAAAATAAACATATCCAGGTGTTAGAATGGCCAAGTCAAAGTCCAGACCTGAATCCAATCGAGAATCTGTGGAAAGAACTGAAAACTGCTGTTCACAAATGCTCTCCATCCAACCTCACTGAGCTCGAGCTGTTTTGCAAGGAGGAATGGGAAAAAAATTCAGTCTCTCGATGTGCAAAACTGATAGAAACATACCCCAAGCGACTTACAGCTGTAATCGCAGCAAAAGGTGGCGCTACAAAGTATTAACTTAAGGGGGCTGAATAATTTTGCACGCCCAATTTTTCAGTTTTTGATTTGTTAAAAAAGTTTGAAATATCCAATAAATGTTGTTCCACTTCATGATTGTGTCCCACTTGTTGTTGATTCTTCACAAAAAAATACAGTTTTATATCTTTATGTTTGAAGCCTGAAATGTGGCAAAAGGTCGCAAAGTTCAAGGGGGCCGAATACTTTCGCAAGGCACTGTAAATATGTGGAAACCATATCACGCTGCACCTTGGTCCGATGATTCTTACAACGAACGTCATATTGGAACTCTGGGTACGGTTTCTCTCCGGTGTGACTCCGGAGGTGTACTTAGAGCTCGCTGAAACGCTGGAAGCTCTTACCACAGAAGGTGCAGCTGAAGCGTCTCTCGGTGGTGCCACCTGATCTCCACTGACTCCTCATTCTCTTCACCATGTTAAAACTACTGTGACTCAGGCTGTATCCAGAGAAGGTGGAGATGGTGGCCATGTTTGACCCTGTCATGCACTCACTCAATCTCACTGTTGCTTCTGAAGCCCTGTATTGATGCTGCCTTGGCTGTAGAGCTGAACTATTTCCATCATTACTTGAGTTTAGCCTCTCACTACTCTGTCCCACTGGCATCTGTTGTCTAGTCTCATCAGCCAATGTCCTGACATGTCTTGTCATGAGTTTTGGTGCGCTGAACATGTTAGCATGTAGCATACATCATCTGTCATAGTAGGAATGGATGGAAGCCCACTATGAGATGGGAACATTGAGATATTCTGAGAGTACTCTTCTGTGGAATGAAAGGAGAAATCTGGGTGGCCATCAGGGTCAGTGTCTCTGCCTGGATCCACAGAGGCCCACAGCTGCCCATCATTCTCATCCATGACAAACTGGTCATGTCCTGCAGGGACATGGTCTGATCCAGCTCCTCCTCTTTCTCATCCTTCACCATCACTAGCTCTAGTGGGTCCTTGTCCTCGGCTGGTGCGAGCCCGGGTGTGCCTGGTTCCTCTGACTGATCAGAAATGGGGTAATATTCCACTGAGTCTTCGGGGAATATGTAGTAAAAATAAAGAAATCCTTAGAATGAGTAGATGTGTCCAAACTTTTGACTGGTTTTGGACACACTCATTCCAGGGGTTTTCTTTATTTGTACTGTTTTCTAGTCAACACTAAGTTGACTGTGCCTTTAATAAACAGCTTGGGAAATTCCAGAAAATTATGTCATGGCTTTAGAAGCTTCTGATAGGCTAATTGACATTATTTGAGTCAATTGGAGGGGTACCTGATAATGGAATTATATGTTTAAGTAATGATTAGAATATTCCACCCTGAAACCATATAATTGTATGAAATTAATTAGAATCATAAAGTTACTAATTAGAATCATAAAGTTTCTAGTAATGAGTTGTGTAGGTTTAGACATTAAAATTATATCTCTGTACAAAATGTCTTTATAGTATCTTAAACACAGACTGTCTGAGCAAAATTTGGTGCCGACCTTGCTAGGGGCCTCTGAGAGATTTGAGGGAGGACAGGGAGTGCTTCCCACGGTCTCCCTAATCTTTGTCGGCTGGGTAGTGATACCTTGTGTGTGTAGGATACCTACTGTTCGTGTGTATGTATGTGCATATGATATCTGCTGTTTGTGTGGAAGTATGTTTGCCGCTATAAAATTGATGTCTTTGTATTGTGAACTTCAGAACGTTCTTGTGAATAAACTGTACTAACCTTTTGCATAAGCTGAGTCTTTGACAAATTATTATTAAACCCATGGTCTTACAAACCTCGGGATTGGTCAAAGCTATTGATTGATTGTTATTATCGTTGGGATTGAAAATTCTCTTGACAGTACCTGGGGATGTATTTCAAGGCCGACCTTCAAACTCAGTGCCTCTTCGCTTGACATCATGGGAAAATCAAAAGAAATCAGCCAAGACCTCAGAAAAAAATTGTAGACCTCCACAAGTCTAGTTCATCCTTGGGAGCAATTTCCAAATGCCTGAAGATACCACGTCCATCTGTACAAACAATAGTAAGCAAGTATAAACACCATGGGACCATGCAGCCGTCATACCGCTCAGGAAGGAGATGCGTTGTGTCTCCTAGAGATGAACGTACTTTGGTGCAAAAAGTGCAAATCAATCCCAGAACAACAGCAAAGGACCTTGTGAAGATGCTGGAGGAAACAGGTACAAAAGTATCTATATCCACAGTAAAACGAGTCCTATATCGACATAACCTGAAAGGCCGCTCAGCAAGGAAGAAGCCACTGCTCCAAAACCGCCATAAAAAAAACAGACTATGGTTTGCAACTGTACATGGGGACAAAGATTGTACTTTCTGGAGAAATGTCCTCTGGTCTGATGAAACAAAAATAGAACTGTTTGGCCATAATGACCATCGTTATGTTTGGAGGAAAAAGGGGGAGGCTTGCAAGCCGAATAACACCACCCCAACTGTGATGCAAGGGGGTGGCAGCATCATGTTGTGGGGGTGCTTTGCTGCAAGAGTGACTGGTGCACTTCACAAAATAGATGGAATCATGAGGCAGGAAATATATATTGAAGCAACATCTCAAGACATCTGTCAGGAAGTTAAAGCTTGGTTGCAAATGGGTCTTCCAAATGGACAATGACCCCAAGCATACTTCCAAAGTTGTGGCAAAATGGCTTAAGGACAGCAAAGTCAAGGTACTGGAGTGACCATCACAAAGCCCTGACCTCAATCCCATAGAAAATTTGTGGGCAGAACTGAAAAAGCGTGTGCGAGCAAGGAGGCCTACAAACCTAGCTCAGTTACACCAGCTCTGTCAGGAGGAAGCCAACATTCACCCAACTTATTGTGGTGTCATGACGTTGCCCTCTTTGGGTACAGCAAGCCCAGCCCAAGCCTCTCCCTGCCTCTTTCAACTAGGCTGTTGTGGTCAGATAGAGGTCGTAAATTCCTGAGAAGACCCTGCCTCATGGCCACACAGTATAAGAGACAGAGTGAATTTTCATAGAGAACAAAGGAATTTCTTCCACCTCACAGAACTTGAGGTCCGAACAAATTTCATGTTCCGGACAAGGTATAAAAGTTTGGTGAAGGATCCAGCTACGAACTGGTCCATTTGTTACATTTTGGGGAAGCTCATGGGAGACGGTGTGGCCACATTGCCATAACGCTGTTTCTTCAATAGCCTCAGATATGAGATTTACATCTAATTGTTTTAAAAGATGAATGAGTGAGTATGATACTGTTTGTAAAATTGTGTGATGTGATTTTGGACTGTTTAATGACGGAAACTCCAATTCCCTTTTGTGTTTAATAAATCAGAGGACCGCCCCTGAGCCCAGTTAGGGTCAGGCATCCTGGGTCAGCCCTTTTCTGCAATTCCGAATAAAACCCAACTTTGAGAAATTATCACCATACCATGTTTTTCTCATTCACGGGAGTACAAAGGTTGTAGACCCTTGCTGAATCTTTTAACCATACCACGTGGTTAAACTCTTAGACTATCGATACTAACAGAATAAGAACAAGTCTTTGATATTAATTACTAGTCTGCAGCTAGGAATTTGATATCATTGAACGCGAAGAACGACAACCGCCGAAACATCCATTCTATTATGAACATGAATGAATGCCACTCTGAACGAACCATTATAACCACAACAGAGAGAGAAACGGACAATTCTAAAAAAGAAACAAACTTTTCAACAGCGATCAAGACGAGACACTGAGTGTAAATGTATATATTGATTGCAATTGTTCCCGAATGAGTGAGCGTTCATGCGTAAAGGATTAGCATTTCAATTGTTATAATTATCAACTCTGTGGTGACTTCTCAACTGACCATCCTACTGATTCTCGACTTCGGCGATGTAATTTACAAAATAGCCTCCAACAGTCTACTCAACAAATTGGATGCAGTCTATCACAGTGCCATCCTTTTTGTCACCAAAGCCCCATATACTACCCACCACTGCGACCTGTACACTCTTGTTCGCTGGCCCTCGCTTCATACTCGTCGCCAAACCCGCCAGAAGCTCCAGGTCATCTACAAGTCTCTGCTAGGTAAAGCCCCGCCTTATCTCAGCTCACTGGTAGCAGCACCCACTCATAGCACGCGCTCCAGCAGGTATATTTCACTGGTCACCCCCAAAGCCAATTCTTCCTTTGGCCGCCTTTCCTTCCAGTTCTCTGCTGCCAATGACTGAAACGAACTGCAAAAATCACTGAAGCTGGAGACTCATATCTCCCTCACTAGCTTTAAGCACCAGCTGTCAGAGCAGCTCACAGATCACTGCACCTGTACATAGCCCAACTACAACATCCCCAAACTGTTATATATTTAGCTCCTTTGCACCCCAGTATCTCTACTTGCACATTCATCTTCTGCACATCTACCATTCCAATGTTTAATTGCTATATTGTAATTACTTCGCCACCCTGGCCTATTTATTGCTTTACCTCCCTTATCCTACCTCATTTGCACACACAGTATAGACTTTTTCTACTGCATTATTGACAGTGTGTTTGTTTATTCCAAGTGTAACTCTGTGTTGTTGTATGTGTCGAACTGCTTTGCTTTATCCTGGCCAGGTCACAGTTGTAAATGAGAACTTGTTCTCAACTAGCCTACCTGGTTAAATAAAGGTGAAATAAAAAAATTGTAAAAGGTGATGTACCACACATTGGGTTGAGAGACCTCTTCAACAGACATCTCGCTGTCTCTACACTGTCTCTACATAGCTGTGCTGTACTCCTTTGCTCGTTCAAAACAATCTTGACTGGATATGAAGATCTCTTTGATGCCATGGGGTAAAAACCTGGAAAATAACTGTATTCAGTGAAATATTAGGGCTATTCACACATTCATGCAATAAATATTATAATGAATAATAACACATCAACTAACAGTACCTTTTCATCTGCGCGTTTTCTTCAGCTCACTCATTTGACACTTCCTTTTCAGTACATCAATATCTCGCTGGCTTTGGGTCATTTCCAAACGTATAACAGCACAGCTATCATCTACACGTTTGTTTATTTATGCTACTGCTGCTTTAGCCAATACCTCCATAATGGATAATAACTGCAGCTGAAAATTGCAGCCCACCATATTGTCCAGCCTAAAATATAGATTTTAATTCTTCATTTGAAGTAAAAAGTCTACAATTTCCAAGCTAATGAGCAATAAACAGTTCGTAGAAGTTGCTAAATGACAACAATGTAGTGAAGTGGGAGATGCATGAGCAAATGCAATCACACTTCCATTCAACTCATGATGCAAGTATTTATTACCATAAATATGAGACTACAACAGACGTTGAAAATTCTTAGAACTAGCACTGGAAAGGCAAATACTGTACCAGACTATATTCTAGTCTGAATTTACAGTGTAGGGTAGCCATCTCTATTGACTAAAAAATAAGACGCTTTACTATCTGAATCAATTCTTCAGATTGTTAAACATCTTGTGTTTTTAGCCAAAAGATAGTGGAATGCTATGGCTCACATGGTTATCAACCATAAAAGGCTATAGATGCATAATGCACGACACTGTGATGAAACGTAAATACAGAAACACTTCAGCCATTCATAAAAACGAATGGTTTATATATGATCAAATATTGTCATTTCCATTCTCATGAACACAACCTAAAGAAACCCGTCTGAAAATGTGGTATGGTATTTATTAAAGGATAGAAAAAGGTAGAACTGATGAGACACGCTGTACCAAAATAAATGAATGTCGGGAATCAATGCAATTGCACATTAGATGAGGCCTTCTCAGTAGGAGGAGCCTAGTATTTCTTGCTTACGGCATTCAATTAGCAAAACAGTATGTTCTAAATACTATGTAATACGATTAGTACACAGTATGCAGTTTAAGTAATTGTTACAGAAAAACTATGCAATTATGAACTATTTATTCCATCTGTTCTGAGACAACAATAAACTTGTGTGTGGATCCCCAGGGAATGCGGGTACCACGTATTGAGAGACTGGACCCTCCCCTATGTGAGTTCTTTGATGTGACTTCATTTTGGAGCGCTGGGTGAAGCATTTCCCACACTGTGTGCACTCATACGGTTTCTCCCCGGTGTGGACCAGAGCATGTCTGATCAGGTTGCACTGCTTGGTAAAACTCCTGCCACACTGTTCACAGGTGTACGGTTTCTCTCCGGTGTGACTCCGGAGGTGTACTTTGAGCTGGCAGAGACGCTGGAAACTCTTACCACAGAAGGTGCAGCTGAAACGCCTCTCGGTGTTTCCGCCTGATCTCCACTGAGTCCTCATTCTCTTCACCATGTTAAAACTACTGTGACTCAGGCTGTATCCAGAGAAGGTGGAGGTGGTGGCCATGTTTGACCCTGTCATGCACTCACTCAATCTCACTGTTGCTTCTGAAGCCCTGTATTGATGCAGTCTTGGCTGTAGAGCTAAACTATTTCCTTCATTACTTGAGTTCAGCATCTCACTGCTCTGTCCCTCTGGCATCTGTTGTCTAGTCTCATCAGCCATTGTCCTGATATGTCTTTTCATGTGTGCTGCTGCACTGAACATGTTAGCATGTGGTTTCCATATAGAAGCGTGAAGCGATGGCCCCACTTCATCTGTCATAGTAGGAACAGATGGCAGCCCACTATGAGATGGGAAAATTGAGATATTCTGAGAGTACTCTTCTGTGGAATGAAAGGAGAAATCTGGGTGGCCATCAGGGTCAGTGTCTCTGCCTGGATTCACAGAGGTCCACAGCTGCCCATCAGTCTCATCCATAACAAACTGGTCAGGTCCTGCCAGGGCCGTGGTCGGATCTGACTCCTCCTCTTTCTCATCCTTCACCAGCACTAGGTCTAGTGAGTCCTCGTCTGGCCGGTGCTGCTCTGTGTTGAACACCTCTGTAGATGATAGCCAGGGTGTGCCTGGTTCCTCTGGATGATCAGAATTGGGGTAATGTTCCACTGAGTCTCTGGGAGATATGCTGGGTTGTGTGATGAAGTCCTCATCACAGAGCTGTTGCTCAAAGGATGGTGGTTTCCCAGGCTTGGAACCAGACTCTAATGATTTGGGGATCAACATAAAATAAACATTACAAAAAGACCCTTAACAGTTGAAAAACATGACTGCTTTAGAACTGACTGTGTGTCCGTGCGCTAAATATGCCAGAACATTGAACACCCAACCCCAATGTAGTAATTTGTAAAAGTGCACACCACCACACCCACAGTATTCCATAGACAGACAGAGCAGTACCCCTTATGGTCACACCCACCCTCTCCAGTGATCCTGAGCTCTTCCTGAGGGTCAGTCTTCCACACGTCCTCTGCTGTCTCCTCATCTTTGATCAGTATGGGTTCAGTCTCCACTCTCTGCTCCACATCTGTAGGCTGTAACAGGGACTGAGGTTATTACTCTGGACACACAGCATATCTAACACTTTTCATACTCATGAATCACACAAAAGCGGTAAATTCTCCTGATAATCCAATAACATAATTGATCCAAGATGTCAGGTCTCTGTAATTGTAAAAGGTGATGTATCACACCTGGGGTTGAGAGTCCCCTTCAACAGACATCTCGCTGTCTCTCCACTGTGAGCTACTCCTCTGCTTGTTCGAAACAATCTTGACTGGATATGGAGATCTCTCTGATGCCATGGGGTAAAAACCTGGAAAATCATTATATTCAGTCAAATATTAGGGCTATTCACACATTTGGGTTTTGCATATTCAATCAATTTACCACGAATAATAACACAACAACTACCCTTTCGTCTGCGCGTTTTCTTCAGCTCGCTCTCCATCATGTGACACTTCCTTTTCAGTACATCAATATCTTTTTGGCTTTGGGTAATTTCCAAACGTATAACAGCACAGCTATCATCTACGCGTTTGTTTATTTCTGTTACAGCTGCTTTAGCCAATACCTCCATAATGGATACAAACTGAGCCTGAAAATTGCAGCTGGCCATCTTGTCCAGCCCAAATTACAGATGTGTATTCTCTGTGTGAAGTAAATAGCTAATGTGCAATAAACAATCCGTAGATCTAGCTAAATAACAACAATGTAGTGAAGTGGGAGATGAGTGCGCAATTTCAATAGCACTTCCGTTAAACTCTTGACGTAAGTATTTATTACCGTAAATATGCGACTGCAACAGCCCTTCAAATTGTTAGAATTAGCACTGGCAAGACAAATACAAGGGTCGATTCTAGTCTGCAGATACCGTGTTGGGTAGCCATCTCTATTGACAAAAAAAGAACACGTTTAACTTTCTGAATAAAGAATTCAGATTGTAAAACGTTGTGGTTTTTTTGCCAATAGGTATGGCTACATGTAGGAGAGAGTGCAATGCAGTGGCTCACATGGTTATTAATGCATAAAAAGGCTATCAATACATAATGCATTCCTCACTGTGGTAAAAACGTAAAATACTAAAACCCGTTCTTCAACCATTCATAAAAACTCATGAATGATCAAATATTGTCATTAATGTTATCATCTACACTCTCATCGACACAACCTTATGAAACCATTCTGAAAATGTGGTATGGTATTTATTAAAGGATAGAAAAGGTATATAACTTTTTTGACACACAGCTGGGGAACAAAGATGATAAACTATTTTCATGTTAACTTCAAATAAACTTAATTTCATGATATATTTCAAGTAACTATTGCACTATTACATTATAGCTCATTTGCATTCAGAGGTTCTTCTCTGGGTTTTTAAGGCACAGTGCTTTCAGAAAGTATTCATACCCCTTAACTCATTCCACATTTTGTTGTGTTACAGCCCAAATTTTAAATGGATTAAATATATTTTTTTCTCACCCATCTATACACAACCCCATGATGACAAAGTGAAAATATGTTTTTAAAAATGTTTGAAAATGTATTGAAAATGAAAAACGTAAATAAATTATTTACATAAGTAATCACACCCCTGAGTAAATACATGTTAGAATCACCTTTGGCAGCGATTACAGCTGTGAGTCTTTCTGGGTAAGTCTTTAAGAGCTTTGGATTGTAAAATATTTTCCCATTATTCATTTCAAAATTCTTCAAGCTCTGTCAAATTCGTTGTTGTTCATTACTAGACAACTATTTTCAAGTCTTGCCATAGACTTTCAAGCTGATTTAAGACAAAACTGTAACTTGGCCACTCAGGAACATTCACTGTCTTCTTGGTAAACAACTCCAGTGTAGATGGAATAAGTACAATGATGTTGATCCATCCTCAGTTTTCTCATATCACAGCCATTCAATTCTGTAACTGTTTAAGTCACCTCATGGTGAAATCCCTGAGTCGTTTCCTTCCTCTACGGCAACTGAGTTAGGAAGGACGCCTGTATATTTATAGTGACTGGGTGTATTGTTACACCATGCAAAGTGTAATTAATAACTTCACCATGCTCAAAGGGTTAGGCACATTTTTACTCATTAACTTATTTAGGATTTCCATAACAAAGGTGCTGAATACTTATTGACTCAAGACATTTCAGCTTTTTATTTATTTATTCATTTGTAAACATAAAAAAATACATAATTCATTATGATATTATGGGGTAATGTGTGTAGGCCTGTGACAAACAATCTCAATTTAATCCATTTTAAATTTAGGCTGTAACACAACAAAATGTTTTAAATGAGGCGACAGTACAGAATGTCTCCATTTTATTTTCTGTTTTTCTGTTTAGAAATGAATGCACTTTATGCATCTAGTCTCCCAATTTGAAGGTGTCTTAAGTATTTGGACAAACTCACTTATAGTCTATTACTAAAATACATAAAGTTAATTCATTTCTAAACGGTAAAACAGAAATGTATGGAAATATCCTAAAATAAAAGGTGAAATTCTGTACTGTGACCTCATATAAAAACATTTGATCTCAAATCCAGAATGCTGGAGTATAGAGCCAAATTAAATAGTTTAGCTTCACTGTCCAAGTAAATACGTAGGGGAGTGTATTATTGATCTTAAACCGCAAATTGACTCTTTAATTAAATAAATGTTATTGAATATAACATGTTTTTTACGATTTTGTGGTAGCAATACACAATGTTACCAGGTGTAAATAAATAGGTTAATAAAATAAAAGTGATGATCCGTTAACAGTCAAATATAAAAACCATTTCACAAATCAATTAGGAGAAAAATCTTGTCAAAATGTCCCAAAATATCTTCTTTACTATATTTTCCCATAGAAAATGCAATTATGTTCCTATTTGATCCATCTTTTCTGAGACTACATTAAACTTCTGCGTGGATCCCCAGGGTATGCGGGTGCCACATATTGAGACACTGCACTCTCTCCTATGTGAGTTCTCTGATGTGACGTCATTTTGGAGCGCTGGGTGAAGCATTTCCCACACTGTGCGCACTCATACGGTTTCTCCCCACTGTGGACCAGAGCATGTCTGATCAGGTTGCATTGCTTGGTGAAACTCCTGCCACACTGTTCACAGGTGTACGGTTTCTCTCCGGTGTGACTCCGGAGGTGTTCTTTGAGCTGCCAGAAACGTTGGAAGCGCTTCCCACAGAAGGTGCAGCTGAAACGCCTCTCGGTGGTGCTGCCAGAACTCCACTGAGTCCTCATTCTCTTCACCATGTTAAAACTACTGCGACTCAGGCTGTATCCTGAGAAGGTGGAGGTGGTGGCCATGTTTGACCCTGTCGTGCACTCACTCAATCTCACTGTTGCTTCTGAAGCCCTGTATTGATGCTGCCTTGGCTGTAGAGCTAAACTATTTCCTTCATTACTTGAGTTCAGCATCTCACTGCTCTGTCCCTCTGGCATCTGTTGTCTAGTCTCATCAGCCGATGTCCTGACATGTCTTTTCATGTGTGCTGCTGCACTGAACATGTTAGCATGTGGTTTCACAATAGAATAGTGAAGTGATGGCCCGATATCATGAGATGGGAAAATTGAGATATTCTGAGAGTACTCTTCTGTGGAATGAAAGGAGAAATCTGGGTGGACATCAGGGTCAGTATCTCTGCCTGGATCAACAGACGTCCATAGATGCCCATCAGTGTCATCCATTACAAATTGGTCAGGTCCTGCCGGGACCGTGGTCTGATCCAGGTCCTCCTCTTTCTCATCCTTCACCATCACTAGCTCTAGTGAGTCCTTGCTCTTGGCTGGCCGGTGCTGCTCTGTACTGAACACCTCTGTAGATGCGAGCCGGGGTGTTCCTGGTTCCTCTGGACGATCAGAATTGGGGTAATGTTCCACTGAGTTTTCGGGAGATATGTTGGGTTGTGTGATGAAGTCTTCATCACAGTTCCATTGGTCAAAGGATGGTGGTTTCCCAGGCTTGGAACCAGACTCTAAAGATTTTAGGATAAAAATAAAATGAACATTACAAAAGACACTTTATGATTTTGTCCATGAGGCCCTTTATCTACATCCCCAGTCAGATTAACTTGCGGATACAATTTTTTATGTATCTGTGTCCAGTATGAAGGAAGTTAGAGGTAGTTTGCGAGACAATGTTAACTGGCGTTAGCGCAATGAATGACTGGAAGTCTATGATTATCTACTACTGTAGTATACTAGAAGATACCCAGAGACTTCCAGTCATTGCGCTAATGCTAGTTAGCATTGGCTCGCAAATCTACTTTACCTTCATTCATACTGGATAGAGACAAAAAAAATGTTACCCACAAATTAATCTGACTCTGGGGAAGTAAGTAAAAGGCAAAATTCTGAAGTATCCCTTTAACAGTTGCATACCATGTCTGCTTTAGGACTGACTATGTCTGTACGTTGGTGCCTTATATGCTAACATAAAACACAGAACATCAATGTAGCCATTTGGAACGTGCATACCACCACACCCACACAGTCTTCCATAGACAGACAGAGCAGTACCCCTTATGGTCACACCCACCCTCTCCAGTGATCCTGAGCTCTTCCTGAGGGTCAGTCTTCCACACGTCCTCTGCTGTCTCCTCATCTTTGATCAGTATGAGTTCAGTCTTCACTCCCTGCTCCACATCGGTAGACTAACAGGGGACTGAGGTTATTACTCTGGAAACACACCATATCTAACCCTTTTCATACTCATAAATCACACAAAAGTACATTCTTCTGACGTTACAATAACAGAAATGAATCAATAGGTCAGTTATCTGTAATTGTAAAAGGTGATGGATCACACCTGCAGTTGAGAGTCCCCTTCAACAGCACCCTCTCGGTCTCTCCGCTGTGAGCTACTTCTCTGCTTGTTCAAAACAATCTTGACTGGATATGAAGATCTCTCTGATGCCATGGGGTAAAAACCTGGAAAACAATTGTATTCAAATATTCGAGCTACATTTCACACAGTTCGGTTTTAAATATGCAATGCATTCAATTGACTATGAATAACACATCAACTACCTTTTCTCCTGACTCGTCCATGTGTCTTCTTCAGCTCGCTCTCCATCATTTGACACTTCCTTTTCAGTACATCAATATCTCGCTGGCTTTGGGTCATTTCCAAACGTATAACAGCACAGCTATCATCTACACGTTGGTTTATTTCTGCTACAGCTGCTTTAGCTAATACCTCCATAATGGATAATAACTGCGCCTGAAAATTGCTGCTGGCCATCTTGTCCAGCCCAAATTACAGATTTGTATTCTCTGTGTAAGGTAAATGGTCTACAATGTCCAAGCTAATGTGCAATAAACAAACCGTAGATGTTGATAAAAGGCAACAATGTCTAATGTCTGAAGTGGAGATGCGTGCGCAATTGCAATCGGACCTCCGTTCAACTCGTGACGTAAGTATTTATTACCGTAAATATGAGACTGCAACAAACCTTCAAACTGTAAGAATTATCACAGGCAAGAAAAATACTGTACCAGGGTTTATTCAGGTCTGCATGTAGGGTTGCCATATCTATTAAATAAAAAACGTCTTCAGTTTTAGTCAATTGTTATGGCTACATGTAGGGGAGAGTGCATTGTGCAGTGGCCCACATGCATGGTTATTAATGCATAAAAGGCTATAGATGCATAATGCATGACGCACTTTGGTAAAACGTAAAATACCAAAACACTTTCTACCATTCATTAAAACTCATGGTTTATATATGATCAAATATTGACATCGGCACAACCTAATGAAACTATTCTGAAAATGTGGTATCGTATTTATTAAAGGATTGGAAAAGGTATACAACTTGTTAGAAACATAGCTGGGGAACAAAGATATTAAACTAGTTTAATGTAAATTTCCTTCAATGATACTGTATACTTCAAGTAACTATCGCATTATACATGCATTATAGCAGAGTTACATTAGGAAGTTATTCTCTTAGGGTTTTAAAGGCACATGCATATACTCCCCTATGTATTCTTTTGGACAATGAAGCTACAACTTTTAATTTGGCTCTATACTCCAGTATTTTGGATTTGAGATAAAAATGTTTTATATCAGGGGACAGTACGGAATGTCACCTTTTATTTGAGGATATTTAATGCATATCTGTTTATGCACGTCATATATCTAACCACCACATTTAGAATAATAATTTTGGGGGTGATTATATTTGTCACACAAGCGTGTAATGAAAATGTATTTCTTGCATATCCCAACTCCCGAGACACCCGCAGGGAGTGGAGTCACAGGCAGGCTCTCCATTGTCTAGTGCCCCTGGGGCAATTTGGATTAAGTGCCTTGCTCAAAGGCACAAGGGTGAAAGATTTCCTTGTCTGCTCCTTTATTTGAACCAGCAACCTTTGGGTTATTGGCCCAATGCTCTAACCTCGAGACTGCTTGCCACCCACATTCAAAGGTGTCATAAGTATTTTGGACAAATTCACTTAATTAAATAAACTTAGTCAAAAGTTAAGTATTTGGTCACACATTCCTACCACGCAATGACTACATCAAGCTTGTGACTATACAAAGTTGTTGGTTTCATTTGCAGTTTGTTTTGATTGCTTCGGTTGATGTCGTGGCCAATAGAAATGAATGGTAAATAATGTATTGCGTCAGTCACTTTTATTGTAAATAAGAAATTAAGAATGTAATCTACATTAATGGGGATGCTACCATGATTACAAATAATCCTAAATGAATCGTAGGTAATGATGAGTGAGAAAGTTACAGATGCACATAGATCATGCCCCCAAAACATGCTAACCTCTCACCATTACCAATACCATGGGAGGTAAGCGTCTATTTGTGTGGTATGATATTCATGCCTCTAACTTTCTCACTCATCATTAGCTAGGATTCATTCATGATTATCCGTAATCATGGTAGCATTCACATTCATGTAAAAGGGTTCAGAAACATTTTCTATTCTTATTTACAATAAAAGTGACTCCAAAATGACACAATAAATGATTTACCATTCATTTATACAACGCACAACATAATCCAAAACAAACTGCAAATGAATCCAACAAGTTTGTAGTCACAAGCTTGATGTAGTCATTGTGTGCCAAGAATATGGGACCAAATATCAAACTTTTGAGAATATGTAATAAATCATACGTGAATTTGTCAAAATACTTATGCCTCCTTCAAATGGGGGGAGAGTACATACATACAGTGCTTTCATTTCTAAACTGTAAAATATATGTCTGAAAATATCCTCAAATAAAAGGTGACATTCTGTACTGTCGGCTCATATAAAACTTTTGATCTCAAATCCCAAATCCTGGAGTATAAAGCCAAATAAAAAGTTTTAGCTTCACTGTCCAAATAAATACATGGGGGAGTGTATCAGTAGAGGTATTAGATACAAAAACAAAGCACATCAGATAGTGTAGAAGATAGCGAGAAGTGTTGATTGATCTACATTTTCACATTGAAAGTGTTTTCCGAAGCATAATGCAATTATGTTCCTATTTGTTCCATCTGTTCTGAGACTACATTAAACTTGTGCGTGGATCCCCAGGGTATGCGGGTGCCACGTATTGAGACACTGGACTCTCTCCTATGTGTGTTCTCTGATGTGACGTCATATTGGAGCGCTGAGTGAAGCATTTCCCACACTGTGTGCACTCGTAGGGCTTCTCTCCGCTGTGGACCACAGCATGTCTGATCAGGTTGCATTGCTTGGTGAAACTCCTGCCACACTGTTCACAGGTGTACGGTTTCTCTCCGGTGTGACTTCGGAGGTGTTCTTTTAGCTGCCAGAAACGTGGGAAGCTCTTCCCACAGAAGGTGCAGCTGAAACGCCTCTCGGTGGTGCCGCCTGATCTCCACTGAGTCCTCATTCTCTTCACCATGTTAAAACTACTGTGACTCAGGCTGTATCCAGAGAAGGTGGAGGTGGTGGCCATGTTTGACCCTGTCATGCACTCACTCAATCTCACTGTTGCTTCTGAAGCCCTGTATTGATGCTGCCTTGGCTGTAGAGCTAAACTATTTCCTTCATTATTGGAGTTCAGCCTTTTACTGCTCTGTCCCTCTGGCATCTGTTGTCTAGTCTCATCAGCCAATGTCCTGACATGTATTTTCATGTGTTTTGCTGCACTGAACATGTTAGCATGTGGTTTCCATATAGAGTGAAGCGATGGCCCTACATCATCTGTCATAGTAGGAACAGATGGCAGCCCACTATGAGATGGGACCATTGAGATATTCTGAGAGTACTCTTCTGTGGAATGAAAGGAGAAATCTGGGTGGCCATCAGGGTCAGTGTCTCTGCCTGGATCCAAAGAGGTCATCAGCTGCCCATCAGACTCATCCACAACAAACTGGTCAGGTCCTGCCAGGGTCATGGTCTGATCTAACTCCTCCTCTTTCTCCTCTTTCACCATCACTAGGTCTAGTGAGTCCTCGTCCGAAAGGTGCTGCTCTGTGCTGAACAACTCTGTAGATACGAGCCGGGGTGTTCCTGGTTCCTCTGGACGATCAGAATTGGGGTAATGTTCCACTGAGTCTTCGTGAGATATATTGGGTTGTGTGATGAAGTCCTCATCACAGTGCCGTTGCTCAAAGGATGGTGGTTTCCCAGGCTTGGAACCAGATTCTAAAGATTTGGGGATCAACATAAATTAAACATTATAAAAGACCCATAACAGTTGCAAAATACAACTGCGTACATTCCCTCCATTTGCCAGAACACAAAACACCTAACACCAATGTAGCAATTTGCAACGTGTATACCACCACACCCACAGTCTTCCATAGACAGACAGAGCAGTATGGTCACTCCCACCCTCTCCAGTGATCCTGAGCTCTTCCTGAGGGTCAGTCTTCCACACGTCCTCTGCTGTCTCCTCATCTTTGATCAGTATGAGTTCAGTCTCCACTCTCTGCTCCACATCTGTAGGCTGTAACAGGGACTGAGGTTATTACTCTGGACACACGCCATATATTTATTTATATTACCTTTATTCAACCAGGAAAAGCCCATTGAGACATAGTCTCTTTTGCAAGGGAGAACTGGCCAGAAGGCAGCAGCAATCAATACATTACAACACTTAAAACATACAATACAATCAAATCAGCACAGCATTACAATCCAGCCTACAGGAAACATTTACACTCCTCCTGAAAAGAGTTTTGTAACAGAGTTTTAAAGTCATCGAGGGGCAATAGACTACTACATCTAGTTGAAGCATACTTTTCAGAACATTCCATGCCTCTCGTGCACAATAGGAGAAGCAGTCTTGCCTAACACAGTAAGGGCCCTGGGGACTTTAAGTAGCAACCACCTAGTAGATCGTGGTTGCTACTTATTTTCCACCATAACTTGCAAATAAATGCATAAAAAATCCTACAATGTGATTTTCTGGATTTTTTTCTTCTCATTTTGTCTGTCATCGTTTACCTATGATAAAAATGACAGGCGTCTCTCAAGTGGGAGAATTTGCACAATTGGTGGCTGACGAAATACTTTTTTGCCCCACTGTACATGCCTTAGTTATAAAAAAATATACAGAGAATCTTAGCTTTAATTTTACGTGCTTCTATGAACTTCACATATTGGTGCTCGTGGGTCCTTTTAGATGGAAAGCTTCTAGTGGTGAAGGAGAGCAGGCTACAGAGGGAGTTTATCCAGGGCTTTGTATATGAACACATAGCTAATGTATTTCATACTCAATCACACAAAAACTGTAAATTCTCCTGATATTCCAATAACAGAATTGATCAAAGAGATCAGGTCTCTGTAAATGGTCATGTATTACACTCCTTAAGTTCCAAGGATCTTATGTTATTTTCAGAGGTAGACGGACTCTGGCTGCCAAAACAGCCAAATACTCCAAACTAAACGTAAATCGATTCTCAATTGCGATACGGTTCTAGAAACATAACGCCCTTTACTTTGACGTCACAACAAAATAATTCCATAAATGCAAAATATACACTTACTGTACACTGTTTTAACGGGTTTTATCACAGTTGCATCCGACAATATTTTTCAGTGACAACACGTTTCTGGCGGCCTTCTTCCATTACACACTAGGTGTTCGAAGCAGCCTTGGTAACCTTAGCTAAATAGCTCAGGTGGTCCCTCTGTCTTCCGTAAACACGTACTGTAACATGGGGATATGGCCTTATGGGAGCACTAACCCTAAACCTATAAAAAGGTGTGTATCAATTTAACCTTTTGGTGTTTTTAACATTATTTATCGCTTATATGAAAGTTAAGTTCCTTATGCTTCCAAAACCGTACCTCAAGCGATGCATAGTAATGTAGGGTCCCCTGTACAGAAGACGCCTTCATCCAATGACTCTTATGTGTAATGGAATTGCGAGTCATGATCAAGGGCTACACCTGGGGTTGAGAGTCCTCTTCAACAGCCTTCTCTCCGTCTCTCCACTGTGAGTTACTCCTCTGCTTATTCAAAACGATATTGACTGGATATGAAGATCTCTCTGATGCCATGGGATACAAAAAAATTAAAATATTCAGTCAAATTTTAGGGCTATTCACACATTTGTTTTTTGCATATACAATACATTTACCATTAATAACGAATAACATCAACTACCTTTTCTCCTGACTCGTCCTCGTGTCTTCTTCAGCTCGCTCTCCATCATTTGACACTTCCTTTTCAGTACATCAATATCCCGCTGGCTTTGGATAATTTCCATGCGTATAACAGCACAGCTATCATCTACACGATTGTTTATTTCTGCTACAGCTGCTTTAGCCAATACCTCCAGAATGGATACCAACTGTGCCTGGAAATTGCAGCTTGCCATCTTGTCCAACCCAAATTACAGATGCGTATTCCCTGTGTGAAGTAAATAGTATTCAATATCCAAGATAATGTGCAATAAACAATCCGTATATGTCCATAAATGACAACAATGTAGTGAAGCGGAAGATACGTGCAATCCTTCTTCTTCTTCTATGGTGTAATGTCGTTCGCGATAACTTGATGTGCATGTCGCCACCTATTGTGCGGGTGAACAATTTCCAAGCTAATGTGCGATAAACAATCCGTAGATGTTGTTAACTGGCAACAATATGGGAAATGCGTGCGCAATTGCATTTCTTGGTCTGCTTATTGTTCTTCCGCAAACATACGTTAGAAGTGCATGCCGCCTCCTACTGTGTGGGGTGAAAACTGTGGAACTGCTACTTCAACCTCCTTCACCCTAACAGGGCACTCCTGAAACTCGAGCACGTGGTTCCCACCACAAATGCAGCACCGTGTTTCCATCCAATTACTCTTTCACAACATATATGATCAAATATTGTCATCAACACAACCTTATACAACTATTGTGAAAATGTGGTAAAGTAAAAGGTAAAGTAAAACACACTGAACAAAATATAAATGCAACATAAAATTTCAAATATTTCACCGAGGCACAGTTCATATAAGGAAATCACAAATCAATCAATTGAAATAAATCAATTAGGCCCTAATCTATGTATTTTACATGACTGGGAATACAGATATGCATCTGTTGGTTACAGATACCTTAAAAAAAGGTAGGGGCGTGGATCAGAAAACCAGTCAATGGTGTGACCACCATTTGCCTCATGCAGCACGACACATCTCCTTCAAACAAAGTTGATCAGGCTGTTGATTGTGTTCTGTGGAATGTTGTCTCACTCCTCTTCAATGACTGTGAGAAGTTGCTGGATATTGGCAGGAACTGGAACACGCTCTCTGACACGTGGATACAGAGCATCCCAAACATGCACAATGGATGACAAGCCATGGAAGAACTGGGACATTTTTAGATTCCAGGAATTGTGTACAGATCTTTGCAACATGGGGCCGTGCATTATCATGCTGAAACATGAGGGGATGGCGGCGGATGAATGGCACAACAATGGGATTCAGGATCTCGTCATGGTATTTCTGTGCATTCAAATTGCCATTGATAAAATGCAACTGTGTTCGTTATCCATAGCTTATACCCACACATACCAGAATCCCACCGCCACCATGGGGCACTCTGTTCACTCCAAAGTGACACAAGTTTATTATTTGGTCCCATATTCCTATTATGCAATGACGACATCAAGCTTGTGACACTACAAACTTGGATGCATTTGCAGTTTTTTTGGTTGTGTTTCAGATTATGTTGCGCCCAATAGGAATCTATGGTAAATAATGTATTAACACACCATAAGTACTTATGACACTTTTAAATGGGGGGACTAGATACATAAAGTGCATTCATTTCTAAACGGTAAAACAGATATGTATGAAAATACCCTAAGATTAAAAGTTACATTCCTTCGACCACCACATCTGTCAAATTCCCATTCTTCCACCTTCTTCCACAATATTGCCAAAGTCAGGTACTCCCTTCCTGCCTTTGAAACCCTCATCTACGCATTAATCACCTCTCGTCTGGAGTACTGCAACTTACTACTCTCCGGCATCAATGCAAGCTCCCTTTATAAGCTGTAAATGGTTCCGAACACTGCAGCCCGACTCTTTACCCACACTAAGTCCTTGCAGCACATCACCCCTGTCCTCCATGAACGCCACTGGCTCCCTTTCTCCCAACTTGTTAACTACAAGATCCTACTTCTGACCTACAAAGCCCTTCAACAGCTTACCTCTACAACCTTTTTCTCCCCTACCAACCCACACGCCTACTCCGTTTCACTACAGCAGGCCTCCTTGCCGTTCCTAAGTCCAAGCTCCAGATCTTCGGCGACAGGGCCTTCTCCAGGGTTGCACCAAGGCTCTGGAACTCTCTCCCACCAAGAATGGTGGAGCCGGAGGGGATGGCTGCCGTTTCACGGGCTCCTAACCAACTGTGCTGTTTTGTTATTTATTTTGCGTTTTGTAACTTATTTTTTTATTTGTTTTGTACATAATGTTGCTGCTACCGTCTCTTATGCCCAAAAATAGATTCTGGACATCAGCACACCTTGAACTGGACAAAGAATGTTTCTTTAATGAGTCCGATGTGAAGTATATACTGCTTTCTCGAAGAAAAAGCCCAAATCTCTTTCATTTGAGTGAAGACGGAGAGAATTTGTAGGCGAGTGAGTAAACCTCCACTACCATCCGTTCTATTGGCCATGTGCAATCATTGCATGCAAACTTAAATCAGTTTTACCTCACTTCTACCAGCATGTCACATGTGCAACCAGAGGAAAAAAACTCTAGACCATCTTTACTCCACACACCCTGTGTATAGCCTCGTTATTGTTATTTTAGTGTTTTATTTATTCTAATTTTATTTAGGTAGGCTAGTTGAGAACAAGTTCTCATTTGCAACTGTGACCTGGCCAAGATAAAGCAAAGCAGTGTGACACAGACAACAACACAGAGTTACACATGGAGTAAAAAATAAACAAGCCAATAACACAATAAACAAATCAATGACAGAGTAGAAAAAATAAAGTATATATACAGTGTGTGCAAAAGGCATGAGGAGGTAGGCAATAAATAGGCCATAGGAGCGTATAGTTACAATTTAGCAGAATAACACTGGATTGATAAATGAGCAGATGATGATGTGCAAGTAGAGATACTGGTGTGCAAAAGAGCAGAAAAGTTAATTAAATAAAAACAGTATGGGGATGAGGTAGATAGTCCATCTGTAAATAGCCCACCCAATCTATGTACAGCTGCAGTGATCGGTTAGCTGCTCAGGGCTTGTAAATAAGCAATTTACTGTGAGGTCAACCTGTTGTATTCGGCGCATGTGTACATCAACATCTTTCAGTCCCACCTAAAGTCTCACCTCTTCAGCATAGCCTACCCCTTGTGACACATTTGAATGCGGGTCAAAAGAGAAATAAAAGTATTATCTGAGTTGTTTCGCTCCTACCTGCTCTCACCGTCATTAACAGAACCGAGGGAAAACAGTGCCTGACAGGAAGGGTCGAAGGACACCGTCTACCGGTTAACCCCGCTTCCCGCTAGCACAGCAGGCGTGAGGATGGGGCGACACTATGTGCTTGCTAGCTTGCTAGTTAGCTAAAACAGTGTGTTGCCCCCGCGTGCCGGAGAAAACTGTGCCTGAGAGGCGCCGGCGAAGAACACGGTCTACCGGTGTCTCCCCCGCCTATCGCTAGCACAGCAGGTGGGATGATGAGGGGGCACCATGTGCAAGCTAACTTGCTAGTTAGCTGGGACACAGTGTGCTAGCTAACTTGCAGTATAAAGAAAGGTTCCTGCAGATGCAGGAATGCCACGAATTTCAGGCCGCAATTGGGCCCTTCTCAAGAGTTTTGATATCTGCCACACCCCCTTTGAATCAGCAGTTGTAATGTCGGAGGAGAAAAGCATGAACACATTTAAAGAGGATAGATTCTAGAACCAACTTCTCTGGTTATAAACGGCTTATGTGTCATGATATGAGTTAAAAACATAAATTCTAGTGTCAAAATGTTCTACAAAGTGTAAATGAGAAAATGTTGTTACACCAGACAAAATGCTGATACTGTATTTTTAACAGCTGTGAATGACAATAGAAGATGAAAGACCAGTGTAATATTTGAACATTGTTATATTAGAAGAACACTCACTGCTTCTACAGTATTATGTGAATGATGGTTTATTCTACATGGAACTGTTACACTTGCAAGTTATCAAAACACTTTGTTTAGGATATCTACATAAGTTCAGCAATTGCACTCTTCTCATATTACTCTGTAGGCTACTAACCGATACATGAGATGATAAAACTTCAAGTAGCAAGCTACTTTTTCATTTTATTTAACGAGGCAAGTCAGTGTAGCAAGGTGTAGAACTAGTTTCTCATTACACATTCCAGACACTGGTACTCCTTGCTATCTTGGCATACAGTGCCTGCAGAAAGAATTCCCACCCCTTGACTTTCCCCCCACATTCTCCCTGAATTTAAAATGGATTAAATAGATATTGTGTGACTGGCCTACACACAATACCCCATAATGTCAAAGTGGAATTATGTTTTTAGACACTTTTACAAATGAAAATCTGAAATGTCTTCAGTAAATAAGTATTCAACCATTATGTTATGGCAAGCATAAATAAGTTCAGGAGTAAAAATGTGCCTAACAAATCACATAGGTTGCATGGACTCATTCGGTGTGCAATAAGTGTAACATGATTTTTGAATGACTACCTCATCTCTATACCCCACACATACAGATAATTGTAAGGTCCCTCAGTCGAGCATTGCATTTCAAACCGATTCAACCACAAAGACCAGTGAGGTTTTCCAATGCCTCAAAGAAAGGAAACTATTAGTAAACTCAGCAAAAAAAGAAACGTCCTCTCACTGTCAACTGCTTTTATTTTCAGCAAACTTAACATGGGTAAATATTTGTATGGACATAAGATTCAACAACTGAGACATAAACTGAACAAGTTCCACAGACATGTGACAAACAGAAATTGAATAATGTGTCCCTGAACAAAGGGGGGAGGGGTCAAAAGTAACAGTCAGTATCTGGTGTGGCCACTTAGCTGCATTAAGTACTGCAGTGAATCTCCTCCTCATGGACTGCACCAGATTTGCAAGTTCTTTCTGTGAGTTGTTTCCCCACTCTTCCACCAAGACACCTGCAAGTTCCCGGACATTTCTGGGGGGAATGGCCCTAGCCCTCACCCTCCGATCCAACAGGTCCCAGACATACTCAATGGGATTGAGATCAGGGCTCTTCACTGGCCATGGCAGAATACTGACATTCCTGTCTTGCAGGAAATCACGCACAGAACGAGCAGTATGGTTGGTGGCATTGTCATGCTGGAGGGTCATGTCAGGATGAGCCTGCAGGAAGGGTACCACATGAGGGAGGAGGATGTCTTCCCTGTAACGCACAGCGTTGAGATTGCCTGCAATGACAACAAGCTCAGTCCGATGATGCTGTGACACACCGCCCCAGACCATGACAGACCCTCCACCTCCAAATCGATCCCTCTCCAGAGTACAGGCCTCGGTGTAACGCTCATTCCTTCAACCATAAATGCAAATCTGACCATCACCACTGGTGAGACAAAACCGTGACTCATCAGTGAAGAGCACCTTTTTCAAAAAGAGACGAGGACTGAGGACACATCACACTATTTTCCCAACTTTAAGGCCCTCCCCCTTCTTTTCATTTTTTTAAGTTTCTCCCTGCTGGTGTTGTCTTGTAGTGGTCAGTTTTTTTTTAGTTTCTACAATTCTAAATCGACTTTGGGTCACTGAGAAGCGCTATATAAAATTGTCCCATGTATTATCATTCATCTAAAAGTGCAGATTGACTCTCATGAAATCAATATGATTATTTATTATATGACGTTGTTTTTATGATTTTGTGGTACAAACACACATTGTTACCAGTTGTAAATAAGTTGTTATAATGAAAGTGATGGGCCATCAGTGGAACATGAAAACATTCACATATCAATTCGGAGGAAAAACTTGTCAAAACATCTCAAAATACCTTCTGTGCCACAATTTCACATAGAAAGTATTAGCGAAAAATAATGCAATTAAGTTTCTATT
This sequence comes from Oncorhynchus mykiss, assembly GCF_013265735.2. Classification (NCBI taxonomy): domain Eukaryota; kingdom Metazoa; phylum Chordata; class Actinopteri; order Salmoniformes; family Salmonidae; genus Oncorhynchus; species Oncorhynchus mykiss. The sequence goes on from NC_048572.1 coordinate 74,114,429, forward strand.
TGTTCCATCTGTTCTGAGACTACATTAAACTTGTGTGTGGATCCCCAGGGTATGCGGGTACCATGTATTGAGACACTGCATTCTCTGCTATGTGAGTTCTCTGATGTGACGTCATTTTGGAGCGCCGGGTGAAGCATTTCCCACACTGTGTGCACTCATACGGTTTCTCCCCACTGTGGACCATAGCATGTCTGATCAGGTTGCACTGCTTGGTAAAACTCCTGCCACACTGTTCACAGGTGTACGGTTTCTCTCCGGTGTGACTCCGGAGGTGTTCTTTGAGCTGACAGAGACGCTGGAAGCTCTTACCACAGAAGGTGCAGCTGAAGCGTCTCTCGGTGGTGCCACCTGATCTCCACTGACTCCTCATTCTCTTCACCATGTTAAAACTACTGTGACTCAGGCTGTATCCAGAGAAGGTGGAGGTGGTGGCCATGTTTGACCCTGTCATGCACTCACTCAATCTCACTGTTGCTTCTGAAGCCCTGTATTGATGCAGTCTTGGCTGTAGAGCTAAACTATTTCCTTCATTACTTGAGTTCAGCATCTCACTGCCCTGTCCCTCTGGCATCTGTTGTCTAGTCTCATCAGCCAATGTCCTGACATGTCTTTTCATGTGTGCTGATGCACTGAACATTTTAGCATGTGGTTTCCATATAGAAGAGTGAAGCGATGGCCCTACATCATCTGTCATAGTAGGAACAGCTGGCAGCCCACTATGAGATGGGACCATTGAGATATTCTGAGAGTACTCTTCTGTGGAATGAAAGGAGAAATCTGGGTGACCATCAGGGTCAGTGTTTCTGCCTGGACCCACAGAGGTCCACAGCTGCCCATCAGTCTCATCCATGACAAACTGGTCAGGTCCTGCCAGGGCTGTGGTCTGATCCAGCTCCTCCTCTTTCACCATCACTAGGTCTAGTGAGACCTCGTCCGGCCGGTGCTGCTCTGTACTGAACACCTCTGTAGATGCGAGCCGGGGTTCCTCTGGACGATCAGAATTGGGGTAATGTTCCACTGAGTCTCTGGGAGATATGCTGGGTTGTGTGATGAAGTCCTCATCACAGTGCCTTTGCTCAAAGGATGGTGGTTTCCCAGGCTTGGAACCAGACTCTAAAGATTTTGGGATCAACATAAAATAAACATTACAAAAGACCCTTAACAGTTGCAAAATAGACTGCTTTAGAACTGACTATGTGTGTATGTGCACTCCATTTGCCAGAACACAAAACACCTAACACCAATGTAGCAATTTGGAACGTGCATACCACCACACTCACACATTCTTCCATAGACAGACAGAGCAGTACCCCTTATGGTCACACCCACCCTCTCCAGTGATCCTGAGCCCTTCCTGAGGGTCAGTCTTCCACACGTCCTCTGCTGTCTCCTCATCTTTGATCAGTATGGGTTCAGTCTCCACTCTCTGCTCCACATCTGTAGGCTGTAACAGGGACTGAGGTTATTACTCTGGACACACAGCATATCTAACCCTTTTCATACTCATGAATCACACAAAAGCGATAAAATCTCCTGATAATCCAATATCAGAATTTATCAAGATGTCAGGTCTCTGTAATTGTTAAAGGTGATGTATCATACCTGGGGTTGAGAGTCCTCTTCAACAGCCAGCTCTTCGTCTCTGCACTGTGAGTTACTCCTCTGTTTTTTCAAAACAATCTTGACTGGATATGAAGATCTCTCTGAAGCCACGGGGTAAAAACCTGGAAAATAATTGTTTTCAGTCAAATATTAAATATTAGGCTATTCACACATTTGGGTTTTGCATATACTATCAATTTACTAGTCTGGAGACGCGACGTAAAATTTCCTTGAATTCTACATCGGGCATAAATGAGCGTCAGGATCAGGAAAGTTCTCTCACGACCTCACAAGCCAGAATGTTGAATAAAATCATATTTTAACTTACTTAACCAGTTGTCGTTGATCCTTGTGCTGGTAGGAAAAGCGGTACGGCAAGCGGTTCCCGGAGTGCCAAGTCTGGGAACAAAAGGCTCCTGAACAGCTTCTACCCAGCAAGCCATAAGACTGCTGAATAGTTAATCAAATGGCTTCCCTGACTACTTGCACTGACTCTCTTGCACCAGCTCTATCCACACTCACACTCCAACACACACTACATAAGCTCACAAAACACACACTTCACATACGCCGCTACTACTCTGTATTATTTATCCTGATCGCCAAGTCACTTTTCCCCCTACCTGCATGGACATACAGTTGAAGTCAGAAGTTTACATACATCTTAGCCAAATACATTTAAACTCAGTTTATCGCAATTCCTGACATTTAATCCTAGTAAAAATTCCCTGTCTTAGGTCAGTTAGGATCACCACTTTATTTTAATGTGAAATGTTAGAATAATAGTAGAGAGAATGATTAACTCCAGCTTTTATTTCATCACATTCTCAGTGGGTCAGAAGTTTACATACACTTAATTAGTATTTGGTAGCATTTCCTTTAAATTGTTTAACATGGGTCAAATGTTTTGGGTAGCCTTCCACAACCTTCCAAAATAAGATGGGTGAATTATGGCCTATTCCTCTTGACAGAGCTGGTGTAACTGAGTCAGGTTTGTCTGCCTCCTTGCTCGCACACGCCTTTTCAGTTCTGCCCACACATTTTCTATGGTATTGAGATCAGGTATTTGTGATGGCCACTCCAATACCTTGACTTTGTTGTCCTTCAGCCATTTTGCCACAACTTTGGAAGTATGCTTGGGGTCATTGTCCATTTGGAAGACCCATTTGCGACCAAGCTTTAACTTCCTGAGTGATGTCTTGAGATGATGTGGACTTATTGAAGCAACATGTTCCATCCTCATGATGCCATCTATTTTGTGAAGTGCACCAGTCCCTCCTGCAGCAAAGCACCCACACAAGCCTCCCCCTTTTCCCTCCAAACATAACAATGGTCATTATGGCCAAACAGTTCTATTTTTGTTTCATCAGACCAGAGGACATTTCTCCAGAAAGTATTAACTTTGTCCCCATGTGTAGTTGCAAATCCATAGTCTGGCTTTTTTTTTTATGGCGGTTATGGAGCAGTGGCTTCTCCATGCTGAGCGGCCTTTCAGGCTATGTCGATATAGGACTCGTTTTCACTGTGGATATAGATACTTTTGTACCCTTTTCCTCCAGCATCTTCACAAGGTCCTTTGCTGTTGTTCTGGGATTGAATTGCACTTTTCGCACCAAAGTACGTTCATCTCTAGGAGACACAATGACTCTCCTTCCTGAGAAGTATGACAACTGCATGGTCCCATGGTGTTTATACTTGCATACTATTGTTTGTACAGATGAACTTGGTACCTTCAGGCGTTTGGAAATTGCTCCCATGGATGAACCAGACTTGTGGAGGTGTACAATTGTTAATGTCTAAGATCACTTTAGCACCACCCTAAAAACCCGATTCAAATTCGACACAAACCTTCAAATAGGTATGTAATGACACATTATATAAGAAAATCTTTATAGTGTTTTATTTACATTTTAGAGGCGATAAGGTGATAAGTTTGACAGATCGAGTGAAAAAAAGCAACTTTCCAAGACAACATCTCTCCTCACTATCACGCATTAGTTTCGCTTTCCCACCCGCCGTTTTAAAAAGACCCGAGGAGCTCATTGCCTTCTTGAATTATGCAGAAAAGGGCAGCGTTTAGGTCATGTAATTGATTCTGTTGGAAAGGGGAGAAATTGTGCTTTACAATGGCATTGACATTACAGTTGATCTGGAAGTATTACGTTTTTGGGGCGCTAAAGTAAGGGTAATTGTACGGACCCAGACGATGTAAGAGTTTACGTTACACCTGTTGTATTCGGCGCATGTGACAAATACAATTTGATTGTGAGACAATATCCACAGGAAAGTATAATTAAATCAACCTTTCAAAGTGCTCTCGAGTGGCGCACCATCACTACAGACCCTGGTTCAATCCCGGGCTGTATCACAAATGGTTGTGATCGGGAGTCACATAGGGCAAAGCACAATTGGCCCAGCATCATCCATCCTGGTTTAGGGGAGGGTTTGGTCATCATTGTAAAATAAGAATTTGTTCTTAGTATTAACTGACTTGCCTAATTAAATAAATAGTGCATTCAGATTTCTATAACCTGAAGCATGCACAAACCATGCCGGAGCTTGGCAAGTATGCATGGTGGTGTGCATGAATTTTCAAATTGTGTGCATGCTTCAGGTGACAGAAATATGAATAAACTACAAGCACTTTGAAAAGTTGATTTTATTATACTTTCCTGTGGCTCACACATATTCCTACATGCCAACGGCCCAACCGGTAAAGTAAATTAAACTATTTTTTACATTCTGATTGGTAGAGATCGTGAGTCAACTTTCCTGATCCAAATGCTCATTTATGCCGGACGTTGAATCCAGTATAATTCAGACGTTCCAGGCTATACATTTACAATAAAAAGTAACACATCAACTAACAGTACCTTTTCGTCTACGCGTCTTCTCCAGCTCGCTCTCCATCATTTGCCACTTCCTTTTCAGTACATCAATATCTCGCTGGCTTTGGGTCATTTCCAAACGTATAACAGCACAGCTATCATCTACACGTTTGTTTATTTCTGCTACTGCTGCTTTAGCCAATACCTCCATAACCGATACCAACTGCGCCTGAAAATTGCAGCTCGCCATCTTGTCCAGCCCAAATTACAGATGCGTATTCCTTGTGTGAAGTAAATATTATTCAATTTCCAAGATAACGTGCAAAAAACAAGCCGTATATGTTGATAAATGACAACAATGTAGTGAAGCGGGAGATACGCGCAATTGTTCTTCTTCTTCTGTGGTATAATGGCGTTCGCAACAATGTGATGTGGATTCCGCCACCTACTGTGCGGGTGAATAATAAGGATCCCAAAACTTGAAATATGTAAGTAAAATTTGAATTAAAAAAACATCAACCTGCTTTTCTGTTTAAAAAAAAAGAAGAAAAAAAAGTTCTTATCAGGTCCCTACACAGGCTCGAACGACTCCTGTTAGGGCGGGATATTTCCTAGCGACAATAGTCCTTGTAGTGTTTCTGCTGTGAAGTCTTGAAGCCCCTGCCATCGCTCTTCAGTTCATCTCGTTAAGTTTATTTATTACCGTAAATATCAGAGTGCAACAGCCTTTCAAAAATGTTATGAATTAGCACTGGCCAGCAAATAACAGGGTATATTCTAATTTGCATATACAGTGAAAGGTAGCCATATCTAGAAGACAAAAAAAAAAAATGCAGGTGGCACACTTGGTTATTAATGCATAATAGGCCTTCAGAAAGTACTCACAGCCCTTGACATTTTCCACATGATGTTATGTGACAGCCTGCATTTAAAATTGATTACATTTTGATTTTGTATCACTGGCATACACTCATCGAATGATGTTTTTAGACATTTTTACTAATTAATTCAAAATGAAAAGCTGAATTGTCTTATGGCAAGCCTAAATAAGTTCAGAAGTAAACATTTGCTTGAGTCACATAAGTTGCATGGACTCATTGTGTGCAATAATAGTGTTTTAACATGATTTTTGAATGACTACCTCATCTCTGTACCCCACACTTACAATTATCTGTAAGGTGCCTCAGTCGAGCAGTGAATTTCAAACACAAATTCAATCACAAGACCAGGGAAGTTTTCCAATGCCTCACAAAGAAAGGCCCCTATTGGTAGATGGGTAAAATAAAATCATTCTAAAAGCAGACTGCACCTGTACATAGCCCATCCAACTACCTCATCCCCATACTGTTATTTATTTTGCTCCTTTGCATCCCAGTATCTCTACTTGCACATTCATCTTCTGCACATCTATCACTCCAGTGTTTAATTGTTTTATTGTAATTGTTTCACCACTATGGCCTATTTATTGTCTTACCTCCCTCATCCTACCTCATTTGCTAACACTGTATATAGACTTTTTCTATTGTATTAATGACTGTATGTTTGTTTATTCCATGTGTAACTCTGTTGTTGTATGCGTCTAACTGCTTTGCTTTATCCTGGCCAGGTCGCAGTTGTAAATGAGAACTTGTTCTCAACTAGCCTACCTGGTTAAATAAAGATGAAATAAATAAATAAAAACATTGAATATCCCTTTGAGCATGGTGAAGTTAATACTTACACTTTGGATGGTGTATCAATACACCCAATCACTACAAAGACACAGGTGGCCTTCCTAACTCAGTTGCAAGAGGAAGGAAACAGCACAGGGATTTCACCATGAGGCCAATGGTGACTTAAAAACAGTTACAGTGGGGCAAAAAAGTATTTAGTCAGCCACCAATTGTGCAAGTTCTCCCATGTAAAAAGACGGGAGGCCTGTAATTTTCATCATAGGTACACTTCAACTATGACAGACAAAATGAGAGAAAAAAATCCAGAAAATCACATTGTAGGATTTTTAATGAATTTATTTGCAAATTATGGTGGAGAATAAGTATTTTTAAGTGGGAGAACTTGCACAATTGGTGGCTGACTAAATACTTTTTTGCCCCACTCGTTTAATGTCTGTGATCGGAGAAACAGAGGACAGAATAACATTGTAGTCAGTGGTGGAAAAAGTACCTAATTGTCAACCGTGAGTCAAAGTAAACATACCTTAATAGAAAATGACTCAAGTAAAAGTGAAAGTCAACCAGTAAAATACTAAAAGTATTTGGTAATAAATATACTTAAGTATCGAAAGTAAAAGTATAAGCAAACCAGATGGCACAATGTTCTTGTTTTTTTAGCCAGGGGCACACTCCAACATTCAGACAACTTATAAATTAAGTGTTTGTGTTTAGTGAGTCAGATCAGACGCAGTAGGGATAACCAGGGATGTTCTCTTGATAAGTGTGTGAATTGGACCATTTTCCTGTCCTGCTAAGCATTCAAAATGTAACAAGTACTTTCGGGTGTCAAAGAAAATGGATGTAATAAAAAGTACATTATTTTCTTGAGGAATGTAGTGAAGTAAAAGTAAAAAGTTGTCAAAAATATAAATAGTAAATATTCCCCAAAAAACAACTTAAGTGGTACTCTAAAGTATTTTTGCCCCACTGATTGTAGTTACTCCACAATACTAACCTAAATGACAGAGTACATTTTCTATTTAACCTTTATTTTACTAGGTAAGTTGACTTCTATTTTTTTATTTCACCTTTACTTAACCAGGTAGGCAAGTTGAGAACAAGTTCTCATTTACAATTGCGACCTGGCAAAGATAAAGCAAAGCAGTTCGACGCATACAACAACACAGTTACACATGGAGTAAAACAAACATACAGTCAATAATACAGTAGAAAAATAAGTCTATATACAATGTGAGTAAATGAGGTGAGATTTGGGAGGTAAAGGCAAGAAAGGCCATGGTGGCGAAGTAAATACAATACAGCAAGTAATACACTAGAATGGTACATTTGCAGTGGAAGAATGTGCAAAGTAGAAAAATAAATAATGGGGTGCAAAGGAGCAAAATAAATACAGTAGGGGAAGAGGTAGTTGTTTGGCCTAAATTATAGATGGGCTATGTACAGGTGCAGTAATCTGTGAGCTGCTCTGACAGCTGGTGCTTAAAGCTAGTGAGGGAAATAAGTGTTTCCAGTTTCAGAGATTTTCGTAGTTCGTTCCAGTCATTGGCAGCAGAGAACTGGAAGGAGGGGCGGCCAAAAGAAGAATTGATTTTGGGGGTGACCAGGGAGATATACAGTATCTGCTGGAACGCGTGCTACAGGTCGGTGCTGCTATGGTGACCAGCGAGCTGAGATAAGGGGGGACTTTACCTAGCAGGGTCTTGTAGATGGCCTGGAGCCAGTGGGTTTGGCGAGGAGTATGAAGCGAGGGCCAGCCAACGAGAGTGTACAGGTCGCAGTGGTGGGTAGTAAATGGGGCATTGGTGACAAAACGGAGGAACTGTGATAGACTGCATCCAATTTATTTAGTAGGGTATTGGAGGCTATTTTGTAAATGACATCGCCGAATTTGAGGATCGGTAGGATGGTCAGTTTTACAAGGGTATGTTTGGCAGCATGAGTGAAGGATGCTTTGTTGCGAAATAGGAAGCCAATTCTAGATTTAACTTTGGATTGGAGATGTTTGATGTGAGTCTGGAAGGAGAGTTTACAGTCTAACAAGACACTTAGAATATGTTGACAACTACAAATACCTAAGTCAGAACTGTCCAGAGTAGTGATGCTGGACGGGCGGGCAGGTGCAGGCAGTGATCGGTTGAAGAGCATGCATTTAGTTTTGAGTTTGTGTTGCAGGAAGCAAATTTCTGCTTGAAAAAGCTAGCCTTGGCTTTTCTAACTGCCTGTGTGTATTGGTTTCTAACTTCCCTGAAAAGTTGCATATCACGGGGGCTGTTCAATGCTAATGCAGAACGCCATAGGATGTTTTTGTGTTGGTTAAGGGCAGTCAGGTCTGGAGAGAACTGGTTCTAAATGTCTTGAATGGGGCGTGCTTATTTTAGATGGTGAGGAAGGCATAAAAAAAAAACAGGCATCCTCTACTGACGGGATGAGGTCAATATCCTTCCAGGATACCCAGGCCAGGTCTATTAGAAAGGCCTGCTCGCTGAAGTGTTTGACAGTGATGAGTGGTCATTTGACCACTGACCCATTACAGATGCAGGCAATGAGGCAGTGATTGCTGAGATCTTGGTTGAAAACAGTAGAGGTGTATTTAGAGGGCAAGTTGGTTAGGATGATATCTATGAGGGTGCCCGTTTTTAAGGCTTTGGGGTGGTACCTGGTAGGTTCATTGATAATTTGTCAGATTGAGGGCATCAAGCTTAGATTGTAGGATGGCTGGGGTGTTAAGCACGTTCCAGTTTAGGTCACCTAGCAGCACGAGCTCTGAAGATAGATGGGGGCCAATCAGTTCCCATATGGTGTCCAGAGCACAGCTGGGGGCAGAGGGTGGTCTATAGCAGGCGGCAACAGTGAGAGACTTGTTTTTAGAGAGGTGGAGTTTTAAAAGTAGAAGTTAAAATTGTTTGGGTACAGACCTGGATAATAGGACAGAACTCTGCAGGCTATCTCTGCAGTAGATTGCAACACCACCCCCTTTGGCCTTTCTATCTTGTCTGAAAATGTTGTAGTTAGGGATGGAGATTTCAAGAGTATTTGGTGGTCTTCTTTTGGTGGACTGAGAACACATTCTCATTTACAGCAACAACCTGGGGAATAGTAACAGGGGATCGGATGAAGGAGTCAATTGTAAACTCGGTTTGATTAGGTGACCGTATGAGGGCAAGATTGGGATTTTAGCCTGGACACCGGGGTTAACAACCCTATTCTTACGATAAGTGCCATGGGCTCTTTAGTGACCACAGAGTCAGGACACCCATTTAACATCCCATCCGAAAGATGGCACCCTACACAGGGCAATGTCCCCAATCACTGCCGTGGTCCATTGGGATATTTTTTCAGACCAGAGGAAAGGGTGCCTCCTACTGGCCCTCCAACACCACTTCCAGCAGCACCTAGTGTCCGATGCAGGGTGGTATGCTGCTGCTGGAAATGAAGGATGCTTGTACAGAATAAAAATATCTAAAAACACGCATCCTGTTTGCAATAAGGCACTATAATAAAACTGCAAAAAATGTGGCAAAGAAATTAACTTTATGTCCTGAATACAAAGCGTTTGGGGCAAATCCAACAACACATCACTGAGTACCACTCTTCATATTTTCAAGCATGGTGGTGGCTGCATCATGTTTTGGGTATGCTTGTCATCATTTACTATATCCACAGTAAAACGAGTCCTATATCGACATAACCTGAAAGGCTTTGGAGAAATGTCCTCTGGTCTGATGAAACAAAAATAGAACAGTTTGGCCATAATGACCATTGCTTTGTTTGGAGGAAAAAGGGGGAGGCTTGCAAGCCAAAGAACACAATCCCAACCGTGAAGCACAGGGGTGGCAGAATCATGTTGTTGGGGTGCTTTGCTGCAGGAGGGACTGGTGCACTTCACAAAATAGATGGCTTCATGAGGGAAATTATCTGGATATATTGAAGCAACATCTCAAGACATCAGTCAGGAAGTTAAAGCTTGTTCTCAAATTGGTCTTCCAGATGGACAATGACCCCAAGCATACTTCCAAAGTTGTGGCAAAATGGCTTAAGGACAACAAAGTCAAGGTATTGGATTGGCCATCACAAAGCCCTGACCTCAATCCTATAGAAAATGTGTGGGCAGAACTGAAAAAGCGTGTGCGAGCAAGGAGGCCTACAAACCTGACTAAGTTACACCAGCTCTGTCAGGAGGAATGGGCCAAAATTCACCCAACTTATTGTGGGAAGCTTGTGGAAGATTACCTGAAATGTTTGACCCAAGTTAAACAGTTTAAAGGCAAGGCTACCAAATACTAATTGAGTGTGTGAACTTCTGACCCACTAGGAATGTGACGAAATAAATAAAAGCTGAAATAAATCACTCTACTATTATTCTGACATTTCACATTCTTAAAATAAAGTGGTGATCCTAACTGACCTAAGACAGGGAATTTTTACTAGGATTAAATGTCAGGAATTGTGAAAAACTGAGGTTAAATGTATTTGGCTAAGGTGTATGTAAACTTCTGACTTCAACTGTAGTGTATTACATTTAGTCAAATGTTTAGTATTTGGTCCCATATTCCTACCACGCAATGACTAAATCAAGCTTGTGACTCTACAAACTTGTTGGATGCATTTGCAGTTTGTTTTGGTTGTGTTTCGGATTATGTTGTGCCCAATATAAATTCATAGTAAATAATGTATTGTGTCATTTTGGAGTCACATTGTAAATGAGATTTTTTATTTATTTTTTAAATAGGTTATTGAAATAAAATAAAAATGAGGAGCCCTTAACAGTCAAACATGAAAAACATTTCACAAATGAATTCGGAGGAAAATCTAGTCAAAATGTCTCAAAATACCTTATGTACCAACTTTTCCCATAGAAAATGTTATCCAAAAAATTATCAAATTATTAACTTTGTTCCATCTGGTCTGAGACGACATTAAACTTGTGTGTGGATACCCAGGGTATGCGGGTACCACGTATTGAGACTTGGAGGAGGCTCCTTATGGTAGAGAAATTCATATTAAATTATCTGGAAACAGCTCTGGTAGACATTTCTGCAGTCAGCATGCCAATTGCACGCTCCCTCAAAACTTGAGATATTTGTGGCATTGTGTTGTATGACAAAACTGCATATTTCAGAGTGGCCTTTTTTTTGTTCCCAGCACAAAGTGCACCTCTGTAATGATCATGCTGTTTAATCAGCTTCTTGATATGCTACCTAACCCTAACCCTGTCAGGTGGATGGATTATCTTAACGTTTTGATAACCATGTAAATCTCTCGGACAAGGTAACTTTAATCAATATATTAGACTCTATTTACTCAGATTCGAAAATGCTAATTAGCGTCAACGTAGGCATTATGCAAAACTAATCCCTGCAAGCTCCTGCGTGTCATCTCTGACGCCTTTGCTAACAGGTATTGTGTCAATTTACAACTTGCACAAGACAGTTCACGGAACTGTCAATTGAAAAACATTTTGCGAGTTTATTCATTACTACATTTAGCTAACAGATAGTTAATCCAGAGATTATTACCTTTGCCTCGACAGTCTCGTCTAGATCCTCATGGCATTTGTAGTTCTTATGATAGCCACATTAGCAGCTAATTAGCATTACATTTTGGGGTGGTAAATACTTAGAGATATTTACATGGTTATCAAAATGTCATGTCAGGGTAAGCCTACATGAAACACAGCACTTATTTGAAGTGTTTCTAAAATCCCCAATGGGAACAATTTATGGTGGAATAACAATAGAAACCATGTTAGTTTGACCGCTAGGTTTTATGGGTATTATGACTCATACTGTGGTACTTACTCTATTTGTTATTAGGCAAACTAAGACGTCTCCCCCTTCTTGATAGCCCCCCTTTTGACGAGGAAGCACAAGTGTATCCTAGCACAGAAGAGTTTTACCATTTCTTCCACACACCCTTTGAAATCAGCTGTTGTATTGTCGTCAGAGAAAAGCATGCACACATTTAAAAACAATATGCTACTTAACCTTTTATGTATAAAATGTATTGCAAAACTAACTTACATTTTTTTCATCGCTTTACACATTTATTTTGGGATCCACCCCGGTAAACGTCCTTTGCCTGATGGATAAGGACCATCTCATTCCATAAAAGCACATTTTCGTCCACATCACTCTCCTCACCCCCTCTCCTCCATTATTTTGACCTTTTTTCCAAAGGAGGCGAGAGAGGACTAGGAAGAAACGCAGGAGTTGAGCAAATCTAATTGAAAAAAAGCACCTACACACACTCTTGTCCTTACTTTAAGCCCCTTCTCTTTGTTTCTCCTGCTGTTAAGTCTGGTGCCGTCTTGTGATAATTTTTTTCAACAATTGTAAAGCAATTTTGGGTCATTGAAAAGCTCTACATATAGGTCTCATGTATTCGTATTATTGATCTAAAAGACGGATTGACTTTCAAAATCAAGCCTTCAACAATCAAACAAGAAAAGCACAAATCAATTGGGAGGAAAAGCTTGTCAAAATACCTTCTGCACCACATTTCCATGTAGAAAGAGTTACAGAAAAACTGAAATTATGTTCCTATTTCTTCTGAGACTACATTAAACTTGTGTATGGATCCCCAGGGTATGCAGGTATCACATATTGAGACACTGGACTCTCTCCTATGTGAGTTCTCTGATGTGATGTCATTTTGGAGCGCCGGGTGAAGCACTTCCCACACTGTGTGCACTCGTAGGGCTTCTCCCCGCTGTGGACCATAGCATGTCTGATCAGGTTGCACTGCTGGGTAAAACTCCTGCCACACTGATCGCAGGTGTACGGTTTCTCTCCGGTGTGACTCCGGAGGTGTACTTTGAGCTGGCAGAGACGCTGGAAGCTCTTCCCACAAAAGGTGCAGCTGAAACGCCTCTCGGTGGTGCCGCCCGACCTCCACTGAGTCCTCATTCTCTTCACCATGTTAAAACTACTGCGACTCAGGCTGTATTCTGAGAAGGTGGAGGTGGTGGCCATGTTTGACCCTGTCATGCACTCGCTCAATCTCACTGTTGCTTCTGAAGCCCTGTATTGATGCTGCCTTGACTGTAGAGCTAAACTATTACCTACATTATTTGAGTTCAGCGTCTCGCTACTCTGTCCCTCTGGCATCTGTTGTCTAGTCTCATCAGCCGATGTCCTGATATGTCTTTTAATGTGTTTTGATGCACTGAACATATTAGCATGTGGTTTCCATATAGAAGAGTGAAGCGGTGGCCCCACTTCATTGGTCATCGTAGGAATGGATGGCAGCCCACTATGAGATGGGAAAATTGAGATATTCTGAGAGTACTCTTCTGTGGAATGAAAGGAGAAATCTGGGTGGCCATCAGGGTCAGTGTTTCTGCCTGGACCCACAGAGGTCCACAGCTGCCCATCATTGTCATCCATGACAAACTGGTCAGGTCCTGCCAGGGTTGTGGTCTGATCCAGCTCCTCCTCTTTCTCATCTTTCACCATCACTAGGTTTAGTGAGTCCTCGTCTGGCCGGTGCTGCTCTGTGCTGAACACCTCTGTAGATGAGAGCCGGGGTGTTCCTGGTTCCTCTGGACGATCAGAATTGGTGTAATGTTCCACGGAGTCTCTGGGAGATATATTGGGTTGTGTGATGAAGTCCTCATCACAGTGCCGTTGCTCAAAGGATGGTGGTTTCCCAGGCTTGGAACCAGACTCTAAAGATTTAGGGATCAACATAAATTAAACATTATAAAAGACCCTTAACAGTTGCAAAATAGACTGCTTTAGAACTGACTATGTGTGTATGTGCACTCCATTTGCCAGAACATAAAACACCCAACCCCAATGCAGCGATTTGGAACGTGCATACCACCACCCTCACACATTCTTCCATAGACAGACAGAGCAGTACCCCTTATGGTCACACCCACCCTCTCCAGTGATCCTGAGCCCTTCCTGAGGGTCAGTCTTCCACACGTCCTCTGCTGTCTCCTCATCTTTGATCAGTATGGGTTCAGTCTCCACTCTCTGCTCCACATCTGTAGGCTGTAACAGGGACTGAGGTTATTACTCTGGGCGCACACCATATCTAACACTTTTTATACTCATGAATCACACGAAAGCGGTAAATTCTCCTGATATTCCAATAACAGAATTGATCCAAAAGGTCAGGTCTCTATAACTCTAAAAGGTGATGTATCACACATGGAGATGAGAGTCCTCTTCAACTGCCATATTGTCTTCTCCCCACTGTGAGTTACTCCTCTGCTTGTTCAAAATAATCTTTACTGGATATGAAGATCTCTCTGATAACATGGGGTAAAAACCTGGAAAATAATTGTATTCAGTCAATTATTAGGATTATTCACACGTTTGTGTTTTTATTCATTTGTTCAAGATGCAATCAAATTACCGTGAAGTACTACCTTTTCTCCTGACTCGTCCTCGTGTCTTCTTCAGCTCGCTCTCCATCATTTGACACTTCTTTTTCAGTACATCAATATCACGCTGGCTTTGGGTCATTTCCAAACGTATAACAGCACAGCTATCATCTACACGATTGTTTATTTCTGCTACAGCTGCTTTAGCCAATACCTCAAGAATGGATACCAACTGCGCCTGAAAATTGCAGCTGGCCATCTTGTCCAACCCAGGATTCTCTGTGATTAAGTAAATAGAATACAATTCTCTAACTAGACAGTGTGTAAGAAACAATCCGTTTATTTATAGTTCTAACACTATGGCAAATGGCCCAATTTGGTATGTGTAAGAAGAGAACGAGTCGCGCAAACAATGTTGTTGATAAATAGCAGCAATGTTGGAAGTGGGATATTCGTATGTAATCGCACTTCCGTTCAACTCATAAGGTATTACCGTAAATATGAGACTGCAACAGCCCTTCAAATGTGGTATAGTTTGACACTGGCAAAGTACCAGGGTGTATTCAGGCCCAACCGGCCACTGGATGGCGGTATTATTTATTTTACGTCGTGTGTCATGTTACAAACGACGTAAAGGGAAAAGTACCGCCATCATGCAGCGGTTTGGGCTAGGTGTATTCTTGTCTGCACGTAGAGCAGACATATCTATTTACAAAAAAATACGACAAAGAATTCAGATAGTAAAACGTATTTTTTTAGTTAAATAGATATGGCTACATGTTGGGGAGAGTGCAGTGGCAGACATGATTATAAATGCAGCCAAGGCTATTTGCATTTATAATGCACAACGCATTGTGGTAAAATACAAAAACACTTTTCAACCATTCATACAAATTACATTATATTATATATATTATCAAATATTGTCATCTCCGTTCTCATCCACACAACCTAATGAAACCATTCTGAAAATGTGGTATGGTATTTATTAAAGGAGAGAAAAGAGAAATAACATGTTTGACACAGCTGGGGAACAAAGGACAAAAAAACTTGTTTAATGTGAACTTAAAATGAAACTTCATTTATATATTTCAAGTAACTATTGCATACTACATGCATTATAGCTGATTTACATTGAGGTCCTTCTCTTAGGTTTTTAAAGGCATGTACCACCACCCTCACACACAAACATACAGTTGAAGTCGGAAGTTTACACACACTTAGGTTGGAGTCATTAAAACTCGTTTTTCAACCACTCCACACATTTCTTGTTAACTAACTATAGTTTTGGCAAGTCGGTTAGGACATCTACTTAGTGCATGACGCAAACAATTGTTTCACAATTCCAGTGGAACAGAAGTTTACATACACTAAGTCGACTGTGCCTTTAAACAGCTTGGAAAATTCCAGAAAATGATGTAATGTCTTTCTAAGTTTCTGATAGGCTAATTGACATAATTTGAGTCAAAGCCTACCTTCCAACTCAGCACCTCTTTGCTTGACATCATGGTAAAATCAAAATAAATCAGCCAAGACCTCAGAAAAAAAAATGTAAACCTCCACAAGTCTGGTTCATCCTTGGGAGCAATTTCCAAACGCCTGAAGGTACCACGTTCATCTGTACAAAAAAATAGTACGCAAGTATAAACACCATGGGACCAGGCAGCCGTCATACCGCTCAGGAAGGAGACGCGTTCTGTCTCCTAGATATGAACGTACTTTGGTGCGGAAAGTGCAAATCAATCCCAGAACAGCCGCAAAGGACCTTGTGAAGATGCTGGAGAAAACAGGTACAAAAATATCTATCTCCACAGTAAAACGAGTCCTATATCGACATAACCTGAAAGGCTGCTCAGCAAGGAAGAAGCCGCCATAAAAAAAATCCAGACTACGGTTTGCAACTGCACATGGGTACAAAGATTGTACTTTTTGGAGAAATGTCCTCTGGTCTGATGAAACAAAAATTGAACTGTTTGGCCATAATGACCATCGTTATCTTTGGCGGAAAAAGGGGGAGGCTTGCAAGCCGAAGAACCCCATCCCAACCGTGAAGCACGGGGGTGGCAGCTTTAAAAGGCTAACTGATTTTTAGAAAACCCTTTAGCAATTATGTTAGCACAGCTGAAAACTGTTGTGCTAATTAAAGAAGCAATAAAAACAGCCTTCTTTAGACCAGTTGAGTATCTGGAGCATCAGCATTTGTGGGTTCGATTACAGGCTCAAAACGGCCAGAAACAAATAACTTTTTTCTCAAACTCATCAGTCTATTATTTTTCGGAGAAATGAAGGCTATTCCATGTGATTAATTGCCAAGAAATAGAAGATCTCGTACAACGCTGTGTACTACTATCTTCACAGAACAGCGCAAACTGGCCCTAACCAGAATAGAAAGAGGAGTGGGAGGCCCCGGTGCACAACTGAGCAAGAGGACAAGTACATTAGAGTGTCTAGTTTGAGAAATAGACGCCTCACAAGTCAACTGGCAGCTTCATTAAATAGTACCAGCAAAACACCAGTCTCAACGTCAACAGTGAAGAGGCGACTCCGGGATGCTGGCCTTCTAGGCAAGAACATTTCTAAGTGACCCCAAACTTTTGAACGGTAGTGTAAGTAGAGGTATTAGATAAAGAGTATGCATATTAGATCGTGTGTAGAAGATAACAGGTGGTGTTGATTGAGCTGCATGAGAGAATATGCATAACAGTACAGCAGTACTGATATATCTGTGAGAGAGTAAGTTAATTAGGGCTGTGTGTGTGTATACAGCAGTGTGTGTATACAATGACTGTGTGTACACTGGGTGGTTATTCTCTCCAGGAGAGGAAGTAGAGCTCACCCAGTGCATCGCTACACACCAGTTCACTGGAGCAGTGTGGGTTCACCTCCAAGACCAGAACAGGACCCGCACACACAAACCAACCCACCCGTACAGTAGCACAGAGAAATAGTGTAAGCACACACACAAAGTACTTATGTAAAAATACTTTAAAGTACTACTTAAGGTTTTTGGGGTATCTGTACTTTACTATTTCTATTTTTTTACCAACTATTACTTCACTACATTCCTAAAGAAAATAATGTACTTTTTACTCAATACATTTTCCCAGACACCCAAATGTACTCGTTACATTTTGACAGGAAAATGGTCCATTTCACAACTTATCAAGCGATCATCCCTGGTCATCCCTACTGCCTCTGATCTGGCGGACTCACTAAAAACAAATGCTTTGTTTGTAAATTATGTCTGACTGTTGGAGTGTTCTCCTGGCTCTCCGCCAATAAATAAATAAAATAGAATGTTGCCATCTGGTTTGTTTAATATAAGACATTTGAAATGGTTTATACTTTTGATACTTAAGTACATTTGAGCAATTCCATTTACTTTTGATAATTAAGTATATTTAAAACCAAATACTTTTAGACTTCTCAAGTTGTATTTCATTGGGTGACTTTTACTTTGACTAGTCATTTTATATTAAAGGTATCTTTACTTTTACTCAAGTATGACAATAGAGTACTTTTTCCACCACTGCCTGTACAGAGATGCAGATAGTGTAAGCATACAAACATAAACAGTATATTGCTGTGACTATTCATCCATTCTTTGAGAAATTATTTGAGTGTGTGAACATTTACGAGTTAGAATAACATCCACCTGTTTCTTGGTGTTTCTGTCCCACATTTTGACAGTTCTGTCATGGGACTTCGAGATCACCATCGTGCTGTTGACGAGTCACAGTACACTGATCCTGTGCCTAGGGAAAAATCAATCCAAAATAATATTCATCATCATCGAAAAAAGACATCAGTTTCATCAGAGGAAAAGGGAGAGCTCTTACAGGTTTCTTGCTGCTCCAGGAGTTGATGTTTGGTGGCTGCTTGAACCACATATTTCCCTTGGAATCTCCACACACAACCAACTCTGGAGACAGGACACAAATTACAGTGCCGTTAATAAATTATTCATATAACAATGTGTGTACACATTATTTGTTTACACAATATGTATCAAAATGTGTATGAGTATGCTGATGGACACCCCGACACCCCAAACCACAGCTCTGGCTGTTCTGAGGCCCTCTCCTCCCTGCCTCTTGCAGCCATCTCACTACAGTGGAAGTCAATTGAATTGCACATCATTGTGCCTGCAGGCCTGTCGTAGAACATGAAGCCTCTGAGCCTGACCCCACCTCTCCATCCCGCTGACCCTTAACATTCCACCCTTAACACATGGTCACTGTTACACCTTTCGAGTTTCGGGATGACTGATGTAAGAACAATACATAAGAAAGAGTAAGGTGAGATGTAAGACTGTTCCTACCTTGACTCTACACAGGTACACACAAGCGATGAAGTACGAAATCACTAAATTTGTTGACTTCCTGCTCACTCCATTATCTCCGCCCCGTTGATAGGCAAATCAATGAAGAGGTAAATCTTTGAAACTACTAATCATATAAATCTTTTTCTCTTCTCTATTTAGCCATCTACAGCATCTAATGAACCTTGATTCAGATGACCAGTTTTATACAGTCCCAGTGGTGTCAGTTTAGACAATGTACACAGTAAGTGTAGTTTCCAGATGTAAAATATAAAAGTTGTATAAACATGTATAGCCTATTACACAAACCAATATTTTATTGCCTCGTTTTGAAAAGACATACAGTAACTTAACACTTTGGGGCAGCAGAGTAATTTCCAAACCTTAACTGAAAATCAAGTTGAATTGAGTTATTAACCTGACCTGATATGAGACTGTCCCTTGTGGCAAGACGTGACATCCCAGATAGTCAGACACTTCCTAGACAATACAGACTAAATGGCTCCTACATATTATTCATCTAAAAGCACAGATTGACTCTTTCATTAAATACATTTGCTTGAATATAAATAATATGGTTTTATGATTTTGTGGTAGAAATATAAAATGTTAGTAGATGTAAATAAATAGGTTATTAAAAAAAGTGAGGATCCGTGAACAGTGAAACATGAAAACCATTTCACAAATCAATGAGGAGGAAAAGGTTGTCAACATTTCTCAAAATACTTTCTAAACCAAAATTTACATAGAAAGTGTTTCCGAAGCATAACGCAATTATGTTCCATCTGTTCTGAGACTATATTAAACTTGTGTGTGGATCCCCAGAGTATGCAGGTGCCAGGTGTGGAGACACTGCACTCTCTCCTATGTGAGTTCTCTGATGTGATGTCATATTGGAACGCTGGGTGAAGCATTTCCCACACTGTGTGCACTCGAAGGGCTTCTCCCCACTGTGGACCACAGCATGTCTGATCAAGTTGCACTGCTTGGTAAAACTCCTGCCACACTGTTCACAGGTGTACGGTTTCTCTCCGGTGTGACTCCGGAGGTGTACTTTGAGCTGGCAGAGACGCTGGAAGCTCTTCCCACAGAAGGTGCAGCTGAAACGCCTCTCGGTGTTTCCGCCTGATCTCCACTGAGTCCTCATTCTCTTCACCATGTTAAAACTACTGTGACTCAGGCTGTATCCAGAGAAGGTGGAGGTGGTGGCCATGTTTGACCCTGTCATGCACTCACTCAATCTCACTGTTGCTTCTGAAGCCCTGTACTGATGCTTTCTTGGCTGTAGAGCTAAACTATTTCCATCATTATTTGAGTTCAGCGTCTCGCTGCTCTGTCCCTCTGGCATCTGTTGTCTAGTCTCATCAGCCAATGTCCTGACATGTCTTGTCATGTGTTTTGCTGCACTGAACATGTTAGCATGTGGTTTCCATATAGAAGAGTGAAGCGATGGCCCCACTTCATCTGTCATAGTAGGAACAGATGGCAGCCCACTATGAGATGGGTAAATTGAGATATTCTGAGAGTACTCTTCTGTGGAATGAAAGGAGAAATCTGGGTGGCAGACAGGGTCAGTGTCTCTGCCTGGATCCACAGAGGTCCACAGCTGCCCATCAGTCTCATCCATGACAAACTGGTCAGGTCCTGCCAGGGCCGTGGTCTGATCCAGCTCCTCCTCTTTCACCATCACTAGGTCTAGTGAGTCCTCGTCCGGCCGGTGCTGCTCTGTGCTGAACACCTCTGTAGATGCGAGCTGGGGTGTTCCTGGTTCCTCTGGACGATCAGAATTGGGGTAATGTTCCACTGAGTCTCTGGGAGATATATTGGGTTGTGTGATGAAGTCCTCATCACAGTGCCGTTGCTCAAATGATGGTGATTTCCCAGGCTTGGAACCAGATTCTAGAGATTTGGGGATAAACATAAAATAAACATTACAAAAAGACCCTTAAGAGCAAAACATGACTGCTTTAGAGCTGATTGTGTGTACGTGCACTAAATATGCCAGAACATAAAACAACAATGTAGCAATTTGGAACGTGCATACCACCACACCCACACAGTCTTCCATAGACAGACAGAGCAGTACCCCTTATGGTCACACCCACCCTCTCCAGTGATCCTGAGCTCTTCCTGAGGGTCAGTCTTCCACACGTCCTCTGCTGTCTCCTCATCTTTGATCAGTATGAGTTCAGTCTTCACTCCCTGCTCCACATCGGTAGACTAACAGGGGACTGAGGTTATTACTCTGGACACACAGCATATCTAACCCTTTTCATACTCATGAATCACACAAAAGCGATAAAACTCCTGATAAGCCAATATCAGAATTTATCTTAGTTGTTAAAGGTGATGTATCACACCTGGGGTTGAGAGTCCTGTTCAACAGCCAGCTCTTCGTCTCTGCACTGTGAGCTACTCCTCTGCTTATTCAAAACAATTTTGACTGGATATGAAGATCTCTCTGATGCCATAGAGTAAAAAGCAAGAAAATAATTGTATTCAGTCAAATATTAGAGCTATTCACACATTTGGGTTTCGCATATCCAATCAATTTACTAGCCTGGAGACCCGATGTTGAATTTCATAGAAATTTCATAGAAATAGAGCAGGAAAGTTCTCTCACGACGTCTACAAGCCAGAATGTCAAATAAAACAATAGTTTAACTTACTTTACTGGTTGTCGATGTATTTGTTCCTTTTGCAGGTACATTACATGACCAAAAGTATGTGGACACCTGCTCCTCGAACAACTCATTCCAAAATCATGGGTATTAATATGGAGTTGGTCCCCCTTGGCTGCTACAACAGCATCCACTCTTCTGGGAAGGCTTTCCACCAGATGTTGGAACATTGCTGCAAGGACTTGCTTCCATTCAGCCACAAGAATATTTGTGATATTTGACACTGATGTTGGGCAATAAGGCCTGGCTCGCAGACGGCGTTCTAATTCATCCCAAAGATGTTCGATGGGGTTGAGGTCAGGGCTCTGTGCAGGCAAGACAAGATATTCCACACCGATCTCATACCATTTCTGTATGGACCTCCCTTTGAGCACGGAGGCATTGTCATTCTGAAACAGGAAAGGGCCTTCCCCAAACTGTTGGAAACACAGAATCATCTAGAATGTCATTGTATGCTGTAGCGTTAATATTTCCCTTCACTGGAACTAAGGGGCCTAGCTGAACCATGAAAAACAGCCCCAGACCATTATTCCTCCTCTACCAAACTTTACAGTTGGCACTATGCATTTGGGCAGGTAGCGTTCTCCTGGCATCCGTCGAACTGCTAGATGGTGAAGCGTGATTTATCACTCCAGAGAACATGTTTCCATTGCTCCAGAGTCCATCGGTGGCGAGCTTCATGCCACTCCAGCCGACGCTTGGCATTGCGCATGGTAATCTTAGGATTGTGTGTGGCTGCTCGTCCATGGAAACTAATTTCATGAAGCTCCCGACAAACAGTTCTTGTGCTCACGTTGCTTCCAGAGGCAGTTTCGAACTCGGTAGTGAGTGTTGCAACTGAGGACAGACAATTTTTACGCGATGCTCGCTTCAGCACTCCCGACCTGTGAGCTTGTGTGGTCTACCGCTTGGCGTTGTTGCTCCTAGATGTTTCCACTTCACAATAACAGCACTTACAGTTGACCGGCACAGCTCTAGCAAGGCAGAAATTTGACGAATTGACTTGTTGGAAAGGTGGCATCCTATGAGGGTGCCACGTTGAAAGTCACCAAGCTGTTCATTAAGGCCATTCTACTTGCCAATGTTTGTCTATGGCAATTGCATGGCTATGTGCTCGATTTTATACACCTGTCAGCAACAGGTGTGGTTGAAATTGCCGAATCCACTAATTTGAAGGGTTGTCCACGTACTGTTGTATTTATAGTATAGGAATGCGAGACAATATAACCCACAGGAAAGTATAATTACACTTTTCAAATCCAATCAACAGGACCTGAAAAATTGTAATATCCTATGTTTCTCAAGAGTCGTGGTTGAACGAGGAGGACATGGGCATGAACTCAGCAAAAAAGAAACGTCCTCTCACTGTCAATTGCGTTTATTTTCAGCAAACTTAACATGTGTAATATTTGTATGAACATAACAAGATTCAACAACTGAGACAAACTGAACAAGTTCAACAGACATGTGACTAACAGAAATTGAATAATGTGTTCCTGAACAAAGGGGGTCGGTGAAAATCAAAAGTAACAGTCAATGCAGCTGTTGGCCACACCAGATAATAAGTACTGCAGTGCATCTCCTCAAAGACTGCACCAGATTTGCCAGTTCTTGCTGTGAGTTGTTTCCCCACTCTTCCACCAAGACACCTGCAAGTTCCCGGACATTTCTGGGGGGAATGGCCCTAGCCCTCACTCTCCGATCCAACAGGTCCCAGACGTGCTCAATGGGATTAAGATCCGGGCTCGTCACTGGCCATGGCAGAACACCGACATTCCTGTCTTGCAGGAAATCACGCAGAGAACGAGCAGTATGGCTCGTGGCATTGTCATGCTGAAGGGTCATGTCAGGATGAGCCTGCAGGAAGGGTACCACATGAGGGAGGAGGATGTCTTCCCTGTAACGCACAGCATTGAGATTGCCTGCAATGACAACAAGCTCAGTCCGATGATGCTGTGACACACTGCCCCAGACCATGACGGACCCTCCACCTCCAAATCGATCCCGCTCCAGAGTACAGGCCTCGGTGAAACGCTCATTCCTTTGACCATAAACGCAAATCCAACCATCACCCCTGGTGAGACAAAACCACAACTTGTCAGTGAAAAGCTTTTTTTGCCAGTCCTGTCTGGTCCAGGGACGGTGGGTTTGTACCCATAGGCAACGTTGTTGTCTGTGATGTCTGGTGAGGACCTGCCTTACAACTGGCCTACAAGCCCACAGTACAGCCTCTCTCAGCCTATTGCGGACAGTCTGAGCACTGGTGGAGGGATTGTGCGTTCCTGGTGTAACTCGGGCAGTTGTTGTTGCCATCCTGTACCTGTCCCGCAGGTGTGAGGTTCGGCTGTACCGATCCTGTGCAGGTGTTGTTACACGTGGTCTGCCACTGCGAGGATGATCAGCTGTCCGTCTTGTCTCCCTGTAGCGCTGTCTTAGGCGTCACACAGTACAGAGGTTGCAATGTATTGCCCTGGCCACATCTGCAGTTCTCATGCCTCCTTGCATCATGCCTTAGGCATGTGCACGCAGATTAGCAGGGACCCTGGGCATCTTTCTTTTGGTGTTTTTCAGAGTCAGTAGAAAGGCCTCTTTACTGTCCTACGTTTTCATAACTGTGACCTTAATTGCCTACCATCTGTAAGCTGTTAGTGTCTTAATGACCATTCCACAGGTGCATGTTCATTAATTATTTATGGTTCATTGAACAAGCAAGGGAAACAGTGTTTAAACCATTTACAATGAAGATCTGTGAAGTTATTTTGATTTTTACAAATTTATCTTTGAAAGACAGGGTCTGAAAAGGGGACGTTTCTTTTTTTGCCGAATTTACATCTCGCTGGTTTTTCCATGCATCATCAAGCCCAGATGGCAGATTCGGGTAAGGCGAAGGGAGGAGGTGGGTGTCTCTTTGTTAACAACAGCTGGTGTGTGACCTTTAATGTTAAGGAAGTGTTGAGTTGTTGCTCGCATGACTTAGAATACCTCCTGATAAGCTGCAGACCATATACTATGTACTATATTTCTCGTAGCCATTTAACACCAAACATATGCAGGCACTAAGACCACACGTAACAAGCTGTATAGGGCCATAAGCAAACAAGAAAATGCACATTCAGAGGTGGCGTGTCTTGTGGCCGCTGATTTTAATGCAGGGAAACTGAAATCCGTTTTACCAAATTGTTACCAGTATGTCATCACCTGTGCAACTAGAGGCGACAGAACTCGAGATCACCTTTACACCACACACAGAAACGCATACAAGGCCCTCCCTCGCCCTCCCTCTTGCAAATCAGACAATAACTCTATCTTCCTGCTTCCTGTTTACAAAAAAATAAAACAAAAAGTACCAGTGACAAGCTCAATACGGAAGTGGTCAGATGAAGCGGATGCTAAGCTACAGGACTGCACAGATTGGAAAATGTTCCGGGATTCATCTGGTAACGCTGAAGAATCATCGGCTTCATTAATAAGTGCATCAACGATGTTGTCCCCACAGTGACTGTACATACATACCATAACCAGAAGCCATGTTTTACATCCGCACTGAGCTAAAGCCTACAGCTGCCGCTTTCAAGGAACGGGACACTAATCCAGACGCTTTTAAGAAATCCTGCTATAAACTCAGACGAGCCATCAAACACGCAAAGCTTCCATAGAGGACTAAGATCGAATTCCACTATGCCGGCTCTGACGCTTGACGGATGTGGCAGGGCTGGCAAACTATCACGAATTAGAAAGGAAACTCAGCCGCGAGCTTCCCAGCGACACGAGCCTACCAGACGAGCTAACAGGTGGTGCTCTCATGCATGGTTCAGTGTTGCTTGACACTGAACCATGCATGAGAGCACCAGCTGTTCCAGATCACAGTAGTGATCTTGCTCTCTGTAGCCAATGTGAGTAAGACCTTTAAAACAGATTAACATTCGCAAGGCTGGGGCCAGATGGAATAGCAGGACGAGTACTCAGACCATGCGCTGACCAGCCGGTCTGTAATAACAACCTGTTTCAATCAGACCACCATTGTCCCCCTTCCAAAGAACGCCAAGGTAACCTGCCTAAATTACTATCGCTTCGAACCATTCACATCTATAGCAAATAAATGGTTTGAAAGACTGGTCATGGCTCCCCTCCTGTACTCCCTGTTCACTCACCATTGCGTGGCGGTGCACGACTCCAACACCATCAATTTGCTGAAAACAACGGTGGTAGGACTGATCACCGACGGCGAGGCAGCCTTTTGGGAGGGTGTCAGAGACCTGGTAGTGTGGTGCAAAGACAGAAACCTCTCCTTTAACGTCAGCAATTATTGTTGACTACAAGAAACTAAGGAGCGAGCGCTTCAAGTTCCTCAGTGTTCACATCAATTAGGAATTAACATGATCCACACACACCCACATAGTTGTGAAGAGGACATGACAGCGCCTCCTCCCCCTTAGGAAGGATGGGCCCTCAGATCCTCAAAAGATTCTACAGCTGCACCATTGAGAGCATCATGACTGGCTCCATCACTGCTTGGTATGGCAACTGCAAGGGGCCCGACCGCAAGCCGCTATTGAGGGTGGTGAGTACTGGGGGTCGAGCTCCCTGCCATCCAGGACCTTTATACCAGGCGGTGTCAGAGGAAGAATCCAGTCACCATAGCCATAGACCGCAAGGCAAACGGTACCAGTTCACCAAGTCTGGAACCAACAGGACCCTGAACAGCTTCTACCACGAACCAATAAGACAGCAAATCAAGGCTGCTAAATAGCTAATCAAATGGCTACCCAAACTACCTGCATTGAACCTTTAACTAACCATCTTGCATTGACTCTATGCGCGCGAATGCATGCACGCACACACTAGAGGTCGACCGATTAATCGGAATGGCCGATTAATTAGGGCTGATTTCAAGTTTTCATAACAATCGGAAATCGGTATTTTTGGGCGCCGATTTTGCCAATTTTATTTAATTAGGCAAGTCAGTTAAGAACACATTCTTAGTTTCAATGACGGCCTAGGAGGCAGAACGACAGAGTTATACCCTGTCAGCTCGGGGGATTCAATCTTGCAACCTTACAGTTAACTAGTCCAATGCTCTAACCACCTGATTACATTGCACTCCACGAGGAGCCTGCCTGTTACGCGAATGCAATAAGCCAAGGTAAGTTGCTAGCAAGCATTAAACTTATCTTATAAAAAACAATCAACGACTGTCGTTGCCCCAATGTGTACTTTATCCATAAACATCAATGCCTTTCTTAAAATCAATACACAAGTATATATTTTTTAAACCTGCATATTTAGCTAAAAGAAATCCAGGTTATCAGGCAATATTAACCAGGTAAAATTGTCACCTCTTGCGTTCATTGCACGCAGAGTCAGGGTATTTGCAACAGTTTGGGTTGCCTGGCTCTTTGCGAACTAATTTGCCAGAATTTTACGTAATTATGACATAACATTGAAGGTTGTGCAATGTAACAGGAATATTTATACTCATGGATGCCACCCGTTAGATAAAATACGGAACGGAATAAACGTTTTGTTTTCGAGATGATAGTTTCCGGATTTGACCTAAGGCTCAGATTTCTGTGTGTTTATTATAGTAAAGTCTATGATTTGATATTTGATAGAGCAGTCCGAGGGGTGGTAGGCAGCAGCAGGCTCGTAATAGTCAAATGTATATGGTTTAGAGAGAAATAGTCGACGCGTTATAATTCCTGTAATAACTTGCGGCTGAACTTGAAAGGGGTTCGTTCATTCGTTATTTTACCGTTCATGTCTTCCATAGAGAATGTCTTGATCTACTTCAAATAAGGTCTGTGTTTCGTGCAGGCTTAAACCGCCTCTGCGTTTTGATACCCGTGTAAATCTCACTAGGATTGTAGTATCTGGGATCTACATCTGTTTATATTAGTTACTGTGCTGTTACTAAGCAGTAATGCATTACGGCAGTGTTACATTACTACACCTAATAGGAAATGCACATGCGCACTGGGGTGCCGGGAACTGTAGCGCACGAGGGGTTTTGACTAAACGAAAACTAACCGTCTTTCCTCCTGCCTGGTCATTTCTCCACAACACAAATATTACAGTGGCGACGAGGTGATTAAACTACATAAACGAACATTGCTTGAAGGGAAGAATGTTGCGTGAGTAATGAAACTCAAAATAATTATGTAATTCGTCAGTTATTTTTTATTTTCTTTCGCCAGTAGAGAAGGCTAAGCACTGCTAGCACTGCTAGTACAGTATTCAGGAGCTGCCAAGTAGCAAGACTATTGGAGTCCAGAATAGGGACACTGTCCTCTGGTGGTTAAATTAAAAAAACTGTCATTGAACCCATTGAAATTAGGCGATCTCAGTGGAGAAATATTGTCAAAAAAAAAAAGGAAGAAGGAACGTAACACGGTGTGTACATTATTACAAATGAGTGCAGTGAATGAAGTAATTGCAGAAACTTCTGAAGTGAAGAATTAGATGAACATTAAGGAATACAAGGAATAAGGAAACTGAACAATTAATTGTGAAAATGGCAACCATTGGTCGAGTATCAGAGTTTGAGGCTATAAAAGAGGATTTTGATTCCTATTTGGAGCGTTTTGAGCGTTGGCTGGCTGCAAATGAAATCAAAGATGAAAAGAAAGCAGACGTATTTCTCAGTGTTTTGGGTCCAACTGAGTATGGATTGCTGAAAGTTCTCATTGAACCAATAAAAGCAGTGGAGTTGCACTAGGCAGAACTGACTGAAACTCTTTCAAGGTATTTCAAGCCTAAGCCAATTCTCATTGCAGAACGTTTCAGATATTACCAACGTCACCAGGGTCAAGGGGAAACCGTGGCTGACTACATCCTTGCTTTAAAAAGGTTGGCAAGTACATGTGAGTTTGCACGATTTCTTGATGATGCTCTCCGAGACAAGTTTGTATGTGGTCTCACAGGTGAAGCATATCACAGAAGGCTCCTGTCAGAGAAGGACCTGACCTTTAAGAAAGCCTGTGATATAGCACTTGGACTTGAGCTTGCCCACAGGGATACTATTGAGCTATCGGGACATGCAGAACGTCAGAAAGGTGTTCACAAGTTCAGTGATGCACGTGGTGAAAAAAGCTCACAAAAGTCACTTTTTTCAGTCCCGTCCTCAAGGTTACACAAGAACAAAGCAGCCCACATCTCAAAGGTCTAAGCCAAGTTGCTACAGATGTGGGGGAGATAATCATCAGCACAGTGAATGTCGATTCCAAAATGAAAAGTGCCACAATTGTGGAAAGGTTGGACATTTGCAGAGAGTGTGTAAGTCCTCAAAATGCACAGCAAGAGTGCACAAAGTGTCAGACGCAGCACAGGAAGAGGAAGTTACAACTGAAACAGTAGTGGAACTGTTCACAGTGTACACAGCTCAACAACAAAAAGATGGAATCTATCTCAACATGGAGTTAGCAGGAAAACCAGTAAAAATGCAGCTGGACACCGGAGCGTCTGTATCTCTGGTTCCAGAGAGACTCTACAAAGAAAAACTGAAAGAGTGCCCTCTTCAGCCCGCGTCCATCCACCTTTCTTCATACACTGGTGACAGTATTCCTGTGTTAGGGCAGATCCAGGGAAAGGAGTGGACGCTACCGCTTGTCATTGTTACAGGAGAAAAATCAGCCTTGCTAGGCAGAAACTGGCTACAAAAGATCAAGTTGAACTGGGAAGAAATCTTCAGTCTGAGAAATGACAAACCAGTGAGTCAGGCTACACTAACATGCTGGAGACGCACAAATAACTTTTCAAAGATGGCTACGGTGAAATACATGACTTCACAGCAAAAGTGCACTACTTTTTTGTGATGTCCAAACTTGTGAAACATGAGGAGAATCCATAATGATGCAATTTGATGAAATTGTTATCGTAGTTTTTTTCTAATGCATGTCTTTTTTAAATTATTTTTTACCCCAATTTCGTGGTATCCAATTGTTGTAGTAGCTACTATCTTGTCTCATTGCTACAACTCCCGTACGTGCTCGGGAGAGACGAAGGCTGAATGTCATGCGTCCTCCAATACACAACCCAACCAGCCGTACTGCTTCTTAACACAGCGCACATCCAACCCGGAAGCCAGCCGCACCAATGTGTCGGAGGCTACACCGTGCACTGTGCCCGGCCCGCCACATCGCTGGTGCGCGATGAGACAAGGAGATCCCTACCGACCAATCCCTCCCTAACCCGAGCGACGCTAGGCCAATTGTGCGTCGCCCCACGGACCTCCCGGTCGCGGCCGGTTACAACAGAGCCTGGGCGCGAACCCAGGGCACAGCTGGCGCTGCAGTACAGCGCCCTTAACCACTGCGCCACCCGGGAGGCCGCAAGGTGCCATGTCATAGCTGACACCCCATTCTTTTTGCAGACACCTTTGATCTTAATTCAGAACAGATACAGTATTAAAATGAGTTTTGGGAAAATGTGTTTGCATAAAAACCTGTGGGAGATTTTACAGTAATTCCATTACCAAGATTGCATCAGTTCTTCTACTAAATTAGTTTTTGTAAATGTTTCAGTGGAAATTGTTAAAAGTAGTCCTTGTGCATAGAGTTGTATGGTTTGTTAAACTTTGAAACGAATGGTTTTTGTTTGGCAT
Organism: Oncorhynchus mykiss; assembly: GCF_013265735.2. Lineage (NCBI taxonomy): Eukaryota > Metazoa > Chordata > Actinopteri > Salmoniformes > Salmonidae > Oncorhynchus > Oncorhynchus mykiss. The sequence goes on from NC_048572.1 coordinate 74,144,465, forward strand.
ACATTTCAAAGTAAAATAGTCAAATGAGTCAAAGTGTCATTCTGTTATAGTTGAATTGCCATGCTGCTACTGCTTCACATACGCTGCTGCTACATCTCTGTCTATCTGTCTACCTAGATGTACATACAGTGCCTACAGAAAGTATTCACAACCATTTACTTTTTCCAAAACAAATTGTTACAGCCTGAATGGATTATACTGAGATGTTGTGTCACTGGCACACACACAACACCCTATAATGTCAAAGTGGAATTATGTTTTTCAAAATGTTAACAAATTGTCGAGTCAATAAGTATTCAACACCTGTGTTATGGCATGCCTAAATAAGGTCAGGAGTAAACATTTGCTTAACAAGTCACATAATAAGTTACACGGACTCATTCTGTGTGCGATAAGTGTTTAAAATGATTTTTTTGAAAGATCTCTGTGCCCCACATATACAAATATCTGTAAGGTCCCTCAGTCGAGCAGTAAATTTCAAACACAGATTGAACCACAAAAAACAGGGAGGTTTTCCAATGCCTCGCAAAGAAGGGCACCTATTGGTAGATGGGTAAAAAAATAAAAATAAGACATTGAATATCCATTTGAGCATGGTGAAGTTATTAAATTACACGTTTGATGGTGTATCAATACACCCAGTCACTACAAAGATGTAGGTGTCCTTTCTAACTCAGTTGTTGATGAGAGGAAGGAAACCTCTCAGGGATTTCACCATCCATTACACCTTGATCACACCTACAGAGTTTTGCGCATCATCATCTGGATGTGTGTGCAACAAAAGTTCAACATTCACGTTATGCTACCATTTATGTCAAGTCTTCTACGCATACAATTTGGTGTATACTTTTGATAAATCCACAACCAGCACTATGAAAAGTTAATTTAATGATATTTTCCTGTGGATATATTTCTCACATTCCTACCTGCAAATAGACTAACTGCACGGACAACCGGTAAATTAAGTTCAAATATAACTTTATTCAAAATTATAGCTTGTAAGGTAACATTATAGATCGTGAGAGGAAACTTCCCTGATCCAAACGCTCATTTATGCCCGACGTTGAATCCAATTAAATTCAACGTCGGGGTCTCCACTCTCCAACATGAATTTACCATGAATAATAACACAACTACCTTTTCGTCTGCGCGTCTTCTCCAGCTCGCTCTCCATCATTTGCCACTTCCTTTTCAATACATCAATATCTCGCTGGCTTTGGGTCATTTCCAAACGTATAACAGCACAGCTATCATCTACACGTTTGTTTATTTCTGCTATAGCTGCTTTAGCTAATACCTCCATAATGGATACCAACTGCGCCTGAAAATTGCAGCTCGCCATCTTGTCCTGCCCAAATTATAGATGTGTATTCTCTATGTGAAGTAGATAATATAAAATGTCCAAGTTAATGTGCAATAAACAATCCGTAGATGTTGATAAATGGCAACAATGTAGTGAGTGGGTAACGTGTGAGCGAGCAATCGCTCTTCCGTTCAATTCGTGACGTAAGTATTTATTACCGTAAATATAAGACTACAACAGCCCTACAAAATTGGTGGTATTAGCACTGGCCAGTAAATACCAAGGTATAAACCAGACTGCATGTATGGTAGCCATATCTATTTACAAAAAATACGAATTCGAAAAAATAAAGAATTTGGATCGTAAAAACGTAATCTGTTTTTAAGTTAATAGATATGGCTACATGTAGGGGAGAGTGCAGTGCAATCCAGTGACAAACATGGTTATTAATGCATAAAATACTATTCAGTGCTTAATTTGAACCGGGTCCAGCACCTCTATGTTTTGGACTGTTTCGTTCCGGAACCTATTTGGCCAGATCCGGTACCTCTCGTGGCACGAAAAATAATTGTCCGTTGTATAAATTCGAATAAAAGCGATCGAAGTTCATTGAACTTAAATTTAAAATAATTTGCCAAAGTTATAGAATAACTGCTGTCTGTTCAGAAATAAATGAAATAATTCAGAATAGCCTGCTACACCATGAAAAAGACCATCATTTAGCCACAGAGGAGCAATAGCTTTTCTTTGTTGCCAATTATTATTTATTTTTTTCACCTTTATTTAACCAGGTAGGCAAGTTGAGAACAAGTTCTCATTTACAATTACGACCTGGCCAAGATAAAGCAAAGCAGTTCGACACATACAACGACACAGAGTTACACATGGAGTAAAACAAACATACAGTCAATAATACAGTAGAAACAAGTCTATATACGATGTGAGCAAATGAGGTGAGATAAGGGAGGGAAAGGCAAAACAAAAAAAAAGGCCATGGTGGCAAAGTAAATACAATATAGCAAGTAAAACACTGGAATGGTAGATTTGCAGTGGAAGAATGTGCAAAGTAGAAATACAAATAATGGGGTGTAAAGGAGCAAAATAAATACAGTAGGGAAAGAGGTAGTTGTTTGGGCTAAATTATAGATGGGCTATGTACAGGTGCAGTAATCTGTGAGCTGCTCTGACAGTTGGTGCTTAAAGCTAGTGAGGGAGATAAGTGTTTCCAGTTTCAGAGATTTTTGTAGTTCGTTCCAGTCATTGGCAGCAGAGAACTGGAAGGAGAGGCGGCCAAAGAAATAATTGGTTTTGGGGGTGACCAGAGAGATATACCTGCTGGAGCGCGTGCTACAGGTGGGTGATGCTATGGTGACCAGCGAGCTGAGATAAGGGGGGACTTTACCTAGCAGGGTCTTGTAGATGACATGGAGCCAGTGGGTTTGGCGACGAGTATGAAGCGAGGGCCAGCCAACGAGAGGGTACAGGTCGCAATGGTGGGTAGTATATGGGGCTTTGGTGACAAAACGGATTGCACTGTGATAGACTGCATCCAATTTGTTGAGTATGGTATTGGAGGCTATTTTGTAAATGACATCGCCAAAGTCGAGGATTGGTAGGATGGTCAGTTTTACAAGGGAATGTTTGGCAGCATGAGTGAAGGATGCTTTGTTGCGAAATAGGAAGCCAATTCTAGATTTAACTTTGGATTGGAGATGTTTGATGTGGGTCTGGAAGGAGAGTTTACAGTCTAACCAGACACCTAGGTATTTGTAGTTGTCCACGTATTCTAAGTCAGAGCCGTCCAGAGTAGTGATGTTGGACAGGCGGGCAGGTGCAGGCAGCGATCGGTTGAAGAGCATGCATTTAGTTTTACTTGTATTTAAGAGCAATTGGAGGCCACGGAAGGAGAGTTGTATGGCATTGAAGCTTGCCTGGAGGGTTGTTAACACAGTGTCCAAAGAAGGGCCAGAAGTATACAGAATGGTGTCGTCTGTGATGAGGTGGATCAGAGACTCACCAGCAGCAAGAGCGACATCATTGATGTATACAGAGAAGAGAGTCGGTCCAAGAATTGAACCCTGTGGCACCCCCATAGAGATTGCCAGAGGTCCGGACAGCAGACCCTCCGATTTGACACACTGAACTCTATCAGAGAAGTAGTTGGTGAACCAGGCGAGGCAATCATTTGAGAAACCAAGGCTGTCGAGTCTGCCGATGAGGATGTGGTGATTGACAGAGTCGAAAGCCTTGGCCAGATCAATGAATACGGCTGCACAGTAATGTTTCTTATCGATGGCGGTTAAGATATCGTTTAGGACCTTGAGCGTGGCTGAGGTGCACCCATGACCAGCTCTGAAACCAGATTGCATAGCAGAGAAGGTATGGGGAGATTCGAAATGGTTGGTAATCTGTTTGTTGACTTGGCTTTCGAAGACCTTAGAAAGGCAGGGAAGGATAGATATAGGTCTGTAGCAGTTTGGGTCAAGAGTGTCCCCCCCTTTGAAGAGGGGGATGACCGCAGCTGCTTGCCAATCTTTGGGAATCTCAGACGACATGAAAGAGAGGTTGACCAGGCTAGTAATAGGGGTTGCAACAATTTCGGCAGAACATTTTAGAAAGAAAGGGTCCAGATTGTCTAGGTGACAAGGTGCAACAGTATAGCTTCCGTCCTTCTCCTCGCCTCGAACCATGGACCCTCTGCACACATCAACAACTGACACCCACGAAGCATCGTTACCCATCGCACCACAAAAGCCACAGCCCTTGCAGAGCAAGGGGAGCAGCTACTTCAAGGTCTAAGAGCAAGTGACGTCACCGATTGAAACGCTATTAGCGCGCACCCCGCTAACTAGCTAGCCATTTCACATCGGTTACCAAAGCTCCCTCCTGTGATCTAAGAGGTATGTATCAGATGCTCAACATGCTCTGCTAACACCTACTGTAATGGTTGAGCCTTAACACACGAAAACAACACTAGACATTATGGAACACAAAGATTTTACTATCTCATCCTGGAATATACAAGGACTGAGGTCATCTGCCTTTGGCCCAAAGAGCAGGAACCCAGACTTCATCAAATGAATTGGAAATACATACATTGTCATCCTACAAGAAACATGGTATAGAGGAGACGGACCCACTCATTTCCTTCTAGGTTACAGAGAGCTGGTAGTCACATGCACCAAACTACCAGGTGTGAAACAGGAAAGAGACTCAGGGGATATGCTAATTTGATATAGAACAGACATAACCCACTATTAAATTAGTCAAAACAGGAACATTTGACATCTGGCTAGAAATGAATAAGGAAATTATCTCAACAGAGAAAAATGTCCTTATGTGTGCTACCTATATCCTCCAATAGAATCCCTACACTTTAATGAAGACAGCTTCTCCATCAGCTTTTCCACATTCTGGTTGGGGTATGTACGTACAGTCACTGTGGGGATGACATCCTCGATGCACTTATTGATAAAGCCCGTGACTGATGTGGTGTACTCCTCAACGCCATCGGAAGAATCCCGGAACATATTCCAGTCTGTGCTAGCAAAACAGTCCTGTAATGTAGCATCTGCTTCATCTGACCACTTTTTTATAGACCGAGTCCCTGGTGCTTCCTGCTTTAAGTTTTGCTTGTAAGCAGGAATCAGGAGGATAGAGTTATGGTCAGATTTGCCAAATGGAGGGCGAGGGAGAGCTTTGTACGGAGTAGAGGTGGTCAAGAATGTTTTTTCTCTGTTTGCACTTTGGACATGTTGATAGAAATTCGGTAAAACTGATTTAAGTTTCCCTGCATTAAAGTCCCCGGCTACTAGGAACGCCGCCTCTGGATGAGCGTTTTCCTGTTTGCTTATGGCGGAATACAGCTCATTTACTGCGGTTTTAGTACCAACATCGCTCTGTGGTGGTATGTAGACAGCTACGAAAAATACAGATAATTTTCTGGGTAAATAGTGTGGTCTACAGCTTATCATTAACATAAGGTACTCAACCTCAGGCAAGCAAACATTTTGTGCACCAGCTGTTGTTTACATAAATGCATAGGCCCCCACTGTCTTACCAGAGGGTGCTGTTCTGTCTTGCCGATAGAGTGTATAACCCGCCAGCTCTATGTTCTTAATGTCGTCGTTCATCCACGACTCGGTGAAGCAGTTTTTAATGTTACGTTGATAGGATATACCTGCTTTCAGTTCGTCCCATTTATTTTCTAGCGATTGAACGTTAGCTAGCAGAATGGGGGCAAGGGAAGATTAGCTACTCGTCGCCTGGTCCTCACAAGGAACCCTGATCTTTTGCTTCAAAATCTCTGTTTCCTTCTCCAGCGAATCACGGGGATCGGGGCCTGGTCAGGTGTCAACAGTATATCCCCGCGTCCGACTCATTGAAAAACTTCTTCGTCCATTTCGAGGTGAGCAATCCCAGTTCTGTTGTTTAGAAGATCTTTCGGTCATAGGAGACAGTAGCAGCAACATTATGTACAAAACAAGTCACGAAGAACACGAAAAAACAAACAAAATAGCATGATTGGTTGAGGGACGATAAGTCATCTTGTCAGAGTGAGATTTGGTTATCACAACGCCACGCCAGAGTAAGCCTACACGAAACACAGCCTTTATTTTAAGTGTTTCTAAAATCAACTATGGGAAAAAGGAATGGTGGAACAATGATTGGAACCATTTGACCGCTAGGTTTTATGGATAATATGAAACCCCCACTGCGGGGCTCTATTATGTGACTTATTAAGCTAATCTTTACTCCTAAACTTATTTAGGCTTTCCATAACAAAAGGGTTGAATACTTATTTCAGCTTTTCACTTTTAATTCATTCAGGTTTTTATTTTTGTATTTTTTTTACAATATCAGGTAATGTGTGTTTGCCAGTGACAAAAGCTCTCAATTTAATTGATTTAACGATTTCAATTCTGTCTGTAACACAATAAAATGTGGAAAAAGTCAAGGGGTATGAATACTTTCTGAAAGGACTATAGGTGGGAGAAACAGACTGAAGGCTTGGACCAGGGAATTTAACCCCGGTGTCTAAGCCGGGTGTGTTATCACTAGAACACTAGCTCTGTTTGAATTGCATTCATTTTTCTGAAGTATATGTTGGTTGTTTAAAGATAAAAAATAAAAATCACCCAAGAATAATTTCTTACAGTGTGGTTGAGTGGGTAAAATTCCAGCGAAATGTACCATCTTACTGCCCCTCCTATTTCTAGTCCATCTAAATAAAGCATTGAAAAAATTAAGGTGGAGTTCCACAAAAAATATTCTCCATAGGCCCTTATATCAATGAATATTTGGGACATTAACCATTTTAATTTCTAAACCATTGACTGTATGAGAAACACATTTTTTTTGTTTTAATGCTGCCCTTTACATGCACTGAAACCCTCCAATTGTTTTCACAACACTCTCTTAAAAACACCAATATTAAGGTTGAAGAACCACATTGGGTGTTTCACAGTTCTTAATTTCTATTTTAAAACACATTCTGTGCATTAAAATATTTATATTGGGTTTACATTCAAACACCCTCCAAACACCAGATCTCAGCTTAGGTGCACTAATTTTCATGGTTTCATTACACAATCATGGTGTTTTGAGACTTTATATTTTTACAGTGTAGCTGTCTGCTCCATAGACCTACAGTATATACCGTATAGTGGCAACCCGTCATTCAGGGCAGGTGGGGCAGAGCCCCACAGGTTTTGAGCCCCACCGGTTTATTGCCTGTTTTGCATGTTATTTTGGTATTAATACATGTCACATACGAGTATGAAAACAATGTCACCCCCCCAAATTGTTTTTAATAAAGCCGCATACAAACATGGTCTCTTTTTTGCTTTCTTGAGTAAGGCAGGTCCAAAATGCAGGTGTTTCAGCCTAGCTCAGTGTTTTCTGTGGTGATGGGGCAGCCAGCGGAAAATACGTAGTGTATTATTTATTTTTATTTATCTGTTATTTTACCAGGTAAGTTGACTGAGAACACGTTCTCATTTGCAGCAACGACCTGGGGAATAGTTACAGGGGAGAGGAGGGGGATGAATGAGCCAATTGTAAACTGGGGATTATTAGGTGACCGTGATGGTTTGAGAGCCAGATTGGTTTGTAATGTAATGTATAGGTTGGTAATGTTCTCTGGTTGCGCCGTGATTGGCTCAGTGTTCTGTCACTCATGGGGACACTACGTCACCTCAAAATATACAGGGAGAGCTCATAAATTCAAGGTCATTGGCCACAGATAAAATGACGTCAAATCATGTTTTATCTACCGTAGCTTTGATTGGACTGATCCTGTCAACATCATACTTTCACAATCTTAGCTAGCAAGCTAGACAAGCAGTCATCATCATGAATCATGTCGACAATCTACAGCCAAATCCTTCTCAATCCTTGTCATATAAAGACATAGTTATAGATAAAACGTATCGGTGCTCATCGGCCATTGGACATTACACAACAAGTTGGAAATCGCAAATTCAACAATGAGTGGTTTGGAAGGAATCAGTGGCTAACTGCAAGCGTTGCAAAGCAATCACTAGCCTGCTATTCAGTGGAGTAGATGTGTGACCCAAGTCTGACTTTATGGGTCTCTTTTCAGAGCTTAAAAGGATAAACATTCAACACCATGGGCCAAAAAAGTTAAAATATATTTTCCATGCTGTCAAACCAGTCTGCCGCGTTCAAAACATCTGGAATCTTGGAACTGGGAAATCTCAGACTTCAGTGAGTTCAAGACAACTGGGAACTCTGAAAAATGAGCTCCGACTGGGAAAATACGTTTTGAACGGTCATCCAACTCGGAATTCCAAGTCGGGAGCACGGGCCTCTTTCTAGAGTTCCGACCTTAAGACCACTGATGTCATGGTTCGACCTTGTTTTTTTCAGAGTTCCCAGTTGTCTTAGTGTACAGGGAGAATACTGTAAGAATGGCCCATGTTCTGAATTCTGTTGCTGTACATTTTAAAAGTGTTGAACAAATATTTATATAGACTATGTCCATCTTAGCTCGCTCATTTATGTCTTAATCAAAATTACAGATTGCCTCTTATCTGCTTGTCCTCCCGTTATGCCATAGTTTGTACATCTCAATTGTCAGTAGAAACCACATTTATTTAAGGAAGTCTGCCATATCAGCTATGTTTTTTTTAAATGCAGTAAATGAGGCTGAATGAACTGTTTCGCTGCCAGATAATGTTCCGCTGATAGCCAGGTATAGCAGTGGTAATGATTCACTCCATGGTGCTGAAAAGAAAGCTCTGCTGTTAGGACAGCTTTATCTGGACCCTAACTGTCACACCCTGATCTGTTTCACCTGTCTTTTCACCTGTCTTTTCACCTCCATCCCCCTCCAGGTGTCGCCCATCTTCCCCATTATCCCCTGTATATTTATACCTGTGGTCTCTGTTTGTCTGTTGCCAGTTCGTTTTGTTTCGTCAAGCCTACCAGCGTTTTCCCCTCTGCTTCTGTCTCTTGATTGTTCCTGTTTCGTAGTTTCCCCAGTGTTGACCATTCTGCCTGCCCTGACCCTGACCCTGCCGTCCAGTACCTTTGCCCCACCTATCTGGATTACTGACCTCTGCCTGCACTTGACCTGTCTTTTGCCAGCACCTGTTCGATTAACTGTTGTTACTTCGACGTTGTCTGCATCTGGGTCTTACCTGAAATGTGATAGTACGAACTGACCATGACTGACCCAGCAGACTCGGACGAGCTGCACAATGCCATCTCCTCCCAAGGAGCCACCATTGGTAGGCACAAGGAATTGCTTCGTGGCCTTATGGAGGGGGTCCACATCTTGGCCGAACGCCATGCCCAGGCGTTGGACATCTTGATGGAGAAACTCTGTGGGTTGGTTGGGAGGCAGCCTACCATGACGGTAACCTCACAGTCCCTCAGTAACTCAGCAGTTAGCAGCGCAGCTTCATCGTTCACTCTGCCTTCCCGGGAGCCCCTCTTACCTCCCCCGGAACGCTTCAATGGAGAGCCTGTCGGGGGTTTCTAGCTCAGTGTGCCTTCATCTTTGAGCTTCAGCACTCCTCCTTTCCCTCGGACCGCTCTAAGATAGCGTACCTAATCACGCAGATGTCCGGGAGGGCGCTCGCCTGTGCTACAACTGTATGGGAGCAACAGCTGTCCATATGCGTCAGTCTGGAGGAGTTCACGGGAGAAGTAAAGAAGGTGTTTGATGCCCCATTCTCCGGAAGAGAGGCTACCCAGAAGCTACTCCAGCTTTGGTAGGATTTCCGCATGTTGGCAGCTGAGAGTGCCAGGAACCAGGAAGCGCTGTTCGACATGTTCCTACACGGAGTCTCGGAGGAGTTCAAGGACGAGCTTGCAGTCCAAGAATTACAGATAGATTTCGATTCCCTCATCGCCTTGACCATCAGGATCGTTGGGCGACTACGGGAACGACAGAGGGAGAGGAGATTCGAATTTGCTCACCCGTCCAAGGATTCCACCTCACCTCCGAGGCATCCCGGAAGTGCCCGATGGCCCCGTTGCCGAGGCTACCCGAGGTTCCCCGAGAGTCGCCGAAGACGGCCGAGTCACCATTTCCCGAGACTATGTAACGTCTTCCTGGTGGCTCAGAAGTTGCCCCGGACCTCTCCGCCATTCCCGCTGAGTACCAGGACCTTCGGGGGTTGTTCAACAAGGCCCGGGCCACTTCGCTTCTGCTACACCAACCATATGACTGCGGGATTGACCTTCTACCTAGCACCACTCCGCTCCAGGGACGACTGTACTCGCTGTTGGTACCGGAGACCAAGGCTATGGAGACCTACATTGGGGACTCCCTAGCTGGAGGATTTATCCGTCCTTCTTCCTCTCTTGCTGGCGCAGGGTTCTCCTTTGTGGACAAGACCCTGAGCCCGTGCATCAACTACTGGGGACTCAATGACATAACGGTGAAGAACCGCTACCCACTACCACTCATCTCCTCGGCCTTCGAGCCACTCCAGAGGGCCACCGTGGTTTCCAAGCTGGATCTATGGCCTACCACCTGGTGCGGACACAGGGTGGTAGGCGTATGTAAACTTCTGACCCACTGGAATTGTGATACAGTGAATTATAAGTGAAAATATAAATATAAGTGAAATAATCTGTCTGTAAACAATTGTTGGAAAAATGACTTGTATCATGCACAAAGTAGATGTCCTAACTGACTTGCCAAAAGTATAATTTGTGGAGTGGTTGAAAAACAGGTTTTAATGACTCCAACATAAGTGTATGTAAACTTCCGACTTCAACTGTACATGCTAATATTATCATTGACACTGTACCTATAATAACAAGCTGCACTGATGCAGCACTAAATGCTTTGTAGCTCAATGAAAAGTAGTATATCATTAACCGAGGACTACACCGGAAATAAGTGTTTTTACACTTTCACATGTCATCTTCTAGTCACAATCGTTGGACGCATACTCGGACCAACGTGCAGCGTGATCTGGGTTCAACATCTTTTTTTATTTAAAGTAAGTGAACCACACAACAAAACAATAAAGAATAAACGAAACGTGACGACAATGGAGTGCTAACATGCAACTACGCATAAACAATATCCCACAAAACACAGGTGGAAAAAGCTACCTAAATATGATCTCCAATTAGAGACAACAATTACCAGCTGCCTCTAATTGGGAATCATACAAAATCACCAACATAGAAAACAAAACTAGAACCCCACATAGAAATAATAAACTAGACTAACCCCCCAGTCACACCCTGATGTACTCCACCATAGAAAATAAGGTCTCTCTTGGTCAGGACATGACACCTCTGGATTTTCTTGTTCTTAAATTATTTTTTTTTACTGTACAATGTGTTTTACCTAAAATAAAATCAATCAATATTCTCTGCTCTTTTTCTTCACTTTTTCTTAACCAAATGCTCAATACATCATGGGTACCCCCACCACCACTCTCAGCATCAGTCCTTATTTATCAGTGGAGGAGGAAGGGACAAGATCAAAGTTTCCCACACACCTGGTGGAGCAGTGAATGGTTGATTGACTGAACGAGACGGATAGGCCTACAGTATACTCTATACTATCAAGTTAAAATTACAGGGAAAAGGCTTTGTTATCATTATGCAGAAATATAAAAACAATATATAAACGCAACATAAACAAATATATAAACACAACATGCAATAATTTTAAAGACTTTACTGAGTTACAGTTCATATAAGGAAATCAGTCAATTGAAATAAATTCATTAGGCCCTAATCTATGGATTTCACATGACTGGGAATACAGATATCAAATCAAATCAAATTTATTTATATAGCCCTTCGTACATCAGCTGATATCTCAAAGTGCTGTACAGAAACCCAGCCTAAAACCCCAAACAGCAAGCAATGCAGGTGTAGAAGCACGGTGGCTAGGAAAAACTCCCTAGAAAGGCCAAAACCTAGGAAGAAACCTAGAGAGGAACCAGGCTATGTGGGGTGGCCAGACCTCTTCTGGCTGTGCCGGGTGGAGATTATAACAGAACATGGCCAAGATGTTCAAATGTTCATAAATGACCAGCATGGTCGAATAATAATAAGGCAGAACAGTTGAAACTGGAGCAGCAGCACGGTCAGGTGGACTGGGGACAGCAAGGAGTCATCATGTCAGGTAGTCCTGGGGCATGGTCCTAGGGCTCAGGTCCTCCGAGAGAGAGAAAGAAAGAGAGAATTAGAGAGAACATATGTGGGATGGCCAGTCCTCTTCTGGCTGTGCCGGGTGGAGATTATAACAGAACATGGCCAAGACGTTCAAATGTTCATAAATGACCAGCATGGTCGAATAATAATAAGGCAGAACAGTTGGAACTGGAGCAGCAGCACGGTCAGGTGGACTGGGGACAGCAAGGAGTCATCATGTCAGGTATTCCTGGGGCATGGTCCTAGGGCTCAGGTCCTCCGAGAGAGAGAAAGAAAGAGAGAAGGAGAGAATTAGAGAACGCACACTTAGATTCACACAGGACACCGAATAGGACAGGAGAAGTACTCCAGATATAACAAACTGACCCTAGCCCCCCGACACATAAACTACTGCAGCATAAATACTGGAGGCTGAGACAGGAGGGGTCAGGAGACACTGTTAAAGAAAATTAACAGGTCTGTGAGAGCCGGAATTCTTACTGGTTGGTAGGTGATCAAATACTTACTGTATGTCATGCAATAAAATGCTAATTAATTATTTAAAAATCATACAATGTGATTTTCTGGATTTTTGTTTTAGATTCCGTCTCGCACAGTTGAAGTGTACTTATGATAAAAATGACAGACCTCTACATGCTTTGTAAGTAGGAAAACCTGCAAAATCGGGCAGTGTATCAAATACTTGTTCTCCCCACTGTATGTGCATGTTATGTGTGAGTGAGCAGATGATGAAGCGAGTGTGTGTGTGAGAGTGCATAGAGCCAGTGCAAAAATACAAATTAAAAAGGTCAATGAGGATACAAGGTTAACTCAGATAGTCCGTGTAGCTATTTTGTTAGCTATTTATCAGTCATATTGCTCGGGGATGGAAGCTGTTCAAGAGCCTGTTGGTGCCAGACTTGATGAACCGGTACCACTTGCCGTGCGGAAGTAGAGAGAATAGTCTATGGCTTGGATGGTTGGAGATCCTTGCGACATGTGACCTTGCATTATCATGTTGAAACATGAGTTGATGGCACTAAAATGGGCCTCGGGATCTCGTCACAGGATCTCTGTCCATTCAAATTGACATCAATAAAATGCAATTGTGTTCGTTGTCCATAGCTTATGCCTGCCCATAACATAAACCCACCGCCACCATGGGGCACTCTGTTCACAACGTTGACATTAGCAAACCGCTTGGCCACACGCCATACATGTGGTCTGCGATTGTGACACCAGTTGGACGTACTGACAAATTCTCTAAAACAACGTTGAAGGCGGTTTATGGTAGAGAAATGTACATTATATTATCTGGCAACAGCTCTGGTGGACATTCCTGCAGTCAGCATGCCAATTGCACGCTCCCTCCAACTTGAGACATCTGTGGCATTGTGTTGTGTGACAAAACTGCACAAGATGCACCTGTGTAATGATCATGCTGTTTAATCAGTTTCTTGATATGCCACACCTGTTAGGTGGATGGATTATCTTGACAAAGGAGAAATTGTCACTAACAGGGATGTAAACAAATTTGTGCTCAAAATTTGAGAGAAATAAACTTTTTGTGTTTAGGGAACATTTTTAGGATATTTTATTTCAGCTCATGAAACATGGGACCAACACTTTACATGTTGTGTTTATATTTTTGTTCAGTGTACATTCCTCTCTGTTTGAATTAACACTTTTCATCTATTCCACACTCAGTGATATTCCACACCCAGTGATATTCCACACACCCGTTCTGCAGCTATGTTTAATTTTCCCCTGCTTTGACTATGGCAATAGTACATTTCTTTCTGACAGCCTGCGTGAGTTTAGTGGTTGAATTTTAATCACATTTCTCAATAAAAATGACAGGCTATGTGTGCGTTCCAGATGGCATCCTATTCCTTATTTATTTATATATTTTTAATTGAACCTTTTTTTAACTAGGCAAGTCAGTTAAGAACAAATACTTATTTACAATGACAGCCTACACCGGCCAAACCCGGACGACGCTGGGCCAATTGTGCATCATCCTATGGGACTCCCAATCACGGCCGGTTGTGACAGGGATGTAAACAAATAGAACCCGGGTGTCTGTAGTGACGGCTCTAGCACTGAGATGCAGTACCTTAGACCGCTGCGCCACTCGGGAGCCCCGTTAAAATCAGGGTATCTGTAGTGACGCCTCCAGCACTGAGATGCAGTACCTTAGACCGCTGCGCCACTCGGGAGCCCCGTTAAAATCAGGGTATCTGTAGTGATGCCTCCAGCACTGAGATGCAGTACCTTAGACCGCCACTCGGGAGCCCCGTTAAAATCAGGGTATCTGTAGTGATGCCTCCAGCACTGAGATGCAGTACCTTAGACCGCCACTCGGGAGCCCCGTTAAAATCAGGGTATCTGTAGTGATGCCTCCAGCACTGAGATGCAGTACCTTAGACCGCCACTCGGGAGCCCCGTTAAAATCAGGGTATCTGTAGTGATGCCTCCAGCACTGAGATGCAGTACCTTAGACCGCTGCGCCACTCGGGAGCCCCGTTAAAATCAGGGTATCTGTAGTGATGCCTCCAGCACTGAGATGCAGTACCTTAGACCGCTGCGCCACTCGGGAGCCCCGTTAAAATCAGGGTATCTGTAGTGACGCCTCCAGCACTGAGATGCAGTACCTTAGACCGCTGCGCCACTCGGGAGCCCCGTTAAAATCAGGGTATCTGTAGTGACAGCTCTAGCACTGAGATGCAGTACCTTAGACCGTCACTCGGGAGCCCCGTTAAAATCAGGGTATCTGTAGTGACGCCTCTAGCACTGAGATGCAGTACCTTAGACCGCCACTCGGGAGCCCCGTTAAAATCAGGGTATCTGTAGTGACGCCTCCAGCACTGAGATGCAGTACCTTAGACCGCTGCGCCACTCGGGAGCCCCGTTAAAATCAGGGTATCTGTAGTGACGCCTCTAGCACTGAAATGCACTGAAATGCAGTGCCTTTGACCGCCCAAAGAGTGCATTACTTTTGACCAGCAATTGCAAATTGTGATTTTGATGTGTGCTTGGGGTTATTGCCTTGCTGGAAATTCTACTTCCTGGTGTGACAGAGTGGATACAAACCCTGAGTCTACTGCAGGAGTAACCAACTTTTTACCATTAAACCAAACCAACTCCCTCTTGGGCCGAGGGCAGACATTGATTTTGAAGACGCAGGTGGGGCTTCACCTTCACGTGACCATGAGCAACCATTCTTCAGCTTATGTCCGCTACACTGGCAGAGGTAACCAGGTTTTTGGCAAAATAGTGTACATTAGAAATGTGTTATAAACATTATGCTGACCATGGTATCACAAGACAGCCTTTTTCTTCTAAGCAATGTGATCTGAAAAAGCATCACTGACTCTAGAACTGAAAAATGACAGGATGTTGAGAACATGATTTTATCATTTGGATACATAAGGATGCACTCTGACATAATTGTAATTCATATCCGTCATTCAAGACAGCAACTCTTGATCTTTGATAAAATAAAGTCAATATGTCATCATTTACCTTGCTTAAATATACACTGCTCAAAAAAATAAAGGGAACACTAAAATAACACATCCTAGATCTGAATGAATGAAATATTCTTATTAAATACTTTTTTCTTTACATAGTTGAATGTGCTGACAACAAAATCACACAAAAATTATCAATGGAAATCAAATTTATCAACCCATGGAGGTCTGAATTTGGAGTCACACTCAAAATTAAAGTGGAAAACCACACTACAGGCTGATCCAACTTTGATGTAATGTCCTTAAAACAAGTCAAAATTAGGCTCAGTAGTGTGTATGGCCTCCACGTGCCTGTATGACCTCCCTACAACACCTGGGCATGCTCCTGATGAGGTGGGTGATGGTCTCCTGAGGGATCTACTCCCAGACCTGGACTAAAGCATCCGCCATCTCCTGGACAGTCTGTGGTGCAACGTGGCGTTGGTGGATGGAGCGAGACATGATGTCCCAGATGTGCTCAATTGGATTCAGGTCTGGGGAACGGGCAGGCCAGTCCATAGCATCAATGCCTTCCTCTTGCAGGAACTGCTGACACAGTCCAGCCACATGAGGTCTAGCATTGTCTTGCATTAGGAGGAACCCAGGGCCAACCGCACCAGCATCTGGTCTCACAAGGGGTCTGAGGATATCATCTCGGTACCTAATGGCAGTCAGGCTACCTCTGGCGAGCACATGGAGGGCTGTGCGTCCCCCCAAAGAAATGCCACCCCACACCATGACTGACCCACCGCCAAACCGGTCATGCTGGAGGATGTTGCAGGCAGCAGAGCGTTCTCCACGGCGTCTCCAGACTCTGTCACGTCTGTCACATGTGCTCAGTGTGACCGTGCTTTCATTTGTGAAGAGCACAGGGCGCCAGTGTCGAATTTTCCAATCTTGGTGTTCTCTGGCAAATGCCAAACGTCCTGCACGGTGTTGGGCTGTAAGCACAACCCCCACCTGTGGACGTCGGGCCCTCATACCACCCTCATGGAGTCTGTTTCTGACCGTTTGAGCAGACACATGCACATTTGTGGCCTGCTGGAGGTCATTTTGCAGGGCTCTGGCAGTGCTCCTCCTCCTCCTCCTAGCACAAAGGCGGAGGTAGCGGTCCTGCTGCTGGGTTGTTGCCCTCCTACGGCCTCCTCCACGTCTCCTGATGTACTGGCCTGTGTCCTGGTAGCGCCTCCGTGCTCTGGACACTACGCTGACAGACACAGCAAACCTTCTTGCCACAGCGCGCATTGATGTGCCATCCTGGATGAGCTGCACTACCTGAGCCACTTGTGTGGGTTGTAGACTCCGTCTCATGCTACCACTTGAGTGAAAGCACCGCCAGCATTCAAAAGTGAGGAAGCATAGGAACTGAGAAGTGGTCTGTGGTCACCACCTGCAGAACCACTCCTTTATTGAGGGTGTCTTGCTAATTGCCTATAATTTCCACCTGTTGTCTATTCCATTTGCACAACAGCATGTGAAATGTATTGTCAATCAGTGTTGCTTCCTAAGTGGACAGTTTGATTTCACAGAAGTGTGATTGACTTGGAGTTACATTGTGTTGTTTAAGTGTTCCCTTTATTTTTTTTGAGCAATATATTTCTGATGCTTCTGATAGGGAATATGGAAAGATTTCTTCTCTGTGGAGAAAATAAAACAGTGTATATTTACATAGGTTTATTTATTTTCCAATTAAAAGTGAAAACAAGTGATAATAATTAATACAAGGAAGGAATTGATGCAGACTCGCATGCCCAAGTGACGATTAGAGTCTGCCTGATGTTGCAACAAACTAGCCAAGTCCGACCATCCTGATATCCTGAACATACAGTGCCAGACAAATGTATTGACACCCTTGCACTTTTCTGAAACAGTTTCCTATTTCTTCTAAAGTATTTAGTGTTTTAGGAAGAGGAAGGACTCCTAAGGATTCCTTATTTCCATGTTAGAAAGACATGTTTGTTCTACGGTACGGCGTAATTCTATGTTACATCAAACTTTATTTATAGAGCACATTTCTACAAGTGAATGCATTTCAAAGTTTTTAAAACAAAAAGTAAAATAATAAATAAAAATTACAAAGATAAAATAGATGATCTAGACAAATGGAAATGTTAAAATTAAACAGATCACATTAAAATAATAACAGGAAAAAAACAACAGTGAAACCAGAGAGACTGTTGGAAGGAAAATAAGATAAATAAAATTGAATAAAGCAAATAAAATTATATCAGGAAGATAAAATAGCACAATAAAATTACCCTAAATAAAAGCACAGATAGAAAGGTATGTCTTGAGCTCTCTCTTAAAAATGTCTACTGTCTCTGAGGCCGTCAGATCCTCCAGCAGGCTGTTCCAACAGCCCGGTCTCATAGACTAGACATAACATAGTAAATATACCTCCGGGACTCTCAAATTAGTATGATATGATTGGTTACACAAGACAGATGGTTACTTAGGGCAAAAATGAAAGTAGGGTGGTTTGTCGGGTGGATGCATAACGTTAAAGGTTGCACGTTTGAATCTTATCAAGGACAAGTTTAGCATTTTAGCAACGTTTTAACTACTTTTTAGCTACTTTGCATGTTAGTTAACCCTTCCCCTAACCCTTTTAGCTAACCCTTCCGCTAACCCTTTAACTTAACCCTAACCCCTAGCCCAGCTAATGTTGGCCAGCTAGCTAACGTTAGCCACCTAGCTAGAATTCGTAACATATTGTACATTTTGAAAATTCGTAAGATATTTGAATTGTAATTCGAAACATATCATATGAAATGGGTGATGGACATCCACAAATGAATACATACCATACAAAAATGTAACATATCATACCAAATGGAGTGTCTCAGATTTACCTGCAGAATAATATGAAATGCTCTTAGACCAGGTTGGTTCCAAAGGTACAAATGTTTTAAAACGTTGCATCCTGCTGAACGCACCCGAGAACAGCAGAGTGGAGAAGAGTCAGGATGTTATAGGATGAACAAGGACGGAGCGTTGGCTGTCGTGGTTCCGAAAGACAAAACTATGTTGAAAGGCTATGACATATTTCATGAACCAAAATAATATTATGAAAATATGAATGTGCATTTTGTTAAAAAGTGGGTGATCGGCGTCTTGAAGGGGAGGTTCCATATTCTTAATGGGCCACTTCCTCTTCAGTTTGTGAAGACTCCGCGGGACAAAATGGAAAACAGGGAGGTGGCCACAATTGATAAAACTGTACGTGTGTGCAGCTTTGACATTGTAATCTCCATTCTCATCGACACAACCTAATGAAACCATTCTGAAAATGTGGTATGGTATTTATTAAAGGATAGAAAAAAAGTATATAACTTGTTTGAAACACAACTGGCAAACAAAGACCATAAACTAGTTTCATGTAAACTTCCTTTCATGATATATTTCAAGTAACTATTGATGCATTATAGCTGATTTACATTGAGGTTCTTTACTTAGGGTTTTTAAGGCACATACATAAACACTCCCCTACTATTTATTCGGACAGTGAAGCTAAAACTTTTTATTTTGGCAAATTGACTCTTTCAATAAATATATGTTATTGAATATAGCATGGTTTTTATGATTTTGTGGTACAAACACACATTACCAGTTGGAAATACGTTGTTGAAATTAAAGTGAAGAGCCGTCAACAGTCAAACATGAAAACCATTTTACAAATCAATTTGGAGGAAAAGCTTGTCAAAATGTCTCAAATTACCTTCTGTAACACATTTTTACATAGAAAGTGTTACAGGAAAACTATGCAATTATTATCTATTTGATTCATCTGATTTGAGACAACATTAAAGAGTGACTGAACGCACTAATTCCACATTTCTCTGTTGCTCTTTTTAAGAAAAAACAGATTTCAGACTTGGGGTGAGGTTCGATGTGGCAGTTAATAATGTTTGTCCCCCATGAAACACCATAGGAACAATGCCAGTATTATGAATCTAAGATAGACTTCTTGAGTTAACTTGGACGTTTTTGACGAGGAGGTTTTAGTTGAGTAATTTTACTTATAGTTAAGATGTTTGGTGCTGTATTTCTCAAGTTAAACAAAGTGAGATGGGCAGGTGTGTCTGAAAAGCTGTGTGTTCTACGGTGGATTGGATAGACCACAATCACCACAGCTGTGTATCTGGTGTTAGTGGGCAAGTGAGCATTGGTAAAATCAAAACGCAACCCAAAAGTAAGTTCTGTCGAAAGTACTTACAAAACTCAGTTTTGGATGAGACTGAATTTATGAACACAATTATCCTATTTACAATTTGACAATAGAATAAATGTTTGACTCATCGGTGATACATAGCCTTTTTATATCAGAAGATGTTTATTGCCTTCAGTTGCGCTTTAAACCTGTGTGTGGATCCCCAGGGTATGCGGGTACCACGTATTGAGACACTGGACTCTCTCCTATGTGAGTTTTCTGATGTGACTTCATGCTAGAGCGCTGGGTGAAGCATTTCCCACACTGTTTGCACTCAAAGGGCTTCTCTCCGCTGTGGACCACAGCATGTCTGATCAGGTTGCACTGCTGGGTAAAACTCCTGCCACACTGTTCGCAGGTGTACGGTTTCTCTCCGGTGTGACTCCGGAGGTGTACTTTGAGCTGGCAGAAACGCTGGAAGCTCTTCCCACAAAAGGTGCAGCTGAAACGCCTCTCGGTGGTGGCGCCCGACCTCCACTGACTCCTCATTCTCTTCACCATGTTAAAACTACTGTGACTCAGGCTGTATCCAGAGAAGGTGGAGGTGGTGGCCATGTTTGACCCTGTCATGCACTCACTCAATCTCACTGTTGCTTCTGAAGCCCTGTATTGATGCTGCCTTGGCTGTAGAGCTAAACTATTTCCATCATTATTTGAGTTCAGCGTCTCGCTACTCTGTCCCTCTGGCATCTGTTGTCTAGTCTCATCAGCCAATGTCCTGACATGTCTTTTCATGTGTGCTGCTGCACTGAACATGTTAGCATGTGGTTTTCCTATAGAAGAGTGAAGCGATGGCCCTACATCATCTGTCATAGTAGGAACAGATGGCAGCCCACTATGAGATGGGAAAATTGAGATATTCTGAGAGTACTCTTCTGTGGAATGAAAGGAGAAATCTGGGTGGCAGATAGGGTCAGTGTCTCCGCCTGGATCCACAGAGGTCCACAGCTGACCATCAGACTCATCCATGACAAACTGGTCAGGTCCTGCCAGGGCTGTAGTCTGCCCCAGCTCCTCCTCTTTCTCATTCTTCACCATCACTAGCTCTAGTGAGTCCTCGTCCTTGGCTGGCCGGTGCTGCTCTGTGCGGAATACCTCTGTAGAAGCGAGCCGGGGTGTTCCTGGTTCCTCTGGACGATCAGAATTGGGGTAATGTTCCACTGAGTCTTCGGGAGACATGCTGGGTTGTGTGATGAAGTCCTCGTCACAGTGCCGTTGTTCAAAGGATGGTGGTTTCCCAGGCTTGGAACCAGACTCTAAAGATTTAGGGATAAAGATAAAAATAAACATTACAACAGACCCTTAACTGTTGCAAAACATGACTGCTTTAGACCTGACTGTGTGTCCGTGCTCTATGTATACCAGAACATAAAACACCAATGTAGCAATTTGGAACGTGCATACCACCACACCCACAGTATTCCATAGACAGACAGAGCAGTTCCCCTTATGGTCACACCCACCCTCTCCAGTGATCCTGATCTCTTCCTGAGCGTTAGCCTTCCACACGTCCTCTGCTGTCTCCTCATCTTTGATCAGTATGGGTTCAGTCTCCACTCTCTGCTCCACATCTGTAGGCTGTAACAGGGACTGAGGTTATTACTCTGGACACACCATTTCGAACACTTTTCATACTCATAATTCACACAAAAGCAATAAATTCTCCTGATATTCCAATAACAGAATTGATCCTAGAGGTCAGGGGCCTCATTTAAAACCATGCGTATGTACAAAATATACCCCAAAACATGCGTGGCCATTCATAAATACTTAACTTGGCCAGAGAATGTGCTCACCTTCCTGCAACATTTAGACCATGCCAATGCAGTTTCTATGTGGTTGAAGCATTGCATTGCAAGCACGCAAGTAGCCTAGTATTTCTTGCAAATGGGGGTTAAGATGGCCATGTTTTTTTCATAACAAATAACAGGTTAATAACAAGATACAATTGTTTGCCGTTAGTGAGAAGAGAACATCAATTTAGTTTATCTTTGTATTTTAAAATAATTAGAAATAGGCAATTGCCTAGGCTATTATGTATTTAATTTCAATGACCATTGCAGATGAAATGAATCACCTCTTCTGTGATGGTTTCATACTCATCAGGTAGCCTACAGGCCTACAACAAGTTAGATTCCATTCTCCCGGTCTCTCATTTAATTGGCCCACTTCACAGTAGTAATTAGATAAGCTATTTCAAGTATTTTGCTCCATGCCATCTGATCCAGAGCACAGTTTAACAATAGAACAAACGATTGTAGGCTACTTCTGTACGGTCTGAAAAACTGTAATTCAACATTTCTCCAGTAGACAAAATTTAATTTGTAACATAATAGATATTTTCATAACATTACCATAATAAATCCCTCTCCTTTTCTGCCCATGATGGGTTCATATTCATTAAGTATCCTAAAACAAATGACCATGTCATCTCTCATTTAATTTGGCCTCAGCATTCAGCATTCAGGGCTCAAACCACCCAGTTTATAATGCTCTCGATCACGCACTCACTGTTTCACGACGGGTCTGGTGTATACCTGGAAATATGCGTGGGCCAAGTTAATACATTTATATATGTTTGTATATGCGCAGTCTTGTCAGTAATGGCACACGCAGATAGTGTGAATGAATGCAACAGTTACGAGGCCCCTGGATTTCTGTAATTGTAAAGGTGTTGTATCACACCTGTGGCTGAGAGTCTTCTTCAACAGACAGCTCTTCGTCTCTCCACTGTGAGCTACTCTGCTTGTTCAAAACAATCTTGACTGGATATGAAGATCTCTCTGATGCCATGGGATAAAAAACTGGAAAACAATTGTATTCAGTCAAATATTCACTCGTGCTTTTCTTCAGTTGCTCCATGATGCAATCAAATGACCATGAATAACAACACATCTATATACCTTTTCTTCTGACTCGTCCTCGCGTCTTCTTCAACTCGCTCTCCATCATTTGCCACTTCCTTTTCAGTACATCAATATCTCGCTGGCTTTGGGTCATTTCCAAACGTATAACAGCACAGCTATCAGCTACACGTTTGTTTATTTCTGCTACAGCTGCTTTAGCTAATAC
Source organism: Oncorhynchus mykiss (assembly GCF_013265735.2). NCBI lineage: Eukaryota > Metazoa > Chordata > Actinopteri > Salmoniformes > Salmonidae > Oncorhynchus > Oncorhynchus mykiss. Next base: position 74,167,197 of record NC_048572.1, read on the forward strand.
CTCCATAACGGATACCAACTGTGCCTGAAAATTGCAGCTGGCCATCTTGTCCAGCCCAGTATTCTCTGTTAAGTAAATATGTTACAATTTTGTAGCTAGCCAATATGCAATAAATAATCAATTAATAAAAATTCTTACACTATGGCAAATGTTGATAGTAGTCCAATTTGGCATATGTAAAATATCGATTAAGGCCAACAATGTTTAAAGTAAGAGATGCGTGCGTAATCACACTTCCGTTCAACTCGTGACGTAAACATGCATTACCGTAAATATGAGACTGCAACAACCCTTAAAATTGGTAGAGTTTAGCGCTGGCAAGGCAATTTCTTCTTTTTTTTACGCTTTAGTCACACAGGAGCCATTTTGAAACGAAAACGAGGCGGAGGTGGGAAATACTACAGTCGTGGACAAAAGTTTTGAGAATGACACAAATATTAATTTTCACAAAGTCTGCTGCCTCAGTTTGAATGATGGCAATTTGCATATATTCCAGAATGTTATGAAGAGTGATCAGATGAAATGCAATTAATTGCAAAGTCCCTCTTCGCCATGCAAATTAACTGAATCCCAAAACAAAATTTCCACTGCATTTCAGCCCTGCCACAAAAGGACCAGCTGACATCATGTCAGTGATTCTCTCTTTACCACAGGTGTTTGTGTTGACGAGGACAAGGCTGGAGATCACTCTGTCATGCTGATTGAGTTCGAATAACAGACTGGAAGCTTCAAAAGGAGGGTGGTGCTTGGAATCATTGTTCTTCCTCTGTCAATCATGGTTACCTGCAAGGAAACACGTGCCGTCATCATTGCTTTGCACAAAAAAGGGCTTCACGGGCAAGGATATTGCTGCCAGTAAGATTGCAGCAAAATCAACCATTTATCGGATCATCAAGAACTTCAAGGAGAGCGGTTCAATTGTTGTGAAGAAGGCTTCAGGGTGCCCAAGAAAGTCCAGCAAGAGCCAGGACCGTCTCCTAAAGTTGATTCAGCTGCGGAATCAGGGCACCACCAGTACAGAGCTTGCTCAGGAATGGCAGCAGGCAGGTGTGAGTGCATCTGCACGCACAGTGAGGCAAAGACTTTTGAAGGATGGCCTGGTGTCAAGAAGGGCAGCAAAGAAGCCACTTCTCTTCAGGAAAAACATCAGGGACAGACTGATATTCTGCAAAAGGTACAGGGATTGGACTGCTGAGGGCTGGGGTAAAGTCATTTTCTCTTATGAATCCCCTTTCCGAATTGTTTGGGGCATCCGGAAAAAAGCTTGTCCGGAGAAGACAAGGTGAGCGCTACAATCAGTCCAGTGTCATGCCAAAAGTAAAGCATCCTGAGACCATTCATGCGTTGGGTTGCCTCTCAGCCAAGGGAGTGGGCTCACTCACAATTTTGCCTAAGAACACAGCCATGAATAAAGAATGGTACCAACACATCCTCTGAGAGCAACTTTTCCCCACCATCCAGTAACAGTTTGGTGACGAACAATGCCTTTTCCAGCACGATGGAGCACCTTGCCATAAGATAACTAAGTGGCTCGGGGAACAAAACATCAATATTTTGGGTCCATGCGGGTGGACAAACAAAACCCCACAAATTCTGACAAACTCCAAGCATTGATTATGCAAGAATGGGCTGCCATCAGTCAGGATGTGGCCCAGAAGTTAATTGACAGCATGCCAGGGCGGATTGCAGAGGTCTTGAAAAAGAAGGGTTAACACTACAAATATTGACTCTTTGCATCAACTTCATGTAATTGTCATTAAAAGCCTTTGGCACTTATGAAATGCTTGTAATTATACTTCAGTATTCCATAGTAACATCTGACAAAATATCTAGACACTGAAGCAGCAAATTTTGTGAAAATTCATATTTGTGTCATTCTCAAAACTTTTGGCCACGACTGTATAGCAAAGTTGTGTTTGAATACCTATACGAACCGCACTATTTGTAAAGTGAATTGAGTATATACTGTAGTATGCTTATTTGTCATAGTATGATATAGTTAGTATGCCAAAGGTTCCCGGATGTCATACTAAATTTGCCAAAATATGAAGTATACACGCAGAGGACACTATTTCTGTACTCTGGGGCCCATAATGCAATTCTTCAGGAAATGGGTGTGCCTTCAGAAATAAAGCGGGAGAGAAAGGGAGTGGGGGTTTGAAGGGGATCGAGAGGTCTATGGAGGTAGAGAGGCAGAAAAGGAAGTTTGAGGAGAGCAACATCATTTCTAACGCTAGCGGCAGTTCAGAGGTAGAATGTGCCGAAGAAGGGCAAGATAAGATGCGAGGGGAGCATGGAGGTGAGGAGGAGCATAAAGTGATTCAGACATTTAGGGAGGAAGGGGGAGTAGGGGCGATGAGTCCGATAAGGTTGACGGCTGTGATAAAAGAGTTGATTGGGGAAGTTGTCAATGCTCAAGTGTTAAGAGATGGGAGTTTGTTGGTGTTCAGTAAGGACATGACGCAGAGGGAGAAAGCTCTCGGAGTGAAGCAAATAGGGAAGGTTACGAAACAATGTGAAGCGCAAGGCCTTATTTTTATTTGCTAAACAATTTCAAACAGATTTTTGCTTTTTTCAAGAGTCTCACTAATTTTCGGCTGATGCCAACTCCTGGAGGTCACAGTGGGCAACGATATTTGGCTTTCCCATCTGTCTGAACACTCCGCTGGCGTCACTACAAGGAAAAATACCTTTGGTGGTAATATTCTACACTCGGAATGTGACCCCTTTGGTCACTTTATTTGTCTTGTGATCAGTTACAATAACATTACACTCATTACTGTAAACTTCTACGGGTACAACGGCAAACATGAGAATTATGAGTTACAATGACATTACACTCATTACTGTAAACTTCTACGGGTACAACGGCAAGCATGAGAATTATGAGTTACAATGACATTACACTCATTACTGTAAACTTCTACGGGTACAACGGCAAACATGAGAATTATGAGTTACAATGACATTACACTCATTACTGTAAACTTCTACGGGTACAACGGCAAACATGAGAATTATGAGTTACAATGACATTACACTCATTACTGTAAACTTCTACGGGTACAACACCAAACATGAGAATGATGAGTTGCTTGAATCTATAGAGAAACATACTTCATTGGTTATCTAAATTTCCGATTTTGTTATTCTTGATAGGAGGGGACTTTAACATTACTATAGATAATTCAACTGACAGATGGCCCCCAGGTAGGCCAACCAATCAGAATGTGGGTTTAATACTTTTTATGAAAAAGTTTGATCTTACTGATATATGGAGAGAGAGGTTTCCGGCCAACAGATCATTCACTTGGAGTAACAAAACAGGTTCCAGACAATCCAGAATGGATTTTTGGCTTATATCCAAATGTATTGATAGTGAGTGTGTTACTACAAATATTTGTACTACTCCCCTCACAGACCATAGGGCCATTTACATTGATATCAAAATATTTACCCCTGATACTAACCGTGGTAGAGCATCCTACTGGAAGCTAAATAGCTCATTATTAAATAATGATATAGTTAAGTTTGAGGTTAAAGATCTGCTTTCATACCTTTGGGAAAGGGCTTGTGAAGAAAAATCTTATTGCAAGAACTGGGAGCTCTTTAAATTTGAGGTGTCCAAATACCTTAGAAAATATGGTAGTAATCTTGCTTAGACCAGAAGAGCTGAGGAGGAAAAAGGTGATCATTAAGATAACTTCCCTTTCTCAGAGGTCCCCAGCCGGCCTCTCGGGGAGGAGAAGATGGAACTAATTGAGTTACAAAATAAACTGGATAATATATGTAGATTAAAAGCAGACAGAGCCTTTATTAGATCTGGGGAAAAATGGATTGAGGAGGGAGAACAGAAATCATCCTATTTCTTTAGACTTGAGAAATTTCACTCTTAAAAATAACACTATACATAAGTTAAACATTGATGGTGTAATTACAGATGACCAAAATTAATCGCTAAATACTGTAGCAATTTTTACAGATAATTGTATAGCTCTACGTACTGTCAGGAATCCACATGTGTTTTTTGACTCACTGAATAATGTTCACTCTATCAGTGATATTAAATCTAAACAGTGTGATGAATCCATCAAAGTTGAAGAGATTATAGTCTATCAAACATCTAAAGATCAAAAAATCACCTGGTGTTGTTGGAATTACATCAGAATTGTACAAATTATTTTCTGAACAAGTAGCTCCCTTCCTATTTGAAGTCTTTTTAGAGAGTATTAAAAACATTGTTCCCCCTCCTACAATGAGTCAGGGGTTAATAACACTGATACCTAAGCCTAAAAAAGAAGTGCTGCTCATCGATAACTGGCGTCCAATTTGTCTTCTTAATAATGACTAGAAGATATTAGCCTTACTACTTGCAAAAAGATTTAAAGAAGTCCTGGATGCAATCATTGATGAAACAGTCTGGCTTTATGAGGAACAGACTTATTTCTAACAATGTCAGACTAGTATTAGACATGCTTGACATCTCAGACCTAATAACCGAGGATAGTTTAATATTATTTTTAGATTTTTATAAAGCATTTGACACAGTAGAGCATCAGTTCCTCTTCCACTCACTTGAGAGACTTGGCTTTGGAGATTTTTTCTGTAAGGCTATTAAGACTCTCTATACAAATGGTAACAGCTATATCAAATTGAAATATGGCACCTCACCTAGATTTGAGTAAAAGAGAAGAATTAGACAAGGTTGTCCTATCTCTCTGTACCTGTTTTTATTAATAACCCAACTTATTTTTAATTCTTTAAATATATAGGTATTTCGATAGCTGGTAAAGAAATGATTATAAGCCAGCTGGTTGACGATACTACACTTTTTCTGAAAGATGCTAACCAAATTCCGATATCGATCAATGTAATACAAACATTTTCCAAAGCGTCTGGTGTATATCTTAACATTAATAAATGTGAACTCATGGCTGTCAAAACTTGTGTGATACCTTCATATTATGGTATTCCAGTAAAAGAAGAACTTACATATTTAGGCATAACCATTACAAAGGATCAGAAGTCTAGAGGCTTACTACATTTTAGCCCTCTTATTAAAAAAACCCAGACGAAGCTAAAGCAATGGCAACAGAGGGACTTATCTTTAAAAGGAAGAGTCCTAATAACCAAGGCTGAAGGTATTTCTAGACTAACATATGGCACTCTATCTTTACATCTTGACAGTAAAATAAGCAAGGATAGACCAGATGCTTTTCAATTTTCTGTGGAGAAACCGTACCTATAACATTAGGAAAACTGTTCTAATGAACACTTATGAGAATGGTGGGCTGAATTTTCTAGACTTTACTACCTTAAATAATACCTTTTAAGATCAATTGGATTAAACAATTCCTAAGAAGAGCCACTTCTATGTGGAATTTTATTCCTCATCATGTCTTCTCTACTTTTGGTGGCCTTAACTTCATGTTGGTTTGCAATTATAATATTGACAAAGTTCCAGTGAAACTTTCTGCTTTTCATCGGCAGGTTTTCTTGTCATGGTCCTTAATTTATAAGCATAATTTTTCTCCACACAGATATTATATATGGAATAATTGGGATATATTGTATAAAAATACTTATTTGTTTTTAGAATATTGGTTTTAAAATAATATCCTATTGGTGAGCCAACTGGTAAATGCAGAGGGTCTTTTACTCAGTTATAAGGAATTCTTATCACTTTACAAGGTCCCTGTAACACCTAAAGATTTTGCAATTGTTTTAGATGCCATTCCCTCCGGTGTTGCTCTACTGTTCAGGAACGTGTCAAGACCTGACCCTCAGTGCCTCCCTTCCGTTGAACCTGTTGACTCATCAGTAGGAAAAATTTGTTTCTCTTTTGGTCCATTCAACAGAGCGATACAAACCTTGTTTCAGCAGGATGTTGTATCTATCTATACATTATGTCATGCCTTATTGGAATGGATTTATTGATAATATCTGTTGGAAAAAAGTTTGGATGTTGCCACACACATACCTACTTGTTAACAAAATTAAGGAAGTTTCCTTTAAAATTATTCATGAATATTAACTTGCCAACCACTATATGAAGAAGTTTAAGGCAAACGTCAACTCAAATTGCTCCTTTTGTAATGATCACCCAGAAACAGTGTTGCATCTTTTTTGGCATCGTATTCATGTAAGAAAACTGTGGCAAGACATTAGTAGATTTATCATTTAACACATTTATGAAGATCTTACACTATTGTGGAGAGATGTACTGCTTGGATTCTTTACCTACGATAAAAATGTTTCAGCTTACTTCTATGTAATTAATTTAATTTCATATTCAAAAATGTACATTTATAAACAAAAAAACACGTTTTCTTACCATACAAAAATAAATTGAACTGTATTTTAAGACAATTAAATACTCTACTCTACTAATAAAAAAGCTGTTAGAATAATGAGTGTAGGTTTGTCCCTTAAGGTCCTTGTGATATTGTACCCCCTAGCCCAATTGTCTATTGTATATCATTTGTATATACTTATGTTCCCACATGGACTTCCTGTATTGATTTGTTGTTAATAAATAAAACATTTAAAAAGCAAATAGGGAAGTGAACACGGAACCCAAACCGGCTGCCCGCGTGCACCATCGTGCATTAATTTATTTTGTCCCCCCACACCAAGCGCGATCACAACACGCAGATTAAAATATCAAAACAAACTCTGAACCAATTATATTAATTTGGGGACAGGTCGAAAAGCATTAAACATTTATGGCACTTTAGCTAGTTACCTTGCACTTGCTAGCTAATTTGTCCTATTTAGCTAGCTTGCTGTTGCTAGCTAATTTGTCCTGGGATATAAACATTAAGTTATTTTACCTGAAATGCACAAGGTCCTCTACTCCGCCAATTAATCCACACATAAAACTGTCAACCGAATCGTTCCTAGTCCTCCCTCTTCCTTCCAGGCTTTTTCTTCTCTTGACTTTATATTGCGATTGGCAACTTTCATAAATTAGGTGCATTACCGCCACTGACCTCAATCATCTTTCAGTCACCCACGTAGGTATAACCAATGAGGAGATGGCACGTGGATACCTGCTTCTATAAACCAATGTGGAGATGGGAGAGGCAAGACTTGCAGCGCAATCTGCGTTAGATGCTCGTTGGCGCGCGCGAGAAGTGTGTGTGCAATAATTGAATAACATAGATTTCAAAATGTATTTTGAAGCGCAGGCGATGCTAGCGGTGTGGTTAGCCTGTTAGGTGGTGTCGTGCAGATGGAATGATCAAGCAGGGAAGCAGTGGATTAAAGGGGTGATAACAGGAGTGCCTGTGAGTAGTAGCATTCAGGAGGTAAGGGACAATTTGAGAGGAGGCGTTCTAGTTAATGTTCATAGATTGCAAGCAACGAGGGGTGGAGTTAGGGCAGATAGCCCGTCTATTCTGTTACACTTCAAGGACCAGGTACTGCCAAATAATGTAACCATAGGGTATATGAGTTATGTGAGGGCATATGTACCGAAGCCTTTAAGATGTTATAAATGCCAGAGGTTTGGGCATGTGGCAACAGCATGTAAAAAGAAAAAGAGATGTGCCAGGTGTGGAGGGGAGCATGAGTATGGAAAATGTGGGGATGGGGTACAACCAAAGTGTTGCAGCTGTGGGGGGGAGGCTCTTAATGTGGCATATAGTGGGTGTGAGGCTATGAAGCTGGCAGTGGAGGTGCAACAAGTTAGAGTGGAGAGAAGAGTGTCTTATGCTGAGGCAATGAGGGTGGTCCAGGTCCAGAGAGATACAGGTTCAAGAGAGAGATGGGTAGGAGCATCTAGATCGGGGATTATGGGGCAGGTGGGTGGCGATATGGTATACATAGATAAGAAAAAGTTGTTGACGTTCATAGCTGGAGTTATCAATCGCACTGCTGAAGTAAAGTCTGAAACTGAGAAGATTGAGCTAATAGTGGAAGCTGCTGGGAGACATCTGAGTATGACAGGGTTGACATGGGAAGAGGTTCAAGATGACCTCAATCAGCCGAGGGTGGAGCCATGTATTACTGGATCTTAGTTATGGTGGTAGTACTACAATGGAATGCTCGAAGCCTATTGGCTAATGGGCAGGAGTTCAAGAACTTCATTGTGGATATGCCAGCTAAACCTGGTGTGATTTGTGTGCAGGAAACATGGCTCAAACCGAATATGGAGTTTATAATACAGGGATACGTAGTGGTTCATAGGGACAGAAGTGTGTGTGTGTGTGGGGTGGACTTTCCTACAAGATGCTAGGCAAAGGTATTGAACAGGAATATGTGGAGGTATGGTTGAGAGGAGGGATGATAGTGGTTGTGAACTACTATAATCTGTGCCAGGTATTGGAGCTGGAAGAGTTGGAGAGGGTGAAGGGCCAGAATAGAAGTAAGGTAATGTGGTGTGGGGATTTTAATGCGGATGGATGGAAATGGCCAAGTGATGGACAATCTGATAGAAGTTAAAGATCTGGTGTGCCTGAATGATGGCCGAAGGACTAGGATTGATGTAGTTACAGGGAAAGAGTCTGCATTGGACCTCACTCTGGTATCTCGTGCGATAGCAGGAATCTGTGAGTGGGAGGTATGGGAGGAGTCGACAGTAGGGAGTGAACATTACCCCATAGTATGCACAGTAGGCCAAAGGGAGGAGGAGGTGTCAGTGGATGGAGTAGGCAGGTGGGTGTTTGAAAGGGCAAAGTGGGATCAGTTTCAGGAGTTAAGGGAGTGGGTGATGGCTCGGGTGGATTTGAGAGGGGAAGTGGATAGTACGAATAACTGGGTGAGAGCAGTTTTAGTGGGGGCAGCTACTGAGGCGAAAGAGAGAACCGAGAGAGGAGCATCCTGGAGTGCTGGATAGGAAGGTGGATGTAAATGATGCATTGAATATGTTGGTCAATTTCTTCAACAGATGATCAGGTCTATATAATTATCAAACATAAACTCAGCAAAAAAAGAAATGTCCTCTCACTGTCAACTGCGTTTATTTTCAGCAAACTTAACATGTGTAAATATTTGTATGAACATAACAAGATTCAGCAACTGAGACATAAACTGAACAAGTTCCACAGACATGTGGCTAACAGAAATTGAATAATGTGTCCCTGAACAAAGGGGGGGGGGGGGTCAAAATCAAAAGTAACAGTCAGTATCTGGTGTGGCCAGCTGAATTAAGTACTGCAGTGCATCTCCTCCTCATGGACTGCACCGAATTTGCCCGTCCTTGCTGTGAGCTGTTACCACACTCTTCCACCAAGGCACCTGTAAGTTCCCGGACATTTCTGGGGGGAATGGCCCTAGCCCTCACCCTCTGATCCAACAGGTCCCAGACGTGATCAATGGGATTGAGATCCGGGCTCTTCACTGGCCATGGCAGAACACTGACATTCCAGTCTTGCAGGAAATCACGCACAGAAAGATTAGTATGGCTGGTGGCATTGTCATGCTGGAGCGTCATGTCAGGATGAGCCTGCGGGAAGGGTACCACATGAGGGAGGAGGATGTCTTCCCTGTAACGCACAGCATTGAGATTGCCTGCAATGACAACAAGCTCAATCCGATGATGCTGTGACACACCGCCCCAGACCATGACGGACCCTCCACCTCCAAATCGATCCGGCTCCAGAGTACAGGCCTTGGTGTAACGCTCATTCCTTCGACGATAAACGCAAATCCGACCATCACCCCTGGTGAGACAAAACCGCGACTCGTCAGTGAAGAGCACTTTTTGCAAGTCCTGTCTGTTCCAGCGACGGTGGGTTTGTGCCCATAGGCGACGTTGTTGCCGGTGATGTCTGGTGAGGACCTGCCTTACAACAGGCCTACAAGCCCTCAGTCCAGCCTTTCCTCAGCATATTGTGGACAGTCTGAGCACTGATGGAGGAATTGTGCATTCCTGGTGTAACTCGGGCAGTTGTTGTTGCCATCCTGTACCTGTCCCACAGTTGTGATGTTCGGATGTACCGATCCTGGATGGACAGGTCCACCAGCTGGTCCAATGAGAGGGTGGTGTCTCGGCAGGCCAACTCCCGACGGATGTCCTCGCGCAGACTGCACTGGTAGTGATCGATCAGGGCCCTGTCGTTCCATCCTGCGCTGGTGACCAGGGTCCGGAAGTCCAAAGTGAAATCATGCGCGCTCCTCGTCCCCTGCCTCAGGTGGAAGAGACGTTCAGGTGAACTCTGCACAATGGTCCAACGCCGCGTTTCCTTCACTCCATACGGCGTTGGCCCACTCCAGGGCTTTGCCTGAGAGGCAAGAGACGAGGACGGACACGCTCTCACGTCCCGAAGGAGCTGGGTGGACGGTCGCCAGGTAGAGTTCCAGCTGGAGTAGGAACCCCTGGCATCCGGCAGCCGTCCCATCATACTCCCTCGGGAGCGCGAGCCGAATCCCGCTGGGACCGGGTGAAGGAGGGGTGGACAGTGGGGCCTGCTGTAGTGGGGCTGGTGGAGGCGCTGGAAGACCTCCTCTCTCCCAACGATCCATCGTCTGCAGCACCCGATCCATGGCGGTGCCCAGACGTTGCAACATGGTCGCGTGCTGCTGGACGCGCTCCTCTACCGCCACAGGGAGGGTGTCTGCTCCTGCTGACTCCATTCGGTGGTGAGTGATTCTGTAATAGTGCCTGTGTGTAGCTGGTGTAGAGGAGTCAGGCGCAGGACAGCAGATATGAGTAATAAATGTAATTTGCTCAAATATTCACAAATACAACACAATAATTCGAGCCCACAATAACGGACCGTATTACAAACCAACCAACAATCACTCACAAACAAACATGGGGGAAAAGAGAGTTCAGTAATTCATTCCCCTGACGTTCTTACACACCTGGTTTCACCCACCCCGTGGGTCAGGCAAGACACAGAGGAGACGAGAGGCAGAGGCAGAACTGGTTTGCCAGAGAGTGATTGTCTCCATAGGCCATCAGGGCCCTAAAGCAACCTCTAGACTCCCACAAAGGGTGATTAAGTGTATCCTTAGCCTGGTGTTGGTCCATTTCACTGTAAGGTCTACACCTGTTGTATTCGGCGCACGTGACAAATAAACTTTGATTTGATTTGAGATCAGTGATTTCAGACGTACACAGAGAGGCAAGCAAAACAGCATAAGTATGGCAGCGGGAAGCAGCATTCTTAGCAGCAGCATCAGCAGCTGCATTACCCAAACTAACACTGTCAGTGTTACCTGTGTGGGCACGGACCTTAAGAATAGCTAACTTGGCAGGAAGCAACATAGCTTCAAGCAGGGCTTCTATCTGTAAATGGTGTTTAATAGGGGTACCAGACGCGTAAACAAAGTCCCAACCTTTCCAAACACCTATCCAAGACAGGCAAACGCCAATGTCGTATGCAGAGTCAGAATAAATGTTAACATTCAAATCACTACCTAATTACATACTTTAGTAAGTGCTAGAAGCTCAGCTTGTTGTGATGAGCAATGTTCAGGCAAGGGCTGTTCAATTAACAATGACCTATCCATTGAGACTGTACCAAACCCTGCATGTTTCCTACCAGTCTCCCTATCAATAAAGGCAGAGCCATCAACAAAGAGAGTTACATCAGGGAGCTCAAGAAGTTCTTCATAAAGGTCAGGTCGGGCCTTGGAATCGCGTTGGACTTGATCAGGACAGTAGTGTGGTTCTCCATCCTCCAGAGACACATGCAGTTGTGCTGGGTTAACAACAGTTGAATCGTAAGGTGAGGCTGTAATGATTGGTTATTTGGTACCATCCGGAAATATGTACTGGTGACACTGGAGAAGAGGGTCAGGGCATCCCTATTGCTGATTATTCTGCGGTGGGAACCACGCCTGGTTTGTCGCAGGAGGCTGGTGGGGCCATCCATATTGTCGACCATTCATTGGTTGAGTCTTAGAAAAAGCAGGTTGAGGCTGTCCAGCGTAGGCTGGTCTTCCACCAAGTTCCCCCTGCCAGCATTCCCTCTCCATTGACCTTTCCCTCTGCTGCCAGTGTGGCTGCTGCTGCTGTGGTTGGTGAGGGCACATGTTTCTCGTATGGCCTGCCACACCGCAGTACCAGCATAGCAGCGGTTGTCTGTGTGGGTAGGTATGGTTGTGGGTTCCCATATGGTTGAGGAAGAAACTGAGTAGCAGGGGCAACGGCTACCATGAGATTGTTGGTTTTTCCTTCGTCCAGTTGGGCCAGTTGGGCTTTTTTAAGCTGTGTGTCAAGTCCAGTCTTCCTTACTTTTTCTTCAGTCTTCATCTTTTTCCAGGCTCTGCAGTGATGCAGGGCAATTGTTTCGCTGCTGTGTCCAAGTCCCCAAAACTCCATGGTTTGTAAACATGCACGATTGTCCTGTACCAGAGGTCTTTATTACCAGGGGATACGTTCCCATGGGACGGTCATCTTCACCTGGCTGTGTCTTCATCCATTCAGTCTGTTTCATCTCCAGTCTCTCTGATGCTCGGGGCTGTACGTTTTTAAATCGACCCTGTAATGTTGTCACCTCATTTTCAAACATGGTTGATAGGCGCCTCAATGTCTCCCTCGATTGATCAAGTTGTTGTTTTATGTTCTGTTTCCCGCTGGCACGCGCTCGGGAGTCCTTAGGTCTCGCGAGAGTCACATCTTCTTCATCTTCAGCTCCACTTTCGTGTTCTTTCAATTGTTCACGTTCTCTCTCCTCTCTCTTCTTTTCTTCCCACTGCCTTATGTATTGTTCACTTCTCGCTCTTTCTTCACTTTCCGCTCTCTCTCGTCTTATCTTCTCTTCCTTTACTGTGTGATTACCACTTAGACTTTGCTCTTTATCATTATGACCTCAACAGCGTTATCCATTTCTCTGTGCACCTTTTCTTGAGTTGCCATGAGGTCCTTTGCCACGGTAACTCTAGGGTAGAGAGGTGTTGATTGTATCTTGGCATCATTCCATATTTCTCCAAGTTCTTGATACATTCTACCTGGTGGTGGAGAAGAGTCATCGCCTTGGTCTGACATGGAAACAGGTCCCTGCGTCTTCGTACTCAGAAGAAAGGTCTCTCCTGAAGACAACCTTCCTGGTAACTTCCGACTCCCCTCCTTGGCTCGGGACATTGTCTCTTTCAGACCCTGGAGAACAAACACCTGGATCCAGTAGTTCGTTCGGGAGTAATGGATAGATTCCTTCAAATTTATCTCCACAGTGGGGAGGGGGTGGGTGTGGAGCATATGGTGGAGCACTGCATTCTAGAGGAAGGCAGGGTCTTTGATATTTGTTACCGGTTTCTTTAAGCAGGTAGCCTTCTGCTGAGTCCAGAATAGGTTACCTTCAGTTTTCAACATGGCTACAGCAGTCACAGAAAACAGGGTGGATTTTATTTTTACCCCTTGGTCTTATTTTCCTGTCTTCTCTTCACGATATTCTGCACATGTTGATACTTGGTTTTATTAAATGGCCGATCTGTAGGCCATCTATATTCAGAGGCTTCTTTGGTCCAATCATGGCATTTCTTGAAAACCCAGGTTAAGTCTTTCCCATAGTGGGGTATTTTCCTACTAAAAATTGTAGAGGGGTGGTGGGTTTCATAGCGACTGGTCCCCCAGGTAACTCCGAGCTCCCGTCTGCCATATCCCAAAAATGTAAAATAATTTTAAAAAAATGTTATTAGGCTCTACATGTAATTTGAATACAGATAAATTAATGCAAAATAACCCTATACTTGCATAGTCTATCCCTTAACTTGCATAAGTTTATTTAAAGCAGGGTGATAAGTAAATGATAACTGAATACCATGTAATGTATGGATGGTGTAAAATAAACGTCCTCTATGGAGTAACCATGAAATTGTAAAGGGTTCAAGATGATTTGTTACTGGTACAAACTTTGGTGTAACAACCACAACAATCCTGGTATCTCTGTGATAATCTTCTCCTTCCAAGGGAGAAACTATTATTTCAAAACTATTTATTTTTAAATTAAAATAGCGTGGGTCAGTAACACACGGGCAGGTGTATTCCCTAATATAGCAATGATGTATGCTTAAAGGTTTATGCCCTCTTTGAGCATCTGATTTGAATGTCCACTCAGTTAAATCAAATACATGGGTATTATATTGTTTATAACTAACTCCTGATTTAGTGTCCCACCATCCAGTCATATCATACAGAAAACATAATAAACAGAACAATTACAAATTCAGTTATCAGAAAATATTTCACTCTCAATTCTATCAACAATCGGCGTTTCATACTTAGAATTTGTGCCCTATCACCAAGTCTCATAATCATAAACATTTAACCCAAGAATGTATATCCTATTTCCACCTAGGTGGTCTGTGCTTCCTCCCACGGGTTGTGTAACAATAATTTCACACTATCTATTATTCCACTATTAGAAAGAAATGTAGGTTCTTATAAATTTAACAGCGAGGCGCCACTTACTTGCCAGAATGACTCATTAACCACCATGTGCTATAGTCAATTACAGACTTTAGCTTTAACAGGCATCTGCTTACCTTAAAATTTTGTAGCGTTTGCACGTGGATCAATAGTCAGTCCAGCGAAGTGGTCACTCGCTCCTGGCAAGCTCGCCAAAGTGTTGGTCAATTTCTTCAACAGATGATCAGTATCAAACATATATTAGTAATGGAAACACACACTGTCACGCCCTGACCGTAGAGAGCTTTTTATGTCTCTATTTTTGGGTTGGTCAGGGTGTGATTTGGGTGGGCATTCTGTTCTTTTTCTATGTGTTTGTATTTCTTTGTTTTGGCCGGGTATGGTTCTCAATCAGGGACAGCTGTCGATCGGTGTCTCTGATTGAGAACCATACTTAGGTAGCCTTTTCTCACCTGTGTCTTGTGGGTAGTTGTTTTCCGTATCAGTGTTTGCACCTTACGGGACTGTTTCGGTTTAATTTATTCTCTTGTTATTTTTGTATTTAGTGTTCAATAAATAAACATGAACACGTACCACGCTGCGCGTCACACAAACTCTTTGTTAAAGTATTAAAATGCTCCTTTAGTAATACAATTGTAGGCAGAAGTTGGTACAGAGTACAGTATATCAAATCAAATGTATTTATATAACCCTTCTTATATCAGCTGATATTTCAAAGTGCTGTACAGAAACCCAGTCTAAAACCCCAAACAGCAAGCAATGTAGGTGTAGAAGCACGGTGGCTAGGAAAAACTCCCATGAAAGGCCTAAACCTAGGAAGACACCTAGAGCGGAACCAGGCTATGAGGGGTGGCCAGTCCTCTTCTGGCTGTGCCAGGTGGAGATTATAACAGAACATGGCCAAGATGTTCAAATGTTCATAAATAACCAGCATGGTCAAATAATAATAATCACGGTAGTTGTCGAGGGTGCAGCAAGTCAGCACCTCAGGAGTAAATGTCAGTTGGCTTTTCATAGCCGACTATTAAGAGTATCTCTACCACTCCTGCTGTCTCTAGAGAGTTGAAAACAGAAGGTCTGGGACAGGTAGCACGTCCGGTGAACAGGTCAGGGTTCCATAGCCACAGGCAGAACAGTTGAAACTGGAGCAGTAGCACGGTGAGGCATGGTCCTAGGGCTCAGGTCCTCCGAGAATGAGAAAGGAGGAGAGAAAGAGAGAAATAGAGAGAGCATACTTAAATTCACACAGGACACTAGATAAGACAGGAGAAGTACTCCAGATATAACAGACTGACCCTAGCCCCCCCGACACAAACTATTGCAGCATAAATACTGGAGGCTAAGACAGGAGGGGTCAGGAGACACTGTGGCCCCATCCGATGATACCCCCGGACAGGGCCAAACAGGCAGGATATAACCCCACCCACTTTGCCAAAGCACAGCCCCCACACCACTAGAGGGATATCTTCAACTACCAACTTACCATCCTGAGACAAGGCCGAGTATAGCCCACAAAGATCTCCGCCACGACACAACCCAGGGGGGGCGCCAACCCAGACAGGAAGATCACGTCAGTGATCCCACTCAAGTGACGCACCCCTCCCAGGGACGGCATGGAAGAGCACCAGTAAGCCAGTGACTCAGCCCCTGTAATAGGGTTAGAGGCAGAGAATCCCAGTGGAGAGAGGGGAACCGGCCAGGCAGAGACAGCAAGGGCGGCTTGTTGCTCCATAGCCTTTCCGTTCACCTTCACACTCCTGGGCCAGACTACACTCAATCATATGACCCACTGAAGAGATGAGTCTTCAGTAAAGACTTAAAGGTTGAGACCGAGTCTGCGTCTCTCACATGGGTAGGCAGACCATTCCATAAAAATTGAGCTCTATAGGAGAAAGCCCTGCCTCCAGCTGTTTGCTTAGAAATTCTAGGGACAATTAGGAGGCCTGCTTCTTGTGACTGTAGTGTACGTGTAGGTATGTACAGCAGGACAAAATCAGAAAGATAGGTAGGAGCAAGCCCATGTAATGCTTTGTAGGTTATCAGTAAAACCTTGAAATCAGCCCTTGCCTTAACAGGAAGCCAGTTTAGCGAGGCTAGCACTGGAGTAATATGATCACACTTTTTGGTTCTAGTCAGGATTCTAGCAGCTGTATTTAGCACTAAACTGAAGTTTATTTAGTGCTTTATCCGGGTAGCCGGAAAGTAGAGCATTGCAGTAGTCTAACCTAGAAGTAACAAAACAATTTTTCTGCATCTTTTTTGGACGGAAAGTTTCTGATTTTTGCAATGTTATGTAGATGGAAAAAAGCTGTCCTTGAAACAGTCTTGATATGTTCGTCAAAAGAGAGATCAGGGTCCAGAGTAATGCCGAGGTCCTTCACAGTTTTATTTGAGACGACTGTACAACCATCAAGATTAATTGTCAGATTCAACAGAAGATATATTTGTTTCTTGGGACCTAGAACTAGCATCTATGTTCTGTCCGAGTTTAAAAGTAGAAAGTTTGCAGCAATCCACTTCCTCATGTCAAACACAGGCTAGCGAGGGCAATTTTGGGGCTTCACCATGTTTCATTGAAATGTACAGCTGTGTGTCATCGACATAGCAGTGAAAGTTAACATTATGTTTTCGAATGACATCCCCAAGAGGTAAAATATATAGTGAAAACAATAGTGGTCCTAAAACGGAACCTTGAGGAACACCGACATTTACAGTTGATTTGTCAGAGGACAAACCATTCACAGAGACAAACTGATATCTTTCCGACAGATGAGATCTAAACCAGGCCAGAACTTGTCCGTGTAAACCAATTTGGGTTTCCAATCTCTCCAAAAGAATGTGGTTATCAAGGGTATCAAAAGCAGCACTAAGGTCTAGGAGCACGAGGACAGATGCAGAGCCTCGGTCTGACGCCATTAAAAGGTAATTGACCACCTTCACAAGCGCAACAGCTTTTTTCTAAAAGTTTTGAGAGGAATGGAAGATTCGATATTGGCCGATCGTTTTTTATATTTTCTGGGTCAAGGTTTGGCTATTTCAAGAGAGGCTTTATTACTGCCACTTTTAGTGAGTTTGGTACACATCCGGTGGATAGAGAGCCGTTTATTATGTTCAACATACAGTGGGGCAAAAAAGTATTTAGTCAGCCACCAATTGTGTAAGTTCTCCCACTTAAAATGATGAGAGAGGCCTGTAATTTCATCATAGTCACACTTCAACTATGACAGAGAATGAATGAGGAAAAAAAATCCAGAAAATCACATTGTAGGATTTTTTTATGAATTTATTTGCAAATGATGGTGGAAAATAAGTATTTGGTCAATAACAAAAGTTTCTCAATACTTTGTTATATACCCTTTGTTGGCAATGACAGAGGTCAAACGTTTTCTGTAAGTCTTCACAAGGTTTTCACACACTGTTGCTGGTATGTTGCTGGTATCTGGAGCCCCAGATCGAGGGAGATTATCAGTGGTCTTGTATGCCTTCCATTTCCTAATAATTGCTCCCACAGTTGATTTCTTCAAACCAAGCTGCTTACCTATTGCAGATTCAGTCTTCCCAGCCTGGTGCAGGTCTACAATTTTGTTTCTGGTGTCCTTTGACAGCTCTTTGGTCTTGGCCATAGTGGAGTTTGGAGTGTGACTGTTTGAGGTTGTGGACATGTGTCTGTTATACTGATAACAAGTTCAAACAGGTGCCATTAATACAGGTAACGAGTGGAGGACAGAGGAGCCTCTTAAAGAAGAAGTTACAGGTCTGTGAGAGCCAGAAATCTTGCTTGTTTGTAGGTGACCAAATACTTATTTTCCACCATAATTTGCAAATAAATTAATTAAAAATCCTACAATGTGATTTTTTTCCTAATTTTGTCTGTCATAGTTGAAGTGTACCTATGATGAAAATTACAGGCCTCTCTCATCATTTTAAGTGGGAGAACTTGCACAATTGATGGCTGACTAAATACTTTTTTGCCCCACTGTAGGAGGGCCAAGCACAGGAAGCAGCTCTTTAAATAGTTTAGTTGGAATAGGGTCTGGTATGCAGCTTGAAGGTTTAGAGGCCATGATTATTTTCATCATTGTGTCAAGAGATATAGTAATAAAACTGTTAAGGGAATTTTTATCTATAATGACTAATTATGTATACATTTCAATCAGGATGTACTAATCAGAATACTTTTATGTTACTGTATATGTATGAATTTTCTTATCTGATCCCAGTATTGAATATAATGTGTGTGAATGGGGTCAAGAGTTTAGAACAATGACTATCTGTTCCTTGGTACAAATGAATCAGACTGGCTAGAATGCTTATCTACACGTGAAAACCTTGACTCGTAAATTATATTAAATTGGTAGGGAGACGGATGTGGGAATGCTCGAGATACAGCCTTTGTACTGGAACGGAGATGGTGCGGGGTGTTGGAACTAATGACGTCATTTTCAGTTTATAACCTGTGGTAACCTGTATTACGGGAGTACTCTCTTGAATAAAGGCTGCTATTTGACTTTAAGACCGGGCTCTGTCTATTCCTATAAAATAAGGGTCATACAAATTCAAATTCAAACATACAAATGTTTAATTTTAATTGGGAATTAAAACACAGGAATTAAATTCCTTCAATAATTGGTCCTTCGAACCGGGATCTAAAATATCTATCCCTGCCATCTGGAGGTCGTACGCCAGAAAAATCGTGCACGACCGGGTCTGGGCCCGTTATTAAGACCTGGCTTCTGGATTGACGTTAAAAACAGGCCGGCATACACACCAGATGACAGGGACGTGACTAGATCCAACGAACAGTGCTTTTCCCAGTCGGCACCAGGTCAGTAGCCTATATTCTCGATTCTGGGGGGATTTCAGTTTGTTGATTTGATGTTCTAAAATGTTTAGAATTCATCAATAATGGGAGCTTTGCTATTCCCACAGGGTTTTGTATGACCAACATACACTGGGTTTTGTATAACCGATATACACTGAGCAGGTTCGAAAATAACCTGCGGTAATGTGCACTACCGTAAATAAACTAAACTTAATCATGAGAGGCATATTCGCCCGAGATTAAGACGGGATATTAAATAGGTGCTGGGGGATAGGACGGTGATCTTGTACAAATACTAGGCGTGAGGAGACAGGAAGGGAATGCTCAAGATAACTGGAATGGTCATTTGAATTGTGGCAGTATTGATCATCGTTCCGATTCAACAAATACTACTAAAATATCAAAATAAGGAGGAGAGGGAACCAAAATCTAAAGGAATGGGATAAAAGCCAAATCTATAGACAAGAAGTTCCATGCGAGAGGGAAGCCTGAAAAATAGTGGCGTGAGATAACGATTATTAGCGGTCTTTAAAAGCCCTCTGACACAACCGGAAAATAAGATATTAACTAGGGATTTACAACTCCTGGGCTTATAGTTGTAAGGTAAGACCTAATATCTGATTCAACAGTCAAAGCTATTGATAAGATTTCCATAAAAGAGACACACACATAGTCAGACTGAAAAGGAACTAAAGTAACTAAGTAACGGTAAATTGCAGATTCATAGAAATACACAAACATTAGAAGGTAAAATTAAATATAGAAAGGCAAAGATAAGTGATTAAATACCATAGCTACTAGTAACGGTAAAGATTAAGGATGGGTAGAAGTTCCTCAAAGGAGATGCCGGAATTAACGGGAGACGAGCGTTATATGGAACAGAGAGACAAGAGAAACATTGATTTCGGTCTAAAATGGAGGAAGAAATATGGTTTTGATGGGCATCTAAATGTGGACAAGTTAGAATTTCTTATAAAACAGATACATAAGGAATGTGGCAAGGACATGCAGAAGCAGAATAAACAAGGGTTGTACACAGCCAGGGTCTGGCTTTCGGATGCCAGGAAAAGAGTGGAAGGGGATAGAAAAAAGAAAGATGTAAGGAACCAAGATACTCTGCCCTCCGCTCCCACAGCGGGAAAAAGTGGCCAATTGGGTGTGGATCAAAACATATATCCTTCTCTAGTGGACCAGGCTTACAGAGATAATCCCGACGATGAGGTGGTGATGGCTCAGAGGAGAGTGCAATTGCCGCTCCGTGCTGAGCCTCCCCCAGCTTATGATTTGGGAGCGGATGGTGAAAGTCAGGAGGGACAGAGAGGCACGGATAGAGAGCAGGAACTGATTAGGGCAGTATTGAGAAAGGTGCACATGGAAAGGGCATTGGTAGAGACTCAGACAGTGAAGGAGGAAGATAGGTCGGGGAAGGAAAAATATCAGACACCGAATCAAAACCGATCAGGACTACTTAGAAAAACCTCCGATATAGGAGAGAAAAATAGACCATGGCATAGGAGAGATTTCCAGTACTATAGCAGGGAAGAAGACAGTGCAGAGAGAGAAGAGCAGTTTCCCCTGATAGAGCTACCCAACCCCCAAGCTGGGATGGACGGCAACGAACCCATGGTTTGGGTCTATCGACCTTGGACACAGAGGGACGTAGAAAAGACAGTAGAAGGAATTCCACACCCTAAAACAGGAATGGCAGGGTTTGAGAGAGATCTAAACGGACTAGCGTCCAGTTTCAGGCTAAACACAGGGGTGGTGTAAAGAGCAGTTAGAACCATAGTGGGAAAGGATTGGTTTGCTGTGCCCGGAGCCTGGGTGCCAACGGGGAATGATGGGGACGTTGTACAGTGGAACGCGGGACTTGGGGAGCCATTCAGGGCAAAAATGACAGAACTATGCGCTAACCTAACTGAACATTACCATCGACACGCCGACTTCTCTAAGGTAACTGAATGTAGACAGGGAGAAAATGAGACAGTCAGTCAGTACCTAGAACGTTTAAGAGATGTATTTAATGCCAACAGTGGTACGCCAGAACCAGCCCCCGGGGGGGATCAAAATACTCCTTATCATCAGCAACTAAAAATAGCCTTATTAACTGGAATGCGCGTTGAAATCAGTAGAGAGGTGAAAAATAATTTAGTGGGGTGGAGATTGGCAACTCTCGCAGAGGTAAAAAGATATGCGGTCCACCACGAACAGCACGGGCAGACAGAAAAAAGCAAAAAAGAGAAAAGGAAAGATGAGTTTTTAATGGCAGTACTAGAAGATAAAGCAACGGGGACAGATAGAAAGAGAACGTCAGGCGAAGGGGGTAAAGGGGAGCTTAGATGTTTCAATTGCAGTAAAACTGGACATTTCGCCAGAAAGTGTGAGGCACCTTGTAAATATTGTGATAAAAAAGGGACATCAAAGACGCAACTGTAAACGAAAACCACAGGGGAAGGGTGGGCAAAAAGGAAAAAGGCGCCAAAACCTGACTCAGACAGCGACGAAGACAAATCCTGACTAGAGACGGATACTGCTAAAATATTCAGGAAAGAAGTAGTGGACTGGTACGGCGAAAAGGACAGCGACTGTAGTAATAGCGCTTCAGACCTCAACAATTTAGATAAGATTGACGCAGAGACTGAGGTATTTGAATTAGCAACAGTAGACCTTGCACTTGCTCAGGAAGAAAAACCTTTTTTGACACTTGCAGTTATGGGACAGAGAATTACATTTCTGTGTGATACGGGGGCATGCAGGACAGCCATATGCAGTGAGGATGCACCACAAGGGATTCATCCCTCAGGGCATAAGATAATTGTTCGTTCTGCGTCTGGCCATCACTGTGTAGAGAGACTGTCGACTCCCATAACTCTCAGACATGAAATGACTGAGGGGGAGGCAACGGTCCCAGTACTCATATCAAAGTTGTGTCCTGTGAATCTATTGGGGAGAGATGTCATGAAACTCTTGAATATTACCATAACACCTACAGACAAAAGTATGAAAGCCCAGGTTGTTAAAAATAACATGGTAATCTGTGGGGAAGGAGATCCACATTATTGGTATAGTCAAGATTTATTGAGGGGAGGTTTAACAGACATTGATGGAACTAACAGATGATGTAAAATCAGGACCCACTAAAATGTCTCCAGATGATTTGCACTGTACACTGTGGTATAACAGACACCCCGGCCCCGACCTGGTATATGAGAGGGCACTTCTGAGAACCACTGAGCGAACCATTGGTCTGAAATGACTTTACTATGATTCAACTCATGCAGCTGTGGAGGTGGAACTGCCTACTCATATCCAGGTCCTGTACAGAGAAAAATGGAGCCCCCCATGTGGCCCTAGCTAAAGAACCCTCTGGGCAGTGGAAGGATATGGGATATTGGGTGTCAAAGGGAAAAAAACTGACAGACTGGGTAACGGGGGAGGGAGGTTTGCAACATAGCCCATCCACTGATAGATACAGACGTAAACTGAACTGGAGAGCAAACTGTGCCCCCGCAGTGCACATTAGTGAGAGTGTGTGTGGGGGGGGGTTCTGAGAAGCAGAATACCTGTTGACAGAAGAACAGGAAGAAGATTTAAAAGGAATACCTGAATATCTGTGATCTGAGGGTCCCGGGGATGTGGGATTAATTAAAGGAGTAACACCGGTACAAGTTGTCCCAAAATCAAATTATAGACCTTACCAAAAACAATACCCATTAAAGCCAGAAGCGATTAAAGGAATAACACCCTCTTTTGAACAGTTAAGAAAGGGAGGGGTTATCATACCGGGGGATGAAGCGTTCTGTAACTCACCTCTTTTTCCAGTAAAGAAGGCATTCCCTAGCATGGACTGGATAATGGTAATGGACCTGCAAGGGGTCAATAACAGTGTGATACCAAGAACACCTTGTGTACCAGATCCGCATACTCTGTTAAACCAGCTGAAGCCTGAGAATGCTTACTTTACTGTGATAGACCTTGCTAATGCTTTCTTTAGTATTCTATTACACCCAGACAGCCAGGGGTGGTTCGGGGTCACATTTTTAGGAAAGAAATAGACTTACAGCCGACTGGTTCAAGGTTATTTGGAAAGCCCCACTATCTACAATCAGGCTATTACTAGGAATCTTGGAAAATTCGACCCTCCCCAGGGAAGTCAAATTTGGACATATGTGGATGATATCAATTCAACCAGGAAGACAGCCAGCGGAGAAACAGTTTGTGGCTATTAAACAGCTATTGATATCTGACACTGTTATGGCATTCCCTAGGTATGACCGTGAATTCACACAGACTGTGGATTGCAGGGAGGGGTTCATGACATCAGGTGTTGACTCAGAGACACGGAGGGAAGAATAAGCCGGTGGCCTATTATTCCTCCCGTCTCGATGAGGTGGCACAAGCAATGCCCCTGTGTTTGCAGTCAGTGGTGGCTGCAGCACGGCTGTGGAGGACTCTGCCTCTGTAGTACTATACCATGATTTGACATTGAGGGTCCCACATGCCGTCTCAATTTTGTTATTGGAACATAAAATGGCGTACATGTCACCAGCAAGACATTTGTCTTGTATGATTATTCTGTTGAATATGCCAAACCTAACAATTGAGCGTTGTACCACTTTGAACCCCTCCACTCTAATTCCTATAGCCACAGATGGGAGTCCCAATGATTGTGTAACGGAGACAGAGAAAATGGTTCTCCCCAGGACAGATCCAACTGATCTGCCTTTGCCAGATGCAGAAATAACTGTTTGTTGATGGGTCTTCTAGGAAGAACCCAGATGGCTCAAATGCTACGGGTTATGCAGTAGTGACTCTCACTAAGGTGCTGGAAGCTGAAGCTTTACCAAAGAATTACTCTGCTCAACAAGCTGAAATTGTGGCCCTTACCAGGGCTTGTATATTAGGAAAGGGTAAATGCATTACGATACATACTGATAGTGCTTATGCCTTTAACACTGTTCATGTATTCGCAGCTCAGTGGAGAAACAGGGGCATGGTTACCACAACAGGTAAACCCATTACTCACGCGCAACTAATCTTGAATTTACTAGAGGCAATTCTACTACCAAAAAAAATGAGCCATTTGTAAATGCGAGGCACATACTAAGGGCATGGACAGCGTCAGTATTGGGAATAGACGGGCAGATGAGGAAGCGAAGAGAGCGGGGAAAACCACACTCACACATAGACTCACACTTAAAGGAGGAAGTTTATATCAACACCAAAATACTGAGGGCAAGTCAGCTTGGAGCCCCCATTAAAGAAATTACTAAAAGGGTCAAAATGGGAGCCGTAAATAGAGGAGGAATCTGGCACAAAGGGAATCTACCGATTTTACCAAAGTCACTGTTTAAATATGCTGCTATATTGTTACATGGGCAAAGCCATGTATCAACAGGGGGTATGGTAGGGTTATTTAAACAACACTTTGTAGCATATGGAATAACAAACTATTTTAAAAACTTTTGCTCACGGTGCACTATATGCGCACAAAGTAACCACCAAGGTAAAGTGAGGGCACCACAGGGGGAATACCCGGCGGCTAAGTATCCATTCCAACAATAGGAAATGGCCTTTATTGAATTAACTAAAAGTGAAAATAAGAAATGGTGTTTAACAATTATTGACAAATATAATAAACGGATAGAGGCATTTCCTACATCTTCAGCAGACGCAGAAACAGTGGCTAGAGCATTATGTCAAGAGATTATCCCGCGATTTGGACTGCCAGAAACTATTTATAGCGACAATGGTTCCCATTTTTCTAATCAAGTAATTGATAATATAGGTCAGAAATTGAATATAAATATGAAGAAACATTGTTCTTATCACCCCCAGAGTGCTGGCCTTATCGAGCGCATGAATCAATCGGTAAAAGGTTGATTAAGGAAAACACACCTAAGTACCGGAATTAACTGGGTAAAATGCCTGCCCATAGTGCATTAGAATAACCCCTGATAGGGAGGGGCTATCTCCATTTGAGAAGGTTTTTGGTAGACCCTATAGAATGCCCCAATTAGGACGATTGGAGGAAGCAGATATAGAATTAGAAAGCAGTATGGTGGAACACATGAGGAGGGTGTTCATTAACCAAACCCGTATGTCAAAAGTTTTATGCCCAACAGGAGAACTACAGAAGGAGGTGGCACACAAGATTCAACCAGGAGACTGGGTCTGGGAATGGGCCAAAATTCAACCAACTGCATGCATAGTCACTTTACTTCTACCTACATGTACATATTACCTCAATTACCTCGAATAACCCGGTGACCCCGCACATTGACTCGGTACCGGAACCCACTGTATATAGCCTTGCTACAGTTATTTTATTGTTGCTCCTTAATTATTTTGTCATATATAATATATTTTTTTAACTGCTTTGTTGGTTAAGGGCTTGTAAGTATGCCTTTCACTGTAAGGTCTACACCTGTTGTATTTTGCGCATGTGACAAATAAAATTTGATTTGAACAGTTTTAAACTAGCCCACGCCATTGTTTTGACTAGCAACTTCCGGTGGTTTCCCACGTCAGCCTCGCTTTCGTTTCCAAGTAGCGCCTGCGTGACTAAAGCGTATTCTAGCCCAACCGGTCGCAAGACAGCGGTATCACAGATAGATATTTCACTGGATGTATAAATGTGAAGCAACCGGTTGGCGTTTCCACTCACTACCAAATATGGTAGGGAGCGGAAGCCAACTGGCGGGTAATGGAAGAAGATAGAACGAGATAAATTTTGCCAACATTCTGCAAATTTTCTAATCAATTAAACATTTGATCTCAACGCAGTTTTCTGTTCACAAAAACAGAACATTATCAACAGAGTGGACTAAGTTTTGTAGACTTTACCTTTTGAAAAAGTTGTAAAAAAATCGCACTGTTTAGGAGCGCAAAGGCGTATCGAGTTATTGCACATGCGCAATTCAGAGTAGGCGTTCCCTAACGGATATATGCAGACGCACACTAAAACGTGCCAATAAGATATCACTAGCGCATGCTTGGCTCTGCCCACCTCCTTGCTCGTTCTGCCCACTATGACTAATTTGTTTCCTTTAGAAACGACAAGTTGTGTTCTATTCTTGGTTTAGTTATAAAAATCTTTCGTTGTATTATTCCTGTTACGTCGTTTGTGAGCTTATCAACGACGTAAAAGGAATAATACTGCCTTCTTGCGGCCGGTTGGGGGTAGTCTAGTCTGCATGTAGGGCAGCCATATCTATTGACAAAAAAAATTACAAATGTTGATAGTAAAATGTCTTCTGTTTTAAGTAAATAGATATAGCTACATGTATGGGAGAGTGCAGTGCTGTGGCTCACATGGTTATAAATGCATAAAAGTCTACAGTGGCTTCAGAAAGTATTCATTTTCTACATTTTGTTGCGTTAAAGCCTGAATTTAAAATGGATTAAATTGACATTTTTGTCACACATACCCCATAATGTCAGTGGAATTATGTTTTTTTTTGTTTTATGTATTGAGTCAATACATATTCAACTCCTTTGTTATGGCAAGCCTAAATAAGTTCAGGAGTAAACATTTGCTTAACAAGTCACATAATAAGTTGAATGGATTAGTGTTTAACATGATTTTTGAATGCCTAGCTTATCTCTGTACTCAACACATACAATTATCTGTAAGGTCCCTAGACGAGCAGTTAATTTCAACCATAAAGACTAGGGAGGTTTTCCAATGCCTTGCAACGAAGGGCACCTACAGTGCCTTGCGAAAGTATTCGGCCCCCTTGAACTTTGCGACCTTTTGCCACATTTCAGGCTTCAAACATAAAGATATAAAACTGTATTTTTTTGTGAAGAATCAACATCAAGTGGGGCACAATCATGAAGTGGAACGACATTTATTGGATATTTCAAACTTTTTTAACAAATCAAAAACTGAAAAATTGGGCGTGCAAAATTATTCAGCCCCTTTAAATTAATACTTTGTAGCGCCACCTTTTGCTGCGATTACAGCTGTAAGTCGCTTGGGGTATGTCTCTATCAGTTTTGCACATCGAGAGACTGAAATGTTTTCCCATTCCTCCTTGCAAAACAGCTCGAGCTCAGTGAGGTTGGATGGAGAGCATTTGTGAACAGCAGTTTTCAGTTCTTTCCACAGATTCTCGATTGGATTCAGGTCTGGACTTTGACTTGGCCATTCTAACACCTGGATATGTTTATTTTTGAACCATTCCATTGTAGATTTTGCTTTATGTTTTGGATCATTGTCTTGTTGGAAGACAAATCTCCGTCCCAGTCTCAGGTCTTTTGCAGACTCCATCAGGGTTTCTTCCAGAATGGTCCTGTATTTGGCTCCATCCATCTTCCCATCAATTTTAACCATCTTCCCTGTCCCTGCTGAAGAAAAGCAGGCCCAAACCATGATGCTGCCACCACCATGTTTGACAGTGGGGATGGTGTGTTCAGTGTGATGAGCTGTGTTGCTTTTACGCCAAACATAACGTTTTGCATTGTTGCCAAAAAGTTCAATTTTGGTTTCATCTGACCAGAGCACCTTCTTCCACATGTTTGGTGTGTCTCCCAGGTGGCTTGTGGCAAACTTTAAACAACACTTTTTATGGATATCTTTAAGAAATGGCTTTCTTCTTGCCACTCTTCCATAAAGGCCAGATTTGTGCAATATACGACTGATTGTTGTCCTATGGACAGAGTCTCCCACCTCAGCTGTAGATCTCTGCAGTTCATCCAGAGTGATCATGGGCCTCTTGGCTGCATCTCTGATCAGTCTTCTCCTTGTATGAGCTGAAAGTTTAGAGGGACGGCCAGATCTTGGTAGATTTGCAGTGGTCTGATACTCCTTCCATTTCAATATTATCGCTTGCACAGTGCTCCTTGGGATGTTTAAAGCTTGGGAAATCTTTTTGTATCCAAATCCGGCTTTAAACTTCTTCACAACAGTATCTAGGACCTGCCTGGTGTGTTCCTTGTTCTTCATGATGCTCTCTGCGCTTTTAACGGACCTCTGAGACTATCACAGTGCAGGTGCATTTATACGGAGACTTGATTACACACAGGTGGATTGTATTTATCATCATTAGTCATTTAGGTCAACATTGGAACATTCAGAGATCCTCACTGAACTTCTGGAGAGAGTTTGCTGCACTGAAAGTAAAGGGGCTGAATAATTTTGCACGCCCAATGTTTCAGTTTTTGATTTGTTAAAAAAGTTTGAAATATCCAATAAATGTCGTTCCACTTCATGATTGTGTCCCACTTGTTGTTGATTCTTCACAAAAAAATACAGTTTTATATCTTTATGTTTGAAGCCTGAAATGTGGCAAAAGGTCGCAAAGTTCAAGGGGGCCGAATACTTTCGCAAGGCACTGTATTAGAAGACGGTAAAAAAAAATCAGACATTGAATAACACTCTGAGCATGGTGAAGTTACTCATTATACTTTGGATGGTGTATCAATACAACCCCCAGTCACTACAAAGATATAGGTGTCCTTCCTAACTCAGTTGCTGAAGAGGAAGGAAACCGCTCAGGGATTTCACCATGAGGCCAATGGTGACTTTAACAGTTACAGAATTGATCAGCAACATTGTAGATACTTCACAATACTAACATAAATGACAGAGTGAAAAGGAAGCCTGTACAGAATTAAAAATATTACAAAATATGCATCCTGTTTGCAATAAGGCAGTAAAGTAAAACTGCAAAGAAAATGTTTGAAAGAAATTAACTTCATGTCCTGAATACAAAGCGTTATGTTTGGGGCAAATCCTTCACATCACTGAGTACCACTCTTCATATTTTCAAGCATGGTGGTGGCTGCATGTTATGGGTATGCTTGTCATCGGCAAGTAATAGGGAGTTTTTTTTAGGATAAAATTGTAATAGAGCTAAGCACTGGCAAAGTTCTAGAGTAAATCCTGGTTGTCTGCTTTCCAACAGACACTGGGCGACAAGTTCACCTTTCAGCAGGACAAAACACCTAAAACACAAGGCCAAATATACACCGGAGTTGCTTACGAAGATGACATTGAATGTTCCTGAGTGGCCTAGTTACAATTGACTTAAATTGTCTTGAAAATCTATGATCAATGATCAACAACCAACTCGACAACCTTGAAGAATTTTTAAAATAATAATCTGCATATATTGTACAGCTCTTAGGGACTTATCCAGAAAGACTCACAGCTGTAATCGTTGCCAAAGG
The DNA here is from genome assembly GCF_013265735.2 of Oncorhynchus mykiss. Lineage (NCBI taxonomy): Eukaryota > Metazoa > Chordata > Actinopteri > Salmoniformes > Salmonidae > Oncorhynchus > Oncorhynchus mykiss. Next base: position 74,196,515 of record NC_048572.1, read on the forward strand.
TAACTCAGGTGTGTGAATACTTATGTAAATGAGATATTTCTGTATTTCATTTTCAATAAATCAACAAACATTTCTAAAAACATGTTTTCACTTTGTCATCATGGGGTAAAGTGGGTAGAGGAGTGAGAAAAAATATCAATTTAATCCATTTTTAATTCAGACTGTCTTTGAGGCACTGTATATGCATTTAAATGCACTGTGGTAAAATACAAAACACTTTCTTCAACCATTCATAACTCAGTTTAAATATGATCAAATATTGTCATTAATATTGTCATTTCCATTCTCCACACAACCTAATGAAACCATTCTGAAACGGTGGTATGGTATTTACTTAAGGAAAATGGATATAACTTGTATGACACACAGCTGGGGAACAAGGTCGATAAACCAGTTTCATGTAAACTTAATTTCATTATATACTCACAGGCCAGTTTAAAGGTACACCACAGCATTCACAAAAAATGGATCTCTCCTAAAGACAGTGGCTTGCTATATAAAGCAGGCAGACAGGAGGCATTCAGTTCATTTGTTCTTAACTGACTTGCCTATATTATATAAAGGTAAAATAAAAGTTACCATTTGATTGCATGTTAGAATGGTCAAAACGAGTGACCCAAGCGACTTTGAGCGTGGTATGATCATCTGTGCCAGGAGCGCTGGATCCAGTATCTCAGAAACGACAGGACCCAGGATCCCCTGGGTATGCGGGTGCCCCGTACTATGACACTGGACTCTCTCCTATGTGAGTTTTCTGATGTGACTTCATACCAGAACGCTGGGGGAAGCATTTCCCACACTGTGTGCACTTGTAGGATTTCTCCCCACTGTGGATCATGTCTGATCAAGTTGCACAGCTGGGTGAAACTTCTGCCACACTGTTCGCAGGTGTACGGTTTTTCTCCGGTGTGACTCCGGAGGTATTCTTTGAGCTGGCAGAAGGTGCAGCTGAAACGCCTCTCGGTGGTGCCGCCTGATCTCCACTGAGTCCTCATTCTCTTCACCATGTTAAAACTACTGTGACTCAGGCTGTATCCTGAGAAGGTGGAGGTGGTGGTCATGCTTGACCCTGTCGTGCACTCACTCAATCTCACTGCTCTGTCCCTCTGGCATCTGTTGTCTAGTCTCATCAGCCAATGTCCTGACATGTATTTTCATGTGTTTTGCTGCACTGAACATGTTAGCATGTGGTTTCCATATAGAAAAGTGAAGCGATGGCCCTACATCCTCTGTCATAGTAGGAACAGATGGCAGCCCACTATGAGATGGGACCATTGAGTACTCTGAGAGTACTCTTCTGTGGAATGAAAGGAGAAATCTGGGTGGCCATCAGGGTCAGTGTCTCTGCCTGGATCCACAGAGGTCAACAGCTGCCCACCAGACTCATCCATAACAAACTGGACAGGTCCTGCCAGGGTCGTGGTCTGTTTCAGCTCCTCATCCTTCACTATGTCTAGTGAGTCCTCGTCCTCGGCTGGCCGGTGCTGCTCTGTACTGAACACCTCTGTAGATGCGAGCCGGGGTGTTCCTGGTTCCTCTGGACGATCAGAATTGGGGTAATGTTCCACTGAGTCTCTGGGAGATATATTGGGTTGTGTGATGAAGTCCTCATCACGGTGCCGTTGCTCAAAGGATGGTGGTTTCCCAGGCTTGGAACCAGACTCTAAAGATTTGGGCATAAATATTAAGAAACATTACAAATGTTTTTTTTGCCAAAATCTTTAGAATTTAGGACTACAAGCGAACTAGAACAAAGTCTCGTTGTCTGGCAAATATTGTGTATCTAATAATAAGATGAAAGAAGTATCATTCAAACTCATTCACAGAATCTACCCTCTAAAGACCATTATTGTACAGATTCAAAATTGCTATTGATAACAAATGTGTATTTTGTGGTTGTGACCCAGAGACTCTTGACCATTTATTTTGGGACTGTTATGTTACAAGATTTTGGAGTGAGTTAGATTTTATTTTAAGAAAAACTGCAAATTATATGGACCCCTGATTTAACTTTCATTGTTAGTTTATTTTTCATGGCAGATTCTTTATCCATAAAATGAAGCAGGCAGAGAACAAACCCCTCTTCACATTGTTATGGAAAGAATTAAAACATTTTGAAATTATCTGTAAGTGTAAAAACAAAAAAGCAATACGTACCATAAAACTTTAAAACGCAACATGTAACAATTTCAAAGATTTTACTGAGTTAAGAGTTTATATAAGGAAATCAATCAATTGACAATTTCTTTTATGAATCTATGGATTTCATCATGACTGGGAATACAGATATGCATCTATTGGTCACAGATTCCTTCAAATAAATAAAAAAGGCAGGGGTGTGGATCAGGAAAACCATCAGTATCTGGTGTGACCACCAATTTACTAACATTTCTGAAAATGGATATAGTGTTTTGGAATAAAACTCTTCATATACACTCCCCTATGTATTTATTTATAAAGTGAAGCTAAAACTTTTCATTTGGCGCTATACTCCATTTTGGATTGGATATCAAATGTTTTATGAGGTGACCTTTTATTTGAGGGTATTTTCATACATAACTTCTTTACAATTTAGAAATGTATGACCTTTATCTAGTCGCCCCCATGAAAGTTTAATAAGTATTTGGACAAATTTACTTAAGAGTATTACATTGTCAAACGTTTAGTATTTTATCCCATAGTCCTAGCACGCAACATTAGCATTTTTTGTGTTTGGATCAAAAATGTGTCAATAAAGCAGTGAATTGGGAGCATAAACAGTGTGAAGGGCCTTCCTCATCTGCACATGTATTCTTTCTTAGCCCAGCACATTTAAGGATGTGCGTATGCCCAACTTTTCTATCGTCATTATGTTGTGCCCAATAGAAATTAAAAGTAAATAATGTAGTGTGTCATTTTGGAGTCATTTTCATTGTAAATTAGAATATATTGTTTTTTTTTTTAAACAAATAGATGATTATTTTACAAGTGAGGAGTCGTTAACAGTCAAACATGACCACCATTTTACCTTCTGTACCACATTTACCCATAAAGTGTTACAGAAAGAACTATGCAAGTATGAACTATTTGTTCCATCTGGTCTGAGACAACATTAAACTTGTGTGTGGATCCCCTGGGTATGTGGGTGCCCCGTATTGAGACACTGGACTCTCTCCTATGTGAGTTCTCTGATGTGACTTCATACCAGAGCGCTGGGGGAAGCATTTCCCACACTGTGTGCACTTGTAGGGCTTCTCTCCGCTGTGGACTACAGCATGTCTGATCAGGTTGCATTGCTTGGTAAAACTCCTGCCACACTGTTCACAGGTGTACGGTTTCTCTCCGGTGTGACTCCGGAGGTGTTCTTTTAGCTGCCAGAAACGTGGGAAGCTCTTCCCACAGAAGGTGCAGCTGAAACGCCTCTCGGTGGTGCCGCCTGATCTCCACTGAGTCCTCATTCTCTTCACCATGTTAAAACTACTGTGACTCAAGCTGTATCCAGAGAAGGTGGAGGTGGTGGCCATGTTTGACCCTGTTGTGCACTCACTCAATCTCACTGTTGCTTCTGCAGCCCTGTATTGATGCAGTCTTGGCTGTAGAGCTAAACTATTTCCTTCATTATTGGAGTTCAGCGTCTCGCTACTCTGTCCCTCTGGCATCTGTTGTCTAGTCTCATCAGCCAATGTCCTGACATGTCTTTTCATGTGTTTTGCTGAACTGAACACGTTAGCATGTGGTTTCCAAATAGAAGAGTGAAGCGACAGCCCTACATCATCCCTCATAGTAGGAACAGATGACAGCCCACTATTAGATGGGAAAATTGAGATATCCTGAGAGTACTCTTCTGTTGAATGAAAGGAGAAATCTGGGTGGCCATCAGGGTCAGTGTCTCTGCCTGGATCCACAGAGGTCAACAGCTGCCCATCAGTCTCATCCATGACAAACTGGTCAGGTTCTGCAAGGGGCGTGGTCTGATCCAGCTCCTCCTCTTTCTCATTCTTCACCATCACTAGGTCTAGTGAGTCCTCGTCCGAAAGGTGCTGCTCTGTGCTGAACACCTCTGTAGATGCGAGCCGGGGTGTTCCTGGTTCCTCTGGACGATCAGAATTGGTGTAATGTTCCACTGAGTCTCTGGGAGATATGCTGGGTTGTGTGATGAAGTCCTCATCACAGTGCCGTTGCTCAAAGGATGGTGGTTTCCCAGGCTTGGAACCAGACTCTAAAGATTTGGAGATAAACATAACAAAAGACCCTTAACAGTTGCAAAATATGACTGCTTTAGAACTGACTGTGTGTACGTGCTCTACGTATACCAGAACATAAAACACCACAGTCTTCAATAGACAGAGAGCAGTACCCCTTATGGTCACACCCACCCTCTCCAGTGATCCTGAACTCTTCCTGAGGGTCAGTCTTCCACACATCCTCTGCTGTCTCCTCATCTTTGATCAGTATGGGTTCAGTCTCCACTCTCTGCTCCACATCTGTAGGCTGGAACAGGGACTGAGGTTATTACTCTGGAAACACCATGTCTAATGCTTTTCATACTCATGAATCACACAAAAGAAGTAAATTGTCCTGATATTCCAATATCAGAACTGTCATTTTAAAATGTGATGTATCACACCTTGGGTTGAGAGTCCCCTTCAACAGCCATATCTCCACCTCTCCACTGTGAACTACTCCTCTGCTTGTTCAAAACTATCTTGACTGGATATGAAGATCTCTCTGGTGCCATGGGATAAAACACGGGAAAATACTAGTAATTGTATTCAGTCAAATATTAGGGCTATTAACACATTTACATGTTGCATATGCAATCAATTTAACATGAATAACATCAACTACCTTTTCTCCTGACTCGTCCTCGTGTCTTCTTCAGCTCGCTCTCCATCATTTGACACTTCCTTTTCAATACATCAATATCTCGCTGGCTTTGGATAACTTCCATGCGTATAACAGCACAGCTATCATCTACACGATTGTTTATTTCGGCTACCGCTGCTTTAGCCAATACCTCCATAATGGATATAAACTGCACCTGAAAATTGCAGCTGGCCATCTTGTCCAGCCCAAATTACAGATTTGTATTATCTGTGTGAAGTAAAGTCTACAATTTCCAAGCTAATGTTCAATAAACAAGCCGTAAATGTCGATAAATTAAAACAACGCGTGATGCGTGCGCAATTCCACTTCCGTTCAACAACTCGTGACCTAAGTATTTATTACCGTAAATATGAGATTGCAACAAACCTTCAAAATTGTTAGAATTAGCACTGGCACAACAAATAGCAGGGTCTATTATAGTCTGCATGTAGGATAGCCATATCTATTGACCAAAAAAGACGCCGTTCAGAATTCAGATCGTAAAACGTATTAGTCAATACAAGATATACATGTAGTGTAATGCAGTGGCGCACATGGTTATTACAGGTCATGAACAATACATGTTTTTCATGAGATTGGATGGTATTTGGATGAAACCTGATCAAAGTATGATGACTAAAGTATGAAAAAAATACTGTTGGTTCTACATTGATACAATTTGATCATAAAGTTACTGGTCCCTTCCTCCATGTCAAACACTTGGATTCAGGAGGCACGCTTATTGAGAAGGGTGGAATTGCGCCCTGTGATTAGGAGTGTTCATGCATTTGAGCATTCCTGATAAACCGCACAGAAGTAGGGTCGGGCACTGTTTTCCCGAGTTCTGTTAACGACGGCGAGGGCAGGCGGGAGCTTAGTACACTGTGTACTAGTTTAGATAGTTTGTCAATGACTCCGGTACACGGAATGCGGGGACTAGTTAGTACATGATGTCGCTAACTATCAAGATAGCTAGTACACGGTGTCACCCGAGCGAGAGGCGGAGACAATCGGGAGACAGATGCAGTAATGCCCACATGCAGGAACACCCCAAATTGTAACCTGCAGTTTCACAGAGGATTATTAAAGGAATAGGGTGACATCGCCCTAACTCTCATTTTAATACACCAATGGTAACATGATATCCTCTTACCTAATTTACATAAGTACCGCCTTGTAACCAACAGGCATTTCCCTACACCCGCGATAACATCTGCTGAACACGTGTATGTGACCAATACAATTTGATTTGAACATTGGAGAACGCGTGTTTGCGGAGGGGGTGCTAGATAGCTATAGAACCTCACAGTGGAGGTCATAATACCCATAAAACCTAACAGGGAAATTGTTCCAATTGCTGTTTCCACCATTCATTTTCCCATAGGGAATTTTAGAAAAACTTAAAATAAGGGCAGTGTTTGGTGTAGGCTTACCCTGGCGTGACATTTTGAGAACAAATACATCTATGACTTTTATCAAATATTCAGCTCGATTTACTCTCAGATTCAAAAATGCTAATAAGCATCAAAGACATCATGCAAGACTACAAATCTCTAGCTGACATCTCTAGCTGACACCAAGAAGGAGAGTGATGTCGTACTGCATCAGATGACCTGGCCTCCACAATTACCCGACCTCAACCATACAGAGATGGTTTGGGATGAGTTGGACCGCAGAGTGAAGGAAAAGCAGCCAACAAGTGCTCAGCATATGTGGGAACTCCTTCAAGACTGTTGGAAAAGCATTCCAGGTGAAGCTGGTTGAGAGAACACTAAGAGTGTGCAAAGCTGTCATCAAGACAAAGGGTTGCTACTTTGAAGAATCTAAAATAAATAAATCAAAATACATTTTATAAAACACTTTCTTGGTCACTACGTGATTCCATGTGTTATTTCATAGTTTTGCTTTCTTCAATGTAAAAAAATAGTAAAAATAAAGAAAAACCCTTGAATGAGTAGCTGTGTTCAAATTTGTGACTGGTACTGTGTGAGAGAGCAAGAGAGAGCACACAAACCCACACTTTATTTCAGGTAACTATTGCATACTACATGCATTATAGCTGATTAACATTCAGAGGTCCTTCTCTTAGGTTTTAAAAGGCACGTACATATAAGTATTGGGTATTAGTATGCATATTACATGGTGTGTAGAAGATAGCAGATAGTGTTGATTGAGCTGCTTGAGAGAATATTCATAAAAGTACAGTAGTACTGATAGACTACATGCAAAAGTATGTGGACACCTGCTTGTCAAACATCTCATTCCAAAATCATGGGCATTAATATGAAGTTGGTCTCCCCTTCTGCTATAATAACTTCCACGCTTCTGGGAAAGCTATCCACTAGATGTTGGAATATTGCTGCGGGGACTTGCTTCTATTCAGCCACAAGAGCATTAGTAAGGTCGAGCACTGATGTTGGGCGATAAGGCTTGCAGTCAGCGTTCCAATTCATCCCAAAGGTTTTCAATGGGGTTGAGGTCAGGGCTCTGTGCAGGTCAGTCAAATTCTTCCACACCGATCTCAACAAACCATTTCTCTATGGGTACATTGTCATGCTGAAACAGGAAAAGGGCCTGCCCCAAACTGTTGCCACAAAGTTGGAAGCACAAAATGATCTAAAATGTAATTCTATGCTGTAGCAGTAAGATTTCCCTTCATTGGAAATAAAGGGCCTAGCCCGACCATGTAAAACATCCCCAGACCATTATTCCTCCTCCACCAAACTTTACAGCTGGCACTATGCATTGGGGCTGGTAGCGTTCTCCTGGCATCCGCCAAACCCAGATTCCTCTGTCGGCCTGCCAGATGGTGAAGCATGATTCATCACTCCAGAGAAGGCTCCAGAGTCCTATGGCGGCGAGCTTTACACCACTCCAGCCGAAGCTTGGCATTGTGCATGGTGATCTTAGGCTTGTCTGTGGCTGCTCGGCCATGGAAACCCATTTCAAGAAGCTCCCGACAAACAGTTATTGTGCTGACGTTACGTCCTGAAGCCGTTTGGAACTCGGTAGTGAGTTTTGCAACCGAGGACAGACCAAAAAAAATTACGCGCTTTGGCGGTCCCGTTCTGTGAGCAGTCCCGTTCTGCAGGGCAGAAATTTGATGAACTGACTTGTTGGAAAGGTGGCATCCTATGATGGTGCCACGGTGAAAGTCACTGAGCTCTTCAGTAAGGCCATTCGATTGACAATGTTTGTCTATGGAGACTGCATGGCCCCCCTAGCTCTGACAGCTACGTTAAAGGAGCATTTTTACTTTCTATGCCTGTGATATGTGGTTGTCCCCCTAGCTATCTTAAGATGAATGCACTAACCTTTAGTCACTCTGGATAAGTGCATCTGCTAAATGACAAAAATGTCAATGTAAAATGTGTGGCTGAAATAGCCAAATCAACTAATTTGAAGGGGTGTCCACATACTTTTGTATATATATAGTGTATATCTGTGTGAGAGTAAGTTAATTATGTGCGTGTATACAATGTATGTGTGTACACTGGGTGGTTATTCTCTCCAGGAGAGGAAGTAGAGCTGGCCCAGTGCATCGCCACACACCAGTTCACTGGAGCAGTGTGGGTTCACCTCCAAGACCAGAACAGGACCCGCACACACAAACACACCCACCTGTGCAGAAACACAGATGGTGTAAGCACACACACACACCATTACTGTGACTATTCATCTGTTCTTTGTGAAATGATTTGAGTGTGTGAAAGAGTTAGAATGACATGCACCTGTTTCTTGGTGTGTCTGTCCCACATTTTGACAGTTCTGTCATGGGACGCCGAGATGATAGTGCTGTTGGTGAGTCTCAGAACACTGATCCTGTCACTGTGTGCCTAGGGAAAATCAATCAAAATTATCATAGAAAAATAAGACAACAGTTTCCTCTTCAAGACAGTCACCATCACCATCAGAGAAAAGGGGAGGGATCTTACAGGTTTCCTGCTGCTCCAGGAGTTGATGTTTGGTGGCTGGTTGAACCACATATTCCCCTTGGAATCTCCACACACAACCAACTCTGGAGACAGGACACAAATTACAGTGCAGTTAATAAATTATTAATTTACAGATGATTCACAAGTAGTATCAAAATTAATATGAGTATGTGAGTGTCATTGTACTGCAGTGCAGCTACCTCTATCCACAGTCACAGCAGTTATCCAGCCACCTTTTCCACCACAAGTCTCCTCCATTTCTAGCTCAATTTTACCACATGATGACTGCAGTTCAGTCTTTGGGCCCATGGCATACTAGGGAAGGCACAGATAGGACCATATTATAATCTACCAATAGAACTCTTATTAAAACAATCTAAAACAGCAGCAGTGTTGTCATTGATGAGGATTATATCAGTGATGGTGGTAAACTTACCATGAAGCCAAGCACAATCTGTCCTTTCTTTTCGCCCACCAGCCAAGTGCTTTTTTCATCATTGGCCACCATCCCAAGAATGTGTGTGTTATCCTTCCAACTGCAATTTAGGCAAGTTATGTACATTTCAAGTCAGTATTTTTCATCTAATAATGTGTATACCATGAGTGAGTGAGTGAGTGAGTGCGTGCTTTACTTGTCAATCTCTCTATCAGCGTCAGCGAGGACATTGATGATATTTCCATCCTCACAGGTTCCCAGCAGGATGGAGCAGTAGTACAGGTGCATCACTGGGATAGGCACTGAGTATGTGGACACCTTCAACAGACTAGGGACAACAGGATGACAGTCTTTGCCGGCAGGCAATGCAGGAGTACAAGAACAAATGTTGACTAAAATTGTATCCTTGTACTAATGAAAGTTCTACAAATTTGCAACCAGCAGATATTGCCTGAATCAATCTCTTACAAATGCCAAATTGGGCCAATAGCAACCATCGCCATAGTTGACATATAATGGCCAAGAGCTGACCTTGCAGCGTTGTGCTGAGGATTCCACTCCACCTTCCACACTGACACAGAGCGCTGCCTGCATCCCACAGCAAACTGGTCATCAGGCATGGAGCATATCGCTGTTACACTACTGTCAGACACCTGAGCGACACAAGCAAATCAAAGATAAACCAACTTTGTTCTATTAGTCAATGAGAGAATCACAATAACACTACAAGGTTCTGAATGGTTGGCACTGTATGGAGATACCTTTTTGTGGCCAACTGCAGAATTGTGTTTCCATAGCTCCACTCTGCCAGACTCATAGCCAGACAGTAGCAAATCCCCACTCTGGCAGAAGGACAGAGCGGTAACAGTGCCCCTCTGGTTGAGAGGACTCTCTGGAAGAAAAAATAAAGAGAGGAAATTAATCAATAAAACAAGTATAGAAATTGGAGGATTGGTTTAGGTTGACAATTCAGGTTGATAAATGTGTTACCCATTGCTGCAGCAACGCTCCAAGACCTCAACGACCGATCTTGAGACACAGTGAGGAATGCAGGGACTCCTTTCTGCTTTGAGACTGCTCCATGTATCCCTCCGCTGTGGCCTTGCAAGGTGCTGTGATGCTGTACCTATAATTAGGAGGCAAAGAGACAATCAGACCAAGCATCACTGCATATTGATACATGCATCTTATTCAAATCAACCTAAATCCTAGAAATTACAAGCAAATTGCATTAATCCCACCTGGAAGGGGTGCCACAGCTTCACTGTGCCATCATCAGACGCCGTAGCAACCATCATGTCCTCCTGCTTAGTTTCCTTGGTCTTGTCTGAATACAAAACATTTAGGAACAATACACTACATGACCACAATGGTATGTGTATCATAGTATTTTTAAAAAGGGGAATAATATTAATATGTTTAATTATTTAGTAAAGATGCAGTACCTGGGTCAGGTAGCACAGAGCAGTGGTGTATGCGTGACCTGTGAGCTGAAATCCTGCTGATTTCCATCCCTGAATCCCATTTCCACACGTGCAGCTCCCCCTCGGCACAGCCTGCTATCACAAACTCTCCCTGCGGACCCCCCAAGACAACACAAACATCATCAAGACAAAATGGAAACACCATCACAACTTACAGTGCCTCATTACATATAGACAGCACAATTTCACCGTGAAGATACTTTTTTTCTCCCCTCCTCACCTTCTCCATTAAGACTACAGTTTAAAGCCATCCATCCAGTACCATTTTAGAGAGGTCCATACTGCCCCCTATTGTTAGACTCACCAGGCAGCAGACTGCACTGAGGGAGGATCTCGCCAGGATCTCGCTCACACTGCGACCTTTCTGTAGGTCCCACATACGGATCTTGCAGTCACTGGAACAGCTCACCTGAGAGACAAACAGACATCAAGTTACTTGGGTTTAATTCAGAAGTATCTTTGTGGTTGAAATGATAATTATCATCAAGATAAAAACAGGCAACAAAAGGACATAGAAAACCCCCCCACTAAACAGACACTAACCACACAGTTTGGGCCCCAGACACAGCCAGTTATCCAGTCTCCATGGCAGTGTGGTAGAGACTGAGTGAGAGTAGGAGGAGAGGAACTGGCATTCCACACCATTAGAACCTGAAAAGAAAGTCACATTATCACTACAACTGCCACAAGTAACAGACAGCTCTTAATATTCTTGGTTGTTTCCATCAACAACATCCCCACTATTCACAATAAAAGTACAATTTCAACACACTAACTAATCTCTCGTGGACTGACTACGTAAACAACAGGTAGCGTAGATCTGTCATGACACAACGGGATGCATAAGATAACGAGCAGCATTCATTTCAGTACTTGTCAATGGTTATTTGGACAAAACACGATTTCACAGGTGTTTGCAACTTTCACATTTCTGAAGGGGACATTTGGCCCATAGACTTGCCCGTAACTTGCAGAGAGCGGGTAGAGCTCTTAGTTCCGATCCTCGTTCTCCCTCTTCCTTTAACACGTATGGACCCAGAACTTAAATCGAGCATCTGACCCCTTTAGTTCTGGGTTAACTGAGATTACACACCAACCGAAACTCAAATATGAACACACTCTTTAAAACTATACCTGATCTTTTCCACCAGACAGCAACTCCTCCCCAGTTGGACTGAAGGCCAGGCAGGTTACCCCTCCACTGTGACCTCTCAGGACAGAGATCACACTGGGGTCAACCCAGGGGTCAGAGGTCAAGTCCTTCACTGCCCACAGAGCAATGGAGCAGTCATCTGAGGAAAGAGATGGCGAAAGTTAGTAAATTGTTAATAAAATGATTAGATGAATTAGTGATTAGTACAAAATTAGTTTACTACTGATCAACTGAGTGTTTAAGTTATTGGTCTGACCTGAGGCAGAGGCCAGATAAGAGGAGTTTTGTGCCAGGGCCAGGATGGGGCCTTGTTGCACCCCAAAACATCCCAGCAACACCATGTCTGCCTCCTCCTGTCTCCACACCCTCAGCCGCTGGTCCCCGCCCCCAGACACCAGCAGCTCAGGTTCGTCTGCAGCCAGCCACATCAGGCAGAGGATAGACACCCGCAGGTCCTTGCTAGCCCATGTCCTATCACCTGCACAATAGGGTTGGGCTGTGTTAAGTGATTCATTCAATTGACTCATTTCATTGGCTTGCAGAGTTGTGTTTGTTGGCAAACTTAAAACCATATACCTGATTCAAGACTGAAAAGCTTCAACCCATCACCATGGTAACCCACTGCAGCATAACCACCAGCGACAGCCACACATAGAGCAGCGGGCTCCGTGGTTGACATCTTCTTTCCCTTCTGAATAACAGACTTCTGAATAACAGACTCCTGAATAACAGACTCCTGTCAAGGCAAACAAAGTGATTTTTGAGATTCCAAGTGACAGAAATGGAAATTGAGGAACTTCTGAAACATGAGTGGAACAGCATACCTTGGATTCTCCAAATACATTCACAGAGCGACCCAGACCACCTGACCATAACTGGACCTGTGGAGGAAGGGGGAATAAGCAAATAAGGAACCTCTCAAAGTGTGTGTGTGCATATGGGAAGATCTCAATTGCTTACTCCTCGCATCTGCTCTCCTTCAAAACCCATTGGATGAGAAAGACAGAGGTCCCTCTCTGAAACTACTCCTACAATGGGTTTTGACAAGGAGAGGATGCAAGGAGTATGCAATTGAGATCTTCCCTGTGTGTGTGTAGGTAAACCATCCTTCTCACCGTGTGGTCAGATCCAGCACTCAGGAGTACCGTCCCGCCCAGCAGGAAGGTGAGCACCTCTGTAGATCCGCTGTGAGCCTGGTAGCGCCCCACGCAGGTAGAGGCTGGAACTGACCACATCCTCACCTCTCCAGACAGACAGCCAGAGCATAGCAGAGAAGAGGAGGGAGAGAAAGACAGACTGCGTACCGACCTCTGATGACCAGAGAGAGTCTGGAAGGGAGGAAGGAAGGAGGAATGATGAAAGGTTGTTTTAAAACAACAAATGAATTAAACATTTAACAGTGTGACATCTCTCGCTGCAATACGGTCCTTCATACGACTCACCGTAACTTCACCCTTCAGCCAGTTCCAGACACGCACAGCTCCATCCCAACCCCCAGCTGCCACAAGATGACCTTCAGGGTCAAAGGTCACACAGTTCAGAGGGCTAGTGCTGGAGAGGGCTGTGACCAGACTGCCTTTTGGAGATGACCACACCTGTGGAGAATAACATTGATAACATTAACGTTCAAATGAATGGCTGAAGTAGGAATCAGAGCGACTGGCATAGTCTTGATGTGAGACTCACTTTAAGGCTTAGGTCCAGAGACACAGTTGCAAGGTGCTTCCTGTCTGCACTGACGTCACTTCCTGTTATTCTGTTTGAGTGGCCATTGATGAGGGCAGTTCTAGGAAGACAAGACAGTTAACAATTTTGTATGTCTGCAAGTTTGGAATTTTGTAATCCCATATAGGCCTTGGGAACTTTTTTAAATTCCAAGCATTGTCTCACCTGCAGCCATTCTCAACATCCCACAATTCAATCTGTCCATCAAATGAAGTAGTTCCCATAAGCCCCTCCCTCAAGAAGACACATCCTGAGATTCCGTCACAGCTGCTCACCAGTGACCTCACTTCCTGTTAACGGTCAAGGTAAAATGGACTTAGATTCAAAGATGGAGCATTTGAAAGATATTACTGTCATATTTTAGTGCTGATGGTGGCATATAGTCAGTAGTAAGTCCTTTCCTAGTCTGTTAGGTCAGTGGCATATTGTTGTTATGAAAATAGAGCAGGAGTTTACCTGTCCAGTCTCTGTGTGGACGAGGTGGAGGGTGCCCTGTCCAGTCCCTACTGCCATGACCCCACCCCCTGGACTCACAACCACACAGGTGGGCTCAGAGGAGTAGGTGGAGACCAGCTTACTGTGGTAACAGAGGACACCAGCATCACTAAGATAACAATATAACTAACTCACTGAGGTAGGGAACACAGAGGTCAATATGGTCTAACTGCAATAACTGTAAAAATCAGATTAGCTACCTGGTTTCCGTCTGGGTATGTTGTTCATTGTTCAGCCACCTCATCACATGCACCCCTTTTCCCATCATGCCTTGTGCCCATACATGGGCGTCAGTGTGGTTGGGCTCGTTGAGAGCTTGCTGCAGAAACAGGGCTGGCCATGAGGACAGGATGGGTGCATGGCGCTGCAGGAACCCGACACAATCTGTCAGACCGCTCTGGTCTTCAGAGGAAAAAGGAGAGAAAGACTCAACTCTGGGCTTTCTGTCTGAGGAACAGATTCTAGAGACTTTTCTATACAGGTAACCAGTAAAAAGGGCTAAATTATTTTACCTAAAGTGTCCCATGAACCAATACCTTCCGACTCGAACCTCTTGCCTGCAGTGAAGAGAATAATAAAAGTGGAAGTAGAGTAGATTAGTTACTAGATAACCTAACACCCATTATCGAATGAAGTTCTTCCATTTCTCCAGAGAGGTGACTTACCAAACAAGCTGTAGGTCTCCAGGAGGTGGTGCAGGAGGCCATGGCGCACGTTTGCAAACAGGAAATTATAACTAGAGAGCAGGCAATGCAGCGCCTCCCACTGGCCACTTCTCATCTGACCAAAGACAACCAAGTGTTAAGGTGTGGTCAGTGACACAGAGGTCAACTGGGAGAGAGGTTAAAAAGCTAGAGGAAGTGTCACTGACCAGGTGGAATGGCAGGTTCAAGATGGAGCTGGCCTCACAGTGAAGAAATGTGCATGTTCCCTGAGGATCTGCCAGCACCCAAAGATGGGCTGAGAGAGAAATAAACAAATCCTTATGTATCCATGTTTGTTTATATACAGATGTAAGCAGTGAATTTGTGTGTAGGATCTTTATAATAGTAGCTACCTGCCAACAGGATATGAGCCCTGGTCCAGTCAGCCTCTCCTGGTAGGAGGAGCTCTTTTTTAAAGGCCAGCTTGACCTCGGGATTGGTCAGTGCCAGGAGGTCATCCGGGCCGTAACAGTGGGATGGATCAATCAGGCTGCAGAACAGAGTCAACAAAGAGATGGACTGTGTTTACGTTCAATTCCTTACAACAGCGCATTCCATGAGAGGGAGTGAACACTTCTGGGAGAAGGGTAGAGAATTGAGCATCATCCAATATTAGTTTGATTGCCTCATTAACCCAAATCTGACCTCCGACTGCCCATCATTTGACACAGTCTCATACCTCTGTAGACTCCGCACCATGTGGGAGAAGGTTGCCATTGGGACACGCTTTATGGGCTTTCTGGCCAAGTGCAGCATATCCTGCCATGTTGCCTTCTCACCTCCAGAGGTCAGGCCATTGCACATGTTCAGTATGGCATATAGGTCTCTCTCCCTCAGGCCTGCAATGGAACCAGGGGGGAATTGTTATGACATGTCACAGAGCAGCATTGCTGATTGAGATGAGGAAACGTGATTAGTAAGTAGGGTATGAATATTAGTGAGTGGTAGATTTTAGCCACTGGAGTCACTTGAGCAGATATAAAAGTTTGTCCACACCACCATCAGCCACCAGGTAAGGAGTGCATGTCCAAATTAGGTTTTGGGTGACATATAGGAAGTACAGTTGAAATCAGAAGTTTACATACACTTAAGGTTGGAGTCATTAAAACTTGTTTTTTCAACCACTCCACAAATTTCTTGTTAACCTCTTGAAGCTAAGGGGCACTATTTTTATTTTTGGAAAAATAACATTCCCAATTTCTCAGGACCAGATGCTAGAATATGCATATAATTGCCAGCTTAGGATAGAAAAAAACTCTACAGTTTCCAAAACTGTAAAAATATTGTCTGTGAGTATAACAGAACTGATATTGCAGGCGAAATCCTGAGAAAAATCCAATCAGGAAGTGACTCTTATTTTGAAACCCCTGGTCTTTCTATGCATCCCTATTGCCCATTGAAAGGGATATCAACCAGATTCCTTTTTCTGTGGCTTCCCTCAGGTTTTTACCTTTATTTTGAAGAATGAGCGTAAACGTCCACATTGCGTAAGTGGTCAGTTGTTGGCTCTAAGTGTGATTTTTGCACTAAACAGAGAGGTAGCCCGGTCCTAGTGAAAAGCCAACTGTCCCGGTTGATATATTATCTAATAGATATTTGAAAAACACTGAGGATTGATTATAAAAAACGTTTGCCATGTTTGTGACGATATTATGGATATAATTTGGATTTTTTCTCTGTTTTCACGTGACCGCTATTTCCGGTGGATTCCTAGGCATAACACATCAAACTAACAAAGGTATTTGGATATAAAAAATATCTTTATGGAACATTTGCTGTCTAACTGTGAGTCTCGTGAGTGAAAACATCCGAAGCTCAAAAGGTAAACGATTAATTTGATTGCTTTTCGTGACCAAGTTACCTGCCGCTAGGTGTACATAATGTTTTGCTGGTATATCGATAAACTTACACAAACGCTTGTATTGTTTTCGCTGTAAAGCATAATTTCAAAATCTGAGACGACAGGGTGATTAACAAAAGGCTAAGCTGTGTTTCGCTATATTTCACTTGTGATTTCATTAATATTTTCTAGTAAGATTATTTGACCGTTGCGCTATGCTATTTAGCGTAGTTGATGACAATTATCCCAGATCCGGGGAGGTGGTTCCAAGAGGTTAACAAACTATAGTTTTGGGAAGTCGGTTAGGACATCTACTTTGTGCATGACAAGTAATTTTTCCAACAATTATTTACAGACAGATTATTTCACTTATAATTCACTGCATCACAATTCCAGTGGGTCAGAAGTTTACATACACTAAGTTGACTGTGCCTTTAAATAGCTTGAAAAATTCCAGAAAGTGAAGTCATGGCTTTAGAAGCACCTGATAGACATATTTGAGTCAATTGGAGGTGTACCTGTGAATGTATTTCAAGGCCTACCTTCAAACTCAATGTCTCTTTGATTGACATCATGGGAAAATCTAAAGAAATCAGCCAAGACCTCAAAAAAATTTGCAGACCTCCACAAGTCTGGGTCATCCTTGGGAGCAATTTCCAAACGCCTGAAGGTACCACGTTCAGCTGTACAAACAATAGTACGCAAGTATAAACACCATGGGATCACGCAGCCGTCATACCTCTCAGGAAGGAGACGCGTTGGTGAGAAAAGTGCAGATCAATCCCAGAACAACAGCAAATTACCTTACAACAGCAAATCCCAGAAGATGCTGGAGGACACAGGTACAAAAGTATCTATATCCACAGTAAAATGAGTCCTATATCAACATAACCTGAAAGGCCGCTCAGCAAGGAAGAAGCCACTGCTCCAAAACCACCATAAAAAAAGCCAGACTACGGTTTGCAACTGCACATGGGGACAAATATCGTACCTTTGGGAGAAATGTCATCTGGTCTGATGAAACAAAAATAGAACTGTTTGGCCATAATGACCATTGTTATGTTTGGAGGAACAAGAGAGGCTTGCAAGCCGAAGAACACCATCCAAACCGTGAAGCACGGGGGTGACACCATCATGTTGTGGGGGTGCTTTGCTGCAGGAGGGACTGGTGCACTTCACAAAATAGATTGCAACATGAGGCAGAAAAATTATGTGGATATATTGAAGCAACATCTCAAGACATCAGTCAGGAAGTTAAAGCTTGGTTGCAAATGGGTCTTCCAAATGAACAATGACCCAAAGCATACTTCCAAAGTTGTGGCAAAATACCTTAAAGACAACAAATTCAAGGTATTGGAGTGGCCATCACAAAGTCCTGACCTCAATCCTATAGGAAATTCGTGGGCAGAACTGAAAAAGCATGTACGAGCAAGGAGGCCTACAAACCTGACTCAGTAACATCAGCTCTGTCAGGAGGAATGGGCCAAAATTCACCAATCACTTATTGTGGGAAGCTTGTGGAAGGCTATCCGAAACATTTGACCCAAGTTTAACAATTTAAAGGCAATGCTACCAAATACTAATTGAGTGTATGTAAACTTCTGACCCACTGGGAATGTGATGAAAGAAATAAAAGCTAAAATAAGTCATTCTCTCTACTATTATTCTAACATTTCACATTCTTAAAATAAAGTGGTGATCCTAACTGACCTAAGACAGGGAATTTTTACTAGGATTAATTGTCAGGAATTGTGAAAAACTGAGTTTAAATGAATTTGGCTAAGGTAAACTTCCGGCAGTGGATGGTGCCTCCCGGGTGGCGCAGTGGTTAACAGCGGATGGTGACAGTGGATGGTGCCTCCCGGATGGCGCTGTGCCACCAGAGACACTGGGTTCGCGCCCAGGCTCTGTCGTAACCGGCCGTGACCGGGAGGTCCGTGGGGCGATGCACAATTGGCATAGCGTTGTCCGGGTTAGGGAGGGATTGGCCGGTAGGGATATCGTTGTCTCATCGCGCACCAGCGACTCCTGTGGCGGGCTGGGCACAGCTTTTATTTCTTTGCCAGGTGCACGGTGTTTCCTCCGACACATTGGTGCGGCTGGCTTCCGGGTTGGATGCGCGCTGTGTTAAGAAGCAGTGCGGCTTGGTTGGGTTGTGTATCGGAGGACGTATGACTTTCAACCTTCGTCTCTCCCGAGCCCGTACGGGAGTTGTAGCAATGAGACAAGATAGTAGCTACTAAAAACAATTGGGTACCACGAAATTGTGGAGAAAAAGCGGAAAAAAACCACACAAAAAAACAAAAAATTGGATACCACAAAATTGGAGAGAAAAAAGGGGGTAATTATTATTTTTTCAAACACACAAAAAATAAAAGACAGTGGATGCAGTTTGTGAATAAGGTGGTTTTGAAGTGCCCTGGCTCTCACCGGTGCTGCTGACAGTCAAGGCGGCTAACGCCCAGCCAAGTCCCACTTCTCTGTACTGGGACTGCAGTCTGCTCAGGCTGTGCTGCACCAGCTCACTCAGAGACGGAGGAAGAGCCTGCAGGCTCTCCTTCATCTGGAACACAGACACTTATTCATCATCTGACACAGATCATCATGACTATGGGTCGGGTCAATGTGACATGCATGATGTCTGACCGTTTCAAAGGAGGCAAAGTTCCTCAGGTCCTCACAGGCCAGGTGCAGATAAAGTGGACTCACTGCTCCCTTCTTCATCAGAAGGGTCTGAAGCTATACAGGTACACAGAGACAAGAGTTAATTAATGGTGACAAAATTATACAGGGCAGGTCATACTATTCACAACACTGTTAGTAGGCTTTTCAGAGTGATGATATGGGGTCCCATGTGGCTCAGTTGGTAGAGCACGGTGCTTGCAACACCAGGGTTGTGGGTTAGATTCTCACAGGGGACCAGTACAAAAAAAGTATCCACTCACTACTGTAAGTTGCTCTGGATAAGAGCAGCTGCTAAATTACTAAAATGTAAAGATAATAACCTGATTATTGAAAGCTGAGTCACTAAGCTTCTTCCCGTAAACGCCAAGTTCCTTCTGAACTATCTCCTTTCTGTCCGGCAAAGAAAGCTGTCCTAAAGGAAACAAGAAGGCCAGTTTCCTCTTGGCGAGGACTCGCAGCAGGGCCAAAGTGGAGGTGACACTCAGCACCAAAGACACACCCTGTCAGAAGAACACAACAAAAGAAAGAGCAGAAGTTTTTTTTATTTATTCGTTATTTTACCAGGTAAGTTGACTGAGAACACGTTCTCATTTGCAGCAACGACCTGGGGAATAGTTACAGGGGAGAGGAGGGGGATTAATGAGCCAATTGTAAACTGGGGATTATTAGGTGACTGATGGTTTGAGGGCCAGATTGGGATTTTAGCCAGGACACCGGGGTTAACACCCCTACTCTTACGATAAGTGCCATGGGATCTTTAATGACCTCAGAGAGTCAGGGCACCCGTTTAACGTCCCATCCGAAAGACGGCACCCTACACAGGGCAGTGTCCCCAATCACTACCCTGGGGCATTGGGATATTTTCTTTAGACCAGAGGAAAGAGTACCTCCTACTGGCCCTCCAACACCACTTCCAGCAGCATCTGGTCTCCCATCCAGGAACTGACCAGCACCAACAGTGCTTAGCTTCAGAAGCAAGCCAGCAGTGGTATGCAGGGTGGTATGCTGCTAGTGTTAAATCCTATACTACAGTGGGGCAAAAAAGTATTTAGTCAGCCACCAATTGTGCAAGTTCTCCCACTTAAAAAGATGTCATTTTCATCATAGGTACACTTCAACTATGACAGACAAAATGAGAAGAAAAAAAAAAATCCAAAAAATCACATTGTAGGATTTTTTATGAATTTATTTGCAAATTATGGTGGAAAATAAGTATTTGGTCACCTACAAAAGTTTCTCAATACTTTGTTATATAACCTTTGTTGGCAATGACAGAGGTCAAACGTTTTCTGTAATTCTTCACAAGGTTTTCACACACTGTTGCTGGTATTTTGGCCCATTTCTCCATGCAGATCTCCTCCAGAGCAGTGATGTTTTGGGGCTGTTGATGGGCAACACAGACTTTCAACTCCCTCCAAAGATTTTCTATGGGGTTGAGATCTGGAGACTGGCTAGGCCACTCCAGGACCTTGAAATGCTTCTTACGAAGCCACTCCTTCGTTGCTCGGCGGTGTGTTTGGAATCATTGTCATGCTGAAAGACCCAGCCACGTTTCATCTTCAATGGCCTTGCTGATGGAAGGAGGTTTTCACTCAAAATCTCACAATACATGGCCCCATTCATTCTTTCCTTTACACAGATCAGTCGTCCTGGTCCCTTTGCAGAAAAACAGCCCCAAAGCATGATGTTTCCACCCCCATGCTTCACAGTAGGTATGGTGTTCTTTGGATGCAACTCAGCATTCTTTGTCCTCCAAACACGACGAGTTGAGTTTTTACCAAAAAGTCCTATTTTGGTTTCATCTAACCATATGACATTCTCCCAATCTTCTTCTGGATTATCCAAATGCTCTCTAGCATACTTCAGACGGGCCTGGACATGTACTGGCTTAAGCAGGGGGACACGTCTGGCACTGCAGGATTTGAGTCCCTGGCGGCGTAGTGTGTTACTGATGGTAGGCTTTGTTACTTTGGTCCCAGCTCTCTGCAGGTCATTCACTAGGTCCCCCGGTGTGGTTCTGGGATTTTTGCTCACCGTTCTTGTGATCATTTTGACCCCACGGGGTGAGATCTTGCGTGGAGCCCCAGATCGAGGGAGATTATCAGTGGTCTTGTATGTGTGTCCTTTGACAGCTCTTTGGTCTTGGCCATAGTGGTGTTTGGGGTGTGACTGTTGAGGTTGTGGACAGGTGTCTTTTATACTGATAACTAGTTCAAACAGGTGCCATTAATACAGGTAACGATTGGAGGACAGGGGAGCCTCTTAAAGAAGAAGTTACAGGTCTGTGAGAGCCAGAAATCTTGCTTGTTTGTAGGTGACCAAATACTTATTTTCCACCATAATTTGCAAATAAATTCATTAAAAATCCTACAATGTGATTTTCTGGATTTTTTTCTCTCATTTTGTCATAGTTGAAGTGTACCTATGATGAAAATTACAGGCCTCTCTCATCTTTTTAAGTGGGAGAACTTGCACAATTGGTGGCTGACTAAATACTTTTTTGCCCCACTGTATATGATACTACATCACTACATCAGTGGAGGCTGCTGAGGGGAGGATGGCTCATGTCTGGAACGGAAAGAACAGAATGGCATCAAACACATGGAAACCATGTGTTTGATAACATTCCACCAATTCCACTCCAGCCATTACCACGAGCCCGTCCTCCCCAATTAAGGTGCCATCAACTTCCTTTGGTCACCATGTACACAGATAAACTGAAAATGTCTGTGTACATTTAGGCTGAGTTTCTGACCTGAGGAAGGTGCTGTGGTATCCAATCAGAGGTCAGCTGTCCTGTACCATCCTGCACATGCTCTGCCCCATCAACTAGCAGGGCCAGTGGTTGGTCCTTCCTGGCGTCACTCAACTGGGAGTGGAATTCTGTCAGAAGATCTCTATGATAAAACAGATATGGTTGGATTAGTCTTGAGAAGCATTGGCCCTTCCTATTGACTCAAGCACATTTATTGGCAGAGTCATAGAAAGGTCCATTTGACAAAATCTGGATAAAATGTTTGCTGTCTGCACTCACTTATAAGAGGAAGGGAGAGGCAAGTCTTCTTTTTCATTGCCTCTCCGTAACCACTGTACAAGGCAGCGTAGAAGGTTTTCCACAGTGCATGCTGATTGGGTAGCAGCAGTGGAGTAGGAGATGACATCACCTCTAGGGGTTTTCTGGGACTTGGTAGGAGTTCTTAGGGCGTTCGCCAGAGCAGCCTGTGTGAAGGAGGAGACAATTTATGAGAAAAACCTTACAGAAACCGGGGAGGACTAAAAGATGGATAACATCTTTATACTGAGCGAATAAATTGTGTTTGTTTATCTCTGCTAAAGCTGCTGCTATGGTTTACCATGAAGACAGTCTTGCCCTCTCCTGGAGCTCCCTCCAGCAGCACCATTCCTCCTTTGAGCTGAGCCTCCTGCACCTTCCCCACCGCCCCAGAGAGCAGCTTGGCACGGCCAAAGAACTTCCGCTGCAAGGCGCCCTGGTGCACTTCCTGCTCTGACAGATCTGACCTGGAATCACTTTCATCCGTTTTCTGTCAGAGAAACAACATCAATACAATGATTGGTGGAAGTGGAACCCAAAATGGCTTCAATGTTAAGTTGCCTGTCATTTTTAAAGTCTCTGACCTCCACAAACTGCTTCAACAGTGCCCCCCAAAGGTCCTCCAGCACCACCTTCCCAAACTCCTCCAGGCCTTTCACATAGGGCTTCCCATCCACAACACCACCCCACTCACAGGGGTAACTGAGACAGAGAGACAGAGCCCATGAGACCAATAATCTTAATAAAGCTACTTCAAGACAATGTGTAAGGAACAAAAACTGAGCTCACTTCTCTGTGACTTTCGCTTCACTATCCACTATTCTTCTTTTCAGGTCAGCCATCTTACATTCAGCCTCCTTGGACTCAGGAGCAAAGTCTGACCTCCACGCCACAGGAACAGACCTGAGAAACAAACATTGTACGATGATTATTAACATTATTTCATATTCAAATGCATACAGTCAATTGTATTGTTCATACGAATCATTGGCAGGTGAACAATTGGACAAAGTAGTATTTTTCAAGGTGTGAACCTGGATAAGTGAAGTGGACTGATTTGATAGTGTACCTAGACAGATGGGGTGTCCTGAAGTAGCAAAATATGCGATTCTGAGCTGTGTCTGGATGAAGGGCCTGGAACTGTCGAATCTCCATCTCGGTGATGGACAACCCCGAAGGAGCAGAATCCAGCTGTAGAGAAGGGTAACCAAATCATGAAATATCTTTATCTTATTAAGCAGATTTTCTGACTAGATGTGGCTGCAAATAAAAACGTATTTCCTGATAGAAAACATGACATTTTGTGCAACCAGACAGCTTAGTAGGACTAAGAAAGAGAGAGATGGAAAGAAAGATAGCGTCTTGAGAAGGCAGGCCTTACCCAGCTGTATTGTGGGAGGTCTGGTAGGGATGGACAGGGAGGAAGCAGTCCATATCGCTCTCCCAGAATGCCTAGCAGCAGTTGGCTACGGCACACCTCTGAGAGGCAGAGCTCCACGACACGCCCAGTCTCCTCCTCAGTCACCCCCCAGCGCAGTTCCACCTCCTGCAGGTAGAGACAGTGTGGCGCCGCACGACGCCGGAGCTCAGGGAAAACACTGCGCACCAGCACATCTCTCTCAGCGTGCATGTCTCTGAACGTGGAGGAGACAAACACACGCACGCCTCGCCATCTAAAAAGACAGGTAGGACAGAGAGCAAACGACAGGAGGACAGAGAGCAAACGACAGGCAGAGAAAAGGAGGGGGATAAGAGAGTCAGTGATGCAAGAGGAGAGAAAAGAGAGTAATGCTCAGATTGTTTCGTGTTCGTTCAGCTCTATGGTTCTCTTGGTAACCCTATGGCTACCCTATGTTGTCAGAGACAGCCCAATCATCAAGTATGGATAATCATGGACAACCAAACCAGTTTTGAAGGAAACATATTCAACCTGCCCTGCCACAGTACCTCAGTTTTGGAGTGGCAGGAAGTGGGGTGATGGCAGCTTCTCGCTCAGCCTCTTTAGCACCCCCCTGTGGTGGGATAATGTGATGCAGCTTGTCTATGTGCTCCACGTGATCCAGCAGTCTAGACGAGCCTCTTTCAGCCACAAACCTGTAGAGTTAAACAAACACTTCAGAGACACCATGCCACAATGTGTGTGCGTGTGTGTGTCAGAGACAAGAGGGTAAATGAGAAGAAAGCTTGCCTGAGGATCTGCTCGCTGAAGCCTTGGAGTACCACAAAGTTCCTGTCTGTGGATTGGTCTATCTTCCTGCAACAGACAGAGGCAGGACATACACAGCGAAGGTTGTAGCTGTTAACACACTGGGGATATAGAACATGGACTGAAAATGCTCCTTCCAGGAAAGAAAGCAAACAGGGTGACTATAGAAAAGGTAGTTTCTCATAGAATAGCAAATGTATGGAGACAGCCCACTGCTTGCTCTCTCCTACGTGGCAGAGATATGCTGCTGCTCAGCACACAGAAAAGCACCCCCTACCTTTTCCCAAAGAAGATTTTCACTACGAGGACGTTGTTGTTCACATCCTTCCTGTATCGGTCAAGCGCTATGTTCATGTCATTTTCCAAGTAACGATCCCCCAGCACGATGATATTGTCCACCTGAGAATGAAAACGGGAAGGTCACGATTCAAAGTACAATTAAGTCAAATGGAGCCCTGAAAACAATTCAAAATGTGCAAATAAACACACCTTGTTTTTCTGCGTCATCTCTCTGTTCATGAAAGAAGAGAATGTTTCATGCTTGTCATAGGCATTCTGAGACTCCTGTAAGAGAAATTATTCAATCTACTATCAATCTCCAATACATCAGACTTTAAATATTCCCTTCAGTTTATTTAAAAGGACTTCACAGCAATGGCATTATGTCAGTGTATTGAAACCGTTACAACAGTGTGTAGATAGACATGAGGGAAAGGAAGCGACAGCCTCACCTCTAACTGCTTCATCACATGCCTGACATTATCCAACAGCACGTCCGACTTGAGCTCTACTTCTTCACAACCCCACCAGTAAAAGTGGATCAGCTGGGGATGCTCAGCGCTTTGGGCTATCATCAGTGACAGCAACACTGCCACCTCCTGCATCTGTGAGGAAATACACAAATCAGCAGGGTCAGTAATAAGCACAGATTACAGCTGCTAGGCGTTGTAGAGTGTGGCCCCATCTAGAAAAAGATCCCTAGCCCCTACTCCCTTGTCTGGGAGGACTGGACAAGTCTAAGCAATATGGAGAAAATGTGACCTAGCATATCTGAGGGAAGGGTGAAGCTGCTACCATACTGACTATACTTCCCCATTTTTTTTTTAGATCTACACAAGTGTATAGAGGGTAGAGACTAGGGGTTGTTTCTGGTCAGGGACGTAGTGTGTTGAGGGTTCTTACAGAGGGTGTGAGTTTCTCTTCCTTAGTTTCATCTACTTTCTCTGCCTCTATGTCAGGCGGGCAGCAGAAGTCCTGAGTGGCGCTCCAGGTGTCGTCCTCGCCCATGTTACCAGCAAACAAGATCACGGTGCGACCAGGGAGGGGTGGCACGTTGTAACGGCACGAGATCTGCACCGCTGTTTCCAGAGCCTTGCGGTACTGCTCCAGAAGGGCCTGCGAATACAGTCTCTGGCTGTGGACACACACACACACTTCAGGGTGCATCGTCCTTACTCAGTATAAACATATATCTAATTATTATCACGCAAACGCAGTAATGCAGATTTTAATATTACAGTTTTCCTCTGGACTTCCTCTACCTGATAAATATTCATGATCAAATCTCCCATGTCCCTTGGTTTCCCTGTCTGGATCACCTGATTCCTCCCCCAGGTGAATACCCGGTGTTGATGTCTGTACCTGGATTTCTTCAACTGACTCTTCTTCATGTTGTAGATGCGGTAGACAAAGGGCACACCTAACGCCACCCTCAGCCTCTTCTGCCCAGCCGTCTCCCAATCCAAACGACTGAGGCACTTGCTCTTAGGCATCTTCTTCAGAATGCCCCTGAGGATCTCCTTAGAGCTGGAGACCGCTTTCTCTGATGCACGGGCTAAAAGAGGGAGGTAAAGCTTTTCCGACAACATCAAATGTAGACTTCTCCAAACTAGAATGTATGTTTGTGTGAAAGATACTAACCCATGTTGTTGAGCTCCATTATGACCTTATAGGCGGAGAGGAAACGGAAGGGAAACTGTCTGCTCTGAATCACTGCTTTCTGTAACAACACCAGTGTTTTATTGGGATATAGGT
Organism: Oncorhynchus mykiss; assembly: GCF_013265735.2. Taxonomy (NCBI): domain Eukaryota; kingdom Metazoa; phylum Chordata; class Actinopteri; order Salmoniformes; family Salmonidae; genus Oncorhynchus; species Oncorhynchus mykiss. Next base: position 74,223,109 of record NC_048572.1, read on the forward strand.
GTTAATGTAAATATGCTGTATTCTCTACTGTAATTTCTAGCAACTTTTATTTGATCCTCCGCTAGACTTGCATCCTAGTGGTCAAAATCTACATGGATGTTGGACATGTGCTGACAATATATTTTTTATTTGTCCAATGATGTATTCTGCTGATTGCTTGAACATATTATAAAACAAGTGGGAATTTTTGTTTTTTAATGAATCATGGTTACTCACCCTGAAGGTCAGTCTTCCCAGAATCTTCTGATGATGCCGCTCACTGATGCCCTGGGTTATCATATTTCTCAAGTTCCTCAGCATTGCCATGAAGGGCAGAGAGTTACTGTCTGTAAAATAAATAAGGACAGCATTATAACAATATTACAGCCACAATCTGCAGCATTGATTCACTGTGAGTGTGTGTGTGTGTTTTTAAACTAGACCTATCAGTTTCTCCCAGGTGGAGGCTTTGTTTCCCTCATGGCTGAGTTTGCGTTCCCATGTGTCTGGCTGTTTGAGCTTCATGCGCTGCCCTGCCCGCTCCCTGTCCCACACCCCACTGAGCCCACTGCGGGAGAACGCCTTGGGGTCACCAGGGTACCTGAAACACACATACAAAGCACAGTATCGAGACTGTATACAGCTCGGAAAAGTAACAAAAAATGTTAGCTAATAGATTGTTGGATCTGTAAAATAGAAAAACATCTGTCAACTTCGGTGTTTGGTATACAGTACCGCTTTCCCAGTATGGCCAGGACATGCTGAGCAGGCTCTTTGATGTGAAGCCTCTTGATCATCTTTTTCAGACTGAACTCACTCTGCTTCTTATCCACCACAGGTCTCTCCTCCATTTTCAACTTCAAACATTTACATTATAGTAATTTAGCAGACACTCTTATCCGGAGCAACTTACAGTTCATGCAAAATCTTAAAATAGCTGTGGGTTTATATATTTTCAGAAGATGGGTAAGGCTATAGACTGCTGTCCTAGCTTCATAATCTCCTAGCTTCAAACAGAGATATCACACACACAGTATAGGCTACAATATCAACATTTCCCAAGACATCACAGAGGCTAAAAGAGATTATTAGCATGCTAGAGGACACAAGACTGTACACACAAAATACACAAGCAAAATACGTTTCCATCCAAGTTTTATGCGAGTAGAGTCGTACTGTAGGGAAAAGAAATGCAATTTTATAAATGCTGGCAGGTAATTTATTTGTTCGACATCTTCTGTCAGTAAAATGTATTTAGCAAGAAAATGGCAGTGGAAACACCTTTATGCGCATATATAGTGATATAATAACCATCATATCGATGTAAACTTGGAATCACGCGATGATATGGTGTGGTTCATTTATTTAATCTGTAGCCTAATAAACCTCCCACTACGACTCAGTTTATTGCAGTTTATTAGGCTACAGATTGAAGTTCATTTATTTAAAGGGTAGTAAAAGTGCACAGCGATGAGCATGATGCTCCTTTCCAATAAATATTGAGGGTCTTATTCTGGTGACATGATGATCAATGCTTAAAAATATTAATCTTATCCATAACAATCTCCTCTAGACTAGCCTACCCGCTCTGTATCTGCCAGCAGTTGTTGGCTAGAGTGCACATGCCAAGAATTTGCTATTTTACAACAGACTGTGACAAAACTAACCGCTAGAGTTGAAAATGCATTAAAACACATTTTTATTCAGTACATGAAAACTGTGTGCACCAAGTCATCATGCACAGATTGTTATCGGCCAACAAGTCTGTTTGGTGGAAACACCACTAGTGGGAAATTTAGTATCTTTCTTCATGCGGATTTTAGAACATTCACATGAAAATCTGTCGCCAATAGGATGGAAACCTAGCTCCACACTCACATATTTCTGCAGATTGGTGGCATCACTTCCAAGCATTTTTGCCCATTTTTCCAACTGCTGAGTGGATGGTTTCTGTGATGGAGAGAAAGAGAGAAGATGGAGAAGAGAAAAAACAAGCTGTGTGTGTGTGTGTGTGTGTGTGTGTGTGTACACATGCTTGCCGTACCTTGCCTTTGGTTCTAGAGCAACTGTGTTTGCAGCGATGTTTGCGTGTGTTGTATTTGGCCAGCTGATACTCGTTGAACTGCTTGAACTTGTCTCCCAGGGCTTTCTTCAGACAGGTGGGTAAAGAGTGGCCAAAACACTGAAGATGACATCACAGTGAAATGGTTAGGAGAGATATTCAGTGGATCGGCCTGAGCAAAGCACTGCACAGAATCCCTGATCTACAAATCAGTTTGCCTCCCAAACAACTACTCATTAAGTGATCAAGACGAGCAAACATGTGCAGTACCTTACCGAGTCTGTCCCATGTGGGGAGAGAGAGAGAAAGAGAGAGAGAGAGAGAGAAACATGTGCAGTACCTTACTGAGTCTGTCACATGTAGAGAGAGAGACAAACAAAGAGCAGTTGAGATTAGTAAGAGATTCACTGAGATTGACCAAGACTCACCGTGCTGTAGAGTCTCACCACTTCCAGCCAATCAGAGGGTAGCTGCACAGCTGCACAGAAGTACCTACGCACGTGTGGCTTAGTGGTGGGCAGATGGGCAGCAAGAGCCAAAAGGAAGTTAGCTGTGATACGGATGTTCAACTCCTGTCTGGTGTAAACTGCAACCTAAGGGGGAACAGGAAAATATGGTAAAATAGGATAACTGTTTAATGCATCCGAAAATCCATAGAGGACCCTAGTTGGACATTACCAAGAGAGGTTCTCCAGTAACACACACCTTGAGGAGAAACTGGGGATCGTCGGTAGAGATGGCTTTGGACAAGTTCTGGATCCTTTTCCAGACACTTTCCTCTACATCCCAGTCCTTCTGACCAGGAGCAGTGTTCTTATTCACCAGAGAACAGCACACCTCGTTCAGCAGCAAGTACTGATTGAAGCGAAAGTGTGAGGAAAATAAATTATGGGGTAGAAAGAGAGAGCAGGAAAGGGGAGGGAGAATGGTTTTGAGGTTCAGGTTGATGTTGAGATACATGGTTTTCTGTGCGAGACTAAATGCAGAAAATACTCCTTCACCTTTTTGTCTTTCAGTTCTTCCTCCAGTTTATCTTTCCCCCTCTCCATCTCACCAAAGTCCTGTTCCCCGAATGGCATGGTTTGGTCCAACTTCTCTTCATCCAATGCCATGTCCAGGACAGGCATTTCTGTGGATGCCTCAGTCTCCTCAGCCATGACGCTGTCCCGGTCAGAATCCTACCATTTCATAAGGAGGAAAGAAAACACATTTGGTACAATGACAACAAAATGTGCCTGGACTGGAAGGGACCTTGTGCAAACCACATGAACAAAGCCAGACTGAAAAGGATGCATTGTGCCATATACCACAGTCATCTCTTCATAGTAAGACAGCGCGTCCTCAGAGGCAGGCTGCCTAATTCTTCCTTCTCCCCCCATCCGCTCGTCTACATTCAGAACCGGAGGGGGGAGAGAACAGGTAGGAGGCAGGACACGTGTAGAGGGTGCCAGGGTTGAAGAGAACAGATGGGGGAGGGGAGAGGGGAGGGAGAGGGAATGAGGGAAGAGTAGTGAATCCTTCTTTAGGAATTTGTTCTCTGTGCTGAGGAGTGGAGAGGTGAGGAGGGGGGAGGTAAGACAGGGAGAAGTGAGGGAGGAGGTGGTAGTGGAGAGGAGGGAGGAGGTGGTGGAGGTGAGCCTGGAGGGCTGGAGAGAGGGGCAGGAGGAGGGCTGGGATACTGGTCCAGAGAAGGACTGAGGCAGCACAGATGCATGGATCAGGCATCTGTTCTCCATGTTCTGGCCAATGTAGTTAGAGTAGAGCCCCCCTGATGCAGCCTGCTGGTCCTGGGCCCCATGAGGCTGGAGCAAAGTCAGCACCTTCATCTCTGCTGGAAGACAGGTCAATAGACTGTCAGGCAAATATTCACTCAGCACAGGGAGGGTCCTTTTTATAGTACATCTAGGACAGCGTTTCCCAAACTCAGTCCTCGGGACCCCAAGGGGTGCACGGTTTGGTTTTTGCCCCAACACTACACAATTGTTTCAAATAATAAAACATTTATGATTAGTTGAATCACCTGTGTTGTGCTAGGGCAAAAAAACTAAACGTACACCCCTTGGGGTCCCGGGGAGAGTTTGAGAAACACAGCTCTAGGACAAACAGATTACACAGTACCTCAAGGTAAGAATGTATTTGTACTGTTTTACACCTATTGTAACCTGTGCACGTGGAAAGTAAACTTTGAAACTCGACTGACTACGTTTGTTAGAGATAAGCAGTTCATCCGCATTCTAGCCAGGTCTTATTTAAACAGTCAACGGTAAAACATACAAAAGGGCATTCATGTGTTTGGGTGGGTCGCTTGAATTGACAAAGAGAGTGGTAAAAAAAGAACAAAGTTCACTCGACACACAAAGATTGTCTTGTGCTTTAGATATGACTGGCTCATTAAATTTATGACAAATCCAGAACCATGAACCAATCCTGTTCTGTCCATGTCCAGAACACCAGACAGAAGTGGTGCTTGTACACAATGACAGATTGGTACAGTACTGCCTAGCTCTGGTCCAGGGCGTTAGGGACGCGCGCTAACGCCCTGGACCAGAAGTATAGCGCATCCATGTTCTTCCTACAAATATAATAACACAGAAACACGAATGTCCAGACTAGAATACATTGTGCCCATAGAACAATATTGTGGGAACTGCACAGGGACGAATGTCTAAAACCAGGTAGTAATCAAAAGGCACATTGAAGTAGCTAGGCTACCCAGACTTACAAGTACTTTGAATGGGCGTGACTGTAGCTAAGTCTTCTGAAAGTCACAAACAGGGACGCAAACTTACCTAATAAGTAGCGGGACAACTACTGGCTAACACTTCAAAAATAATTCTATGTGTGTTCAGTTTCCAAATCACTGGTTCAGAGCAGCCAGATGAAATATTATTTCCGCATACGTCTCCGCCAAGTAGCTGTCTGTCAGACGAGCGCAGTCTATACATCTATCCTCTACGGACACCGTAGGAAATCATATGATCAGGCGCTCCTCCCCTCCGTTTGTTTTCGCGGAAGTAAAAACTATCAATGTGGTAGCTAGCTAACTAACATTTGTCTTTCCGACTGAAAATTATCTTTAGAAACATAACACTAGTCAGATAAAATGTTGTTCCAGGAGAATATGACTAATTGTGTTACTTTTCAAACCAAATTAAGCTCAGTTATGGATGTGTTGGCCAAAACTGCGGTGGCAGAAATAAGTAAAATGTTCGATGATGGGTTTGCTGTTTTACGCTTGGAAATGTGCAGAAGAGAAAATGAAATTGAAACCTTGAAAAGACAATTATTGTTTATGGAGAACGAACGGCAAACGACGAGGTCCAAAACGCAAGAAGCAGGCTGTTCTTCTACATGCTCGTCCTCTTCCAGCCGAACGGAGGAGGGACAGGGTGAGCCACATCCGGCTTACTGTACTCATATAAATATAATTATGAAATATGTTGCTGTAAATCTCAACTCAAGGGTCAATTCTTCAAAAATATATAAAATGCAGTAGGATTGAATCCTTTAGCACAATGCCTAACTACTGTAGCTAGGTTTCAGTTGTATTGTTCACTTTGTTAAATTGTGCAGTGCTCTCTCTATTGATTTTGACATACCAGTAACGTTATGCTTCTGACAATTCATTTAAACCTCCTCTTCAGGGTCCAAGGGGTCTGATGAGGATGCTAGTGAAAGGACTTCTTTTGAGCAGAACGCCAGAGAGAAAAATGACCAACTGGATCGAAATAGACCACAGCCACATGCAGAAGAAGTAGAGGGGCTTGATGAACAGTACAGGTCTGGCCACAGAGAGAAGGGTAGTGGACTAGAGTTAGTGAAGAGAGAGCAAGTGGAGGAGTATGATGTTATTTCACTACATTCATCAGGAAGTGAACATGGCACAGAGAGTTCAGATCATGAGGAAACTGAGTTTGCTGTGGATGAGAGAGAGAGTCAGCTCTGGGCGTCTTTAACAGAGCGCAACTGTGACTCGGAGGGTCCAGATTACCATAAGTGCACAGAACAATATCCACTGGATCAAGATACAGACATACAGCTCATTCAAAGTGCAGTGGAGGGTCTCGATAGCATTCAATCGTCCGAGATGGATGACATTAACAGAGTTATGAAAGAAGAGATGCGAGCACAGTCTGTTTGGAATGACAGAAGGACCCCTACAGATTTGGTTCAGGCACAGCCAGGACAGCACAGAGAAACCATGCACCCAGAGAGAAACCAGGATGGGACAACTACCAGAGTGCCATCAGACAAACAAACACTAGCCAATGAGGGTGCAGGATATTCCAATGTTTGGCTAAACAGTGTATTTTCGCTTGCCCCAAATAGTTTTCACTCAGCAAAGGTATCCCCAATGAGAACCCCAGCAAGAGAGAAGTGGTTTGTTTGCTCCTTCTGTGGAAAGAGCTTTGACCGGTTTGGTCACCTGGAGATGCATCAGCGGATTCATACGGGAGAGAAACCGTACAGCTGTGTCACGTGCGGGAGGTGTTTCGCTCAGCAGAGTAATCTCCGCACACACCAGCGAGTACACAGGGCCCTCAGAACAAACCAAACTGTCTACTGATCCATCACCATGACGAGACAATTTAGAGCATCCTGGAGAAACCAGAAGCCCATCCCACACGTTATGAAACACAACCTCATTGACAAACATTTTCTAATGAGAAGACCATCAAGACACTTGCAGAAAGCAGCAGTGTGTTACTTTTGTCTTCCCATTCTATAAAGTGAGAGCAGTGAGACCCTACCACAACTGTTGCACTAGTGGTGCTTATATACTGTAGTGAGGGATCAGAGTTGCAGGTTTACAGCTTCCTGCTTGTAACCTTTTAAGGACCGCTTAAGAGGAGGATCTCCATCATCTTTAGGTTTTTGTAGACCTATGCCAGACTAACACTACAATGGACATGCTTTTGTCAATGCATACATTTTTATGAATAAATGTGAATTCTCTCAAACTTTGAGCCCTTTCGTGTGTGTGGATTCTATAGGTGCCAGGATAAATGTTCAGGAGGGCTAACATCTGAAACATTGCAGATAGAACTGACATGGGTCCTTGATGTACATGAGAACCATATCTATTATACACAATGTATTTCTACATTTTTATACAGAACATTCTGTAACGTACCCTACTGAATTCAACCCTTATTAACGTCTTAAGCCAACATGTTTGCGTGTGTGTGGGGGGGTGTATTTACACTGAACGAAAATATAAATGCAACATGCAGTTACAGTTCATATAAATCAGTCAATTGATAAATTCATTAGGCCCTAATCTATGGATTTCACATGACTTGGAATCCAGATATGCACCTTAAAGAAAAGTAGGGGTGAGGATCAGAAAATGAGTCAGTATCTGGTGTGACCACCATTTGCCTCATGCAGCGTGACACATTTCCTTCGCATAAAGTTGATCAGTCTTGATTGTGGCCTGTGGAATGTTGTCCCACTCAATGGCTGTGCGAAGTTGCTGGATATTGGTGGGAACTGGAACACGCTGTCTTACACGTCGATCCAGAGCATCCCAAACATGGTCAATGGGTGACATGTCTGGTGAGTATGCAGGCCATGGAAGAACTGGGACATTTTCAGCTTCCATAAATGATGTACAGACTCTTACGACATGGGGCTGTGTATTATCAAATCAAATGTATTTATATAGCCCTTCGTACATCAGCTGATATCTCAAAGTGCTGTACAGAAACCCAGCCTAAAACCCCAAACAGCAAGCAATGCAGGTATAGAAGCTGACATCAGCAAAACGCTTGCCCACACAATGTCATACACGCTGTCTGCCATCTACCCGGTACAGTTGAAACCGGCATTCATCCATGAAGAACACACTTCTCCCAACATGCCAGTGGCCATGGACGGTGAGCATTTGCCCACTGATGTCGGTTGACGCTGAACTGCATTCAGGTCAAGACCCTGGTTAGGACGAAGAGCACGCAGATGAGCTTCCCTGATACGGTTTCTAACAGTTTGTGCAGAAATTCTTCGGGTTGTGTAAACCCACAGTTTCATCAGATTTGGGTGGCTTTTCTCAGACAATCCAGCAGGTGAAGAAGCTGGATGTGGAGGTCCTGGGCTGGCATGGTTACACATGATTCGCGGTTGTGAGGCTGGTTGAACTTATTGCCAAATTCCATAAAATTACATTGGATGCGGCTTACAGTAGAGAAATTAACGTTAAATTATCTAGTAACAGCTCTGTTGGACATTCCTGCAGTCAGCATGCCAATTGCAAGCTCCCTCAACTTGAGACATCTGTGGCATTGTGTTGTGTGACACAACTGCACATTTTAGTGGCCTTCTATTGTCCCAAGCACAAGGTGCACCTGTGTAATGATCATGCTGTTTAATCAGCTTCTTGATATGCCACACCTGTGAGGTGGATGGAATATCTTGGCAAAGGAGAAATGCTCACTAACAGGGATGGAAACAAATTTGTTGCCAAAATTTGAGAGAAATAAGATTTTTGTGTGTATGGAGCATTTCTGGGATATTTTATTTCAGCTCATGAAACATGGGATTAACACATTACAATATATAGTTATATTTTTGGTTCAGTGTATATGGTTAGCTAAAATGACAGCACAAGCACCACTGATGTGGTTAGACAAGACTGGGTTTATAGTTGACACAGTGACGCTGCAATCTTGTCTAATCTCTACTTCGCTGGTAAATATTGTTTACATGGTGGAACACAAGAAGGCAATGCTGATGTAAAAAAAGAACAAAAATCAACCATGAAAGTGAGCATGAGATTGCCAAACGCTTACTCTTCAGTCAAACTGTATCCCCGTTCAGTTCACTGGAATAAGTAACAAGCCTCCATGACCATTGGGTTAGGGTGGAGCTGAGGGCAGTTCCATTTTCAACTGACTTCTTCCACCCTTTCTATATGCTCTGTCCTCTGGGGTGTAGGAGGATGGCGTTGGAGTGTGGTTTGGGCTAGAGGAACCCGTTGCTGTAGTGGAAGTGGTTGGAGAGTGCTTCTGAGATCTGGTAAGAGCTGATGTGTACAGTCGGCCTTGTCAACCTGTCTGTGTCCCCAGTCTTCCCCTTTGGTCACCCCCTCCTGACAACCCAGGTCGCTGAGCATTGAGGGATGTCTGTGGGCTCCACACTGCCATATTATAAGTTTTTCTCTGGGACCAGGTTGGCTTCATGGGGACAAGGGAGGAAGGCCAGTCCTGAGAAATTGAGCCCCACAGTGGAGGTGTCATAAAACCTTGCGGTCAAACAGGGAAATCTTTCCAATCGTTTTTCCACCATTCATCTTTCTCATAGGGGATTTTAGAAACACTTAAGGGTTGTTTTATTGTAGGCTTACCCCGATGTGATGTTTTGATAACCATGTAAATCTATCAGACAAGGACTTTTATTAATATATTCAGCTCTATTTACTCTCAGATCTGAAAATGCTAATTAGCATCTTTAGCTGACACCTTTGCTAACAGTTATGTCAATTTAAAACTTGCACAAGACGGTTCACAGAATTATCAATTTAAAGACATTTTGCAAATGTATTCATTACTAGCCAACATTAGATGGTTAATCCAGAGATTCTTACCTTTGCCTCGACTTGGCAGTCTCGTCCAGATCATCATGGCATTTGTAGTTCTTTATGATAGCAGCTAATTAGTGTTTCATTTTTGGGGGTTAAATACAGGTGAATAATTAATAAGTCACTTTGTCCTAGAGAGATTTACACGGTTATCAAAATGTCACACCAGGGTAAGCCTACATGAAACACAGCCCTTATTTGAAGTGTTTATATAATTGGAAAAATGAATGGTGGAAAAACGATTGGAACCATTTCCTTGTTTGACCGCTAGGTTTTATGGTTAATATGACTCATACTGTGGTACTCTATTGAGAGCTACATATTGCCAGGCATTGAGAGAAATAGATAGGCCTGTGAGTTATTACATAGTAAACTTAATGTGCATTTTTAAACTTTCACAAATCTGTTCCTATATATTGCCATCTCTTCAATCTAAGCCTACAGGATAGTGTGTGCCCTAAGGCCTGGAGGGAACAAACGAGCATGATATTACAAAAAATACATTCCACTGCATGAGCCACAGACATTGCCTGACAACTCACCCTGAATTTAATTCCGCTGCTCTATCGATCGCTTCATACATTCAGTCCAAATCTGCCATTCTAGAAGTCGTTTTTGTGACTTCAAAATGGGGGGGGGGGGGGGGGGGGGGGCATTGTACAAAACAAATGAATCAACGACTCGACCGCCTCTAACAAATCTATCCACATCCGAGTATAAAAGTTGATAACATCATTGTGTAGGCCGGCTCTGGCTCAACCCATCGTTTCTGTGACCAACCAGAACGGTCAGAAAGTGTTCACATTCTAGAAATTGTCGCAGGGGAGGGAGGCAAATTCAGACTCTTTGTGGTGTAGAAATGTCAGTTGAACTAGAGTAATGTGGATGGGTAGCCAGGCAACATCAGATATTGATATACTAAAGAAGATTCTTGGAGGGGTTGATGTACGTTGAATGAATTGTGTGGTTAATGGCAAGAAGGAAAAGAGCTTGTTTGCCCTGGTGTTTTTTGATGTGGAGTCCCTCCCGACCTGAGCGCAGCTGGGATATGATGAAAATATGGAGTCATTTTGAAAGTTCTTAAGACATGCATCTCACCAACATCGGCAGTAAAGTATTGCAATGCAATCTAAGAAATGGAATGTCCTCATTTCAGGACGAGCTCATGATGTCTGGCTGCAGTTTTGCAGCTGTGAACTGGAACATGCCACCCCCAATCAGACTCAAACAGCGATTTCAGTGGACCTCCTGCGACAATTTGCAGCCCTGCAGCCCGATTGTGGGGTGTCTTGAGGGGGATTACCTTGGCTTTTCCTAAATCCAATGCATGCTGAAAGTTAGTTATTGTATTTTAAATTGGAAATCAAACCATACATGCAAATATTTTTTACTATGAGTTGTAGTAAAAAATAAATAAAAATCTCCAAACAATTAAGCTCCACCGGAAGCTCACAAATTAGTCATTTGAGGAGTCAAAACACTGGCAGTTTGAACGAGAGACTGTCGGGAAGTTGGCACCACTGACCCCGGATAGATCAAATTGTCCTCTCTGTCCACAGTTATGTCAATGATAACAATTTAAGGAATAACTATAAAGTCTCAGTAAGCTAAGATTCTTATATGTCCTCATATACAGTTGAAGTCGGAAGTTTACATTCATCTTAGCCAAATACATTTACTGCCACTGCTTCAAAACCACCATTAAAAAAGCCAGACTACGTTTGCAACTGCACATGGGGACAAAGATTGTATTTTTTGGAGGAATGTCCTCTGGTCTGATGAAACAAAAATAGAACTGTTTGGCCATAGTTACCATCGTTACGTTTGGAGGAAAAAGGGGGATGCTTGCAAGCCGAAGAACACCTTCCCAACCGTGAAGCACGGGGTGGCAGCATGTTGCGGGGGTGCTTTGCTGCAGGAGAGACTGGTGCACTTCACAAAATAGATGGCATCATGAGGCAGGAAAATTATGTGGATATATTGAAGCAACATCTCAAGCCCAAGTTAAAGCTTGGTCGCAAATGGGTCTTCTAAATGGACAATGATCCCAAGCATACTTCCAAAGATGTGGGAAAATGGCTTAAGGACAGCAAAGTCAAGGTATTGGAGTAGCCATCACAAATCCCTGACTTCAGTCCCATAGAATATTTGTGGGCAGAACTAAAAAAGCGTGAGCGAGCAAGGAGGCCTACAAACCTGACTCAGTTACACCAGCTCTGTCAGGAGGAATGGGCCAATATTCACCCAATTTATTGTGGGAAGCTTTTGGAAGGCTGCCCGAAACATTTGATCCAAGTTAAACAATATAAAGGCAATGCTACCAAATACTAATTGAGAGTATGTAAACATCTGACCTACTGGGAATGTGATGAAATAAATTAAAGCTGAAATAAATCACTCTACTATTATTCTGGCATTTCACATTCTTAAAATAAAGTGGTGATCCTAACTGATCTAAGACAGGGAATTTTTACTCTGATTAAATGTCAGGAATTGTGAAAAACTGATTTTAAATGTATTTGGCTAAGGTGTATGTAAACTTGACTTCAACTGTATGTTAGAATGCTATTCATTGACTACAGCTTAGCGTTCAACACCATAGTGCCCTCAAAGCTCATCACTACGCTAAGGACCCTGGGACTATACACCTCCCTCTGCAACTGGATCCTGGACTTCCTGACGGGCCGCCCCCCAGGTGATAAGGGTAGGTAACAACACATCCTCCACGCTGATCCTCAACACGGGGGCCCCTCAGGGGTGCGTGCTCAGTCCCCTACTGTACTCCCTGTTCACTCATGACTGCACGACTCCAACACCATCATTAAGTTTGCCAAAGACACAACAGTGGTAGGCCTGATCTCCGATAACAATGAGAAAACCTATTCCCCCTCAGGAGACTGAAAATATTTGGCGTGGGTCCTCAGATCCTCAAAAGGTTTAACAGCTGCACCATCGAGAGCATCCTGACAGGTTGCATCACTGCCTGGTATGGCAACTGCTCGGCCTCCGCCCGCAAGGCAGAGGGTAGTGTGTACGGCCCAGTACATCACCGGGACCAAGCTTTCTGCCATCCAGGACTACCAGAAGGCCCTAAAAATTGTCAAAGAATCCAGCCAACCTAGTCAAAGATTGTTTTCTCTACTACCGCACTTCAAGCGGTACCGGAGTGCCAAGTCTAGGTTCAAGAGGCTTCTAAACAGCTTCTACCCCCAAGCCATAAGTCTCCTGAACATCTAATCAAATGGCTACCCAGACTATTTGCATTGCCCCCCACCCCCCCTCTTTTACACTGCTGTTGTAAGAGCATAAGAGGGGGGGCATATATATTTTATAATTTAAAACAAAAATTGGTGGGGGGGCCCTCAGAACAGCCTCTCGACGAAATTCATCGGGGCATGAACTCTACAAAGTGTTCCACAGGGATGCTGGTCCATGTTGACTCTAATGCTTCCCACAATTGTGTCAAGTTGGCTGGATGTCATTTTGGGTGGTGGACCATTCTTGATACACACGGGAAACTGTTGAGTGTGGAAAACCCCAGTAGCGTTGCAGTTCTTGACACAAACTGGTGTGCCTGGCACCTACTTCCATCCCACATTCAGTCAATATTTTGTCTTGCCTATTTACCCTATGAATGGCACACATACACAATCCATGTCTCAATTGTATGAAGGCTTAAAAATCATTTAATTCTTCAGTCTAAGACATTGGGGGGATTTTGAATTTTAGGACTCGTTTAGTAGACCATAGAAACACATTGAATAACACATTCATAAATGTCAAAATGGACAATAAAAAATGGTAGAATAAGAAACAAGGTTTTGAAGTGTCTGTCGTAAATCTAAGAGAGAACCTTTTTTTTTACACAATTAATCCCTTTTTGTGGTAGGAACAAAACTATCTTACTTCCATTTGTTTTTTAAAAACCGGTACCAGTTACCTTTAGAAAAGTCCCGTGACGCTTGTGGGGTCGTAGAGCAAAATAACACCATCGTGTTCGTGAGAGTCTCCCCTTTCCATAGAATGGTCATAATAGTTTGTAGGCCGTTTGGACACTACAGACGTTTACATGAGAAGACCGATTTTCGGGATGTGTCATGGTCTGCCAAACACCGCTCTAGCTCTGCCTCCTTTCAACGCAGATAAAGAAGTGCGACACTGGTGGATGCGGTGGATTGAGACGCATCCAATGCACGAAAAAAAACAGGTCTCTAGTTTAAATTGACAGGTTTTGATGGGGATTTTTTAGTTATGTAATTTCGATTAACGCACCAATGAGTCAAAGTTTGTCGTGGGTGATTGTCCTTAGTGTCTTGATGTTCCTGTCTATGTGTTTTCACCAGATAGGCTGTTTAGGTTTTCGTTACGTTCATTACGTCCTTTATTTTGTAGTGTTTGTATTGATTCGTGTTTTACGTTTGTTTATTAAAACATGGATCGCAATCGACACGCTGCATTTTGGTCCGACTCTCCTTCTCATATAGAAAACCGTTACAATGGGCACAGTACTGTATGAGTGTTTTAAAGGCATTATAGATGTACAGATGTAGGATCTTAATTTGAGTCAGTTTGCAACAGCAGGAAAATTATCCTGCAGCAACAGGAAATGTGAGTGAAGTGAATTATAATAAATTTACATTTTGTCAGGGTTGATACGTTTTTCGTATAAAATAGTCTACATTTCAAAGTAGAAATTACAAACTTCAGAAGCCTTTCAAAACCTCAAATACACTATAAGTAAAAAATGTCCTGCGTTGCATAAGTTGTCCTGCAACAGAGTGATCAAATTAAGATCAAACATCTGTATACTTAAGGTTAACTGTTACCAAGGTTATTTTTGAAAATATGTTTACAAGAAAAGTGTGCAGAGAACTTGCCGATCAGATCCTGGCCCTCAACAAATTCCCCTCCCAGGTGAGGCTGTGCTGACTGGTATGGGGTCCTCAAGGTTGTGGACATGGAAATATGTAGAAATAGACCAAAAATAAATTAAATTATATGTTTAAAAAAAAGGCGACAACATCTAAAAATAAGAAAAGAGTTGGTGTAAAGACTGAAATCCTTCTGTAAGAAAATGCCTGTTCTCTGTCTCTCAAATCTATCAAATCCAAAAATAAATTACTTTTTGAAGTCAAGGTTAATGAATTTCATTATTTACTATTGTGATCCTATATATTCCCACCAATTATTTCAGCCGTCTTTAAATAATCTTTGACTTTTAATGCCTTCAGGATCCCCTTCAATTCCTGTCCTCCTCACAGTAATGGGCTTTTGTGGTAATGCCTGCCATTTGCCCTGTGTACTGTTAGAGTTGCGTCTTTCGAATCCGGTATCAGGAAGAATAAAAGTCAGAATTTGTCGTTAATTATCTTTAATTAAATTCAAGCAATAAATGGTAAATGCAATTGTCGTATATATGGGCTCTCTGTCCCACCTCGCAGGGCAAACAGAGAACTGACTTGTTCCTGACAAAGATATTATAAATATACTCTGACAGAGGTAGTTCCTGCTTCCGAGCCGTCCTGTCACAAAGTAGAGACTGGGTGTGGTTTAGACTCACCCAGCCTATCGTTGATTGTTGGCGCAGAGGCTGGTCCCAGCCCCCTAAGCGCTTCAGCGGTCAGTCGTTGTAGCTGTGTAGAATAAACAGTTATCAGGCACCTGGCTCCTGTTATCTAACAAAAGACCGATTGATCTCTCAACACTACGTTCTGAATGTGTCCCCCACAACTCATTGCACAGGTCCTGTCATCCTGTCATTCTGTATTTTTCCATCATGAGAAAGGCCCATGGCCCTGAAACTGTTAACAATGTTTCAAGTCAGCCATGTTGCATAACACATACAGTGGGGCAAAAAAGTATTTAGTCCGCCACCAATTGTGCAAGTTCTCCCATTTAAAAAGATGAGGCCTGTAATTTTCATCATAGGTACACTTCAACTATGACAGACAAAATTAGCACAAAAAAATCCAGAAAATCACATTGTAGGATTTTTAATGAATTTATTTGCAAATTATGGTGAAAAATAAGTATTTGGTCAATGACAAAAGTTTATCTCAATACTTTGTTATATAACCTTTGTTGGCAATGACAGAGGTCAAACGTTTTCTGTAAGTCTTCACAAGGTTTTCACACACTGTTGCTGGTATTTTGGCCCATTCCTCCATGCAGATCTCCTCTAGAGCAGTGATGTTTTGGGGCTGTTGATGGGCAACACGGACTTTCAACTCCCTCCAAAGATGTTCTATAGGGTTGAGGTCTGGAGACTGGCTAGGCCACTCCAGGACCTTGAAATGCTTCTTACGAAGCCACTCCTTCGTTGCCCGGGCGGTGTGTTTGGGATCATTGCCATGCTGAAAGACCCAGCCACGTTTCATCTTTAATGCCCTTGCTGATGGAAGGAGGTTTTCACTCAAAATCTCACGATACATGGCCCCATTCATTTTTTTCCTTTACACGGATCAGTCGTCCTGGTCCCTTTGTAGAAAAACAGCCCCAATCCATGATGTTTCCACCCCCATGCTTCACAGTAGGTATGGTGTTCTTTGGATGCAACTCAGCATTCTTTGTCCTCCAAACACGACGAGTTGAGTTTTTACCAAAAAGTTATATTTTGGTTTCATCTGACCATATGACATTCTCCCAATCTTCTTCTGGATCATCCAAATGCTCTCTAGCAAACTTCAGACGGGCCTGGACATGTACTGGCTTAAGCAGGGGGACACGTCTGGCACTGCAGGATTTGAGTTCTGGCGGCGTAGTGTGTTACTGATGGTAGGCTTTGTTACTTTGGTCCCAGCTCTCTGCAGGTCATTCACTGGTTCTGGGATTTTTGCTCACCGTTCTTGTGATCATTTTGACCCCACGGGGTGAGATCTTGCGTGGAGCCCCAGATCGAGGGAGATTATCAGTGGTCTTGTATGTCTTCCATTTCCTAATAATTGCTCCCACAGTTGATTTCTTCAAACCAAGCTGCTTACCTATTGCAGATTCAGTCTTCCCAGCCTGGTGCAGGTCTACAATTTTGTTTCTGGTGTCCTTTGACAGCTCTTTGGTCTTGGCCATAGTGGAGTTTGGAGTGTGACTGTTTGAGGTTGTGGACAGGTCTCTTTTATTCTGATAACATGTTCAAACAGGTGCCATTAATACAGGTAACGAGGGGAGGACAGAGGAGCCTCTTAAAGAAGAAGTTACAGGTCTGTGAGAGCCAGAAATCTTGCTTGTTTGTAGGTGACCAAATACTTATTTTCCACCATAATTTGCAAATAAATTGATTAAAAATCCTACAATGTGATTTTCTGGATATTTTTTCCTCATTTTGTCTGTCATAGTTGAAGTGTACCTATGATGAAAATTACAGGCCTCTCATCTTTTTAAGTGGGAGAACTTGCACAATTGGTGGCTGACTAAATACTTTTTTGCCCCACTGTACATCCACACAAGCCAACAGCAGATAATATTCAATCACATATGATATGGTAACGGGCTATAGTGCATAACACAGAACCTCACAGTACCTGCCATAACTCCAGACATACAGAAAATGTGACAATGTCAGTGACACTGTTTAATTTATGTTTTCTATCAAGGCATTACAAAAACAAAACATTTACTTGTTGAAATAAAGTAGAAATGCTGTTAGCGGAAGTCCAATTCACAAACGTTGCTCTCTAGAGAGCAATTGAAGAATTTTGATTAAATATGTTATAACTAAACCAAGAGACCACAGCCCATCGTTTCAAACGGGAACAAATTAGTAATAGTGGGCAGAACAAGCAAGGAAGTGGGCAGAGCCAAGTACGAGCTAGAGAGATCCTATTGGCGCGTTCTAGCATCATTTGCATATTTCCGTTAGAGAACGCATACTCTGAAGTGCGCGTGTGCCATAACGCTAATTCGCCTTTGCACTCCTAAACAAATAAAAAAAATATTTTTACTTTGGGAAAAGGTCAAGTCTAAAAACGTAATCCACTCTGATTCTAGTTTAAGGAACACAAAACTGTATTCAGATCAAATGTTTAATCAATGACAAAACAAGCAGAAAGTCGGTCAAAATCCATCTTCTCCCACTGCCAACCACTGGGCTTCCTCTCACTACCATATTTGGATACGTCACATTTATACATATGGTGAAATATGTATCATTGTTCTATCTTTGCTTTGATCACTTGAGGGTTGATATGACCCACAATTCAATGCAAACTGTAGACACGTGTCAAATTTAATCAACACTGCTGCATTATCGACATGTCAGACAAAATTATGACGTTAGCTTGCATAAAAATACATATACAGTCAGTACCAGTCAAAAGTTTGGACACATCTACTCATTCAAGGGCTTTTCTTAATTTTTTTTACTATTTTCTACATTGTAGAATAATAGTGTAGAAAAACTATGAAATAACACATATGGAATCATGTGGTAACCACAAAAGTGTTAAACAAATCAAAGTAGATTTTAGATTCTTCAAAGTAGCCAGCCTTTGCCTTATTTGCACATGCTTGGCATTCTCTCAACCAGCTTCATGAGGAATGCTTTTCCAACAGTCTTGAACGAGTTCCCAATATAATTTTTTTCATTTATTTAACCTTTTAACTAGGCAAGTCTGTAAGAACAAATTCTTATTTACAATGACGGCCTACCCGGCCAAACCCGGATGACACTGGGCCAATTGTTTGCTGCCCTATGGGACTCCCAATCACGGCCGGATGCGATACAGGCTGGATCATGTGCTGAGCACTTGTTGGCTGCTTTTCCTTCACTCTGCGGTCCAACTCATCCCAAACCATCTCAATAGGGGTTGAGGTCGGCTGATTGTGGAGGCCAGGTCATATGATGCAGCACTCCATCACTCTCCTTCAAATGATAGTCCCACTAAGCACAAACCAGATGGGATGGCGTATTGCTGCAGAATGCTGCGATTTCCATGGTGGTTAAGTGTGCCTTGAATTTTAAATAAATCACAGACCGTGTCACCTGCAAAGCACCCCCACACCTACTCCATGCTTCACGGTGGGAACTACCCATGCGGAGATCATCCGTTCACCTACTCTGTGACTCACAAAGACACAGCAGTTGGAACCAAAAAACAACAACATTTGGACTCATCAAATTTCAGACCAAAGGACAGATTTCCATTGGTCTAATGTCCATTGCTCGTGTTTCTTGGCCCAAGCAAGTCTCTTCTTATTGGTGTCTTTAGTAGTGGTTTGTTTGCAGCAATTCAACCATGAAAGCCTGACTCACAGTCTTCTCTGAACAGTTGATGTAATCTGTCTGTTACTTGAACTCTGTGAAGCATTTATTTGGGCTGCCATTTCTGAGGTGCAGTTAACTCTAATGAACTTATCCTCTGCAGCAGAGGTAACTCTGGGTCTTCCTTTCCTGTGGTGGTCCTCATGAGAGCCAGTTATATCATAGCGCTTGATGGTTTTTACGACTGCACTTTAAGAAATGTTCAAAGTTCTTAATATTCCGGATTGACTGACCTTCATGTCTTAAAGTAATGATGGAATGTTGTTTCTCTTTGCTTATTTGAACTGTTCTTGCCATAACATGGACTCGGTCTTTTACCAAATAGGGCTATCTTCTGTATACCTTGTCACAACACAACTGATTGTCTCAAACGCATTAAGGAAAGAAATTCACCAAATTAACTTTTAACAAGGCACACCTGTTAATTGAAATGCATTACAGGTGACTGACTACCTCATGAAGCAGGTTGTCACGTACGAGTGTATCTTAAATGTCCCTTGCCTAAGCGAGGGACAGTAACGATCGGAAAGGCAATGTCCTTGGTGAAAATCTTGAAGTTGAGCTTAAAAACAACCAACCTAAAGCTATTAATGTACATAGCAAGCTAACATAGCACTGCTGTCAGGTAGCTAGCTACCCATAGTTAGTTTTATAGTTTGGTCATTTATTCCAATATATTTCAGAATTGCCAAAAATGTTTATGAAGCTAGCTACATTTTATAAGCTCCTCACTACGAGACTAAGCCCATTTGCCAACGCTAAAATCAATGTAATTTCTATATATTTTTTAGCATGCAAGCATAATTTTGTCTGACATGTCTGAAAATGCAGCCTTGTTGATTAAATTTAACACTTCAGTGACTATAATTTACAATGAATTGTGGGTCATATCAACACCGCAAGTGACAATGGCTGCGTTTCAAACTCAAAGTAGACAGCCCTCGGCCCTATGCCCTTGGGGGAATCTCCAATGCCATATTTGTCATTGGTCCAAACGATTAGCCAAGCAAGGAAAGTTTGCAACGTAAGCCCCTCAGCCCTCGTTTTTAATGGAGTTTGCGAGTGTACAATTATGTTCACTTCGGGGCCTGAAACGTCCCATAATTCCATTCACGATGATTACATCCGCTAAGAAAATTCTGCCAAAACTTAAAACCTCAACTTTAATATGGAGTCAACATACAAGTGTAAGTAAAAACGAATTTAACTAAGTTAGAAATTGTGGCACTAATGCACAAACACGTCTCATGTTTTTGGTTGGTTAGCTTTGGGAAATTATAGAATTAAAACATTTTCCTTCTTCAGAAGTAACTAGGCAGACTAACTTTAGTTAGCTAGCTATCACACAGTAGGTGTATATTAATAATTAGATAGTTAATATAAGCTGCCTGCCATCCAGGACCTCTACACCAGGCAGTGTCAGAGGAAGGCCCTAAAAATTGTCAAAGACCCCAGTCATAGACTGTTCTCTCTACTACCGCATGGCAAGCGGTACCGGAGTGCCAAGTAGAGGACAAAAAGACTTCTCAACAGTTTTTACCCCCAAGCCATAAGACTCCTGAACAGGTAATCAAATGGCTACCCGGATGATTTGCATTGTGTCCCCCTCCCCACGCTACTGCTACTCTCTGTTCATCATATATGCATAGTCACTTTAACCATATCTACATGTACATACTACCTCAATCAGCCTGGCTAACCGGTGTCTGTATGTGGCCTCGCTACTGTATATAGCTTGTCTTTTTTACTGTTGTTTGATTTCTTTACCTACCTATTGTTAATTAATATAATACCTTTTTTGCACTATTGGTTAGAGCCTATAAGTAAGCATTTCACTGTAAGGTCTACATCTGTTGTATTCAGAGCACATGACAAATAAACTTTGATTTGACATGCAATCATAATTGACTGCAGAGCATATAAAGCACCCACAAGCCACCGGTGGCTGAAAACACAATCATGGCGGGATGAATTTCTGAGCAAGGGAAGTCCATAGAAAAAGCATTCCTTCCTCCCTTGCACCTTGCCCTGCATACTCTCCAGACGTCATGATACGTCATCAGAAGTGTCCACTTAATTTGAGGGGATAGGGTGTGTCTTAAGTGTTTGGAATGCAACCTAACGTTGTTCACTCGCTCCCTCGGGCTAAATCGAAGGGGCAACCTCCACATAAGATGGCAAGGGCTAAGGGGGTAAAAAAATACCGTGTTTGGACTGCAGCCAAGTTCTTCACTTGCTCCAATGTTGACTAAATCGAGGGCCGAGGGGGCAACGTTAGTGAATTGATTCTCGACCTAAAATGGCAATTAAACTGCATCCGGTTTCGACAGGGATTTCGCGGAGGGAAGTGACTATCGCGAGGGCTGAGAGGGTAAAAATGTGTTTGGACTGCATCCCCTACTCTACAGACACCGTAGGACTCTTTAATGATCATATGACCACTCGTTCCTCCCCTCCGTTTGCTTTCGCGGAAGTAAAATCTGTCAATGAGGTAGCTAACAAAGCAGAGCATCTATTACTATTTCTTGTTTTTTTTCAGATTTAAAATCTGTAGAAACATAACACTAGTCAGATAAAATGTTATTCCAGGAAAATATGACAAATTATGTTACTTTTCAGACCAAATTAACCTCCGTTATGGATGTGTTGTCCAAAACTGCGGTGGCAGAAATAAGTAAATTATTCGATGATGGGTTTGCTGTTTTACGCTTGGAAATGTGCAGAAGAGAAAATGAAATAGAAGCCTTAAAAATCAAATTATTGTTTATGGAGAACGAACGGCAAACGACAAGGTCCAAAGCGCGAGAAGCAGGATGTTCTTCCACATGCTCTTCGTCTTCCAGCAGAACAGAGCAGGGTGAGCCAGCTCCGGCTTACTGTACTAGCTAGCTAGACCTATCTGAAATGTGTTGCTGTCCATCTCAACTCAAGGGTCAATTCTTAAAAAATATACAGTATTAACAATGGCAATTATTTCTCAATGCCTAACTAGTGTAGATAATGGGTTGCTATTGCAGTGCTCTCAATTTTGGTATTTAAAAATCTGTAACATTAATCTCTATGCAGATAGTTATTTACTCATGTGCACACTCAGTACAGCAGGTCATCCATGACCTAAAGCATGGTTTTGACTCAACTCAAAAATTGCCTACTTATCTTAAACTAGTGCTAAATGCTACTATAACCAAGTTTGTTGTTATGTAGATCTCGTAATGTTGACTCGTGAGGACCTGCATATTTGCACATTGACGGGAACCCAAATTGAGCAAGTTCCCCATTATAAGTACTTAGGTATTTGGATTGATGATACTCTTAAAACGCACTGAAAACTGACAAAAGATGAGAATTAAGATTGGTTTCTTTTATAGAAATAAATCCTGTCTCACTTTGGAAAGTAGAAGGAAGATTGTTCAAGCAATGCTTCTCCCAGTACTTGATTATGGTGATATAATCTACATGCATGCAGCAGCCTCTGTTTTAAAACCTTTTAGATCGTCTCACTCAGCACAGTGATAATTTTTGTACAAAACACTGCATTTTATATAGTTCTGTTGGCTGGGAGTCTGATTACCAGAAGAGCCCAGCATTGGCTACTTTTTGTATATAAAGCGGTTCTTCAGACTCCCCCACTACCTCAGCTCATGTGTTAATTGGAGATACAGCAATTTTCAGACCCGCTCTATGGACTGGCTAGTTCCGGAGGTCCCGCAGGTCTACATTGACCTGGGGGAAAATGCATTTAGTTTTTATGCCCCCAGCTCATGGAATAGCCTTCAGGCCACATTGAAATTGGACTCACTGGTCTTCATTGGACAGTTTAGATAGAGTTTAAGGGAGGTGATATGTGAGAGTTGTTTGTTTTGATTATTCTTACATTTTGTATGTTCTTGTTCACAAGGCACCCTTAATTAGACCCTGGTCTCAATGGTGACCCACCCTGTATAGATAAAGTAAAATATCATTTTTATTTAAAAAACATTACATACTGACAGTTCCTTTAAACCTTCCCTTTCAGGGTCCAAAGGCTGTGATGAGGATCCTGGTGAAAGGACTTCATTTGAGCAGAATGCCAGAGAGAAAGACGACCAACTGCATCAAAATAGACCACAGCCACCTGCAGAAGAAGTAGAGGGACTTGAACAGAACAGGTCAGGCCACAGAGAGAAGGATAGTGGACTAGAGTTCGTGAAGACTGAGCAGGAAGAGTATGATGTAATTTCACTACATACATCAGTAAGTGAACATGGCACAGAGAGATCAGATCATGAGGAAACTGAGTTTGCTGTGGATGAGAGAGAGAGTCAGCTCTGGGAGTCTTTAACAGAGCGCAACTGTGACTCAGAGGGTCCAGATTACCATAAGTGCACAGAACAATATCCACTGGATCAAGATACAGACATACAGCTCATTCAAAGTGCAGTGGAGGGTCTCAGTAGCGGTCCATCGTCCGAGATGGGTGACATTAACAGAGTTATGAAAGAAGAGATGCGAGCACAGTCTGTTTGGAATGACAGAAGGGCCCCTACAGATTTGGCTCAGGCACAGCCAGGACAGCACAGAGAAACCATGCACCCAGAGAGAACCCAGGATGGGACAACTACCAGAGTGCCATCAGACAAACAAACACTAGCCAATGAGGGTGCAGGATATTCCAATGTTTGGCTAAACAACGTATTCTCACTTGCCCCAAATAGTTCAAATGGTTTCAACTCAGCAAAGGTATCCCCAAGGAGAACCCCAGCAAGAGAGAAGTGGTTTGTTTGCTCCTTCTGTGGAAAGAGCTTTGACCGGTTTGGTCACCTGGAGATGCATCAGCGGATTCATACGGGAGAGAAACCGTACAGCTGTGTCACGTGCGGGAGGTGTTTCGCTCAGCAGAGTAATCTCCGCAGACACCAGCGAGTACACAGGGCCTCACAACAAACCAAACTGTCTACTGATCGTTATCACCATGACTAGACAACTAAGAGCATTGTAGAACAATATTTTCTAATGACTGAGAACAGAGTTGATAAGACCATCAAGACACTTGCAGAAATCAGCAGTGTGTTACTTTTGTCTTCCCATTCTATAAAGTGAGAGCAGTGAGACCCTACCACAACTGTTGCACTAGTGGTGCTTATATACTGTAGTGAGGGATCAGAGTTGCAGGTTTACAGCTTCCTGCTTGTAACCTTTTAAGGAACGCTTAAGAGGAGGATCTCCATCATCTTTAGGTTTTTGTAGACCTATGCCAGACTAACACTACAATGGACATGCTTTTGTCAATGCATACATTTGTATGAATAAAAATCTGAATTATCCAACTTTGAGCCCTTTTGATTTGTTGTTGAAATGAACATGAAAATAACTAACTCACAAGGTCAGGATATATTTGGATATCCGAACTATAAGGTTAGCTAAAATGATAGCACAATCACAACTGAGTGCTTACACAAGACTGGGTTTATAGTTGATACAAAGTGATGGTGCAATCTTGTCCATTCTCTACTTAGGCTAGTAAATTTTGTTTACATAGGACATACAAGAAGACAATGCTGATAAAAAAAAGACAAATGGCAATGAATGTGAGCATGTTGCCAAACCCTCACTTCTGTATAATGACCACTAGGTTAGGGTTGAGCTGAGTGCAGTTCCCTTTTCAGCCAAGCCTCATGTCTAGATGATCTGTCCTCTGGGGTGTAGGAGGATGGCGTTGGAGTGTGGTTTGGGCCGCAGGAACCCGTTGCTGTAGTGGAAGTGGTTGGAGAGCGCCTCTGAGATCTGGTAAGAACTGGTGTCACAGTCTGCCTCATCAACCTCCAGCACTGCCCGTCTGTGGCCCCAGTCTTCCCCTTTGGTCACCCCCTCCCTCTGACCACACAGATCACTGAGCATTGGGGGGATGTCTGTGGGCCCCACACTGCCATCCTGGTCCTGGGGCTTGATGGGGACAAGGGAGGAAGGAAGGCCAGAGTCCTGCAAAATTGAGACCACATATTGCAAGTCATTGAGAAAAACAGTTTATTTTGTAATAACTCACAGGCCTATGTGCATTTAAACTTTTACGTATACTCTTCCTTGATCAAACAAATACACACCAGGGACATATTGCTTCTCTTCAGGTACGACTCCACCCTTCGTCTGCGCTCTTCCCTCTCTCCCTCCATCTCTGCGCCCCTCATACTCTCTCTGCCCTCATGCCAGCTAGACTGGTACAGGACAGGGCGGCCTAGGTAGTCCACATCCCCCTCTCCAACAGTCCCCCGCCTCCCACCCAGGGATGATTCACTGCCTATGTAGATGGGACGGTCCTAAAAGGAAGGATCCAAATAATGCCATAGATTAAACATCAATGAAAAAAAATATTTGATAGTGGACATGTTGTAAATGTAGAATATTGCTAAAAAATATTTTATGGACTCACCTCAAGGGACATTAGGCTGTTTTTCAT